>NC_047091.1:88073622-88698622 GCF_902459505.1 Geotrypetes seraphini | reverse complement strand
TATTTCTTCACCGAAAGGGTAGTCGATCATTGGAATGAACTTCCATTGCAGGTGATTAACGCCAGCAGCGTGCTCGATTTCAAAAAGAAATGGGATATGTATGTGGGATCTCTAGCCGGGTGAAGTCTGGGGGTGGGTCATTAGCGTGGGCAGACTTGATGGGCTACAGCCCTTTTCTGCCATCATATTCTATGTTTTCTATTTTTCTATCTTCTATTAATTCTCTTTCCAGTGTCTGTTGTTCATTTTTATTCTTCTCTCTTGTTCCATTCCCTCCTTATGCCTGTCTCCAATGTATTGATTTTTTTCTTACAGCTTTCTTAACTTTTTATTTTCTTTTTTGCTTTTGTACACTCAAATCTTGCCCTCTTTCTCACCCTTCTTCTTTTAAAATTTTGAGCTACCTCTCAATTCTCCATCTCCTCTCAGTCTGTAACTCTCCCACTTCCCATCTCACTCTTTTCCCAGCCTCTTATTTCCTTCTATCTACTCCCCATTACCACATTTCTACCACTGTTCTCTCACTCATCTTGTTATCTCCCTTTTGATATCATCCACATGGCTCACCACTTTCAGAATCCCCCTCCCTCTCATAAGAACATAAGAATAGCCTTAGTGGGTCAGACCAAGCACAGTAGCCCGTTCTCACGGTGGCCAATCCAGGTTACTAGTACCTGGCCAAAACCCAAGGAGTAGCAATATTCCATGCTACTGATCCAGGGCAAGCAGTGGCTTCCCCCATGTCTTTCTCAATAACAGACTATGGACTTTCCTCCTGGAAATTGTCCAAACCTTTCTTAACACCAGTTACGCTATCCACTCTTAGCACAACCTCTGGCAATGGGTTCCAGAGCTTAACTATTCTCTGAGTGAAAAAAAATTTCCTCCTATTGGTTTTAAAAATATTTCCCTGTAACTTCATCGAGTGTTCCCTAGTCTTTGTAATTTTTTATGGAGTGAAAAATCGATCATCTTGTACCCATTCTACTCCACTCAGGATATTGTAGACTTCAATCATATCTCCCCTGAGCTGTCTCTTTTGCAAGCTGAAGAGCCCTAACCTTTTTAGTCTTTCCTCATACAAGAGGAGTTCCATCCCCGTTACCATCTTGGTCACTCTTCTTTGAACCTTTTCTAGCAACTCTATATCTTTCTTGAGATAAGGAGACCAGAATTGAATGCAATACTCCAGATGAGGTCACACCATGGAACGATACAGGGGCATTATAGCATTCTTAGTCTTGTTAACCATCTGTTTTCTGTTGTTCTTCTTCCCTCCCCCTTTGATGCTGAACAGTGAGATGGAAGAAAAAAGAGATGCTGCATCTCTCTCTCGCTTCCACCCCAGGCCTAAAGCATTCCTCCCTTCCATCTCCAGATCCAACTGCCCCCCATCCCATCTTTCCCCCTGCCTGCCTCCCTCCCTCCCCCAGGTCCATCATTGTTCCCTTTCTCTTCCCAACAATTCTCCCTTCAAAGTATCTCTTTCCCTCTTCCTCCACACCACCCTAAGTCCAATTTCCCTTCAGACCATTGCCCACCATTTCTTTCTCTCTGTCCCCTGTTTCTGGCCCCATAAGCTCTCCCCCACGCCCAATCTGGCACTTCTTAATTAATACCCCCCTTCGTACTTAAAAAATCCAAAAACAAACCCAGTTAGTCCAGGAGGCTTCCTCCTCGGCCCAGCATGTTCTCACCTCTCCACACCAGTCTGATGTCACCCTCACCTTCTGTCACGCTGAAAAAACTGTTGGCCTCAGCAGTAATTCAGCAACATTGCCCATGGCTCCCCTTCCTACTTTCCGTCTGCCATGGTCTGTTTCAATGATGCAACTTCCTGTTTCCGCCTAGGTGGACCATGGTAGTTGGAAAGCGGAAGGGGAGCCATGGGCAATGTTGCTGAATCACTGCCGAAGCCGGTAGTGATTCAGCGTGACATTGGACTGGCGCAGAGAAAAGAGGGAAGACATGCTGGGCCACAGGAACCTCACAGAGCCTTGGGGTCGAGCTGTGCAAAGGGGAAGTTCCTGGACCATGACTCCAAGGCTGGGAACACCCCCTCATGGCCTGCACCTGGGGTGCACCGCCCATCCCGGCCTTGGTACTCCACTGGCTTGGTGCACTAGATCGCCATTCCAAACACTGATCAAGTGGGCCACAGAAAACTTCATCACTGCCTGATATTTGGGTCAAGATCAGCACATGGGTTCTACTATGAAAGCCTTGTAGCAGCAAGAGGCCCTAGAGATGTTCCTTAAATATTTAAGGTCTCTTTTATGGGCACATGTAGTCGCACCTTCCTCTCTCCTCCTTAGATACCACATTAGCCATGGAGCTCAGAAATGAACAAGCAGCACAAATGGCACAGATAGCTGGATTATGTTGTGTTGTGTTGTACATAGCAGCTGTTCCCCTTTCTCTTTCTCAACCACTTCCTTTGAATTTTTCCAGCTTCAGATGTGTCTGTTGGTGCTTCTTTAGTTTTTCTTTTGGCCATATAAATTGTATGTATCCACAGTGCTTCCTTTGCAGAGGTCAAGGTACTGCACAACATTTCTGCTAATATAACTGTGCTTTGGACAAGAAAAGATTAAGAAACACTGCACTGACATATCATCTGAGTGTGCTACAGTCTTTGTTATACAGATGGACTTTGTTTAACCACAAGGGGGCAGGTGCTGAACGCACTTATGGAAAGATGGATTAAATGAGAAAGGTTGAAGGGAACACCAGGGGAAAAGAGTAGAAGACTAAACTAAACTAAACCTTAGGTTTGTATACCGCGCCATCTCCACAAGCGTAGAGCTCGGCACGGTTTACAGAGTTAGGAAGAAAAGAACTCCAATGAAGGGTTATAGGAAAGGAACAAGAAGAAAGAGAGGGACAAGGG
The DNA here is from genome assembly GCF_902459505.1 of Geotrypetes seraphini. Lineage (NCBI taxonomy): Eukaryota > Metazoa > Chordata > Amphibia > Gymnophiona > Dermophiidae > Geotrypetes > Geotrypetes seraphini. Next base: position 88,695,732 of record NC_047091.1, on the reverse strand, counting down.
TCCTAGAGAGCAGGAGGTGTTAGATTTTTGAAAAGAGAGGAATTTTGACGATTAAGAGATAATAACGATAGTTTATTTTTTATTTAGTGAGTATATGAGGATGCTGGGAAATGTGTACAGTAGGAGCATTCATTTCACAATCTTATACATGCTACAGAAAAAAAAAATAGAAATAGCATCACTTGAAGATTTGTATGCTCAAATGCCAGATTTCACAAAACAGAGACAAGAAGAACCAATTAAGGAGCTGAATGAAATATGTTTGCTTGTTTGTTTAATTTGATTAACTGCATTTTCATTAAACCAGAAAGGTAGTGTACATTAAAAAAAATTACATGAAAAAGACCGAGGATCCAAGATGGCCGCGGTACAGAGGCTCTGAGAGCGACACTTCTGAAAGCTCCAGTCATCTTACCATTTTCCCCCGATTTGGTGGCTTTGCAGCCCGATTCTCTTTAAGATGCCAAAGAGAAGGGGCAGGAGCGCGACTGGTGCCTTGCAGCGCTCTGATTTGCCGTCCTTTGATGAGCTGTTACGGCGGATGCAGGGAACAGCATTGTTCGCGTTGGAGGGCAGCCCGTTGGGAGCATCCGGTCAAAGCGAGGCTGGAGTTGTCTCTCCTGGGCTTGAAACTACCTTAAGCCCCGACATGAGAACTCCACCTCTGTGATCCCGGTCTACCAGTTCTCCAGGGGTAGAGGATACCCCGGAGAAGGAGGTACTTTCCCCTGAGGCAGTAAGAACAACATTGGAGACTGAGGAAGCAGTGCTCTCTGACCAGGGAGCAACTGCAGAAGAAGCCGGGGTAGGACAAGCAACCGGATCCAGCCAGAATCAAACCAGGAAAGCTTTTCCTCTCTGGACGGTGAGCATTTCTACACCCAGCAAAGGTTGCCAATATGGGAGAAACCAGCACAAGTGACTTTAGACTCATTATGGGATTTGATTGCAAATTTTACTAAAACTATCAGTCCCAATTTCCAATACATAGAGGGAAAATTGATTCAACATTCTAGAGAGCTGAAAGATTTAACCGCTGATTTAACTGTTTCAAAGGCTTCGATTCAAAAGCTTAACCAAGATATGCTTACGGCTAAACAAGTACAAGAGTCCCTAATTAAAGATAATATTAATCTCAGGAAGAAATGGAAACACTTGAAAATAATTCCAGGAATAATAATTTTATAAATTTTCCTAGATTAACTACGGTCACTCCTAGGGAAATGCTGATTGAAATATTGTAAGCTTCTGAGGAAACTCTACCACCATTTACTCAAGTGTATTACTTACCAAATAAAGCTGGGGCTCAATTGCAATTTAAAACATCGAATCAAACACCACTGAATGTTTCAGAAATTTTAAAAACATCAGACAGAGAGATAGCTGTACCCTCTACAATGGACAATGGTTGTGACAGTAGCTCTCGCCATAGATAAATATGATTATCGAGATTTTTCTTTGAAAACAAACAGAGTTTCTTGCATTAAAATACAAATGTTTCCTGACCTTTCTAGAGAAACTCAAAAGCGTCGTAGAGAATTCTTATTATTGAAACCTGGAGTCACTTCACTGGGAGCGACGTTTTACTTAAGACATCCTTGCAAGTGTATTATTTGCTTCCGTTCAGTTAAATATGTCTTTTTTGAACCACAACAGTTAACCGCTTTTCTGGCTTTGTATCAACAGGATAAAGAGGAACCAACAATAGCTCAATAGTTTATATAAGCTGTTCCTCACATCTCAGTTCTCTCTGTAATTTGTCCTCTTATTATAATATTCTTTTGTTCGCATAATGTAATCTTGGATCTATTTTGAGGACTTGAGTTGGTTAGTTGAAAAGAATTTTCTTTCTTTATTAATTTTCTTTCTTTTTTTTTTTTTTTTAAATCTAAATAGGTTGATTGTGATTGTGATTTATATTGGTTATAAGTTATATTCTTACTAACCTACTTTCTGTACAAGTGACTACTTGATGTAATTTCAAAATTTATAAATAAAAAAAAAAAATTACATAAAATACATTTAGGGCTCCTTTTACTAAGGTTCGCTAGTGGTTTTAGCGCACACTTAGCGCATGCTACATTGCCTCGCGTGCTACCCGCTAATGTCTCCATAGAGCTTGCGTTAGTATTTTTCGTGTAGCGCAGGGTTAGCGCGCTTAATGTGCTCATAAATAGAATATATAAAATACCTAAAATGAAATTAAGATCATAATTTAAACTTATCGACAACCAACAGACATATGGATTACATAATTATAAAATATTGCAGTAAGGAGATGGGATAGCCCAGTTGCACCCCATAGCTATAGCAACAACAGATAAGTACCTCAGCCAAATCAAAATAATGTTTTTCTTTTTTACACTTGCTAGATAATTTTAAATGCCTTAGGGGTAAGCAGTTTCCTGCTCAGTCTTGGAGTAGGTATAAAATGATGGGGGAGTTTTAAAAATATACATGTAATTTCCATTGTTAAATGGGATGTAGACTTGTATTTTGGGGCCACTTAGAGCATCTTTCCAAACCTAGAGCTCCTTTTACTAAGGTGCGCCAGCATTTTTAGCGCTCGCTAAATTGCCCCGCACACTAAACCCGCGCTACTTGCCAAAAGCCAGCTCATGTGCTAAAACCGTTAGCGCAGCTTAGTAAAAGTAGCCCCAAGTATGCATGTAAATGCCCGCCTTCTAAAATTGGTATTTACACGTATGAGGAACGACTGGGTAAGTTGCAGCTGTACTCACTCGAGGAACGCAGAGAGAGGGGAGACATGATCGAGACGTTCAAATATGTCACAGGCCGTATCGAGGTGGAAGAGGATCTCTTTTTCCTTAAAGGACCCACGGCAACAAGAGGGCATCCGTTGAAAATCAGGGGTGGGAAATTTCATGGCGACACCAGAAAATATTTCTTCACCGAAAGGGTGGTTGATCGCTGGAATAATCTTCCACAACAGGTAATTGAAGCCGGCAGCGTGCCAGATTTTAAGAAAAAATGGGATTGGCATGTGGGATCTCTTCATGGAGGTAGTTAGGGGGTGGGCCATTAGGTGGGCCATGGCACTTTTCTGCCGTCATGTTCTTTGTTTCTATGTATGTAAGCTACACAAACAAAAGATATCTACTTGTACAATAACTGCACAAGGCTTTTAAAATGTTCTCCATATTCTGTGAGCCCTCTCAGCTGCCTTTCCTGGATTCACTGGGGGCAAATACTAAAATGTTTTTGTATGGGTAAATATTTTTGCTGAAAAGGAGGAGGAATCTGATCATAGGGGGTGTGGTTTAAAGGAGTAAAATAAGAGTTTGTCTTAAGGAGAAGGGATGTGAAAAACAGACTTCCCTCTCCTGATGCCATATTTCCCACCTCCGTGCATCACCCTTTCCTCTCCTCACTGTGAATCTCCTTCTCTTTTCTCTTTGATGCAATGTGGTAAGCCAGGTTAGCAAGGCAAAGGGTGCCGAACAGCCACCATTGGGAACATAGCTTGGGCACTCCTTCTGTTACTGGCTGAGAAGAACACAGAAATGCCACTCTCTTCCTTCGCCTTTTTTGTTGAGATGGCTAGACAAAATCATGTGGCAGGTGCTGCTTGCCTATTCCCCCTGCCAGCTAGAGGACAGTGCATAGCAAGTGGGCAAACTAGATAGATTTTTGTGGATGATGAAAACTCTGACCCACCCCCCACCTAAGTATACTGATTGGAAACCACTGAATTAGCACATTTTACGGGGCTCTTCTAAATGTTTGGGCCCTAGACATGTGCCTAGTTTGCCTGTATCTTATTTAGGCCTGGATTCACTAACCTGCCCGATTGGGCCCGATCATGGCAGGTCCGATGAATTCAGGAACGAAAAATATGCAGATGGGGGCAATCGGAGGAACGCCCCCATCTGCCCCATAGCGATCCCCACGCATGCGCATCTGTAGATGGTCTGCGCATGCCCGTCTGAGACATGACCTTTTTTTTTTTTTTTACTTAAAACTTTTTTTAACTTAAAACTTTAGTTTTTAGCCCTGCAAGCCTGTGGTTTTAACCTGCTTTAAACCCGCAGGTTAAAACCATGGGCTCGCTGGGCGGGGAAGGGCGGGAGAATGGCGATGCGTCAGGAGAGATTCGGGGAAGGGCAGGAGAACGGCGATGCAAGATGGAGAGATAATTTTCCTTCCTAATATACCAAAATATTCTATACCAAAGATATCAACTACCAAAATTAATGAGATGTCATCAGATATTTCTTTAAAAGCCAGGTCTTTAAACTTCAACGAAAAAACATAATTCTTATTGTCCAAGTGGTGTGCCAGATTCTCAGCTGGTTTGTCCTAGTGGCACAGTATGAAATGGTTGTGAGACCTCTGTTTTATTTCCTTAACATCTCGACATGATAGTAGTACCTGTACAGGGAAACCTCTCACCCACATACAGTCATGTGAAAAAATTAGGACACCCCATGAAATATTCAGTTCTTGCTTAAGAAATGTTCACATTTCGATGTCAAATCTTTTTTTATTTATCTCTGGAAAAGAAAATGATGTAATTGCAGGTAATCAACACAAATTTTCCTTGATTTACTCACTAAACAAAAGATATCCACAAAAATGCTTATTCTAACTGAGGAATAAGTTAGCACACCCTACACCCTAATAGCTAATGTTACCCTCTTCGGCTGAAATAACTGCAGTGAGATGCTTCTTGTAGCCATCTACCAGTCTCTGACATCGGTCTGAGGAAAGTTTGGCCCACTCCTCAATGCAGAATTCTTTCAGCTGCGAGATGTTTGAGGGGTTTCTTGCATGTACAGCCCATTTCAAATCACCCCACAGCATCTCACTAGCCTCATGTGCATTTAAGTCTGTCCCTGAATCCTTATAAGAACATAAGCATTGCCTCTGCCGGGTCAGACCAGGGGTCCATCGTGCCCAGCAGTCCGCTCCCGCGGCGGCCCCCCCAGGTTCATGAACTGTAAATGATAGTTTACCTAAATCTTTTATTCCCTAATCATTTAATATTCTGTATAGTAACCCTCTATCTATACCCTTCAATCCCCTTCTCCTTCAGGAAATCGTCCAAACCCTTTTTGAAACCCAATGTCGTACTCTGTCCTACCACCTCCTCTGGAAGCGCATTCTAGGTGTCCACCACCCTCTGAGTGACGAAGAACTTCCTAGCATTTGTTCTGAATCTGTCTCCTTTTAACTTTTTTAAACAATTTTTATTGATGAAATCATAGAATACAACAACAAGAAAAAGAACAGAGCCATACAACCATTGTCATCCAGTTATCTTGAACTAAACTAAACAATACTTCCCCCTCCCCACCCTACCAAAGGACTAAATAATACACAGGGAGGACAATAAAGCAGCACAAAGACTCAATATGGGAGGACGGTGGACGTCTAGGGACTTTAGATTTTTAAAGAGTACCTTTTTATTTTAGTTCTGTGCCATATCTTGATTCTAAGTATTTTATTAGCATGTTCTTTCTGTGTTCAATTATAAGCAATACTGAGGCTTTGGATATGCCACAGAGATAATGTACTTGGGTCTGGTGAGGGTGGAAGATGAGAGACCCCTCTTGACTAATGATTTGTGTAGCGAGAGGTGCTTGTGGGAGGTTTCCCTGTAGCCCTGTTCTACAGCTGTTAAGGCACATCATCCAGGGTCATCAAAGACAGAAGGAGGAAAATGGGAAAAGAATTAAAAAAAGACACCCCCCACCTCTACTACCACTGTTGAGTACAGTTAGAACCAGCCTTTACAAAATCTATCTCTTTATCCTCTGCATTCTCTTCTTTAGTGGCTGAAGGATCCAGGACCTCGGAATGAGAAAAGAACACTGTTCTGTGACATGGTCTGTTTTTTGTTCATTACACCGCTGGCAGCTATTTCAGGCTGGCTTTGTCTTCGTGGAGCCCAGGATCACTTACAGTTTAATAGCCGGTTGGAGGCTGTCGGACTCATAGCACTTACTATAGCACTTTTTACTATCTACGTTCTTTGGACATTGGTAAGTAAATATGACCGAGCTTTTCTGCAGTCCATTTGATGATCAGTCTGGCCAATGCCACATAGGAGTGCCCATATGGACATTTTAACCCACCAGTGCCAAGATTAGCTAAAATTGGGATCCTAATACTGATACCTAAAGATTGTAATCTGTTCTGGTGTTTGGCCAAAGGTCAGCAGATGGCAGTCTTTAGGCCTTAAAAGTACTGCAGAAAGAAGGTATGTTGACATGTAACTGATTCTCCCCTTTGTTTTTCAGGTTTCATTCCGTTATCACTGCCAATTGTACTCGGAGTGGAGAAGGACCAATCAGAAAGTCCTATTACTGATTCCGGACTCAAAGAACACCCACTTCACCCAGCATTCCTTGCTTTCAGCAAAGCTAATGAAGAAAACCGCGGACGAAAGCATAGTATGAACTGCTAGCCTGGAACTTGTTTCTGCAGAATAAGCCGAGGACAAGGGGCGCAGGCTCCAGGCACCTTTCATTCTGTAACATTTAATCTGATCACAATAGAACAAGGTAATATACAAAGCAATGGATCTTCTGTGGGAAGAGATATATGAGAGAAACCATAACAGCATTAAGGGAACTGAGATTCATTGCCTGTTCTATAGTAATTACAGCACTTTTCAATGTTTGGGGTGGGGGTAAAGCTGCCTTTTTGACTGGCATTCCTTGGATGCATCTTAATTCCATATTGTAGGCCAGGCCCTGTTGTGTACTCAGTCCTTTGAATCTTGCTGAATGTTCCAGGATTGGATCCATGGGTCCAGTGACTGATTCACACGTAGGGTGTCCCACTGCCTTCTAATTTTACTGAATCAGGAGGTTCAGCTAAGCCTCGATGAACAAGGACACATTTGGATGTTGTAGCTTTGATTTCTTTGCAATATTGGCATTATCCCAAGAGTTGTTCCCTACTGAAATATATTTCAGTTCAGGTACCCCATAATTGGTAGGAAAGGGTAGAGATTCTTACCACCTTTTGTGTGTGCATTTCTTTAATTCCTTCTATATAAGATTATTTAATACTCCTTTTGTACGGTGCAGGCCAGGAAATGGGGTACAGTGACTCAAACTGTGATTTACAAGTTCATACAAAAATGCCAGTGATGGCACCATGGCTTCTCGAAACAATGCAGATCCCACCAAGTTTATTTAGAATTTTCTATCCCTCCCTATGGAAAACCTTCAAGGTGGCTTACAATCTAAAACATATTTAAAATATACAATATACAAATAATAATCAACACATAATACAAGACATAAATAAAAAAAATATACAAAAATAACATCAATAATATTCTTGCACCAATAATAAAAACTGCCCTGCACTGACTTGGGCACTTACCTGCTGGGTTTGCACCAACAATCAAATTCAAAATTATGCACTATCTTTTACTTTCTTGCAGTTTGCACTGCTTTTTGTATAAGTATAAAATGAAAGGAGAGCAACAAATATAGATTTAAAAATGGACTCTACAAGATTTTCTCAGCAGACCTAAATATGCCCTTGAATGCTACCTGGCAATGTGGCTAGAATACTTTGCATAGTTTAGCCTGTAGTTTTCAAAAGTGTTTTATCTGCAGAAATTCTTGTTCAGAATTTCCCCCATGCCCATGACTAGCATAAAAACACCACTCTAATTTAAACAGCTTAGTTTTTTTGCATCCTTGGTATGTGGCTTCTGGTTTGGTTTAGTTTAGGATTGTTAGAAGTAAGCTGTTGATGGCAGTTATGGATGCTAATTCCCCAAATCAGTGTTACATCATAGCACAATTCACTTTAACATAGCTACAGAGAAAATTTTGCTAATGGTTATACACTTATGAGGTTCCTAAAATCTGTGAGCCACTGGAACCTTTCTTTGCATAGGCTAGTGATGGCTGTCTGGCTTGTAAGATGCGACTCCTGATTTATACCACTCTGTGCAAAAATAGAAATGGTGCTTGGTTAATGAATTTTTAAAACTCCCTGCTATATCTCTCCACCACCACCATCTCCAGTCCTAAGAATGGCAGTGTTCAAAGGAACTTCAAGAGCAATAAGGAATAGAGTTCAAAAAAAGCAGTGAAAAATAAAGTCCAGCAGAAGCTGCTAGACTTCCAGGAAGAGGGCATTTCTATAAGTGGTTGGCTCCATTTAGAATCATGACAGCAGATAAAGGCCAAATGGCTCATCTGCAACATCCTCTATCTCCTCCTCTCCCTAAGAGATCCCACGTGCCTGTCCCACGCTTTCTTGAATTCAGACAGTCTTTGTCTCCACCACCTCTACCGGGAGCCTATTCCATGCCTCTACCACACTTTCTGTATATCACCTCTTAATTTGTCCTATGCCCTCTATTCCAGAGCTTCCTTTCAAATGAAAGAGACTCAACTCATGTGCATTTACATCACGTAGGTATTTAAATGTCTCTATCATATCTCCCCTCCAAAGTATACATATTGAGATTTTTAAGTCTGACCCCATACACCTTATGATGAAGACCATCGACTATTTTAGTAGCCTTCCTCTGGACTGACTCCATCCCAGGAACATAAGAGTTGCCAAACTGGGACAGACCAAAGTCCATCAAGCCCAGTATCCTTTTGCCAACAGTGGCCAACACAGATCACAGGTACCTGGCAAAATCCCAAGAAGTAAAACAAATTTTATGCTGATTATCCTAAGAATAAGCAGTGGATTTCCCCATTTTAGTTGCCTTCCTCTGGACCGACTCCATCCTGTTTATATCTTTTCGAAAGTGCAGTCTCCAGCACTGTACACAATATTCTAAATGAGGTCTCACCAGAGTCTTATACAAGGGCATCAATACCTCCTTTTTCCTACTGGCCATACTTCTCCCTATGTACCTTACCATCCTTCTAGCTTTCTCCATCACCTTTTCAACCTATTTGGCTACCTTAATATCATCACATACTATCACACCTAAGACCTACTCATCTTTCGTGCACAAAAGTCCTTCAGACCCTAAACCAGTGTTTTCAACCTTTTTACACCTATGGACCGGCAGAAATAAAAAAATTATTCTGTGGACCGGCGGTTGAAGAACACTGGGCTAAGTCCAGTCTCTACCCAATGTCCACCCCAGCCCCTGCCCCCATAATAGTACTAATTGCACCTTGCACGTCCCTTGCTTCATCTGGAAGCCTTCCCTCTGATGTTGCAACGTCAGAGAGAAGGCTTCTGGTTCAGGCGCAGGATGCCCGTAGGAGCCACTGCCTATGGCTTTGTGCACTGAATAAGTTAGGAAGAGGGAGCTGGCTCAAAGATAACACTGCATCGATTGCACCATGGACCGGCGGTTGAAGAACACTGTTTTGGGCCTGATGCACATGTTGGCTCTGTGGACCAGCAGGAAATTTCTGTGGACCGGCACTGGTCCATGGAATGGTGGTTGAAGAACACTGCCCTAAACTATACTGTTCTCTCAGGTTTTTACAGCTCAAATGCACAACCTTGAATTTCTTAGCATTAAATCTTAGCTGCCAAATTTCAGACCACTCTTCAAGCTTTGCTAGGTCCTTCCTCATGTTATTTACACCATCAGGGTGTCTACTCTATTGCGGATTTTGGTATCATCCGCATAGAGGCAAATCTCACCTGATAGCTCTTCAAAAAATTGCTTACAAAAACGTTAAAAAGAACAGGCCCAAGAACCGAACCTTGAGGCACACCACTGGTAACATCCCTTTTCTCAGAGTGATCTCCATTGACCACTGCCCTCTTTTGCCTTCCACTCAACCATTTCCTGACCCAATCCGTCACTTTGGGGCCATACTGAGGGCACCCAGTTTATTTATTAGACACCCATATGGAACACTGTCAAAGGCTTTGCTAAAATCTAATTCTAGAGCAATGTGTCTATTAGTCCTGAACACAAGGGTTATGCATCTGAACCCGTAAGTTGCTTGCAGAATGAAATCACTCATATTTCAACTCTACCTTTTTCCCAGCAGGCTTGCTTCTGCCCCCTCAGTTTTTCTTCTGCAAGCAAGTTGCTCAGATGTTTCTGATCTGCTCTGCAGTTTTTAGTTGTTGTGTTTGTTTTGTTTTTTTGGGGGGGGGGTTCCTGTCTTTTTAAGTTGGAGGCACGGTGCCTAGAGGTTTCCTCTTGTTAGGACCTCTGCCTGGAAGAAGACGCAGACTTACGCAGCAGAAGTACGTCACTGGTCGCGTCGAGATGGAAAACGATATATTCTTTCCCAAGGGACCCTCGGTCACAAGGGGGCACCCCCTCAAACTCAGAGGGGGGAAATTTAGTGGTGACACAAGGAAGTATTTCTTCACGGAAAGGGTGGTAGATCACTGGAACAAACTTCCGGTGCAGGTGATCAAGGCCACCAGCGTGCTTGATTTTAAGAATAAATGGGACATACACGTGGGATCCCTACGAGGGTCAAGTTAAGGAACTGGGTCACTAGCACTCAATGGGGTGGGTCAATAGAGTGGGCAGACTTGATGGGCTGTGGCCCTTTTCTGCCGTCATCTTTCTATGTTTCTATGAAGTCTGCTGCTAGCAAGATCTGCCCTCGGGGACACCTGTCTAGCCAGCCTGATGTAATATTTTTGGAGTTCGGGCACCATCCCCTGAGAAGCAACTTGCAACCCTGATTTATCAGAAGCTTCCGTATACAGTTCAAACTCTTCTTACTGACCTACAAATGTATTTACTCTGCAACTCCTTAATATCTCTCCCTATACCCCACCTCCAGAACTCTCTTCTCTGGGTAAGTCTCTCGACTGTGCTCTTCTCTTCTACTGCCAACTCCTGACTCCGCCCCTTCTGCCTTACTGCACCCAATGGGGAACCCATAGACATCATTTACCTCGATTTTCAAAAGGCTTTCGACAAGGTGCCACATGAAAGGCTGCTTAGGAAGCTGTGGAACCACGGGGTGGGAGGGGATGTGCACAGATGGATCAAGCACTGGTTGTCGGGTAGACTGCAGAGGGTCGGAGTGAAGGGCCAATATTCTGACTGGCGGGGAGTCACGAGCGGTGTGCCACAGGGATCGGTGCTGGGGCCGTTACTCTTCAACATATTTATCAATGACCTGGAAAAGGAGGCAAAGTGCGAGGTTATAAAATTTGCAGACGATACCAAACTGTGCGGTAGAGTTAGGTCCAGGGAGGAGTGTGAGGACCTGCAAAGGGACCTGGACAAGCTGGAAGACTGGGCAAACAAATGGCAAATGCGCTTTAACGTGGAAAAATGCAAGGTCATGCATATAGGGAAAAAGAACCCGTTGTTCAACTACAAATTGGGGGGGGGCATTGTTGGGAGACAGCAGACTTGAGAGAGACTTGGGTGTGCTGGTGGATGCATCACTGAAGCCATCTGCACAGTGCGCAGCAGCCTCGAAAAAAGCCAACAGGATGCTGGGCATCATAAAGAGGGGCATAACAACCAGGACGCGGGAAGTCATCATGCCATTGTATCGAGCGATGGTGCGTCCACATCTGGAATACTGCGTTCAGTATTGGTCGCCACACCTCAAGAAGGACATGGCGGTACTTGAGAGAGTCCAAAGGAGAGCAACGAAACTGGTAAAAGGGCTGGAACACTGCCCATACGCCGAGAGGTTGGATAGGCTGGGGCTCTTCTCTCTGGAAAAAAGGAGGCTCAGGGGAGATATGATAGAGACCTTCAAGATCATGAGGGGCATAGAGAGGGTGGATAGGGACAGATTCTTCAGACTGAAGGGGACAACAAGTACAAGGGGGCATTCGGAGAAACTGAAGGGAGATAGGTTCAAAACAAATGCAAGGAAGTTTTTTTTCACCCAAAGGGTCGTGGACACTTGGAATGCGCTACCGGAGGAAGTGATCAGGCAGAGTACGGTACAGGGATTGGACGGATTCCTGAGGGATAAAGGGATCGTGGGATACTGAGAGAGGTGCTGGGATGTAACACAGGTATAGAAAGCTAACCAGTCGTGCATGGGAAGATAGGACTTCAATGAGAAACCAAGGTGGCAAGGGAGCCCCTTCTGGTGATTCAGACAGGTCGTGACCTGTTTGGGCCGCCGCGGGAGCGGACTGCCGGGCAGGATGGACCTATGGTCTGACCCGGCGGAGGCACTGCTTATGTTCTTATGCCTGAAGCAACCTGCCTGAATCAGTACACCAAGCTCTATCTCTGGCAGTATTCAAATCCAGGCTCAAAGCCCACTGTGGCTGGAAAAAGGGCTCTTGTATGTGTTTCCCCTATGGTCCATGCTAGGATGATTCATCTGCAGGATTGTAAGTCATCCAGAGTTGGTAGTCCTATTGGCCCCCAATTGGCCTGAATTCCGACCTAGTTCATCTCCAGAGGGATGAAGGCCTCAGACTGCTGGTCCAAGTGGATCTTCTCACTCAGGGACCTGTCCCTATCGAGAATCTGAAACACTTTGGATTTACAGCATGGCTCTTGAGCAGGCTGCCCTGATGAACAAGGATTACTCAGACGTGGTTGTTTCAACCCTGTTTAGAGCTAAGAAGTCATCGACAATAGCAGCCTATGCCAAGACCTGGAAGTCCTTTCAGCACTGATGTGCTGTGGATGATGTAGAGCTCTTACGAACTCTGATTTTGGTAGTTCTGGACTTTTGCAAGAGGGACTTTAGAAAGGTTTGTCGGTTAGATGATTGAAGGTTCAGATAGCAGGCCTTTTCTGTTTCCAAGCTCAGGAATAAAGAGGCTCTCTGGCCTCTTACCTAGATACCACCCGGTTCATTAGAGGGGCTCTTTGGTTGCCCCCTCCAGTGCACCTCCCTTTCCCTTCTTGGGATTTTAACACCGTATTATAAGGTCTTAATAGAGCTCCGTATGAGTCCTTACGGGAGACTTCCCTTCTGGATCGTACAGTCAAGATTGTGTTTCTAGTGGTGATTACATTGGTGAGACGAATTTCCGAGTTACAAGCTGTCCTGCAAGAAACTGTTCCTTAAGTTTATGGAAGCAGGGCTCTCCTTGCACATGGTTCCATCCTTCTTACCAAAAGTAGTCTCGTCCTTCCACGTCAATCAAGAAGTCTACTTGCCCACTGTTCACCCTAAGGGGACTAAGAAAAAGGATAAAGTATTGCATTTGTTGGATGTCAAGTGAGTGCTTCTTCAGTACCTCAAAGTTACCAATGAGTTTCGAGTTTCTGATCATCTTTTTGTTCTGACCAGTCATGCCAAGAAAGGGAGGCTGGTGTCTAAAGCCTCCAGATGGATTAAAATGGCCATTTCCTCTTCATATGTGGGCTGTGGTAAGCAGCTGCTGATTGCATTGAAAGCGCACTCACTAGAGTCGCTAGCTCATGGGCGAAGACTTGAGCAGTTTGGCCCAAGGAAATCTGTAGAGCAGCTATTTGTTCTACCCCTCAAACCTTTACTAGATTCTATAGGGTGGACGTAGCAGCCAGTAAAGATGCCGTTTTCGGTCCTCCATGTTGAAGGCAGGCTCACCCTAGACTCCAGAGACTGCTTTGTTACATCCCCAGCGTACCACTAGACACGTTGCCATAGAAAGAAAGATTAGGCTTTTACCTCGGTAATCTTCTTTCTTGTAGATGTGTCTAGTGGTCTTGAAGCCCCGCTTTGTCAGTGGGTTTCACCTGCCTTCTGCCTTAAGATCAGTCCAAATTTGGAGAATTCTGTTTTTCAGATGAACTGAGAGGATATTAAAAAAAGAAAGAAAAACACTCAAGAACATAAAGTCAGGTTTAAGACTCTGCTTGATAGCAGGACATGACAGTAGCTACAAGCTCTATATAAGACAAATGCTTTTTGCACAGTTTCTATACCTGTCTTGATCAGTTACTTGAATGCTATAATGTTAAGAGAGATTTTTGTTACAGAGCAGAATTGAATTGTAGTGTTAGGGATTTTTCTCCTTTTCTCTCCTTCCAGTTATGTCTGTCATTACTGTGCTATTTGATCGCTTTTGTACAAATTGAGGGGGCAGGAGTAGCTCCCTGGGAAAGAGGCAGCGTTCAAAAGGTGATTGTCAGCATTCTGCAAGCAACTAGTATTCAGGACCACTAGACAATCTACAAGAAAGAAGATTATCGAGGTAAGAACCTAATCTTTCTTTCTGCAAGACTTATACCTGCTACAAACAATCCAGTACACGGTTGACATTTTCTGTAAGCAAATGGGATAGAATTTCAAAATTTTATATTAAACTTCATTGGCTGCCAATGGAGGCCAGGATTTTATTTAAATTTTCATGCAGGTTATGTAAAGCCCTCAAAGCAAAAAGCCCAGAATATATTTTGTCTCATTCTGAGATTACAGCTCTTATCAATAATAGAAGATTTTATAACTGCCCTCACTCATTCCCATCTATAAAAAGTGTAGAGAAATGGAAAATTCATAAAAAATTTCTTGCTTTTCAAGCACCAAAGATAAGAGCATAATAACATAAGAATTGCCGTACTGAAACAGACAGAAGGTTCATCAAGCCCAGTGACCTGTTTCCAACAGTGGCCAACCCAGGTCCCTAGTACTTAGCTAGATCCCAAGTAGTAAAACAGATTTTATGCTGCTTATCCTAGGAATGGATTTCCCCAAGTCATTTCAATAATGGCCTATGTACTTTTCAGGAGGAACTTTAAAACTGTTATTTAAGAGATTCATTCAACGTAAGCTCAAAGGGCTAATTTTTGTAATTCCCAAGAAATTGTCTTGATTTCTTCAGATATTGTAAACCGTTTTGAACTTAACAATCAAAGGCAGTATATAAGGATAGTGAAACTATACTTTCCCTGCTGGCATTTATACCTGCTCCAAATCACATATGAGCGTCAGCTTTTTGCTTGTTTGGACTGGGTTTTGGAGAAGTGATTGAAGTGTGCTCATCTCTCTAGAGTAACCACCTCAAAAATGTAAAAAAAAAATAATAATTGAGTTTGAAGCTTTGCTTTAATTGGTTCCCTTTGTATATAAAGCAATATCCTAATGGTTAGAGCAGAACCAGAGAATCTCGGTTCAGGTCCCACCGTGGCGCCTTGTGATTCTTGGGCAAGCCTCAGATATAAACTTACAGGTCTGTATTCAGCCAATGCCAGTAAGCATTTTTCTAAACACTGACCACAGCTGATTTAACTAAACTTGGATCTTCAGTGGCAGGTCATATCTGGGCACCAGCATTGAATATCCCAGTGAGTGGAAATACCCAGCAGATATGGCCAGTATTCAGTGCTTTACCCGCTTAGCTAACCAGGCAAAGTTATGACTGCAATTTACACGGTTCTGCTTGTCCAGTTAGCTATGCAAGCACTAGCACAGAATATCATCAGTGCTTATATAACTTCTGGGATGTTTGGGCAGTTCTGTAACAGAGCACTGTCTGTTTAAACATTGTTGAATATCTGCCCTTTAGATTGTAAGCCCTCTGGGAACAGGAAAATACCTACTGTATCTGAATGTAGCTCGTTTTGAAGTACAACTGAAAAAAAAGCATGAGCTAAGCCCAAATCTCCTCTTGCTTTTCCCCTTTCCTTGGATGTGCAATTTTGCAAAACCCAGAAGTTAAGACTTGTAAATGTTTGCACATGCGCATATATTTATTAATGTATAAGAATTACAACCCAACAGTCAAGGACTTCTAAATGGGTAACATAGTCACTTTTGAAGTAATCCATAGAAATAGACAAACATTGAACACCCAAAACAGCAACGTAGAACTAAAATTCGAGGTAAAATTAACACACACACCCTTTTTACAAAGCTGCGTTAGGCTTTTTTATCACTGGCTGCAGCAGTATTAGCTCTGATGCTCATAGGTATTCTATGAGCGTAGGAGCTTAGTATCACCGCGGACAGCGATAAAAAAAGCCTAACGCATTTTTGTAAAAGGAGCCCAAAGCTAGCAAAATCTGCTGTTTATTCATATAATTGCTGGCACTTTATGCGTACAAAGTACCAGGTGATGCCAGTGTTTTTTATGTGAAATTTTGTCAATAAAATTATATTCTTATTGTATGTGCCACTACAATACGTATATGTTTTATTGCAGCCTTATACGTGCTTTGCGTACTGTGTGTTCATTGAGCCTTTTATAAGCAAATTGTGAATGTCCTGGCTTAGACATACCTCTTCCTACCTAGATATCCTATAGAAATTAGACATCATGTATATTGTATAAAACTGAGTTCTATATATGTGCTCTAGCTTCTGAGCTTATTTTAGGGCCATGTGCAATGTATGATCGAGGCTTTCCTAATATTGTATATCAAGGGCCTGAAATATTTTTTCCTTTATATTTGGTGCAATTTAGCTGTAGTTGGAAGTGTAGCAAACTACTTAGCTATCATTTTCATGTACCATCTGCCCTTCCTTGCAGTTGGATAAAAGTGGGGTTTCCTGGCCTTCCACAATTTGTATATCTGTTGAAAAGAAATGCCAAGGAAAATTCTCTTGAAAGCAGAAAGTGAGTGAGGTTATTGCTACTGATGAATTAATCTTCCTGCTAGTACTTCAGAGTCGGTTTTAGACAGCTTGGGACATACACAGTATCCTGAATATCTAAAGTATTTCTCATTGTTGTAATGGTCTTATGGTACAATTTAATAACTTGTGTTCCAAGTCCTTACATACCAAAAATCTTTGTCTCCATGCCAGCCATCTTTTGTTGTGTGCTGTGAAACAATTTCGAGGGTATTTGATAAAACAGCTGAGCATAAAAGAGGGAAGTTTCCATCACTGCAAATGTAATTCACCTGGGGAGCTTGTGGACACAAGAACTTGTGAAATCAAGTTATATACTAAAAGATGTGAAAGGGTATTAAAAATAGTCAGTTAAGAGGCTGTTTAACAAGCCACATATACCCTGTTTTTAAATGTATGTTTGGTTTTGTAAACATGTACCAAATGTGAACTTGGGACTAGATGCACTAAAGATAGCGACCGATTCTCTAGCAGCGATCGATGCACTATCAAGTTTGCATGCAAATGCGACTGATCAATCACTCAGTGAGCGATTGACACATGCACAGAGCCCTAACAGCAGTGACAGGGGAAGCCCCCCCCCATTGGCAGCGAAAATGGCAGGAGGGATGCCTACTTCCTCCTGCCAATATGACCCCCCTCCACGGCAGTGATGTGGCAAGAGGAATGGCCAATCCCTCCTGCCACCAGAGGTCCCCTGCCACCCAAAAACAGTGACAGGAGGGATGTCCACTCCATCCTGCCACTGGATGTCCCCACCTCACCCCAAACCTCCTTCTGAACCTCTGACATTGGAAGCAGGAAGCTCGCACAGAGGCTCCTGCTTCGGCCACCAGTCCCAAATGATGCACCTTCCCCTCCGGGTGCATCATGTGATGCACGTAGAGGGGCCTGATTGGTTCAGTCACCTAAGGCCCCTTCCTTAGGCATCTGAGTCAATCAGGCCTTAGACATCTCCCTCTGTATCCAGGATACTAAGGGAGGAGCCTGAGGGAGGAGCCTAAGGCCCTGACTGCTCAAGCCAATTGGTCAAGCCAATCAGGTCCTTAGGCTCCTCCCTCAGTATCCTTAGGTTTATCAATGATCGCTGACTTTAGTGCATCCCCCAGTTGGATTGCGGATGCTAGGTTGGATGATGTGACCCTGTGTGGCAGATCTGTTTATAATGCTAGATGGTTCAGAGAAGCTTCTTGTGTTTTAATTATCTCATCAGAAATTAATATCTCACTAGTAGCCCTATTGTTCAGTGCCTAGCTACCTGTTTACTAAGTTATTTTAGCCCAGGAAATGTTATACTACTAATAAATCCACAGTTCTGAAAGAGAAGTTAAACTCCGGTACTGTAGCATGTGAAAAGTTTTTAAGAGCAATAATACCTCCAGTCAAACAGAGTAAGTATCTGTTTTAACTTAACTGTCCTACCAGATCAGTTCAGAACTTGTGGATGTTGCACCCATCAGCTAGCAGGTAGAGATAAGAAAATATAGAATTTTGCTGTTCCCTTTAAAGACATTGTGTAGCTCCAACACTTCAGTATTTTTATATCTTCAGCAGGTGAAAGGTGGTCTACAGCAGTGTTTTTCAACCTTTTTACACCTATGGACCGGCAGTAATAAAATAATTATTCTGTGGACCGGCAACGGTCCATGGACCGGCGGTTGAAGAACACGGGGCTAAGTCGTGGGCCAGACCCCGCCCATCTCTACCTAATCTCCACCCCAGACCCCGCCCCCATAATAGTACTAATTGCACCTTGCATGTCCCGTGCCTCATCTGGAAGCCTTCCCTCTGACGTTGCAACGTCAGAGAGAAGGCTTCTGGTTCAGGTGCAGGATGCTCGTAAGAGCCACTGCCCGTGGCTTTGTGCACTGAATCAGTTAGGAAGAAGGAGCTGGCTCAAAGATAACGCTGCATCGATCGCACAGTGAGTCGGCAGTTGAAGATCACTGTTTTGGGCCTGATGCACTTGCTGGCCCTGTGGACCGGCAGGAAATTTCTGTGGACCGGCACTGGTCCATGGACCGGTGGTTGAAGAACACTGGTCTACAGTATAGCTTCTGGACCAGTTAGCTGGCTGGTGCCCAGTTGAGCAGTGAAATTATTTGAGCAAGTGACTGATGCCTCTCAGGGGGCATCCCCAGTGAGTCTGGGTCTCTCCCTTTCCTCCTCCAGCTCTCTCCTGTTCTTTATTTTGAAATTGAATCCTGAAAAGACTAAACTCTTTTTAACCAGTCTTACTGACAAGATTAAAGAATCAATGATACATTTTAATGGTCTGAACTATCCTATAGAACAGTCCATAAAAATACTAGGAGTGACTTTAGATCGATATCTTACTTTAGAATAGCATACAGATTTGTTACTCAGGAAATGTTTCTCAGCTCTGGAAACTATGAACAATTAAGAAATATTTTGATACAGTTTCCTTTCATCTGTTGGTTCAGTCATCAATATTGACTATCCTTGAGAATTGCAATATAATTTACTTGGGTGCCTATAAGAAAATTTTCAAAAACTAAGAGTGGTTCAAAACACTGCTGTTCGATTGATTTTTGATTTGAAAAAATGGGAACATGTTACTCCCTATTACCAAAAATTACATTGGTTACCGATAGAGGCCAGAGTTTTATTCATATTTTCATGTATCTGCTTCAAATCAATTTTCGGTATGTTTCGGTATGTTACTATGTCTCCAGGTTACCTTGTTTCCCATTGCTCCTTAAATTACTCAAACAAGCCTACACGTAAAGTCCAGTTATTTACCTACCCTCCTGTCAAATTATATCGTTTTAAGATATTTTTAGAGAGAACTCTCGCTTTTCAGGCAGCTAAATTGAAAACCTGGTTTGGCAAAATTATGCTAGAAGTTCCATCTTACTATAATTTTAGAAAATTACTAAAAACGCAACTATTTGATCAATTTGTAACTTAAGTGTTCTAATGTTGATGCTTTTAATCTATAGGCATTAATTATCTTCTAAAAATAGCTTTTCTTGTATTGTGAATTGGCTGGATGTTCAGCCTTATCTTGCTGTGAAACATCTAAAACCTTTTACTGGTTTGGCGGTACAGTGCTCCCCCGAGATTTGCCCTGCGAATATCGAAAAACTGCAAATACAGTTTTTCATGGGGGAGCCTGAAGAGGGCAGCAGGAGAGGGAAGCAGGAAAGCAGCCAGAGTGCCGCGAGTGCAGGAAATCACTCATGGTTCGCTCCGACCGCTTCTTCCTGCATGAAGTTGGGCCTTATCCAATCAGGAGCTGCGTGTCAAAGCAGCTCCTGATTGGATAAGGCCCGACTTCGTGCAGGAAGAGGCGGTCGGAGCAAGCCACGAGTGATTTCCTGCACTCGCGGCGCTCTGGCATCTCTCTTCTGCCTCTCCCGCTGCCTTCTCCTTGTTGGCGGTTCGCGGTCCGAAAATACAGCGAATGTCCGGGACTGCAAACCTCACCACTGCGCTCACCTTATGAATTCTTGGAGAAGTAGCATAGCTCAGAGGGCTCTTGATGGTCCATCTGCGATTTTGCCTCCCCCCTCCCCCCTTCATGTGTGCAGTTCCATCTTCAGTCCAACTGGCAGCCCAAAGATCTTAGTGTTTGAAGGACTGGCTGATTGAGGCAGGGATTTTTATCCCAGATCCAGCTACTTTTTAGAGCTGAAGCAGGCTCCAGCACTTTCAGACCACATCACAGTGAATAAGTCTATCACAGCCTATGGGCAAAATCGGGGGAGGGAGGCTCTATTTTTGAAGGTTTCAGCCAAATCCTGTAGGGTCCCCCACTTCTAAAATCCTGTTTTCTGAAGGTTGTTTTTGTTTTTTGGGTTTTTTTTACTTTTAGTAAAGTTGTTTTAGGGCTATTTTTTGGTTCCAAAATGCTGTCATGGAAGCCATCCTGATTTCCCAGTTTTTTCAGAGTTCTTCAGATCCTTCAAATCACCTCATTTTGCCTCAAAACTGGTAGAAGTGGAGTCCTCAGACGCTCTTATGCCTAATGCTTGCCAGATCTGCACTGGTTGGATCCTGGAAGAGTGCCCTTGTGCCACACAGCACATGAAGGGGGGAACGGGACCATCAGACATAGCCTCCCCTTTGATTTCTAGGGCTGAGAAACCTTTAGGGGGCCTGTCTACCTGGAGGAAATCCCTTCCAGAACCTCAGAACAGCGGTTTACCTAAGCATAAGAGCATAAAAGCTGCAAAACTGTGAAGCCCAAGAGGTGCAAGTGCTGCCTAGTAAAGCCTTTTTTCCATAATTTGTTACTTTGATGTGAAGAGCTTATTTGGATAGCCAGGTCTGGCAGTGAACCAGGGATTGCACAAGGAGGCTTGGGCTCCCAGGACGAATCGGTGTCATTGGCAGAGACTAACCAGGATCTTGTGGACCTTTCTAACAGGGACTCTGAAGGCAAGGGATCAATCTATATGCCCTGGCTGTCACAGAGCGAGTCTTTCCTGCTGGGCAATATAGGGTCACAGATAGGAGCAAATACACAGGATGCAGTAGTGGCCCTCAACAAAGGGGAAGATCCCACAGTACGCTGGGTGTTCAAGCCTTCAGTGCTATTAGAGCTCATTACTGACTCCCTGCGGGAGTTATAGTTAGACTCCAAGCAGGCCTCTTCCACAGTATTCTATCTTGAGCAGAGTGAGCGCTCAGCCCACTTTTCCCTGGCATCCTGATATGAGTATTTTAGTCATGGAGCACTGAGATGCTTCTGAGGGCTCTTTAAAGGTAGCTTTAAAGGTGACTAGTCTGTATCCTATGGCACAGGAGAAGCAACTTATGGCTCAGCTTAAGGTGGATTCCTTGGTAGCTCAGGTAACCAAGCGCACATCCCTGCTGAGGGAGGCGTAGTATTAAAGGATATGCAGGATCGCAGAATGGATGTGGTCCTAAAAAGACAGTTCAAAGCTTTGGCCTTAGGGATCAAAGCAGCTGCAGAAGCCTCTTTTGTGGCATGCGCTTGTCATATCAAGATGCATGGACTCACCCTGGCAGAGGCCTTTGCTCCAGCTGATTTTAGCAGGGGTAGATTATGTGGCCAGTGCTATCTACGATATCAGAGTCATGAGCAAAGTCTCAGCTTATTCGATTTCAGCCTGCAGAATGCTCTGGATCAGGCAATGAGTAGGAAATTCCACCTCCAAGGCTACTCTCAGCAGACTCCCTTTCAAAGGACAGATGTTTGGAAATGGTCTGGATGATCTGATGGCCAGTGTGGCAGATTGCTGGCCAAAATCTCTGCTTGACAGCAGACTGCAAATCTCTTGAGGTTTTGGGCAGTCTAATTTTTGTAATTTCAGGCGCTTTCAACAAGAGGAGCCTCATCTCAGAGATCCTATCGGGGATGAAGACAGAGATTTACAGAACCTAGGCGAAGCCAAGCCTTCGGGTCAACTTCCAAGAAAGTGCAATGATGCCAAGGCAGAAGTCTTACCCCCGAGGATAGGATGAAGGCTCTCAGTATATGCAGAGGTCTGGGCGCAGATCTCTTCAGACTGCTGGGTGCTGGAGATCATTCAGGGAGGGTACAAGCTAGAGTTCACCTATCCCTTAACAGTCCGTTATCCTCGGAATGGTGGGCCTAGGGCCTGATTGGCCCAGAGGCCTAAGGTCCCCCCCCCCCTTAAGAGGGACCTTAGGTGCCTGGGCCTACCGGAATTGGCCCAGTTGCCTTAGGCCCCTCCTGTGGGCGGGGCCTTAGGCACATGGGGCCAACCCCAATCAGGCCCTAGGCCTGCCATTCCAGGATAACGGGCCTGCCGGCTGGCCGGACTTAAGACCCGTCTGGCCGGCCAACATTCAGGTAAGTTAGGGAGGGTGTCTGGGGTTAGAGGGGGCCTGGGCAGTGGTGGGGGTTCGGGGGGCTGTTTGGGGGTCAAGAGGGTGTGCGTCTCCTGCCTGTAAAGGGGAGGTGGGGGTGCACCATGGACAGGAGGGCCTGGGATCACTCCTACCTGTATTTGAGGGTGGGTGAGGGTGTCGAGGTGTGCTGTGGGCAGGAGGGCCTTGGATCCCTCCTGCCTGTATTCGCGGGGCGGGGAGAAGTTTGGGGGTACCATCTTCGGCAGGAGGGCTTGGGATCTCTCCTGCCGGTTCAGGATTTTGTTGGGGGGGGGGAATCGCAATCATTGCGGTGGGGGGTAGGCCCGTTACAGGATTCTGTAAACGGCATTGTTTTTTGACAGACCCCAGTTACAGAATCCTGCTTTTAGGCAAAGGACTGGCCCCTCCGCCTAAAAGGTCTGGGTTTGGGCATTTGGTGCTTGGGCAATTTTTTGGTCGGGATAGACCTAGTAGCAGTTTGGGCCAATAGATTGCTGAACATGCAGGTAGGCCATTCTCAAAAAAACCTCAATTTGGACTTTTTTTTGAGAATGCACATTTCCCTGCTGCCAACTTCAGTGTCTACTGACTTATGCCAAAGGGGGACTTTTTTTATTATGCTCCTCCACGGGTATCGCTATAACACATTGGGGGAATGTTTGATCTCCATAAATGTTTGTGATTGGTATGGTTATTTTGTTGTTTCAATTGTTCAAATAAAATGTTTAACATGTTTGTTTTACTTTCAGATGCAAAAATTTTTACAGTGATCAGCTCAGCACAGATGTTTTTTTCCCAGCTCAAGCTAATTTGTATCAGCATCATTTTCAGCTGAGTGTGTCCTGAAGAAGGCGTCTTCCTAACGCCAAAACTGAGATCCTTGTTGGAAATTTTTTATATAAGAAACTTATTATTTTGAATAAAGACTTTTTTTGGTTGATTCAAACAACCCCCTTGTCTTCTCTTTGTTGTTGCATCTGTATCCTAAGACAAAGGTCTTTTCTGTTTTTGCCTGTTTGTTTTACTTTCAAAGCAGAACAGATTTGTAGTTTGGGGAGTCTCCCCGCACCACTCCTTCTTATGTGTTCCTGTTTTAGGCTATCACCTGCTTTGATACAAACCGAAGGAAGCAGCAGAACCCTCTGTTGAAAACCTGGAATGGATTCCTTCTGCACAGTTCTCGAGCTTGGGGAGAATGCCCTGCTGACCAGAATGACACAATTATATACTAGAAAAGATATTGGCAAGGTAAGAACCTAATCACTTTTTTTTCCTTTAGTTAATCTTCTCTACTCAGATTTCAAATTATTCTTGTTGACGAGTTCCTGAATAATTTCATGTAGTAACAGTTATGTTTTTAGAAGTGTTTAAAGGAATGAAGGTTCCTTTGTTCTCTAGAATTTTAGATGTCTCCTGTTTTATCAAAATACTGAAGTGCTTGAGTTACACAGTGTTCTTATGAAGCAGAGCATACTTCTGCATTTTTCTACCTCCATCTGCTGGCCAGTGGGGGCAAAACACCCACAAGTTCTGGATTGATCTGGTGGTACTAAAGGGGAAAAAATTAGCAGGTAAAATCTAATGTCTCCATTTCTCTTTTGGTACTGTGAAACTACTCTGTAACAAGGGGATTTATTTATTCTCTTGTCTAAATAGTAGTATTGCGAGATCAAATGATCTTCAGGTGTCCTGAATATCACTGCAGTTTGGTTGTTGTGATAAACAGTAAAATCAGTTGGTATCATTCAGATAAGAATCTGGGAGAAGTCACCCTGAGCAAATTCCATTCCCATGTTTTCTTTTTGTAATATCATCTGGGGCATGCCTCCTAAATCTTCTTTTTATGATCATAAAATGCTAATGAAAAATAAATGCATAAATACTTAGTGATAAGATCTAATGAACCAATTGCATATGAATTTCATAATAGCTGAGTTACATTTGTGTCAACAGAAAAGAAAATGGCTTTAGGAAACTGGCTGAAGGACAGCCACCATCCTTGTGTGACCCACATACTGGCAAATTTATTTTTTTAACCAGGATCTTTTTTTTCAAGGATCAAACTGAGACAATATTAGAGGCAGCTTTAGAGCAAGTTGATAAATTAACAAATAGCAACTCATCAGGTCTAAGTAACATTGCCCAAGGAATTTGAAAGGAACTTAAATGTGAAATTACAAAGCTATCATAGGACTAGAGAGTTGGCAATGTAATAGCTCTCTAAAAAGGGGTCCAGAAATGACCCAGGGATCCATAGATACCTTTTCCTGGAGAATTGAATAAGACCATCATTAGTCATAGGTAAATATGATAACCTGGAAGAGGTCAGCTTGGCTTCTGTAAAGGACAGTTAGGTCTCATTAATTATTGGACTTCTTTAAGCATGATATCAAACATATGACCAAGAGGAAATAATACTTGTGTAGAGCAGCATTTTAGAACAGACATTAAAATCAAAATTGAAATGTCCAGGTCAAGTCAGGATATCTCAAGTTTTGCCAGCATTTTGAAACAGAATATGTCAACATAAATAGAGTCCGTACTAAAATATATGGAAAACCTGACATTTATGAGCTGATTACGTGAACATTTGTTTTAGAAAAGTAAATGTCTAAAAATATCAACAGGTCAAAATAGGACCTAAACATTTACAAGGTCTGTTCAAAAAGTTCCAGGACAGTTTGAATTGTGCACCAACAGGAAGTTATTTTCAGACGTGCTAGGTGGAGTTGAGTAGCTTGAAACCTCACGAGTAACCTCCTTTCTTTCCATTTGTTGATATATGTTTTCATCTCCGAGCAACAGCAGTTTTTGTGAAAGTGTGTTTTCGTGATTGGCTATTTTTCATCATGTGTGACTTCAATGAGCAGTGCTACAGTATGTAGTTCTATTTTAAATTGGGTAAGATTGCTACATTAACTTATGAAATGTTGAAAGTGACTTATGGGGAACATGTCATGAGTCGTGGAAGGTGTTTTGAATAGTATTCACGCTTCAAAAGTTGTCATGAATCATTGGAAGACGCTTCGCGAACTGGAAGACCATCAATGTCAACCGATGATGATCATGTTGATCAAGTGAGGGTTTTGGGGTGCACTAATCTATCTGAAAGTGTTGAAATGACTCTGTGAGAGAATCAGGAGGAAGCGGCCCAAACTTTGGAGGGGAGTAGTCATGGTTTCTGCATCATGACAACGTGCCCACTCACGCCGCTGTCAAAATTTGCGAATTTTGCACAAGAAATGTGATGACAGTTCTTCCTCAGCCACCTTACTCTCCTGACGTGGCCTCTGCTGACTTCTTGTTTCCTAAACTTAAATAAATGCTGAAAGGAAAGCAATTCAACATCATTGAAGCCATAAAGCAAAATTCGACACAGCTATTTTTGGCGATTCCTAAAGATTCATTTAAGGACTGTTTCTAGAAGTAGAAACAACATGGGGAAAAGTGTATATGTAGGGAAAGGGAGTACATTGAAGGGGACCCAATGGAATAAACTGCAAGATTGTTTAATAAATTTTTATAAAATCAGTCCTGGAACTTTTTGAACAGACCTTGTATGTTGTGAAATAGCAACATAAAATGTTGATGAGCCTGGACACTTTTATCTTAGTTTTAAAAACATAAGCATTTATTTTTCCTGAAGCTGTCATAGAGCCTGGTATCTCTTACCAGTTTGGCTTCTGGGGGCAGGGGTGGGGGGACGACCATCAGCACTGGGGTATTAAGAGGACGACCTGCCCTAATTCCTTTACAGAATGCTGTTCAATTGAGTACTTTTCTGAAACCTAGCCCTTCTAGATAGCAAGTGTCAATCCCACCATCATTATTTTTTTGGGACATAGATATTTATTCTGAAATGGGGAATAACAGTTCATTTTATAAGCTTGCCATAGACTTGCCCAAAACAAGCCCAAGCCATGCCTCTTGCCATTTCACATTCTAGATGTGTGTATCTGTTTTGTAAAATCAGAATTTAAGACATTTATGCACCTTATATATCTTGTATAATATATTTTCAAACAGCTTTGATAGGGTTCGTTTTCCAAAGGCTGTTAATAAAACTGAATTGTCACAGAATTGGAGAAAAGTCATAAGAACCTTTTTCTTGCCACTGTTGAAAGACAGGATGCTGATCTAGTGGTACCTTCGTTTGGGCCATAGGTGCCAGCTCTGTGAGTGCTTGAGCACCCCCAATATTGAGCAAACTCTTTGATGAATTTAGCACCCCTAATAATTTGGAAATGCTGGGTTTGATTGTCCTTGTGGATGAACCAGTCGGAAGCAACCAGCTTTAATGTGTTCCTCTCACTCTCTATGTAAGGGATCTTGTGTGTACAGATAGAATATTATTACATAAGAAAATAGGTCCATTAATTTACACTGAGGGTTTATTCTGATTTTAATATTAAACAAAGATTGGCTCATTCATGAAATACTGCACCTGTCTATTGTTTCTTTAAGTGCATTATGCTAATATGTTACACGTGTGACATTAAACTGCAACTAGTACTCCCCTCCCATTTTGGTAATTATCAGGATCACAACAGCATGTAAATAGGCTGAATATTAGAAAGATAATTCAATAAATGTTCTACACATACAGTATATAGACAGCATACTTCTGGCCTAGTGATTTTCCTTGACGTCCCACTGGGACAAAAAGTCCTTTCATAAATGTCTAAATGATTTTCTTCCTTCTCCTTCCCTCTTTACTTCATCCCATTGGAAACTTTGAACCCACCTGATAGCTCATTGACTTGTCTTGCATTTTGCCTGTCTCTCTTACTCCATTGGCTTCATCTCTTAAATGTCAGAATTTCCAAACTTTTGACAGCATCTAAATACAGCATTTTGCAGTATGAAATTTCATGGACCGCTAAGAGCAGATCAGCTTAATCCTTGAGAAAATGTCTCTTCCTTCACGGTCTGTTTCTCCACGCCGATGACAGTCCTGCCTTTCCACAAGCAGCAGTGTTCCTAAATGAAGTTATAAATGTTTGTTGGGGGACATCAATGTTAGTCATATTGTGATTGTTGTACTAATCACCTTTGTTTTACTTCAAGCACTAATTTCAACACAAGGCTGATGTGGTTAAGTGAACACTCAGACCCACAGCTGAGGTCCAGTGAAACAAGTTCACGGGGCAGCTGTTAAGGAGACCATCATAGTGTTTTAATGATTTGTTTTGCAGTAGAACTATGTCAAAAGTGTGTTTTGTAGATCAATTTGCAGGCACAAGTGTAGCTATGTGCACTGAAAGGTGTGTCCTATGCAACTGGCTACCCATTAGAATAGATGAGATTCTAAATGATGAATGCTCTGTATTAGAGAATGACATGATAACAAAATTCATCACCGTTCCCGTCCCCGCGGATAATCGCAGGAAACAATCCTGTGTCATTCTTTAGTGTCTATCTCAACCTCAGTCTTTCTGCAATCAGCATTCTTCAAAGCAAGGCTTTTGAGGGTCAGTGGTTGTGCCCATTCATACTCTGATTCTTCCCTCTCTTCTTAAAGAATGACATGGAGATGTTTTACCATAGTTATTCGTGGGGATAGGAACAGTGACGAATTTTGTCACCGTATCATTTTCTACTGTGTATTTCACCATTATAGCTTTGCTTGTTGTTAGCACATTCACAATTCAACCTCATTCTTAAGGCTGGAGAGTTTGTGTTTTCAACTTGCAAAAACTTTGGTGTGTTTGCTCTGTGTGACTCCCTTTTTAACTCTCCTGAGCCTGTAATGGCTCACATATAAGAGCTGACTTTGACTATTGGAAGCATTTGACTTTGCTCTGCCATTGTTGTATTTGAATCCCCCTCCCTTGCCTCCATGAAGGGTGCCCCAGTATATACTTTGGTTCTCTTGATGGCCACTGGAATGTTTTTATAGGGATAAACAGCCTTAGTGGTGGTAGGATCTGAAACGGGTCATAGCTGTTTCCTTGTTGGCTAACTGGGAATGGTCACAATGAGGCAAGAACACACCAGTATGGCAAATGCAGTCCATAAACCCTCTTAGTAAAAGAAATGTTTCACTTTCCCTAAAGACTGTGTCACAAAGGTTCATGCGAGCCTCTTTAGAAGAGGCTTTTGAAATAATTTGCAGAACCTGAAGAAGATTCACAGGTTTCTCAAACTGGATAATTGGATTTGTTTTGAAAAAATCGAGGCTAATGGTGGCAAAAGCCCTCGTGGAACTGTGCAAAATCCAACATGAGTTTACCAAAGGTCCATGGCAAAAGACTGATTTGATTAATTTGTTGATTATTTTTTTGTCCTCTGTATCGCAACTGTGTTGTACATCTTTATTCCTTGTATCTGCTGCAAGCTCTAAAGGCATCATGTTGAGATTCTTCCATGGAGACCATTACACATGGGATATCACTGCGCCTTTGTGTATATAAGTGTGAATAACAGACATGACGGGGTTCTGTGCAGCCTAACTAGAGTTTAAAAAACTGCATGCACTTTGTTTTATTCCTGTATAAATGATTATTGTACAACAGGTGGCAGAGAGAAGTCTAGCCAACTGATTTTATTGTAGCCACTGAGCTTTATATATAATGTATTATATGCAATTTTATTACAGCTGTTTTTGTTATACTGTAAAATATCCTACCGCTGAGGTTTCTAATATTTATGCCTTTGGCTTATAGATTTCAAACTTAAGATTATTATTTGTGTTAACTTGTAAATAAGTTATATTTACTAAGTATGAGTTTTAATTACAGCCATGAAATAAATTGCATTGAAAGATCTGGGGATTGTTTGTGGTACTGGTATGTTGTAGGCTGACAGTTCCTGCTAATTTGCTTGGATTATATGTGTAGGTGGGTGGAAGAAATCACGTGCTGTTTTGCTCACATAGCCATACCTTGGCATTGGAATTGATGGTATGCCCAGGATGCACTAGCAGCCAGGGCCTACTTTATGCCAGTTCCAAAAGCACTTGGATGTACTTACACACCTCCTTTACCTTTTCATCTGGGGCTCTTAGCAAGACTACAGATCTCAAAATGCTTTAGCAGTCTATTTATTTACAAGGGTCATTTCATAAATAATGCACACTATTTTTTTTTTTAATTTATATGTTTTTATTTATTTTTTTTCAAGTATTTCTTTAAGATCCTTCAATATAGTCTCCCTGCTTTGCAATGACTGAGTCCCAACGTCTGGGAAGCTTCATTATTCCATCCAAGACACCATTTTTGTTCAGTTGCCAAATGGCTTGGGTACCGGCAGAAAAAAGCTCTTCCAGAGATGCAAAATGATGTCCGCGCAAAAGTTGTTTCAACTTTGGAAAAAGGTCGAAGTCTGGTGGACTCATGTCTGGACTGTAGAGAGCATGAGGTAACACCTCCCAGCCGTATTTGTGTAGTTTTTCAATGACAAGTGGTGAGCTCCATCTTCTCTATGGCCAAAAAAATTTTGACAAGCTCAATCAAAAGTCAAACAAATGATGATTTTTGCTTATGATCATGAAGGCATCATCATTACAGACAAAGTTCCATGTGGAAGAAGTATCACAGCAGTGTATTATTGTGATTTTTTGTGAAAAATGTGCAGAAAAATGCACAAAACCCAGCCTCAGTTGCTCTTGCTGGGCCACTCATGTCTGTATTGTAGGGAGCATGAGGTAACACTTCCCAGCTGTATTTGCATAGTTTTTCAGATGACATTTCCTATGTGTGTGTGGGTGAGCGTTGCCTTGAAGAATGAGTCCAGCAGACTTCGACCTTTTTCAATGTTGAAACAACCTACATGTGGACATCGTTTTGCATCTCTGGAAGAGCTTTTTTCCGCCAGTACCCAAGCCATTCGGCAACTGAATAAAAACGGTGTCTTAGATGGAATAATGAAGCTTCCCAGACGTTTGGACTTGGTCATTGCAAAGCAGGGAGACTATATTGAAGGATTATAAAGAAATACTTGAAAAAATAAATAAAACATGTAAATTTTTAAAAATAGTGTTTACATAATTTTACAGTACAAAAAGAAGTGGGAACGGACAATGAGCACTCCACTGAAGAACACTGATGTAAAACCAACTTGTTTATTTCATAAAAGGACACAAGCAGAAGCTGTGGACCCGACACAGCACTGTGTTTTGGCATCTGAGGAACACCAGCATCAGGGGTCACTTGGTCCAACTAACATGCCAGAGTAACCAAAATCACTGAAAAGCTATGACACGCAGCTCCTGATTGGTGAGGCCCGACTTTAGTGCAGGAAGAGGCGGTCGGAGCATACCGCAAGTGATTTCCTTCACTCGCAGGCACTCCGGCTGCTCTCTCCGGCTGCCCTCTCCTGTCTCCCCCCCCCCCACTGGATTTCTTGCCTCATGCACACACAGCTGGTCCGAGATTCCTCGCTGGAGCGCATACCTCCTGTGAGGTGCCCGAATCGCATGCTTTTCTATTCGTTCTTCAGACTTGCTAACGGGCTGTGCAGTGGCTGCCACTGCTATGTTGCTGCCTATCCCTGCGTTTCCCCCATGAAAAACCATATTCGCGGTTTTTCAAGATTCGCAGGGGTTCCTGGGACGGAACCTCCGCGAATATCAGGGGAGTAGGTAACTGCATTTTGAGTAGTTTTTTAAAAAACTGCCCTTTTCATGACATTTGCGTAATTGACTGACAAGTGAGTTCCACAGTTTAACCCCTGCGCAACAGAAGGTCATTTTACCGGTCTCGGCATATTAATAAGGCTGAGTTTTCAGAACGCAGAGATCTATTTGGTAAATAATTGGTCATCTTGCTCTTAAATAATTCTGGTATAGTACCATACAAGAATTGATGACAAATCATTACTGCTTTGTACTGGATTCTAAAAACAACTGGCAGCCAATGTAATTGTTTTAAGATAAGGTGAAATATGATCATATTTCGCTATTCCCATTATCAATCTTGCTATTTCGTTTTGCACAACTTGCAATGCTCTGCACATTGTCTTAGTTTTTTCAAGGTACAGGGCATTGCAATAATCGAGCCTTGACAAAACCATCACTTGGACAACTGTACGGAAATCAAAAGGTGACACAACATAGGTTTTACATGATGTAATAGATGTATTTGTGCAAAACATGCTTGTATTGTCTTAGCAACTTGTAAATTGATTGTAAGGCTACAATCCAGCTTCACACCTAAGACAGTCATGGACTCGCTCACATATTCCAATAATCCAAACTTAAATTTCTATGTAAGCATCTGTCATCCCAACTTGAAACTGTTTCAGTATATTGGTGTGCTGCAGTTAGCAGGGAATGGAGGGGAAAACAATAGAACGTGCCATTACCCAAGTTTCAAGTTTTATTAAAGTTTTGATTTGAACGCTGTATCAAATTATTCAATGCGTTTAACAATAGTAATTTTGGGGGGACAAATAACGACCATTTAAACCAGGGGTGTCCAATGTCGGTCCTCGAGGGCCGCAATCCAGTCGGGTTTTCAGGATTTTCCCAATGAATATGCATTGAAAGCAGTGCATGCAAATAGATCTCATGCATATTCATTGGGGAAATCCTGAAAAGCCCGACTGGATTGCGGCCCTCGAGGACCGACATTGGACACACCTGATTTAAACAATAAAAACATACAATCTTATCTATAGTTATTTGAAGATACATAAAGAATACAAGGATAAATTACATTTGTTTAAAATAAAATAACCAAAAGAAAAAACATTTAGGGAAGAACAACATCAGGAGGGATATTAAAAGGTTTTACAGAAACTTGGTCTAAAAGTAACTGGTTTTATTTTATTTTTTTTATGTGTCTAACTATTCCACCTGGCTTTGTGGGTCCAATATCACAACCAGTATTAGCGCAGCTATATTTTTTCCTCAATCTCAAGAGTTAGGTGCTGCCTCGTACACTCGTAAGAACTTCTGTCCCCAGAGCCTGGCAGTTCCATGTTTTTGACTCTCTATCACTTCTCAACCCTCCCCCAAATAGTTGATCATGGTGGCAAGAGAGCAGATAAAATAAATTGTTTCTTCCTTCTGCCACTGCTGGCTTCCCTTCTGTCTTCTCTCCCTATTTGGCACAACAGCTAATTTGAGGCTTAGGGGGGAAACAGCATTTTGGCTCTGGAGAGGGCTTCACAAAGGGGGAGCACTCCTAACATAATTTATTTACATTTTAGCTCTTGCAGCTGGGAGGTTGCGGCAGCTATTTTAGAAGGTAACTGCGAGGAGGCAGGAGCGAGAGGGCCACGCTCCTGCCACAAAGATCCCCGCTGGACCACCAGGTACTTCGGTAGGCCTGGGGGAGGATCTTGAGGTTGGGAAGTAGATTAAAGGGTCAGGGCCTGGAGAGCCACAGGTTGCTGACCCATGGTCTAGGATATGGGGGGGGGGGGGGGTTTCCCTGATTTCCTAGAACCACTCAATAGGAAAAGGAAGCTATTTTTGGA
Organism: Geotrypetes seraphini; assembly: GCF_902459505.1. Taxonomy (NCBI): domain Eukaryota; kingdom Metazoa; phylum Chordata; class Amphibia; order Gymnophiona; family Dermophiidae; genus Geotrypetes; species Geotrypetes seraphini. Next base: position 88,663,048 of record NC_047091.1, on the reverse strand, counting down.
CTTGCATCAAGAATTTTGCTATATTGGAGTAGTTTTTCATTTCTTTGTAGCTTTTTAAAGTTTAATAATGATTATGTATTCCATGACCCTAATCGTGCAAAGAATTTTCTTAGAAGTCATTTCCCTTTTGGAACAGCCGAGGGAGAGAAAATTGGAGTTAGTTAAGGGAGGGTGACGGGATTTTATGATCAGTCATTTTAATAGGAAACCCAATATGTGACCACTTCCCCCTTTTCTTTCTATACTATATATTTTTATTCTTTTTACAGCTCCAAGGGCCTGATTCTGGAAACAATGCCTGCTGCAGTAGGCGCCTGCAAAATGGGTGCCTACTTTGTGTCAATCAGCGGTAGGTGTCCTTTCCAGAATCACATCTACTTCTACAGATGCCTTAAATAGAGGCCAAACTAAATTCAACTTGCTGAGATTTAAACCAATATCATCATCTTCTGCAGGTATGAATACAATTATCTATACTTCTTCAGACATCAGATTACCGGCTCACATCCTTCCAGGTCACATATGCTTAACTTTTTATTATTTCTCTATATTTCTTCTTAATTTATATTGAATTCAAAAATCTACAGAACTGATTACATCTTAGATGAAACTGTTATCACTTATTTTTTTCATTGTAGCTGCACCCTTTCCAATGCGTTTCAGAGGCTTTCCTCAGGGATGGGGCTTCCTTCACTATATAAACTCTGTATTCCCGATCTTTATTTTAACAGCCTGCCAACATTTAAGGCGTCTGACTCATGCCAAGAAGTACATAGGTTTTCCCATGTATGTGTTCGTGTTTATTTAGTGCCATCTCGGTACATAGAGCCCAATGGTCATGAATTTTTTCAGGATTTCATGCATAGGAAAAAGTGTATTTTAAAGGGTCTTTTTCAATTTGGGACTTCCTCAGCTTTCCTCCTTTCCACCCAAGAAAAGGTTAGATTTTTTTTTTTAGTTTAGCTTTTTTCACAGTTTTTCCTTAATTATTTTTTACATAGCCATACCCTGCACTAATATAGATGCATTCAACAACATTGTTTGAGATTTTTACTATTAAACAGTTTGATTTTGCATTTGCTATTTTTCTTCTGATGTTCCAAAAACAGAAGACGCCAGCAGCTTCAAGAATGAGGCAGGATGATTACTGATCTCCATGATCTGACCGCGATGCACCTTAGACTTGAATACAAGATCATTAACTACATACCTGTCAAAAGATCATGCTTAGGTGTCTTCATGGCCATCAAGGTTAGAAAGAAGAGTGTTTTTATTTGACTAAGTCCATTCTACATGCATGAAGCATTGACCCCAAGGGCCCTAGAACTGACTCGGATACTGCAGGTTCATTGTTTTAAAGAAACGATCTGTAGCACTGAGCATTGATAGAGACCTTTGTTGAGGTCCTGCCCAATGCATGTGATGGATTTTGATGTCCATAGGCTTTTGTATCTGCAGGTATTGGATCTCAGGTAAATGAACATTTGTCTTAGTGATGTCTATGTTTTTTATCTGTTTGTTTTTATCATTATTTTATTGTAAATCACTTAGAAATCATAAGCGTTTTATCAAATTTTTAATAAAACTTGGAAACTTGGATGTGCAGGTTTTTTTCTAGAGAATAACATTTGAGTTCACTGAATCTGCCTGGTGATATCACTCAAATCCTCAGGATTCCGGGAAACACTCCACTAGGAAGCTTCATAGTTTTAAATACAAGTAGAAAAGGTTTGGGGTGATGGAAAGGCCCTACTGTCCCATACAAAAACTACTTTTTTCCACATGTATCAGAGTCTCATCCTAGAATATCTTATGGAATCTTTTATCATCACTAATCCCAAACATTCTAGGAATTCTCATGCGCTATTCTCTTTTCCATCTCCAAAGAGTTGTAAATTTAAAAACTTTCAGGAGCATCTGTTGTCTTTTCAAGTGGCTTTATGGGTTAAAGACCTGAATCATGTATTTACATCTTCCAACTACTATCAACAGTTTTGACGTGCTTTAAAAACGCATCTTTTTATATAATTTTTTTTTTTTAGTTAAATCTCTGTTGCTGTATTCTTTATCTTTTGTGAACCACATGGAACTTAGCAGTATTTGCGGTATAGAAGTGAGTTTATGTTTGAAAGGGTGTATTAGTACAATTGGCATATATCACTACTGTGTGGAAGGTAAACCCATCTTTCTACAACCTTCAGTGCAATTTGTGGGTTTGAATTTGATGAAGTCTCCCACCAAGCTCTCAGCTGTTGGCAAACACACAATTGAGCTATAGTCTATAGTGACATGTTTGTGCCTTGCAGGATTTTGTGACAATAGGAGGTGATTATGCATACCAAGCCTGAATTCCTTGCCTAAAGAGGTGTTGGATTTCCACAGTAACCAGTCAGTTGTCCTTCCAACATGTTTTCCCACTCCACATGTTAACGAAGGTGAACATACGTTCTGCAGCTTGGCTTGGAAAATTTTTCGCTTTGTAGTTGGAGCAGACTGAGGGCTAGATGCACTAAAGAGAATCGGTAAGACAGTGTGGGTCTGTTCCGATCCAATTTTTGGCTATTGATGCACTAAAAAGTTTGCATGCAAATGATTCATGTGGAGGTTCATAGTAATCCCTGACTCTCCCGTCCAATTGATCGCTGTAAGAGTGAGTCACACAAGCTGTTCAGGGCAGAAAACTTTTTTTTTCTAATGAGCATAGATGCTGTGCTTGTTACACATGCACAATATCTGCCCCATTAAAAAAAACAAAATGAAAACGCCTCCTTCCATCACCCCCACAGATGACTTCCCTCCCTGACAACTCCTGACAAACGTGGCACCGGGAATGGTGGACCCCGCACTAGCAAAAATTGTCAGGAGGTATGCACCCTGCCCTCCCGCACCCACGAGAGATAATAGGCAGGAGTGGGCATCACCTCCTGCCAATTTTCTCTCACCTGGGGGGTTGGGTCGGCATAGCAGGAGGGAGGAGGCATCCCTTCCATTTTTTTATCACACCGGGGGGGGGGGAGTGGGTATCCCTCCTGCTGTTTTTGCTGCTGGGGGGGGTCGGTTCCCAGTGCCGGTTCATTATGGGGAAGGGACATTTGGGAGGGCTGTCATTGGCAGAGGGGTGCTTTTTTTAAAGGGGCAGATATTGCACATATGTAACATGTGCAGCAACTGTGCCCATTAAAAAAAAAAAAGGGCTAAACTATGGTTAGACAGGTAAGAGACTGGTCTTGACCAGTCACTTTGGGGGGGGGGGGGGATTGCTAAAAGTGATCACTTTTTTTGTGCATCGGGAAGCCATGTTAGTGCATCAATCACTCTGCTAGTTTACATGGCATTTCCAATATTAGTGAGCTTATTTGCATGGTCAGATTGGAGAATGAGCGATCGTGCAGAAAACCATTGGGCGATGGTTGCTAAACAAGTCAAAACTGGTTTAGCGACAATAGTTAGATAATCACTGACTTTAGTGCATCTGGTCCTGACGCCCTTAAAAAGTCCACCCAGTGTTTATGGTTCTTATAAGCCCAAACCTGGATTGCCATAGTCCAGCACACTATCTAATTGGTTAAAAGATTGCCTGGGCATAAGTGGAAGATGTAAGCTTCCTCCTGAAAAGATATTTTAAGGCTCATAATATCAGAGCCATGGTGGTGTCGGTAATCCTGAAGGGAACCTGCTTAGAATAGATCTGCAAGGCTGTTTACTCATTCACGTCATTACTAGTTGAAAAGGGATTCCAGTTCATCATATTCTGGTAGTGACACAGTTTAGAACCTGAGAATCCTGACACAAGTATTGTTGCCATAACACAGCTGTGTCAAGTCCCTTGTGTCATGGACTATTGTAGATGAACACAACATTCATTAAAGACCTTTGTAACTGGATTTGAACTTTCTTCATTTTTTCCTCACTTCTCTACTTTCCTGCTGCTTTTTTGGAGACTGAGGGCCGGATTCTCAAAACTCACCATGCCTTTAATGATGGTCACTAAACCAGTTCCAGCCGGTTTAGCATGCCAGTAATTTACTACCTGATTCTCAGAACAGCTCACCGTGGTCTTTTCTGAGCTTCCTATCAACCTCAGATTGCCATGCAAATGTAGTACAATTAGGTCATTAATATTAAAATGAGTACTCTGGGTGATTCGCTATCATTGCTGGCTGATTCTCCAAATGAAGCGCCAGGTTGTAATGACCCAAATCACTGACTGGTCCTGGGTTGCTGGTACTGTGAAAAGCGCATCCCAGGCTCGTGTATCTGGATGTGGCTCATGATAAAAATTAAAAGAAAACACATTATTAAATTATAATAATGGGTAAAAAATTTCAAAAGCATGCATCTCAAGCACTTGTATTAAGGCATATCTTATGCGCATATTCATTGAAAGCTGATGATTGCTCCCCCCCCTTCCCCTCCATTCAATAGCATTGGCATGCCTATGATTTACACAACGATGTTATCATTTGCTGGTAGTTCTCTGCCCCTCCTATCCACCCATCCTTATCCTATGACATGTGTGTCTACGGCATAGCTTTTCCTGGCACATGTGCATTCTCTTTCCATGGACTATTCTGCACATGTGCTAATCACTATCACCAGCGATTGATCCCATTGAAATTAGGCGACCCTCCGCAAACCTCATTTGCATGTGAATGCGAGGTTTTTTTTAGCAGTGAGATTTGAGAATTTGTCCCTTTTCCTTGCATGTCCCAGAGTTATGCATTGTCTTATTGGACATATGCTGTGCTATACACTTTTCTCTATCCCTTTTGGTTTGATGTTTTTTTGTATTTGTTTCTTGTACTAAATTAGTCCCTAGTTCTGATGGCTATGATCACCAATCAAATAGCAACCTTTCAAATCCAAATATTCACAGATATTGTGAAAAACAATGAAACAAACCTGTAAAGGTGATGGAGCAGGACCTGCTCTGGAACTCCTACTGCTCTTCATTAGTTTTTACATGTATTCCAAGTGTGCAACCAGCCTGGGTTTTATTTTTTTAATGACAGCTTTTAGTACCAATATTAGGCTAAGTGTTCTATAGTTACCTAGCATATACTCGTACTCATTTTACATTCATGTTTAAATTGTCTTTTCTTTATTATTTCTGGGCAATAGACCATAGAAGTCCGCCCGGCACTGTCTTTAGGTTCTCGTTGCCATTGAAGCCCACTCCAGCCTATCCTAATCATGCTGTCACTGGAGCTTCTATCAAATCCCTCCCCAGCTCATCCTAAACCAAATCACCATATATGGAACACAGACCATGCAGAATTGCCCAGTACCGGCCTTAAGTTTGTTTTATACCATTCATTTTCTAATTAGAGATCCTCTGTGTTCATCCCGTGCTTTTTTTAAAATTCTGTCACCGTTTTCCTCTCAATCACCTCCCCCGGGAGGGCGTTCTAGGCATTTAGCATTCTCTCCGTGAAAAAGAATTTCCTTTCATTACCCCTGTCTACCACACCGTAACCTCAATTCATGCCTTCTAGTTTTGGGTCTTATTTATTTTTATCTGGAGCATTACACTAATTTTGGGGAATCTCCACCCTTAATTTGTTTCTGGGAAAGTTAGGTATATAACTGGATTAATTTCAGCTGGCTCTCATAGTGCCTTGGTGCAGCACAAATTGATAAATGTTTTTCAGATATCTGCTCATTTCATCCTCTGGGGCCTCACCCTGAAGATCTCAACCTGATTTCCAGATAGTTCTTCAGTGTGATGTTTTAAACCCAAATGTTCTACTTCTTATTCTCCCCAGTTCAATCAAAACCTGTTTGGGATCTGGCAGCATGAGCCTTCACATGTGCTATTCAGGGATACCCCCACCCCTATTTTTATATCCCACTCCCAACACATTTTTGGTCATTGCAGTAATCATCCTGGGCTGGGGCTCATATAGCCTAGCACCTTACAGACTACATAGTCTGGACTTTAACCATCCAAGTGCCACACTTGTGTAGTGACCATAATTCCCACTTTCTGTGAATGCTGTCCTTCCAGGATCCCTAATCCTGGCTGATCCAGGCAGCAGAGGTTCTGACCCAAGAATCAAACCATGGTGCTTCTGCATAGAAATACACAACTTTTACCATCTGGGCAGGCCCTGTTTTTCAGTGTGTTTTCTAAACTTACAGCTCATGGTTTTCTCCGTCTGGATTTCCCAGCAGCCTTCTATAGTCTGCGTCCTGAAAATGGCAAAGAAAGATAATTGTTACATGTATTTTAATATAAGCCTTAAATGCTGCTGTCCAAATTAGATATTTCACTTGTAATAATATGAGACTTGCAGGAAGGAGAGGAAAAAAAGACTTCAGATGCTTGGACACCTTTCGACAAAAACGATGAGCAGCAAGCTTACATAACGATTGCAGGATCTCAAAAAGAAGAGGAGTTGGTTCCAGAGCTCAGTCATATGACACTGAATTGAAAAGTTGTGTGACAGATTTAAAGTTTCGTTTCTAACACTGGAAAAGGCAATAGATCGATTTGGAACCTTATATCTCATAGACAATCCTTGCAACGGAGCCACTAGGTCTAACAAATACGAGGGGGCTTCTCCAGATCTTATAAACAACAATACACATTTTAAATTATATATCCACGACGGAATCTATACCATATTACGATTGCGTGAAAGAGAGGTTTTTCTGTCTATGATGCCTAAATATTTTGATGCTCACCATTTTTGTTAAAAGGTGACCAAGCAACTCCTTCTTGCGAGTCTCATATACGAGTATTTACTAGTGAAATATATACTTTGGACTCGGGTATTTAGGGCTTATATCACTATATTAGAGGGAGCTCTTTGTCCCTCATTTGCTATGAGAGCAGGTGCTGTGTATCTCAAAGTTGGGGGGTGGGGGGAGAAGGACGACATCTTAAGGTTGAAATAAGTAAAATGTTAGCAATATTGTTGGTTAATCATGTTGATAATGAATGTGACTATGCTGCAGTCAAAAAATTAAGCCACTCTTCAGACTATAGACCTGCTGTTATGGTACTGTGCTCCAAGACTGCATCATATATAATGGTCTGTCTGGGGTTAGCATGGTAGTGAATTGCTGACTGCCCTTTTGCCATAGTAGTGCTTAATGAGGAGTGTAACTTCCACAGAGTGGTATTTGCATCTCTGATTGCCTTGTTGGGAGGACTGGATGGACCATGCAGGTTCCATCATTTCCAACTAACTAATAAAACTTAATTTTATAGACTGGGTCTTCAACCAAAAGTTGCTTGACTCGGTTTACAATAATGTAAGTATAGTACATAAATATAAAAGAAGAATGAAATCTAGAATGGCTTAGTTTCCAAAGCGTTTAGCAAAAAAGAAAGTTTTCAGAGATTTCCGAAATAAAACAAAGGGACCTAGACTTCTAAGTGAAAGCGGTAACTCATTCCAGAGCTCAGTTAGTTTGAAAATGTTGATATGTTATGAGTTGTTACCTCCTGGCCATGCTCTGAACTAGTGCCAACAAGATTGCCGGTTTGAAACGCACTACAAAGCAAATTAACAATTGTGATGGAGGAAAAGACTTCCGTGATTCATCCGAAGCAACTTCTGTGTCCTTTAACCCCTTTAGGACCTGAACACTGCCAATGCACTGGATCTGCATCAAACCTCCACTCCCCTTGCAGTATATAATAAATATACTTTGGGAAGCATGTACTGTACAGAGCTTTTAGGACTTAATTTTGAGCACTCTGGTATCCCCTGAAATGGGCTCCCATTGGGATCATTGCTCAGATAAGTGTTCTTTCATACCCCATATCCTCTATAATAAAACCCTAAGCTTGCATGCGCACATAGGAGACCGTAATCCCTGCCACCGTGATGTGTGCCTCCATGGCCGTATTCTATTTGCGGAGCGCACGCAACAGTTCCAGCAGGTTGGAAGCCGGCCTCAATGAAAAAAAACAAAAACGCGGCAATGGGAAGAGGAGGAGAGGGCCTGATGATAGGGAGAGACTGCTGGAATTTGGAACAAATGGTGCTGCTGGACAGGGGGAAGATAAAAGGAAGGGAGAATAGTTACTGCTGGACAGGGGGAGCAGGGAAGAGATGCTGCTAGACAGGGGGGGAGGTAAAAGTAAGGGGAAAGGCCTACTGCTAGACAGTGGGAGCAGAGAAAGGGGGTGGTGTTGCTGGACAGAGGGGAGAAAAAAGTAAGGAAGAAGGGCTGCTAACACCCGTTAATGTAACGGGCTAAAAAACTAGTATTTCAATAATATAGACAAGTATATTTTTATATAATATAAGGTGGAAGTTTTTCAACTGATGGAAGATACAGATTTAGTCAATTGGCAGTGTGCACGTCCTAACCTGGGTTAAAGGACACACAAGTTGCCTCGGGTGGATCACGGAGGTCGTTTTCTCCACCACACTTGTTAATTTGAATTGAAGTGAAGTTTGGAACATGCAGTCTTGTTGGTATTGGTTTACTTTTTTATGCATTTCCCTTAATCACATACTCCAAACAAGGCCAGACACTCTTGAGACGTTATCACAAAAAAAACCCCCAAGCAACTGTGTCTATCACAGCTTATTTTTATTTCACTGAGGTTCAGAATCCAGTTTGTGGATCAAAACTAAAACAGAGAAATTAAAAATTGTGCAGCCAACCTCACTCCAGGCCATGTTAGAGACCTTCAGTTTTAATGGATTCTGGGCTTTGTTACAAGCACTAAAATGACAGGCAGAAAACTAGGGCTGAAGTGAAATCTCATGACTTAGAAGTCTTGGTTGGCAGCACTGGAACTGAGTCTTTATCATTCTGTTCTATATGATCACAGCTAGGCCTTGTTGCAGACCTGTGGTTACTGCCATATTGGGGAAGAGGAGTTTACTTTACTCCAGACCAGCCGGAGCCTCAGATCCAATTCTGCTTTTCTTCTATTAGTCTCTGCTATAAGTAGGTTCATGAACTAGAATGCAATTGGGATTGGGTTTAGAAAATCACAGGACTGGATCTAAGATTCCAGCTAAGCTAGAGTTGGGTTGGGAAAAACTGCTCGATCCAAAGATGTCATGAGGCTCAACACAGCATGTTCTTAAAGAGACCGGGCTGGGCTTTCACAGGAGCTGCAGATGCAGGGTGTGACTTTTTTGTTATGGAGGACACGGCGTTCTATTCCACTGTTAACAGACAGGAACACTGATGGAGGAGAAGGAGCAGCAGCAGCACTGCAGTGTTGCTCCATTGCTGGAAGACAGAACCACCAAGTTACACATTGTACTAGCACAGAAGTGTTACTGGAGTGCTGGTATCTAGGATGAGAAGAGGGGGAGGAGATGGGCGGCAACAGTGGTGCCAACTGGTCACAGTTTTTGATAGCACTACAGTGTTAGTCCAATGCTTTCAGACAAGATAAGAGACAGCGAGCGAGACAGGCAACATTTCCAAAGAGCCATAGGTTCTGGTGGCACTGCTGTGTTATTCCAGCACTAGCAGAGAGAATGAGAGGTGGCATGAGGGACAGAAAGTGATGCTAATGGGTCACAGGTTTTGGCAGCATTGCAGTTTGCTGGATTTCTGTCCATCCGTTGTGGGAGGTACGCTGATGTCCACCACATTGTTACCAGGAGATTCATCGTGGGCGGAGCGGTCTGCAATCTGCTTCTGTGACACTATGCGGTAAATCTCTGCAAAAGGAAAGGATCGAGATAAAAGTGATCAGTGAGGAGAAACGGTTTTATGCTCCCTACTCCAATGCACTTCTCTGCTATCCTTCTGAGAAGCTTAGTTTCCACAGAGGCAAGTGCTGCCTGAGAGTGCCACAGTATACTATGGACAGAAGAAAGAAGATTTTTTTAAATCTTATTCTGAGAATATGGTAAGCAGCTGCCCTTTGTGATTTTGGCCATTTGCTCTAGTCTTTTTCATAGTAGAGAGGAGGAGAAGGACCAGGTACAGCTTGTTCCTCACCAGGGTTTTCCAAAGGTATCATGCTGGAAACTACCCTCTATAACACCATGAAAAGCTTGTTTATGTAATTCAGATTTTAATCATTCAGATGCGTTGTATACTGATTTATAAATTTGTTCTTCAGGCACTATTAATGCATAACACTTTGAAAGTACAGTAGAATCTCAGTTATCTAGCACCCATGGGGATTGGTGGATGTCAGATAACTGTAGTTTCTGGTTATTTGAGAGTTATTGTAAAGATGGTTGGGTCTTCCTTCCCACCTCACTCTATCATCCCCCCCACCCCCACTTGTAGGTCAAGCATCAAGTTCCCTTCTATCTTGATCACTTTCTCTTCCGCCTTTGGTTGTGATGCGACAGAGGAAAGGCCTTGCTGGGGCTGGCAGGAAGCTGCCTGTTTACTGGTGCTTCCTCTGCTCGCCAGCTGCTACTACATCGTCGGGTGAGGGAGGAAGGAGGGGGGTTGTCAGGACCAGCTGGGCTTCAGGAATGAAGGACCGACCAGCTGTGCTGCTTCAGGAACGGGGGAGGGAGATTGGTGGCTCCCATGATGCTCCAGGAGCTGTAGGGCGGGAGATTGGTGGAAGCTGCGATGCTTCGGCAGCTGGAGGGGAGGGAAGCTGATTGGGTTTGGAGTGGTTGTCAGGACCAACTCTGCTGCTTCAGGAATGGAGGGAGGGAGATTGGTGGCTGCCAGGATGCCAATCCGGTTGGCCCAGGCGCCTATGGCCCCTTCTATGGGTGGGTCATTAGGCGCCTGGGCCAATCAGGCCCTAGGCCCGCCATTCCAAGGATGGTGGGCTTGCCAGCCGGACTGGGGACCCGGAGGAAGATACTAGTTTGGATAAGTGATCTGTCATTGATAAGTTTGAGTCGAGAGTTACTCTTAGGCTGCGGACGTTATCCTTGGGTGTAAGGGTGTTTGTGCCCCAGGATAAGGATAGAAGGGGGTATATGCAAAGATCTTTGTGGATCCAGAGAAGTTCTGTCTTGGACTCATTTAACTGTAACTTGTCCCCGGTCATCCAAGTCTTTATTTCAGTTAAGCAAGACTGGAGATTTTTGATTTGTGTGTCTCAGTGTTGGCCTAGTGGGAGGTAGAGTTGTAAGTCATCTGCGAAATAGTGGATTCTGATTCGGTGTTTTTCCACTATGTCTAGTACTGGTTTGACATAGAGATTGAAGAGGAGTGGTGATAGTAAGGCTCCCTGAGGCTCTCTATAGTGGAGTGGTTTGGGTTCAGATAAGGATTTCCCTAGTAGAACTTTCTGGGATCTGTCGTTCAGGAATGATGCCATAAATTTCATGAATGTAATAATGAGCTATGCATTTTCTATCTTGTTTGGAGAGCAATTCTTCTCTCTTTGCAAACCTGTGTTGCCTTCCGTTCTACCTGCTTCCCGACTATGTAAAGAGGATGCTGAAGTGCCGGGCTGACCAATGTTCCTCACTCGACGTTAGAATTTATGTCGGGTGGGGAAGGTTGGTCGGTCCGATGCTTCAGTGTCCTCTTTATGGCAGCAGCCTGTTCCCCGATGGCTGCGGCAGTAGTGGCCTGTTCCCCGATAGCGGTGGCTTGGGGAGGGCATGGAGAGAGAAAGACATGGAGACAGAAAGAAAGGGGGCATGGAGAGAGAAAGACAGACATACAAAAATAAAGAGGGCAGGGAGACAGAAAGAAAGACAGAGAGAAAGCAAGAAAGGGGAGGAGGGCAGGGAGAGAGGAAGAAAAAGTTGGGGGAGGGAATGAGGTCTGGAGGAGAGGAAGCATACAGGAGGCTGAAAGAAGGGAAGAAATATCGGATGCACAGTCAGAAGAAGAAAGTGCAACTAGAGACTCATGAAATCACCAGACAACAAAGGTAGGAAAAATAATTTTATTTTCAATTTAGTGATCAAAATGTGTCGGTTTTGAGAATTTTTATCTGCTGTCTACATTTTGTACTATGGCCCCCTTTTACTAAACCGCAATAGCATTTTTTAGCGCAGGGAGCCTATGAGCATCGAGAGCAGCGCAGCTCCCGGCGCTAAAAAGCGCTATCATGGTTTAGTAAAAAGGGAGGGGGTATATTTGTCTATTTTTGTATAGTTGTTCCTGAGGTGACATTGCATAAAGTTATCTGCCTTGACCTCTTTGAAAACCCGCGGAATATAAATGATAATTAACATTTTCTCTGCATACAGAGTGCTTTGTGTTTTTTTTAATTTTATTGTTAGTAGATCATTTTGACTTGGTCATTTTAAAAGTAGCTCGCAGGCCCAAAAAGTGTGGCCACCCCTGATCTATAAGGTACATGGGCCAGTTTTCTCCTGTGACGATGACTGGGTCCACTACTGCTGAGTAAGTTTATCCCTGTTGGATTTTGATTGTGGACTAATAAATGTAGTTTCCTTGGTTGGTTTTAGACATCTCACTTGCCTCTTTTTTTCTTTATTTTGCTATTGGACCGAGGCTTGTCTTTTGCTTGTCTTTTTTGTTTACTGGGCCAGTGTGCCCCATAAATCAATTTTGCTGACGTTTCTGGCCCTTTGATCAAGATTATGGGTCCCTAAGCTTCATCGGACCTATGCTATTTCCACAGCTGTTGGAACTAAAGGAGCTACAGGAGCGATGTGAAGGCCAAGTGTTAGCATGTGTTTTATATATATGCACGTTTTCGATGGATTTTTATGGACACTAGCATTTAAACTGTTAGGCACAATGATATGATAATTTTTAGATTTGGTATGGACACTTTACAAATGACACACCAGATAATAATAATAATAATAACTTTATTTTTGTATACCGCCATACCCAAGGAGTTCTAGGCGGTTTACATTAGATTAACAAAAAAAATTACAAGTGGTTTAAAAACAATTGAACACTATTAGAAGCAAGCAATAAATTACAAGTGGTTCGAAAACAATTGAACAATATTAGGAGCAAGGAAGTAGTTGAAGTTAGAAGAGAGAGGGGGGAGTGTAGGTCGGGGGGGGGGGTTGGAGGTGGGTAGGTTGGGAAAAGAGAGGTGGAAGGGGGCAATGATAATGATAAATGCTTCTGGCAGATTACATTTCCAGCCCTGTGGCATTTCAGCACACAGGTGAACAGCATAAGGAAAAGCTGTTGGAGGTATTACAGTTGCTGGTTACCAGAATAACTGAAGGACTACAGTCAAAAATTAAATATTTATATACGGGGTTTGTTGTCACCTTTCTAACTGTCACATTATAAAGAAGTATTTGTATTGAACTTGCTTTCCTCTTAAAGGTTTTGGAACTGTTGGATGACATCAAAAGTAATAGTACTAGAAATATTCTCATATCTTGCTAATTTTTTCACAGAACTCACGAGATCAGCTAACTTTGGATGACCAGTAAGACTGGGGAAGAGTAAAGTATTTCCATAGTGAAATGCTAGAGTACCCATTTGTGTAGATTTTAACATAGTTAGGTTTATATTAGAAGTTCAGCATTTTGGTCCTAGAGGGCCACAAAGATCTGATTCTCAGAATGTCAAAAAAAGAAACATGAAGGCAGATGAAGGTCAAATGGCTCATCCAGTTTGCCCATCCATAGCATCCACTATCTCCTCCTTTCCCTAAGAGATCCCATGTGCCTGTCCCACGCTTTCTTGAATTCAGACACTGTCTCCACCACCTCTACCAAGAGACTATTCTACACATCTACCACCCTTTCTGCAAAAAAGTATTTCCTTAGATTACTTCTGACCCTATCACCTCTTAACTTCATCCTATGTCCTCTTATTTAGAGCTTGCTTTCAAATTAAAGAGACTAGCCTCATGCACATTTATGCCATGTAGGTATTTAAATATTTCTCAAGAATTAAATTATTGATAACAATATTATTTTCTAAAATATACAGACACTTGTATGTTATTAGCCAGTAGTGGGCACGTCCTTAGAAAACCCACATTTGACCAACATGTGGAGAAACAACAATCTACTTAGGATTTCAAGCCGTTCATAGTCTTATCATAGGCAAAAAACTCCACTTAAACTAAATATGACTTTACAACTGGACAAAAAGTCCACCACTGTGCACAGGGAAAAGAAAAACAATTGCCACTTAACTCAATGACTGGTCTTCGCCTTCATGTTGCATGCTACAATGTTCTCTCAGCTTCTGTTCTTTCAATCTCACAGCCAGCGTTGTATTCTCCTATATTCTCCAACAAGGTCCTTGTTTCACCATATAACAGGCTACGTCAGGGAGCTCTATTAATTATTACACAACAAGCTTTTGCCCCAACTCTGTGCACTATCGGCATCAAGACGAGTTTGGGATTAACAAGGCTTCATACTCTCAATATCCTTCCCCTTCCCAGTGCATCCTGCCAAACTTCAAGGAAGGTGGAGGGAGGGAGTCAAGAGGGGTCTGGGTGGCCACCAAGGCAGGAGGGGAGCAAGCATTCCTCCTGACGATATTCACAAAGAGGAGGGGGGACCGGGTGGGCGGCCAATTTTTTTTGTTGTTGTTCAGGGGCTGTCGTCAGGAGGGAGCCGTCGGGGGGGGGGGGGGTGGCAGCATAACTTTTTAGCATGGGGACAGATTTTGTATATGTATGTAACACACGTATACCATCTATGCCCATTTAAAAAAAACGTCTTCCTGCCCTGAACTGAGCAGCAAGAGACTGGTTTGGGGCTTCCCCTGCCAGCTCTGTGCATATGTTAGTCACTTTTGGATGGGATTAAGGTGGATCTCCATGAAACTCATTTGCATGCAAAATTGTTTCAACATTGATCACCATTTTGAAATCTGACAATTTGCCGGCACTACAGCAACTCAATGGATGTTACCCGTGATATTAGAGAATTAGGCTCTGAGACTCTAAAAGCAGAGGTGTCAAAGTCTCTCCTTTAGGGCCGCAATCCAGTCGGGTTTTCAGGATTTTCCCAATGAATATGCATGAGATCTATTTGCATGCACAGCTTTCATTGTATGCTAATAGATCTCTTGCATATTCATTGGGGAAATCCTGAAAACCCGACTGGATTGCAGCCCTAAAGGAGGGACTTTGACACCCCTGCTCTAAAGGCTATGCTATTGCCTAAACTGACTGCTGAAAAAGCAGAGTACTGAACTAAAAAAGTAACAGAGAAGGACAATTAAATAACTTACTGAAGCCCAAGTTTAACTTTTCCCAAGTTTGAATGTCGGCAGGTAAGATATTCCCCTTAGTAGATCCTTACTCAGCACCTCTTCAGGACAAAGAGCAGTTGAAGTCTGGGTTACTTTTTTGTTAGCTGTACTTCTAAAGTGAAAGTGATGTCAAGCTGCACCTTGCACTAATCCTGCCCTTTTAATATTTCCTTTTAATCAGGCACTATTGTTTAACTGAAAAGCAACAAAATAAAAGAGTAGTTTCTAACTGCCTAACTGAAAAGACCTTTGCAAAACTACAAATGCGCTCTTTGGGATTAATTTTTCTAGCTGTGCGTAAACTAATGTTAAACACTAAATTAAAGTACATAATCTTCTGGAAAAAACACAAAACAGACTAATTTGCACAGTTCAGGCACACTAATAATTTAGGTCTGTTTTCTGGCACTTGAGTCAAGGACAGGAATTAAGAACTGTGCCCAACTATCACCTGCAGAAGAAAGCCTGTAATATACAGAAGGGGATTGCTGAGTGTTAGGATAATCAGAAAGTTGTCCTGTGTGATGGTAACCAAGAAATAAGTTCTTCCAAAGGTTGGAATTTCTTGATGTTTTACCTGTCAACTACTTGCTGCAGCTCCCCTATATTAGTGTTTGTGATAAATGTATGTACCTACTTTGTTTTTGATGACAAATAAAAGTGTGTTTCAGTTATAACTGCAGGAACATAAACAGGATCAGGCTGAACATTCCTGTAACCAGACATCCTTGAAGAATGTTACAGAATAGTTCAGTGTACCAGTCAGAGTTGTCTGGGTGAGGCCTGAGGAATGGAAGAAAGACTTACCCTGTCAGAGGGGACCCTATGGAGAGAAGACTTGACCTACTAGGGTAAAATCCCATGAAAGAGGAATTTCACCTGTTAGCATGTGATCACAAGGGGGTGGGAAGGAAGAGAAATACTATGTTGGCACAAGGAAAAAGTCTACTTGTTGGGAGTAGGGAGTTGGAGGGCTTCGCCTGAGCATAACCCCAGTATAGGAAGAGGCTTTACCTGTCAGAATATTTTTGAATGCTTCTTCTACATTAGTTGAGTCCAAAGCTGATGTTTCAATAAATGACAAGTTGTTCTTTTCTGGAAAAAAACATACATAGTTCACAGTTAAAACATACTGCTTTTAGTAAATTAGAGGCAATAACAATGGTCATCAGTGGGATAGCAGTGCTGGTCATTGGGAGGGGGTGAGAGAGCTGTACTGGTCATGGGAAGGGGGGTGAAGGATAGCAGGGCCGGGCATCTGGACGGATGGAAAATAGCATTGTTGGCCCACTACTGGTGGGGAGGGAAGGAAAAAATGTACCATCATCCAAAGGAGGTTCGAATATAAACAGACAACCCTATTTTGAGGCCCAAAAATCTTGGTTTATATTAACAACCAAATCAACAAATACCCCAATAGCAGCTGAACTGGCAACCTTTTTCAAAGTAAAAGTACACCACATCAGAACTAACAAAGGAAATGCAGCGAACTGCATAGAAGTACTAGGAAACATTACAAAAACAAAAGAGAGAGAAGACCCTTCACAAACAAAAAGCCGTACAGATAGGTCCTTGGAGGAATTCTTCCCAATCATAGAAACAGAGTTAATAAGATTACTACCCAAATAACCCAAATCTCAGTGCTCATTTTGATATCTGCCCAATTTTACTACCAAAAAAAATCAATAAAAAATGTACTACAACTATCTATTAGACTGGCTAACATAGAAACATAGAAATAGACGGCAGATAAGGGCCACGGCCCATCTAGTCTGCCCTCCCCAATGACCTCCCCTACCTTTCTCTTTGAATAAATCCCATGTGTCTATTCCATTTGGCCTTAAAATCAGGCACGCTGCTGGCCTCAATAACCTGAAGTGGAAGACTATTCCAGCGATCAACCACCCTTTTAGTGAAAAAGAATTTCCTGGTGTCCCTGTGCAGTTTCCCAACCCTGATTTTCCACGGATGCCCCCTTGTTGCTGCGGGACTCTTGAAAAAGAAGATATCTTCTTCCACCTCGATGCGGCCCGTGAGATACTTGAATGTCTCGATCATGTCACCCCTCTCTCTGCGTTCCTCGAGTGGGTACAGCTGCAACTTATCCAGCCGTTCCTCGTACGGGAGATCCTTGAGTCCCAAGACCATCCGGGTGGCCATTCTCTGGACCCACTCCAGTCTCAGCACTTCCTTACGGTAATGCGGCCTCCAGAATTGCACACAGTATTCCAGGTGGGGCCTCACCATGGATCTATACAATGGCATAATGACTTCAGGCTTACGGCTGACAAAACTCCTGCGTATGCAACCTATGATTTGCCTTGCCTTGGATGAAGCTTGCTCCACTTGATTGGCAGTCTTCATGTTCTCACTGACGATCACCCCTAATTCTTCGTTCTGCTTCAGTTCTTGTTAGGATCTCGCCATTAAGGGTGTAAGTCTTGCATGGATTTTGGCTGCCCAGGTGCATGACTTTGCATTTTTTGGCATTGAAGCTAAGTTGCCAGGACCTAGACCAGCGCTCCAGTAGGAGTAGGTCGTGCATCATGTTGTCGGACATTGAATTTATGTCTGTTGTGCTTTTGCCCACTGCATTGCTCAGTTTGGCATCATTGGCGAATAATGTTATTTTACCTCACAACCCTTCTGCCAAGTCTCTTATAAAGATGTTGAATAGGATCGGGCCCAGGACCAAGCCCTGCGGCACTCCACTGATTACTTCCATCATTTCGGAGGGGTGCCGTTCACCACTACCCTCTGAAGCCTACCTCCAAGCCAGTTCCCAACCCATTTCGTCAATGTGTTGCCCAATCCTATAGAACTCATCTTGCTCAGCAACCTGCGGTGTGGTACGCTATCGAATGCTTTACTGAAGTTCAGGTATACGATGTCCAGGGACTCCCCAACATCCAGCTTCCTCGTCACCCAGTCAAAGAAGCTGATCAGGTTGGATTAGCAGGATCTCCCCTTAGTAAATCCATGTTGACAGGGATCCCGTAGATTCTCCTCGTTCAGGATCGTATCCAATTGGCGTTTGATTAGAGTTTCCATTAGTTTGCACACTATTGATGTGAGACTCACCAGTCTGTAGTTTGCTGTCTCAGACCGGTGAGTCTCACATCAATAGAAAAAGGAATACTCACATCACTAGAAAAAGGAATACTCCCCAAATACCTAGGAAAAAATCATTCTAACACCTAACTCCATTCTAACACCTAACTCCACTCTAACACCTAACTCCTAAAATCATTCTAACTCCATTTTGATCCTAACAGATCAAAATGGAGAAATGAACAATTTACAGACCAGTAACTTCAATCACACTTCATGTCAAGCTATTAGAAAGCATAATAACAAATCAAATCATATAGTACCTGGAACACTATAAACTACGACATACCATACTATTAGAAAATACTATAGTACTGAAACACTACTCATTGCCCTTGACAGCTGAGATTAGAACATGCATGAGCACTGGACAAGAAGTCCTTGTTCTACAATTTGACTTAGCTAGTGCATTAAATGTGGTGGACCATCAGCTCCTATTACATAAGAACATAAGAATTGCCGCTGCTGGGTCAGACCAGTGGTCCACTCATGCAGCACCCTATTTGAGTCTAGTCTTACCTGCGTACGTTCTGGTTCAACAAGAACTTATCTAACCTTTTCTTGAATCCCTGGAGGGTGTTTTCCCCTATAACAGCCTCTGGAAGAGAATTCCAGATTTCTACCACTCTCTGGGTGAAGAACAACTTCCTTACGTTTGTACAGAATCTGTCCACTTTTAACTTTAGAGAGTGCCCTCTCGTTCTCTCCACCTCAGAGAGGGTGAACAATCTCTCTTTCTCTACTAAGTCTATTCCCTTCAATATCCTGAATGTTTCAATCATATCCCCTCTCAGTCTCCGCTTTTCAAGGGAGAAGAGGCCCAGTTTCTCTAGCCTCTCATTGTACAGCAACTCCTCCAGTTCCTTAACCATTTTTGTCGCTCTTCTCTAGACCCTTTCAAGTAGTACTATGTCCTTTTTCATGTACTGCGACCAGTGTTGGATGCAGTATTACAGGTGGGGGGCGCAACATGGCCTGGTACAGCGGCATGATAACCTTCTCTGATCTGTTTGTGATCCCCTTCTTAATCATTCCTAGCATTCTGTTCGCCCTTTTTGCCACCGCTGCGCATTGCGTGGACGGCTTCATTGACTTGTCTACAAGTACTCCCAAATCTCTTTCCTGGGGGCTCTCTCCGAGTACAGCACCAGACATCCTGTATTCGTGCATATGATTTTTGTTACCGACATGCATCACCTTGCACTTATCCACATTGAACCTCATTTGTCATTTCGCAGCCCATCCCTTGAGTGTGTTTATGTCTCGTTGTAGGTCTTCGCAATCCTGTGTCCTCACTACTCTGAATAACTTTGCATCGTCCGCAAATTTAATCACCTCACTCGTCGTACCAATTTTCAGGTCGTTTATAAATATGTTGAAGAGCACGGACCCGAGCACCGAACCCTATGGCACTCCACTCATGACGCTTTTCCAGTCCGAGTATTGTCCATTTACCCCCCACTCTCTGTTTCCTATCCGCCAACCACTTTTTAATCCATGTGAGTATATCACCCTCGATTCCATACCATGCAATTTTTTGAAGTACACGTTCATGCGGGACCTTGTCGAACACCTTCTGAAATCTAGATATACAATGTCGACCGGGTCATCCTTGTCTATTTGCCTGTTTACTCCCTCGAAGAAGTGCAGTAAGTTTGTCAAGCAAGATCTTCCTTTCCTGAAGCCGTGCTGGCTGGTCCTCATCAGATTGTGTCCGTCAAGGTGATCAATGATGTGGACCTTTATCAGCGCCTCTACCATCTTTCCTGGTACCAAAGTCAAGACTCACTGGACTTTAGGTTCCCGGATCTCCCTTTGAACCTTTCTTGAAGATCAGCGTAACATTCGCCACTTTCCAGTCCTAAACTTTATAGGGATAAGCGGTAAAGTGCACACCTGGCTAGAAGGATTTCTAACAAACAGAAGATACAGCATTAAAACGAATGGAGAAAGATCAGAAGAATTATCAGCATCAAGCAGAGTACCCCAAGGCTAGGGTTACCAGATGTCTGGATTTCACCTGATATGTCCTTCTTTTCGAGGATATGTCCAGGAGTCCGGACGACTTTTCAAAACCTGGCACTTTGTCTGGGTTTTGAAAAGCTTCCTCGAAATCACATCGGGCAGGACATCATTGCATCACATCTGCACATGCATGAATACTCTCCTGCCTGACGAGAGCAGGCAGTGGGGCGTGGCTAGGGTGTGGTGGAGACAGGACTGGGTGGGCTTGGGGGCAGGTCTGGGGGGGTCCGAATTTTACTAAAGTAAAATCTGGTAACCCTACCCAAGACTTGCCAATCACACCAGTACTTTTCAACGTACTGATGTCAACACTAGGACACTCGGACAAGAAAGACCTCACTTCTCATACGCAGATATTAGAAACTGAAAATAAATAAAGAAAAAAACCCAAATTTTTACTGATAAACCCACCAATGACAACACTCAAATAACACTGCATAACACGCCATTGAAACTGGAATCAGAACCGAGAATCCTAGGGATTATATTTGAGAAGAACCTATCCTTGGAGGCACAAAGGCGAGCATTAACCATGAAAATATTCATAACACAGAAAACCGAGACGAACTCAGCATTGCTTCGCGAAAGAAAATTTTCATATCTTGGTTCAGTCACTGGTACGATCTCAACTAGATTATGGCAATGTCCTTTATGTAGGATGCAAAGAAAATATATGGAAAAAAATACAAAACCATTCAAAACATATCAGCCAGATGTATTTTCTGAGCAACCAAATTTGACAAAGTGACACCCCTGACCTTGAATTACACTGACTTCCATTCAAAGCAAGGTGTATTTTTAAACTATTTACACTGATATTTTTAATATTCCATGGCAAAACTCTAGACTACATGTTGAATTTAATCAAAATATCTCCCAAAGACAAATACAACCTGATAAGAACATAAGAACATAAGAAGTGCCTCTGCTGGGTCAGACCAGAGGTCCATCGTGCCCAGCAGTCCGCTCGCACGGCGGCCCAACAGGTCCAGGACCTGTGTAATAGTCTTTTATCTGTACCCCTCCTAGAGGAATCAAATACAAAACTATTCACTCTACAATCTTCCCATACTTGGCAGCAAAATGGTATAATCCTTTACCAGCACAATTAAGGAACACCCCACCTCCCTCCTACCAAAACTTTCTTCAAGGCCTAAAAAACTATCTACAGTATTTGGAACATACCTTACCCCCCCCCCCTCATATACAACAGGCTACAACCACCAGAAACCAAACAAGGCATTAATCACCTCTCCTATCTTGATAGATGACCAAGCTCCCTACAAACCAGGAAAGTGATACCCATGCCAGAACCCATAATATCAAGACTACAACACCAGATATAGTCAATCTCCTCTCCTAACTATAAGCCATAATCATACACCTACACAAACACAAACCAAGTTATCTAAGTCATGAACCCTAATGAAATAATGTACCGGTAATCCCTGGATATGGCCAGAATTGTAAATGGCTAAATTGTAAATCACATATTAGTGATCCATAAATATTAATGCAATGTAAATATAGTTCTGTGATAGTAGAGGCAGACTTGAGTTTAGTGGTAGTCACAGTGATATGGTTAACAGAAAGTCATATCTGGGATGTAGTTATACAGGACTCTAATCTGTTTGGGATGGACATGAAACAAAGAAACAGAGACGGAATATATGTTATAGATTATATTAAATCGCTAGAACTGCACGCCTTGCTACACGTTGGGTTAATCTGGAAAGAAGAAATGGCATATCTATTTCCACTGGTATGATACACAGGTAGAAGAAATGGGAGAGTGATTTCATTGAGGACATTCACAATATTGCTAAGAAAGGGGAAGTACTATTGACTGGTGATTTCAATATGCCGGATGTTGATTGGGACATCTGTGCTGTGGTGCCATCCTGAAGCAGAGAGATCCTGTATTCTCTGCACAGAGAACTGTTCCAGCAACCGATAATGAAAGCCAATGTAGGAGGGGGCATACTGGACCTGGCACTCACAAATGGGTAGAGTAGGTCTGATCTTGTGGGTGATCATCTGGCATTCAGTGATCAACAATTTGTGTGGTGTTGAGAGGATTCATTCAAAAAGAAAAACTAACTTTGTTAAGATGGGGAAATACCTAGAGACATCAGCTGGATGGGAACATTTGGGGGAAGTAGAAAAGCAGTGGGAAAAAATTGAAAGGGCAACAACACTTTTTGTTAGGAAAGTAATTAAAAGTAAAGGAAGTCCTCTCCCCCCACACTTAAGTACCAAGTCACAAATCACTTTTGGCAGGACCAGACTTATCCATATTGTGACCTCCTAAGCCAGAGTGTCTCAAAGTTTTTTAGCTCCGGTACACTAAACGGAGCAAATATTTTTCGTGGCACTTTATAATTGAAATTATAAAACTGCAAAACCAACATAAAACTAAGGGGTCCTTTTAATAAGGCGAGCTAGCCGTTTTAGACATGGGGGAAGCAACTGCTTGCCCTCTATTGGTAGCATGGAATATTGCTACACCTTGGGTTGTGACTT
This sequence comes from Geotrypetes seraphini, assembly GCF_902459505.1. Lineage (NCBI taxonomy): Eukaryota > Metazoa > Chordata > Amphibia > Gymnophiona > Dermophiidae > Geotrypetes > Geotrypetes seraphini. The sequence goes on along the minus strand of NC_047091.1, from coordinate 88,640,308 downwards.
GGATTGGCCACAGTGAGAACGGGCTACAGGGCTTGATGGACCATTGGTCTGACCCAGTAAGACTATTCTTATGTTCTTAACGCATCCATTATAGTCTATGAACGCATGCTAAAATGGCTAGCGTGCCTTAGTAAAAGGACCCCTAAATTTGAGACTTATTTATTTAAAGTTCTTAAGTTACGTATGGGTAATTGTAACAACGGTGAAACTAAAGTAGATAGAATAGAATTGTTAATCAACGCGATGGATGTGCTCATTTTTTATTGCAAATTAACTTGATAATAGATAAGCAAAGATGCATTTATTTCATCATCCACCATCTGCAGTCATTCTTTTTTCAATTTAATTTCTGTCAGAACTGAAAATCCAAGTTCGCAAAGATAAGAAAATCCAAACGGTAACAAAGCCTTGAATGCTTTGTTGCTCAAGTTAGGATAACTACTGCATAGAAAATAAAAATCAAATTACTTGCCATTAGTTTTAAAGGACCAATCACGTCAAAGAATGATGCTTGTCTGGGCGGTTGTGTCCTTACGCACACAGATGCTCATAACATTGACAGACTCTTGCGTGCACGATGTACATGTCATCTATTCTAGTGTATACTTATGAAGGGAATTTTTAAAAAGAAAGTAAAACTCTGGAATCTCTCATGGCATACCCTAAATCTTTTCTGGGCGCACAATTTGAGAGACGTTGTCCTAAGCTGTAGTAATTAAAATTAATTTAGGTTTAATAGTTTTCCATGCTTGTGAGAGAGTATGCATAAAATGCTATATAAGAACATAAATTAACTATTGTTAAAGTAATGCATAATAATCGTGAGGCTCTTCTACACAGAGATAAACTGAAACCAGTAGTTGTGATTCTGGCAGAAACTGAGGGCTCCCTTTACAAAGGCGCGCTAGCGGGGTTAACACGCATGACTTTTCATCATGCGCTAACCCCCGCGCTGGCCAAAAACTACCGCCAGCTCAAAAGGAGGCGGTAGCGGCTAGCGCGTCCAGCAGTTTAGCGCACGCTATTACGCGTGTTAAACCGCTAGCGCGCCTTTGTAAAGGAAGCCCTGAATCTACTACTACCGGTACTACTACTTATCATTCCTATAGCACTACTAGATGTACGCAGCACTGTACATTAAACATTCAAGAAACGGTCCCTGCTCGGTAGAGCTTACAAGCTAATTAAAACAGACGAACAGGACAAGTAGGGCTGAGGGAGTGACAAAACAGTCCTGGGTGCTTTACAAGCGAGTGGGAATTAGGAGTTAAAAGCAATCTTTAAAAAATTAGGCTTTTAGTCTAGATTTGAAAGCTATCAGAGACTGAGTTAGACATACGGACTCAGGCAGTCTGTTCCAGGCATAAAGTGCAAGAGAAGGGACATAGTCTAGAACTGGCAGTAGAGGAGAAGGGCACCGATTGGAGAGAATTGCCTAGAGTTCCTAATGAGTATAGGGAGAGAAAAGAGAGGAGAGATATTGCAAAGCTGCAGCATGAATGCACTTGTAAGTCAATAAGAGGAGTTTGAATTGTATGCAGAAATTGATAGGGAATCAATTAAGTGACTTGAGGAGAGGGGTGATGTGAGCATAGCAACTCTGGCAGAATATAAGTCATGCAACAGAATTTTGAACAGATTGAAGGGGAGAGATTTGGTTACACAGAAGACCTATGAGAAGCAAGTTGCTGAAATTTGCTTCTCTGGTTTAGCTGAAATGGAACTCAAAACTGTGGCCTTGCTGCTTTGGGTCCTAGATATATCTTGTGTGGATTATTAAATTGTACTTTTAATAAAGCCTGCATCTTGAACATCACCATCTCCACAGAGTTTTTTGTTTTTGCTACTCTTGTTTTCAAAATCATCAGAGAAATTATTGATAGCTGAATTCCTCATTTAGGCACTGGACACCCTAGGGCAGGGGTCAGCAACCTTTTTAAAGCAAAGAGCCATTTTACCCTAAATGTTTGACCCAAGATTTACAAAGAATCGCAATGGGTAGAGAAGGGGGGTTTGAGATATGATTTCTAATGCAATATAGGTATACCGTATTTTTTGGACCATAAGACACACCCACCTGTAGAGGAGGAAAAACCAAGAAAAAAAATTTTGGTTCAGACTTTTTTTCTTCTTGGTTTTTCCTCCTCTATACGTAGGAGCATCTGATGGTCTGGTGCATCTAGTGCTGGGAAGCCCACAGCCCAAAGCTGCCAGAAGCCACCCACAGCTCCCCCAATACCTTTTTTAGTGGCGGTGGTCCAGCGCAGTCTCTTGGAAGGCTGCCTTTGTCTTAGAAGAGCGATCCACAATGCAGGAGCATGACCTTTGCGCTTCCTGCCTGGTCCCGCGCCGCTCTGTGATTGGCTGCAGTCAGTAACTGATTGCAGCCAATCACAGAGCGATGCAACCAGGCAGGAAGCGCAAAGGTCGCGCTCCTGCATTGTGCGTCGCTCTTCTAAGACAAAGGCAGATGTCCAGGAGACCGCGCTGGACCACCGCCACTAAAAAAGGTACTAAGGGGGGGCGCAGTGTATTCGGTCCATAAGATGCACCCCCTTTTCCACCCCATTTTTGGTGGTGGAAAAGTGCGTCTTGTGGTCCAAAATATACGGTATATGTATTTAACACAAAAACTTCAAGTACTTACAGAAAATAAAGAAAAGCAATTTAATGAAACTTTAGACACTGTATTTCCATACAGAGTTGGTCCATGTTTCCCTCTCTCCCCATGCACCATCTCTCCTTCCCCTCCACCCATATGTCCATTTCTCACTCCCTCATTCCTCCTGCAACATATTTCTTCCCCCCACCAACCCCATCCCACTCACAAATATTATGCTCTTTCTTGCTTCAACGGGTCAACGGCAATTCCTGTAGCTGGCTGCTGCTAACCTGGAAGCCTCTCATCTGTTGTGTGCTGCCCGGGCAGAAACAGGAAGTTCTGACAGAGGGCGGGATGTGGCAAAGGAGAGGCTTCCGGGTTAGTAGCAGGTAGCTATAGGAATCGCTGCCACTGACCTGCTGAAGCAAGAGAGGAGCTGCAATCATGTGGTGAAAGAGCCATGTGTGGCTCCCAAGCTGTGGGTTGCTTACCCCTGTCCTAGAGGTAATTTACCTGCAAATGCCCTGGCCTCATCAGTGGGCACGGCTCTCAGGTGTCGCAAGTCACTCTTGTTTCCGACCAACATGATGACAATATTGTTGTCTGCATGATCACGGAGCTCCTTCAGCCAGCGCTCCACATTTTCATATGTCAGGTGTTTGGCAATGTCGTAAACCAGCAGGGCCCCCACTGCGCCACGATAATACCTACAAGCCACAATAAAAAGTGTTAAAAATGAGGGCAAAAAGAAGAGTTGAAACAGGGCTGGCTTAATCATTAGACAACCTAAGTAGTCACAATTGTACATGTTCATTTTAGGAGGGGTAGTGATGAAACAAATGATTGTTATTCTTCATAGACAATGCAGGGTAATACATCCACTCTCTAAGGTGATGTCATCCAACAAAACCTTGTGTGCCAGAGATTGTCTTCAGTAAGTATACCCGGGGTTTCCTGTGCAGCTTTGAATTAACCTCCTCCCCCTCAATTTCAATTGTCCACTGAACGTGGTCTTCATCATAAGGCATATGGAGACAGATTAAAAAATCTCAATCTGTATACTTTGGAGGAAAGGCGGGAGAGGGGAGATATGATAGAGACGTTTAAATACCTACGTAATGTAAATGCGCACAAGGCGAGTCTCTTTCATTTGAAAGGAAGCTCTGGAGTAATAGGGCATAGGATGAAGTTAAAAGGTGATAGGCTCAGGAGTAATCTATGAAAATACTTTTTTTACAGAAAGGGTGGTAGATGCATGGAATAGTCTCCTGGTAGAGGTGGTGGAGACAAAGACTGTCTGAATTCAAGAAAGCATGTGGGATCTCTTAGAGAGAGAGGAGGAGATAGTGGATGCTGTGGATGAGCAGACTGGATGGGCCATTTGGTCTTTATCTGCCATCATATTTCTGTTTCTCTTTCCCTCCCTTTCTAACCCCCCAGCCCATGTCCATGCAGCATCTGTTCTTCCCTGCCTTCTCAACCCCTCCAGCCCCAGCCTCCTTTCCACCCCAGCGGGATCCTGTGACACAATCTCTCTTTCCAGCTCCCGACTCCCCCACCTACCTCCTCCCTGGTCACCATAATTTTAAATCTTCAGGCAGCCAGTAGCGACAACTAGGTGAGCCTGCTGTCATTGGCCTGCCCTGGAAGTCTTCATTCTGCAGCGACTTCCTGTTCCCACATAGGCAGGATGCTGCAGAATGAAGAGTTCCGGGGCAGGCCAATGGCAGCAGGCTCACTCATTGTCGCTGCCAGCTGACCAAAGATTCAAAATTACAGCGGCTGGGGAGGAGGTAGGTAGGGAAGTCAGGAGAGCCACAACTGACTCTTCTGACTTTCAACTACCAATTTTTGGGGGGGAGCCATGTGGCCCCTGTTCCGACGCCTATGCTGTGTGCACAACTGTTATAGAGCACTATTGCTCCCAGTAGGGGCCTTGGAGGAGGGGAGGGAAGGATGCACATTCACAAAGTTGACATATTAATAAGTTAATAAATACTTTTTTCCTATCTTTTTTTCTGAGCCTTGCTTTGCTCTTAATGTCTCTCTTCTGCTTTTCTGTTTTTTTCTGAACTCTTTTCAGGGTCTCCTGTTCTTCTGGTATTTCTTCTTTCTCTGTGTCCAGCATTCATCTTTTCCATTTGTCCCTATCCACCTTGTCCAGTGCCCTCCTTCTATGTCCTTATTCATCCTGTTCAGCATCAGCCCCTCTGTGTCCCTATTCCTTCTCATGTGTCCAGTATTTCCCTTCTATGACCCTGTACCTATGTTTCCTTCAGGGCCAACAGCTCTTCTGTGTCCCTGACTTTCCCTACTTCCAGCTTCTCTCTCCACTTCCTCCTGCATTCCCCACCCACTATCTATAGTCTAGCATCTTTCTCTCCCTCTTTCTGTTAGTTCCAACGTCTGTACTTCTCTCTCCCCTGGTCCAATCTCTATCTTTTCTCTACCCCCCTCAGCCAGTTCAGCATCTCTTTATCCCCTCTAAGCCTGGATCTGACATCTCTCCCTTCCTGTTCCCCCCAATGGTTACATAGGTCTGATACTGGTGCAGCTTCCCTCTTCCCCCTGCCAGTCCTCCACATACCACAGTGGGCCATGGTAGAAAGAGTGAGGAAAGCTGCCTCTCTAGCCAGTGAAGCCTTTTCTCTGCCATGTCCTGCCTCTTTGAAGCAAATTCCTGTGGGTGGGTGCGGTAGAGGAAAGGCACTGCCAGCCAGAGAGAGACAGCTTTCAGCACTCTCTCTGCTGTGACCTGCTGTGGCGTATGGAGGATCATCAGGGGGAAGAGGGGAGCTGCAGCAATGTTGGGTCCAAGCACAAGGAGGGGAAACTAGAGCTCTGCACCCCAGTGGTCTACACAGCAAGGCTCTATAGTCCAGACTGTGGACTGCCATTTGAGTAGCCCCGCCCTAAAGCATAAGAATGAATGAATCTCTTCATAAAAGTGGTTAATAAAATTGTTTGTTCAAGCAAGATTTAAGTGATACTTACGCAGAGGTGATAGCGCGGTACCTCTCCTGCCCTGCTGTGTCCCAGATTTGGGCTTTAATTGTCTTCCCATCTACTTGAATGCTTCTGGTGGCAAATTCCACTCCGATGGTGCTTTTACTCTCCAGGTTAAACTCATTTCGTGTGAAACGTGACAGGAGATTACTCTTCCCAACACCTGAGTCCCCGATCAGAACCACTGTAGGAGAAAGAGAATTGGTTACAGCCACAGTCTGAGCCCAGATCACTGTCAGAGTCTGATCCAGAAAAAACCCCCACTACTGGTAAAGTACCAGGAAAGAGTTGATGAAGAGACTGATCTTCATCTCTGTGGACATGATTACAGGTATAGAAAAACACAAATAATAGGTTACGTATTAACTAGGTTGGCTTTGCTGAAGTAGACTGTGAAAACTAAGGCTGTTTATAGCTGTTCTGCATGCTGTTTAAAAATTCTTTAATTTGTAATTTTTCAATTTCCATTCCATTACTTAATAAAATTTTTTAAGAGCTACATTTCAATTAAAATTTGTAATTATGATACCTCATACAATATGTAACAATAAATTTACCCTCCCCTCCCCCCCACAATCAAACTTGTAAATTTAAGGGAAAAAAAAAAATAAAATGTCATCTAATCGGTACAATACTTTGTAAATGGCTCCCACACATCCTGAAAGGGTGGGAGATAAGAGCATATTATTTGTACCATTGATGATTATTAAGTGTTATATTTATTGTTAATTTGTTTGGATGTATTGTTACACTTATTGTAAATTTGAAAATGAATAAGGAATTTAAAAAAAAAAAAAATTGTAATTATGATTAAAAGTATGTGGGAGGGGTATTTTTTCCCCTCCCTGTAGTTCCTTGAGACTGATGGAGTTACAAGGAGCCGCAGTGCGGGGAAACCCCCCCCCCCCCCTCCAACATGCCATTAATTGTGATCAAAATTTTAATCAAAATGCAGTCTTTTGATTAAAATTTGATTTAAAACAAATAGGAGAAAATATCTTTTTCACTCAGTGCACAGTTAAGTTCTGAAACATATTGGCAGGGCAAATAATAAAAGCAGTTAATATAGTTGGATTTAAAAGAGGTTTGGTTTGGCAAATTCCTGAGGGAATATCACATTTTTAAGTTTCAAGTTTCAAGTATATTTAAAATTTCTTATACCACCTAATAAAACCTTCTAGGCTGTGTACAAAAATGTTAAAACTATCTACTGAGTAAAATACAGTTTAAAAAAACACAACAACATTAGGACAAATACTAGCTTTTAAGGACTAATAAACTAACAAAAAATTAACGAACAGAGACAAGCTGGAAAGGGGGCTGGAACTACAATATACTGTTATTAAGGCAGCTCTTGGGAAGTCACTGCTTATTCCTGGGATAGGTAGCATGAAATCTTGCCACTTTTTTATTTATTTATGGAGGACTTTATTAGCAATTGATAAAACCATAAATGCTCAATTGCACAGCATATTACAAATAAACAAGAAGTGGATATCCATCACGCAAAATGACCCATTGGACAAAAAAAAAAAGGCAAACGGTCTGTTAGGTCCTGAAGGAAGGAAATTATGGAGGCAGACTTTGACCGTGTCTGCCTCCGCGATTACCTTCCAGTAAACAAAAATCCATTCAAAATTGAAAACTAATGATACATCTATTTTTAACACATTTCAACAATGTATATAAGCACTATATAATTATTACAGACTATCAAAAAGTATAGGAAACAATATATCCCTCCCCTTTCCATGGGATCCCTCGGAGAGACAAAGAGATAATGGTTACTGAGGATGGGCAGACTAGATGGGCCATTTGGCCTTTATCTGCCGTCATGTTTCTATATTTCTCCCTCAGTAGTAAGCCAATGATAAGCACATTATGACCCGACAGCAGGGTTCCCCCCTCCCCTTCAGGGCCACTTCCACAACCTATCAGAAAATAAAGATAAAGAAAGATCTTTGGAAAAAGACTATGGGGTCCTTTTATCAAGCTGTGGTAGGGGTTTAACGCGTGTAATACCGCGCGTTAAACTGCTAGCCGCTAACGCCTGCATTGAGCAGGCGTTAGTTTTTTAGCCGGCTGCGGGGGTTAGTGTGTGTTGAAATGTCCGACGCGCTAACCCCGCTAGCGCGGCTTGATAAAAGGATCCCTATATTATGGGTAATTTACCATAAAAGAGTCCCAGACCTTTTCCAATTTGTGCATCTCTCCATTTTACAAATATAATGAAGCTTTTTCATCTACTTTAAAATAGGAGGAGAGGTTTCCACCTTCAGCAAGTAGCTGTAATCTGTTTGAATAAATAGATGCCAGGGTCCCAAGAAAGACAAAAGATACCTTTAGTCTAGGGTTAGATGCACAAAACTGTCCGATTGTGTACCGATGATCCCTAAACCAATTTGATTGTTTTAGTGACCGACAGAATTTGCTGACCTGATGCAGAAAACGACTCATCATGTGTTTTTCCGTGCGGTCATACATTCTACGACTCTGGCATGCAAATGAGGTAATTAATATTAAAACCAGCCATCTGATTGATGGCTTAACATTGCATGGCAGAATTGGATCAGTACTACTGACCCGAAAAAACAGACAGGTCCACTTAACTGTGTTACCGACAGGTCTGCCTGTTTTTTCATTTTTTGTCTAAGGGCATAGATGTTGTGTGTGTATGTAACACACACAAAATATCTGGCCCATATAAAAAAAAAAAACAATGCCATGCCATGACGCCCCCCTCCCACCCCCTGATGAGGCCCCCACCAGAACCACAATAGAGACAGGAGGGATGCCCACTCCTTTTTGCCAAGAAACCCCCCTGCGCTGAGCCAACCTCCCCCCCTCGCAGGACCCCCCCACTCACCATACATTAAGAAAAATCATCAGGAGGGGTGCCCACTCCCTCCTGCAACCAGATGCCCCCCCCCGGCTCCCCCACTCCAGAACCACCCTTGTACCTGTTCGCAGACCTGCCACTCCAAAATGGCGGGCTTTCCCCTTCCTGGTTCATCCTGGGATGCACAGGGAGGGGCCTAAGGCCCTGATTGCCTCAGACGCCTAAGGCCCCTCCCAGGTTTGGGGCATCCGATGTAAGGAGAGAGTGGGCATCCCTCCTGCTGATTTTTTTTTTTTTTAGAAAGAAGAGTGGGGAAGGGGAGGGGATGGTTTGGGGCAGTTCTGTCAGGGGGGTTGGTTGGTGGGGGGTTCACAGCAGCAGCAGGGAAGGGGCATCCCTCCTGCCTCATGGATTTTAGATTTTTCAATGGGGGAGGAGTAGAGGACCGGGCAGAATTGAGTTAGTTACAAATTTATCCCTGTTATAGACTAAAATTTATCTCCCCCCCCCCCCTCATTAAAACTTCAGCCTTGCCAAACCAAGGAGAAAATCAGCATAATTAGATCTACAGTACACAGGTTTCTGGCCCTGCTGCCTAGGCTTATTTATATATTTAAACTTTTGTTACTTGCAACATCCAACAATTCTGTGCAAGGTACAGTAAAATATACACAATAAAATTAACCCCCTCCCCTTTTTTTTTACAAAACTGTGCAAGAGTTTTTAGCGCCGGCCGGCACGCTGAATGCTCTGTGCTGCTCCGATGCTCTATGACCGTCGGAGCAGTGCAGAGCATTCGGCGTGCCAGCCAGTGCTAAAATCCTCTTGTGCAGGTTTGTAAAAGGGGAGAGGGGCTAAATTAACAAGCAAAGTCATAAAAACAAACACATGTAAAAAAAAAATTCTCTCAAATAACATCATCTTACATAGATTCCAAACTATAAAACCTGACTAGAATACATTGAATATTCAAGAAAATTTTCTTTTGAATAACATACCCCCGCCCTCTTTTTACAAAAGCATAGCGCAGTTTTTATCACTGGCCGCAGCGGATAACAGTTCGAACAGGCATAGGAATTCTACGAGCGTTGGAGCTGTTGCTGCCACAGCCGGCACTAAAAACCGCGCTACGCTTTTGTAAACGGGGGGATAGTCTTTACCAGCTTCCTAAACTGCAGCACACTAGAGTAGACACACTCTTTATTTCAAAAGGTAATAACGTTGCATAATAACACTCCCTGCACGGTCATCATAAAATGAAATTCTAAGTAAAAAGCAATCTTTTTTTTTTTTTCCAAATTCTTCATTCATTTTTCCATTTTACAAGTGCACAATATTACATCATGTTAAACTTTTACATATCACTTGATATTCATTCAATTATGATTTTACATAAATAAATTTATTCCCTCTCTACCCACACTTTCCACAAGTAATTTGATTCAAAACATCATATACAAGTTGTACTCATATCTGTAATAAGACCTTTAAAAGAACTTTCCACCCTCCCTTCTCCTCTTATGTATAAATGTACTTTCATTGGAAAATTATGTCTAATCATTACAATAATTTGTTAATGGCCCCCAAATCCTTTTAAAATTATTAAAATTTCCTTTTTTGTAAACTTTCTTCTGAAATACTGGGAATTCTCAGAAGGAACTGTAGAAAGGAATGAACCTTCCAGAAGTGTAAGGCATGTGGATCTCTGTAGACCTTAAGTTAAAATCAGATCTGACTCCATTTATAGTACATCAATGATTTCTCAGATCATTTCCTCTCCCTGTGAGAGAGGCATCCACATCTAAGGACCCTTACTCAGAGGAGCTGGCCACAAATCAAACCAGTGCAAAACTGAGAAGGATGTTCATCCCGTCAGTGGCGTACCTAGTCTATTTGACATCCAGGGCTAATCATTTTTTTAACACCCCGCTCTTCTATATGAAAGAAAAAACATTATTTTGAGTAATAATCAGGAAATGAAACAAATGGTCAGAAAAGAAACACAGGCAGTAAAAATGTAACCATCATGCCAGTAAAAACAAACAGTATTGCCCTCCAGGAGACCGCAAAATACCTACTGTACCAGAATGTAACTTGCATTGAGTTATTACTGAGAAAGATGTCGTTAATTTATACAAAATACAGCAAATGTCACTCAGGACCTACAGATCAGTTTTACCATACCGTAAGCCAGTATCTAGCAAACTTTGCGAGCTGGTGGCACACTAAATTAGAGGCCACAGCTCGAGGGCATCCAAAATTGCATGGACATCGACACAATGATGTCATGCATCACCTCAACATCTGCGCATGCTTGGAGGCCCTCCAGACGAGGCCTTGAGACGCCAGTGGGGAGCTGCTGACAAAGAAAAGGCGCAGAGAGAAGGAAAGATGCCAGGAAGGAGGAGAGGCACCAGCGCCGGCTGACTGCCTATAGAATGTGCCTCTCGCCCCGAGAGGCATGTCCTGTAGGCAGTCAGACGATGCTGGAGCTAGAGAATGACACGGTGGCGGTTTACCCGCGGCCACCGCATTTTAGCCGCGGGTCACCCGCCGAAAACGGGGAAGAAAACTAGCAGTCGCTGCGGCGACGGGGACAAGACCATTCACCGCCCCGCGGGCGGTGAATGGCCTTGTCCCCCGCAGTGAGGCATGAAGGATCGCGCGGTCCCCGCAGCTCACACCCGCCCGCCCAATCGATTCCAGTGTCCAGCCAGCTCTCTCCCCTCTCCTCACCCCAGTCCGCAGATCCTCCTCCTCGGCGACCCGCACGCTACCAGAGAGCCGCGCACACCCGCCGCTGCTCAGCCTCGATCTTCTGCTCTGACGCAACCGGAAACAGGAAGTTGCAGCAGAGCAGAAGATCGAACACTGAGCAGCCGCGCATGTGCGGCTCCCTGGGAAAGCGCGCAGGTTGCCGAAAAAGAAAACCCACAAACTAAGGTGAGGAGAAGGGAGAGAGCCGGCCAAACACCAGGATCGACCGGGCAGGCAGGTAGTGGCCGCGGGGACCGTGCGATCGCTAGTGTTGCCGGCTCAAATTGGAAGGAGGGAGTGAAAGGAAAAAGGCTTATATGGATGCAGCGGGGACGGTGACGGGGCGGTGAATGGGATGGCAGTGGCGGTGACGGGGCGGTGAAAGGGATGGCGGTGACGGTGACGGGGCGGTGAAGGGATCGGCGGTGACGGGGCGGTGCAGAGGATGGTGGGCCGGTGACGGGGACAGATTTTTTCCCCGTGTCATTCTCTAGCTGGAGCCTCTTCTCCTCTCCACTGTCTGGTGACACATCGGGAATCTTGCGAGGCACCAGTGGTGTAGTAAGGGGGGTGGTCCGCCATGGGTGCGGTCTTTGTAAGGGGCGCAGGCACCTGTCTTCCTCTCTGCCCCTCCCCTGCTCCTTCCCGACCCCTCACTGCTGCACAAATGTGCCCCTTACCTCTTTCATTTTTCCTTCCGCGAGCAGTATTTCGACCTGCTGCCCACATTGGTGTTGCCTCTCTCCAACGTCACTTCCGGGCCCCGGGCCTTGTGACTTCAGAGGGATAGCTGAAACGATGCAGGCAGCAAGTTCGTGATGTTACTCACACCTGGAAAATTAAAAAAGTACGGCATGTGGCAGGGGGAGGCTGGGAAGGAGTGGGGGAGGGGCGCCACTCACCCTCGCTACACCACTGCGAGGCACACAGTTTGCGATACACTGCCATAAGCAGTAACTTCTACAAAGCAGCATAAAATCTGTTTTACTACCTGGGATCTAGCTAGGTACTTGGGACCTGGGTTGGAAACTGTGCTTGATGGACCTTCAGTCTGTCCCAGTATGGCAATTCTTATGTTCTTAAGTCACACAAAGGTATATCTAGGAAAAGCAGCATCTTAAAGACAGAGGAGAGCAATAGAACAACAATACACCTATTGTAAAATTAAACCCGACAGATTAATACAGATCAATCCTGCAAAGTCAGTGCCAACAGAAAACCATGTCTTTTTCGCAGACACAGATACACCCTCACCCAGTATAGAATAAGTAACCACAAACTACAAATAGAAATATGTAGACAAAATTAAACTTCAAGAAGCCAGACTTTGCATACGATGCAAATTCCACAAAAACAGAAACAGTGATGCGTGTCCCCTAGTAATGTGCAAAATATAAATATAGATGTAAATAAAAAAAACTAAAATAACAATCACCACTTTACAAATTAACAAATAGATATTTTTTTTTAAATATGATAATACCATTTTTGGGGACTAATATGTTTTTCAATTTGATTTCAGGAGCCAAAACCTCCTTCCTCAGGTCAGTACAATATACCAGTGGTTCTCAACCCTGTCTTGGGAGACCCCCTGTCAGTCAGATTTTCAGGATATCCCTAATGATTATACCTGAGACCTATTCGCATACCTGTATTATATGCAAATCTTTCTCATGCATATTCATTAGGGATATCCTGAAAATCCGACTGGCTGGGGGACCCCCAGGACAGGGTTAAGAGCCACTGCAGTATACTACTGTTGTAGTATCCTGTCTTGACCTGAGGAAGGGGATTTTAATCTCCAGAAAGTTAGTAAAAAAATGTTTGCATACAATGAAGTAGTGTATGCAAATTGATTTCATACATATTAAGTGTGGATATCTTGAATACCTGATTGGCTAGGTGTGTCCTGAGGCCTGGGTGGAGAACCCCTGCTTTATCCTAAAGAAAAAAAAATCTTTTGTTTTATCTACCTTTGTTATCTCTGATTTCTGCTTTCCTCATCCTCTCTTTACTCTCTTCCATCCAGCATCTTTCTCTGCCCTTCCCTTCCATTCAGCATCTGCCCCTCTCTCCTTTTCATTTAACGTCTCCCTTTTTTTTTTACTCTTTCCATCCAGCATCTGCTCTTTCTCTCTCTATCCCTTACATCCAGCGTCTGCCTTCTCTAGCATCTGCCCTCTCTTTGCCCCTCCCATTCAGCATCTGCTCTTCCTGCCCCTTCCCCTCCATCCAGTATCTGCCCCTCTCACCTTTTCATCCAGTGTCTTCCCTCTTTCTCTGCTCCTTCCATCCAGAAAGCACAGTTACTTACCGTAACAGGTGTTATCCAGGGACAGCAGGCAGATATTCTTGACTGATGGGTGACGGCACCGACGGAGCCCCGGTACGGACAATTTTAGAGTGATTGCACTCTAAGAACTTGGAAAGTTCTAGTAGGCTGCACCGCGCACGCGCGAGTGCCTTCCCGCCCGACAGAGGCGTGCGATCCCCAGTTAGGATAAGCCAGCTAAGAAGCCAACCCGGGGAGGTGGGTGGGACGCAAGAATATCTGCCTGCTGTCCCTGGATAACACCTGTTACGGTAAGTAACTGTGCTTTATCCCAGGACAAGCAGGCAGCATATTCTTGACTGATGGGTGACCTCCAAGCTAACAAAAAGAGGGATGGTGGGAAGGTTGGCCATTAGGAAAACAAATTTTGCAAAACAGATTGGCCGAAGTGTCCATCCCGTCTGGAGAAAGCATCCAGACAATAATGAGATGTAAAAGTATGAACTGAGGACCAAGTAGCAGCCTTGCAGATTTCCTCAATAGGCGTGGAGCGGAGGAAAGCCACAGATGCTGCCATAGCTCGAACTCTATGGGCCGTGACAGAACCTTCCAGTGTCAGTCCGGTCTGAGCATAACAGAAAGAAATGCACGCTGCCAGCCAATTAGACAACGTACGTTTAGAAACAGGACATCCCAATTTATTCGGATCAAAGGACAGAAAGAGTTGGGGAGCTGATCTGTGGGGCTTAGTACACTCTAAATAGTAAGCCAGAGCCCGCTTACAGTCCAAAGTATGCAGAGCTTGTTCTTCAGAATGAGAGTGAGGTTTCGGAAAGAAGACAGGCAGAACAATGGATTGGTTGAGATGGAATTCCGAGACAACCTTAGGGAGAAACTTTGGATGTGTACGCAGAACCACCTTGTCATGATGAAAGACTGTAAAAGGTGGATCAGCAACTAGTGCATGTAGCTCACTGACCCTCCTGGCAGAGGTAAGAGCAATAAGGAAAAGTACCTTCCAAGTGAGAAACTTGAAAGGAGCGGTAGCCAAAGGTTCAAAAGGAGGCTTCATTAAGGCGGAAAGAACCACATTGAGATCCCAGATTACCGGAGGGGCTTTGAGAGGTGGTTTCACATTGAAAAGACCCCGCATGAATCTGGACACCAAGGGATGAGCCGAGAGAAGTTTTCCATGAACTGGCTCATGAAAAGCAGCAATAGCACTGAGGTGGACTCTGATGGAAGTAGACTTGAGGCCAGAGTCAGACAAAGAAAGAAGATAATCCAATAAGGTCTCCACTGCAAGGGAAGTGGGATTATGATGATGAAGAAGACACCAGGAAGAAAACCGTGTCCACTTCTGATGGTAACATTGCAGAGTGGCCGGTTTCCTGGAGGCATCCAGAATGGAACGAACGGGCTGAGACAAAAGAGTATCATGAGAAGTCAGCCCGAGAGAAACCAAGCTGTCAGGTGCAGAGATGGAAGGTTGGGATGCAAAAGGGTCTCCTGATGTTGCGTAAGCAGAAAAGGAAACAGTGGAAGAAGGAAAGGCTCCCTGGAACTGAGTTGAAGTAGAAGGGAGAACCAATGTTGCCTGGGCCACCTTGGAGCAATCAGAATCATGGTGGCTCGTTCCCTCTTGAGCTTGAACAAGGTTCGTAACATGAGAGGCAGAGGAGGGAAAGCGTACAGGAACAGATTGGACCAATCGAGGAGAAATGCATCCGCTGCCAGACGGTGAGGAGAGTAGAGTCTGGAGCAGAATAGGGGCAGCTGGTGATTGTGAGGAGCTGCAAAGAGGTCTATCTGAGGAGTGCCCCACTGAGCAAAGATGGACTGAAGAGTTAAAGGATCGAGTGTCCACTCGTGAGGCTGGAGAATTCTGCTGAGCTTGTCCACTAAGGAATTCTGTTCTCCCTGAATGTAGATAGCTTTCAGGAATAGTTGGTGATCTGTGGCCCAAGCCCAAATCTTCTGGGCTTCCTGGCACAAGAGACGAGAGCCTGTCCCACCCTGCTTGTTGATGTAGTACATCGCAACTTGATTGTCTGTGCACAGCAGGAGGACCTGAGGAAAGAGAAGATGTTGGAAGGCCTGGAGGGCATAAAACATCGCTCTGAGTTCCAGGAAATTGATGTGATGTTTCATTTCCTGGGCTGTCCAAAGTCCTTGAGTTTGGAATTCGTTCAAATGAGCTCCCCAGGCATAAGGGGAGGCGTCGGTGGTGATGACAAGTTGATGAGGAGGTAGATGAAACAGAAGACCTCTGGAAAGATTTGAGGATATCAACCACCATTGTAGAGACTGACGAAGAGATGATGTCACAGATATGTGTCATGAGCAAGGATCCGTCGCTTGGGACCACTGGGTAGCTAGGGTCCATTGAGGAGTGCGCAGGTGAAGACGTGCGAGGGGTGTGACATGAACTGTGGAGGCCATGTGACCCAAGAGTATCATCATTTGCTTGGCAGAAATGGAACGTTGTGGAAGCACCTGCTGACATAGAGATTGAAGAGTTTGAAGACGGTTGGACGGCAGGAATGCTCTCATGAGGACTGTGTCCAGCACCACTCCAATGAATTGAAGTCTCTGAGTGGGGATGAGATGAGATTTGGGTAGATTGATCTCGAACCCCAGAAGCTGTAGAAACAGGATGGTTTGGTTGGTGGCCAGGAGCACTGTTTGAGATGAATTGGCCTTGATTAACCAATCGTCCAGATAAGGAAAGACTTGAAGGTGGTGAGAGTGTAGAAAGGCAGCCACCACAATCAGACATTTGGTGAACACTCTTGGAGAGGAGGCAAGACCGAAGGGCAGCACCTTGTATTGGTAATGACAATGATTGATCATGAAGCGGAGGTACTGTCTGGAGGCCAGATTGACCGGAATGTGAGTGTATGCCTCTTTGAGATCGAGGGAGCATAGCCAGTCGCTTTGATGGAGAAGAGGATAAAGAGTTGCCAGAGAAAGCATCTTGAATTTCTCCTTGACCAAGCATTTGTTGAGATTGCGAAGATCTAGGATGGGTCTGAGATCCCCTGTTTTTTTGGGGACCAGAAAATAACGGGAGTAGAATCCCTGCCCCTTCTGATCTCGAGGAACTTCCTCTATGGCGTTCAGGAGGAGGAGGGATTGAACCTCCTGAAGAAGGAGAGAAGACTGAGAGGTGTTCAAAGCAGACTCTCTTGGCAGACTTTGTGCAGGACGTGTCTGAAAGTTGAGAGAGTAGCCGTGGCGGATGATGTTGAGGACCCACTGATCTGATGTGATGTTCTCCCAACGGCTGGTGTAACAAGAAAGACGTCCTCCTATGGGTCGAGGGAGATTGGCAGATGGTGGAATACTGGCTATGCTTTGGAGAACCACATCAAAAGGGTTGGGTAGACTTTTGTGGTGGAGGAGGCTTCACCTGTTGCTGCTGGGCTGGCCTAGGTGGTTGTCGCTGTTGCTGACGCTGACGTCTAGGCTGTTGAGTAGCCGGTGGCAAGGGACGGGCAGCATAGCGGTGCTGGTAGGCAGATTGTTGGCGAAAAGGCCGAGCAGGTGGAGTCTTTTTCTTAGTCTTCAGGAGAGTATCCCACCGAGTCTCATGGGCAGACAGATTTTGTGTAGTGGAATCCATGGACTCTCCGAAGAGCTCATCACCCAAGCAGGGAGCATTTGCTAGGCGGTCCTGATGATTTACATCGAGCTCTGAGACTCTGAGCCATGCCAACCGACGCATGGCAACAGACATAGCCATGGCCCTAGAAGTCAATTCAAATGTGTCATAAATTGACCGAACTAGGAACTTGCGTAACTGGAGAAGAGAAGAAGAGCAGGCATGAAATGCAGATTTCTTGCGGTCAGGGAGGTACTTTTCAAAAGCAGCCATGTTTTGAATGAGGTGCTTTAAATAAAATGAAAAATGAAAAGCGTAGTTCCCTGACCTATTGGCTAACATGGCATTCTGATATAAACGTTTGCCAAATTTGTCCATGGTTTTTCCTTCTCTGCCAGGAGGGACTGAGGCATACACACTAGCTCCCGCTGATTTCTTAAGTGTGGATTCCACCAAAAGAGACTCATGCGGGAGCTGAGGTTTGTCAAAACCAGGGATAGGGATAACCTTATATAAGGAGTCCAATTTACGAGGAGCTCCCGGTACAGTCAGGGGAGTCTCTAAATTTTTATAAAAAGTCTCTCTCAAGATGTCATGGAGAGGAAGTTTGAGAAATTCCCTTGGAGGCTGGTCAAAGTCCAGAGCATCAAGGAATGCCTTGGATTTCTTCGACTCAGCCTCCAAAGGAATAGAAAGAGATTCACACATCTCTTTTAAGAAAGAGGTAAAAGATGTGGAATCCTGCTTAGAAGAGGGATCAGCAACAAGATGATCCTCTTCATCAGAGGAACACTCACCCTCAGACAGAAAGGGCTCTTCAGAGTCACCCCACAAATCAGGGTCCCGAATCTGAGAGCCACGGTCTCGAGACTCCGGAGTGGAGGGTTCCAGGTGTCGGGTTTTGCGCACCGACTTACCCGACCTCATAGACACGGTACCAGGAGATGTGACATGCTGCGTCGGTACCGAAGTCTGCACCGCCTGGTGTTGAGCTCTCGGTTCCGGTGCTAAGATTGGCATCGAAGTCGAGGAAGCAGTGTGAACCGGTACCGACAAAGTGGATGCCGATAAAGGAGGGCGCTCCACTGTCGGTACCGGTGGCTCAGACCGGACCGGGACTGGAAGGCTCGGTGTCAAAAGTGCGGGAAGGAGTTGTTGCAACTGCTCCTTAAGTTGCACTTGCAGGACAGCAGCAATCCGCTCATCTAGCGAAGGCACCGGTACCGCCTTTTTCTTCTGCGGTACCTGTGGTGCCGCTCTATGCTCCGAGGATGAGGAACCCAATGTCGAGGGGCTCACCTCAATAGGAGCGGAGCGCTTCCGTGGGCGCCTCGAGGTCGGCAGGATTGGACTCGCTGCTACTGAGACCGGAGGACGCTCCAACGGAGATGGCTTCTTAGCCGGCTTACCTGAGTGTTGCGACGCCAGCGCAGTGTTGCGCAGCGTCGACGAAGTGGGTGCCGACTGAGGTGGTGCCGATGCCGGTGTCGATGTCGCAGGGTCAGACATATCGGCACCGAAAAGCAAACGTTGTTGGATTTGTCGGTTTTTTAATGTACGTTTTTTCAAAGTGGCACAGCGGGTGCAGGTAGAAGCCTGATGCTCTGGACCCAGGCACTGTAAGCACCAATTGTGCGGGTCCGTAAGAGAGATAGGCCGTGCACACCGCTGGCACTTTTTAAAACCTGGTTGGGGGGGCATGAAAGGAAAAACGGCTTCTGCCAAATCGAAGGCCGAGGCCTCGATGGTGGCAGTAGGCCCCGCCGGGGCAAAACCGACGAAATGAAGAAAAAAGAAAAAAACTGTTTGTTTGTTTTTTTTTAAAGAAAATAATAAAAGAAAAAAAGGAAATATAATTTCCAAAAAGATTTCGCGAGCGGGAAGGCGACAGAAAAAAATCTTTTCAACAGCCGTTGAAAAGTGCGACTTCTTAGCTCCGCGGAAACTAAGAAACTGGGGACCGCGCGCCTCTGTCGGGCGGGAAGGCACTTGCGCGTGCGCGGTGCGGCCTACTAGAACTTTCCAAGTTCTTAGAGTGCAATCACTCTAAAATTGTCCGTACCGGGGCTCCGTCGGTGCCGTCACCCATCAGTCAAGAATATGCTGCCTGCTTGTCCTGGGATAATCTGTTCTTTCTCTCTCTACCCCTTCAATCCAGCATCTGACCCTCTCTCCTTTCCATCCGTCTCCCTTTTTTCTTTACCTTTCCATCCAGCATCTGCTCTTTCTCTCTCTACCCCTTACATCCGGCGTCTGCCCACTCTGATTCTCCCATCCAGTACTTGCCCTCTCTTTGCCCCTCCCATTCAACGTCTGCCCTTCCTGCCAGTGTCTCCCCTCTTTCTCTACACCTTCCATGACCTGCTCTTCTCTCTACCCCTTCCATCTGCCTTTTTCTGCTCTTCCCTTCATCTAGCTTTGCCCCTCTCTCTCCTTTCCATCCAGTGTCTGCCCTTTCCTGGCCTCTCCCCCTATATGGCACCTGTCCTCTTTCTCTCTTTTCTCAATCCAAAGCATCTCCTGATCTCTCTGTTCCCCCTTCCTGCAAGGTCTTCCTGGCTTCTCTCTGTCCCCCCCCCACCACACACACACACATTATTGCAAGCTTTCTCTTTGTCATCTCCCCACATATTCCTGCAAGCACCTCCTGGCTCTTTTCATTTTCACCCATCCCCATCCATCAAGTATCTCCTGGACCTGGCTCTCTCTGTTCTCTTTTCCCCAATCCAGCAAGCATCTCCCCGCTCTCTCTGTCTCTCACCCATCATGCTCTAAAACAATGTTAATGATAGAGCAAGGCCTGCACTTTACCTACCTGTGGCTGCTGGCTCTACTCTGAAAGAAATGTGACGTCAAAGGAGAAGAATCAGCAGCCGCAGGATGTGGGTAAGCAGTGCAGAACCCCCTCCCTCCTGTACCCAGCTGTGACCCTCATTTTGCCAATTTTTTTCTTCGCTACCACCACCAGTCTGGAGAAGCCAAAGGAGGAGGAAAACACAGAACAGAATGGAACTGCGCACAATGAAAAGCTCAGGGCGGCGCCTAATAATGGAACAGTGTATATGGGAAGTACTCCTTTAGGGGTGCATCTGGGGTGAGCTACCCCCACTGCCCCACCCTTGGTACACCACTGCATCCATACAGTTATGGAAGAATCAGAGTGACTGGAATGAAACAATAGTGTAATTTAGGGTGACCAGATTATCCATTCCAGAAGGGAGACTTTTTGGCCAATCCAAGATTCTGCCAACCTCAGCTGGTGCATTTTGGGACCTGCAGAACTGATTTCAATGAATAAAATCATGGACTACAAATACTACACTGCTTTGGGATGGCCAAAAAGTCTCTCTTCTGGAATGGGTAACCTGGTCACACCACTGTAATTGAAAGAACTGCATTGGCTTCCCATCTGTGTGAAGAGTGAAATTTAAATGCTTATCTCTAATCCATAAGGCCTTAAACAGTAGTGCTTGCTGATAATTGCTAAACCCAAATCTTTAGACTTGTTCACAGTTTGCATTTTGCAGATTACTAGACATTCCATCCTTCCATCAGATAAGTCTATCAGAATACCTAACTTCAATTTTTTTTATGTTGCGGTTGCTTCCTTATGGAATGCTTTACTACTGAATTTAGAATATTGCAATTTAGAAAGTGTTTAAAAGCACACTTGTTTTTTGCAAGCATTTGCTGTTATATAATTAACTGCAGTGTCAGACAGATCTGTTGTGCAAAATTTGAGTTTTAAATTATATATTTATTTTAGGCTATTTTTGAATTTTCTCGCTGCTTGTAAACACCGTACTAGTTTGAACTTATTGTCACTGTTGTTTTTATCTTATGTTAGGGCTCTTTTTACAAATTTGTGGTAGCACTATGGTGCATTTGCCAGGGCAGACTCGCTACCGCAGCTTTGTAAAAGGGGCCCTTAGTTTTCTGTGATGATTTGAAAATGTGTTATAGAGAGAGGGTTTCTTTCTGTGTATGCTCTTGTGTGAGCCACTTAGAATTGTAAGTGCGGTGGTCTATACATATTTTAAATAAATCAATAAATAAGTTTATTACAGGGGTGGTCATGAGGCTCTGTTTGCCTGAGCCTGCCTCCTGTAGGCTCAGTTAGTGGCGAGTGCTCCCTTCTCATAACATGGTACCTCCAAGGTCTCTGTTATTCGAGGAATGCACTAGTGGAAATGTTTCCATCAGCATTCTTATGGTAGACTCCAACGCATTCCTGGGGTGCAATCAGAGCACTGGGAGATAGAATCCGTCTCCCACCCATGTCACATCTTCAGTGGGATAAATCCAGGAATGGATCGGCAGGTCTGAATTGACCTCGGTAAACTGGCAAGCTTAGAGTTAAGTGTGAATTAAAAAGGAGAAAGGCTCCCTGCTGAAAAATGGGTGGAAAGAAGTAAGGGAAAGAGATGTTCATGATGGCTCCCTAATGAGGAGAGGCCTTGTGATGGACAGTAAAGAACAGTATGTACAGGGGTTACAGATCTATCATTCACGCTTTGGGCTGAGTAAGGGTGGGGGAAAGAGGTATACAAGGAAGATAAAGCGGAGGACCTTTGCAGCAGATAAGAAATAAATCATGTTTTCAGCCTGTCCTTTCTGTTTCAGCTTAGGCAAGGTCATTCCTTAGATAAGTATTGGGAAGGCGGTTCTGCATAACACAGAGAGCAAATTCTTTCACTCCAAAACACTTTTCAGTCCGAATAGCAACCCTCTGCTACAAAAGGAGGAGTTCCCTAACCTACACAGATGATTTAAAGATTCCTAATGGGTTCTGATGTAAAGATTCTCTCTACCTGTCACCTGGACATTCAGCAGCGCTGATTATGCATCCCTGAGATATAGTCATCTGAACTGCAGATTATAATTTCATAATAATAATTCTTGACATCTCACATTACAGCAAAGCAGTTTAAAATAGCAAATAACCATTTTTTAAAAAGCTTACAATAAGAAATAAACAGAAACCAGAAATGTATGAGACATTTGAAGCAGACAAACACTGACTCATCAAACGGATAAAATTAGAAAAATAGCTACGCCAATCGAATAGCTTGAAGATCTAATCCATTGATTGACCACTTCTACTGGGAGGCCGACCAATGCCCCTGGATTGAGATCTGTTGTAGTGAGCCCCCCAGTCGAACAGGCTGGCATCTGTTGTCACAATTACCCACAAAGCTATTCTGAGTGGCGGAGCCTCAATCCATACTGACCCAGGCTACCGGAGTCCACAGCAGAGACCACAGGGAGTCTGACTGTGGGGACCAATGCAATAGCAGAGCACTCTGGAGAGGACGTGTATAAGCCTTTGCCTACAGGGTCATGGCTGTCATGGAGCTATGCACTTGAATGTATGGCCCTGCAAATGGAGCTAGCTAGGCCAACAAATTCGCTATCTGGGTACACAGCTTTTGTCTGCATGCCTCTGGAAGTTAGACACGGACCTCTGCTGTGTTGAAGAAGATTCCCAGGTATTCCAAGGATTGGGATGGAGCTGGTTGGCTCTTTCAGAAATTCACTATGCAACCCAGGCTCTGCAGCTACCACCACCATCACCTTGGTGAACGTGCAAGGTGCTGTCACCAGTCCAAAGGGAAGAGTTGAGAACTGGCAATGGTTCTCCAGGACATGAAATCTCAGGCATTTCCTGTGCTCCGGAAAGATGGGAATATGAAGGTAGACCTCTGTCAAATCCAAAGAGTCCAAAAATTCTGCTAGCATCATTACCACTATGACTGACCACACCGCCTCTATGCAAAAGTGTGGGACTTTCAGCGTCACATTGATGTACATGAGTTCCAGAATGGGTCTCCAATCCTATGAGCATTTCTTGGGCACTATGAAACATATGGCATATCTGCCTGCGCCTGAATCCTCGGGCAGCATAGTCTCTATCGTCTGAATGTATAATGTCATCTGAACTTTAGACATAATTTTGATTGCTTTCTATGGACGCTCCACCGGGGAGTTCACAAACCAATCTGTTAAAGGATGGGCGAATACGAGCTTATAACTTCTCTGAATGATCTTCAGCACCTAATGGTCTGACGCATCCTCCAAAAGCATCTCCCTATCTTCAGGGGAATGGCTCCTGACTTGGCATCATTGTGCTTTCTTGGAGGCTAAAGCGGGACAAGAATTGGAGGCTTGGTTCCATTTGGCTCCTGAGAATCTCTGACTTGAACCCTGGTAGAATCTTTGAGCAGAGGCTCCTCCAGAGTACGGCCTAAAAGACCTGAAGCCATGAAAATTAGACCATCCAGGGCCTCTCAAGGTTCGCCGTCTGCTGTCAGGTAGAGCTTTTGGCCAACTATCTGCCACACTGGTCCTGAGATCATCCAGCCTCTTTCTAAACATTTGTCCCTTGAAAAGAAGTCTGATGAGGGCAGTCTTGGAAGTAGAATCTCCCACCCATTGTCTGATCCAGAGCATTCTGCGGGCTAAGATAGAATAAGCTAAGACTCTGCTAATGACTCCAATGTAGAGAGCATTGTCCATGTAATCCACTCCTGCTAATAGGAGCTGGGGCAAAGGTTCGCCCTCCACCAGCGCAAGCCCCCTCAACTCGGTATGACAGGCACTTGTCACAAATGAAGCTGCTGCAGTTGCTTTGATTCCCAAGGACAGCCCTTCAGATTGTCTTAGGATCACATCCACTCTGCAATCCTGCATTATTTAATACCACACTTTCCTCACTTGGTAGGGATGTGCAACTGGTTACTTGCACTGCTAAGGAATCTACCGCAGGCTGAGTGAATGTCTGCTGACACTCTTGGGCCATTGTATACAACCGAGTTATTGTTTTGGCTACCTTTAGGTATCCTTCTGGAGCATCTCAATGCTCCGTGACTAATATGCTAAATCAGGATTGGCCTCCTTGAAGACAGGATACTGGGCTAGATGGGACATTGGTCTAGGCGGGTTACCAGATTTTCTGTTTGGAAAATCTGGTCACCCTAGACCCATCCCCAGGCCCACCCTGTTTCTCCCATCCCCACCCTGTCACGCCCCCAATCCTGCCCTAGCCCCGCCCCCTGAACGTTGGGCAGAACGTTTTGCCCAACGGCGAATTTAGAAGCTTTTCAAAATCCGGACAAAGTGCAAGGTTTTGAAAAGCCATCCAGACCCCAGACATATCCTCAAAAGGAGGACATGTCCGGAGAAATCCGGACGTCTGGTAATCCTACATTGGTCTGATCCAGTAAGGCTATTCTTAGGATACCAGGGAAACAAAGATAACTGGGCTCTCACTCTGCTCAGTATAGAGCAGTGAGCAGAAGGGACCTGTTGGGAGTCCACGTTCAAATCTTGAAGGGAGTTAGTCATAAGCTCTAACAGAGCTGAGGGTGTGAACAGTTGGTGAATCTTGGGGTCAACACCCTGATTGAGGGCCGTAACTGCATACTCACACCTACCTGCATCTCCCAGCAGGAAGGGTTCACTCTGTGACATTAAAGGCATACAGATAGACACCCCGTCCTCAGAGTCTCCAACGGAAAGGCCCACTGGATCCTTGCCAGTCTCTGAAACTGAGCTAGGCGTGCCCTTGGAGCCCAAGCCCCCTCGTATGCCTCCTGGTGCGCTGCCAGACTTCCTCTGGGGATCTCGTCCTTCCAGATAAGTTCTCCACATCATACTGACAAATGCTATACTGGGCAGCACAGAGTCCCCTCTAGCTGACTTCATCTTATGTCTTTTGAGCTTCACAGCTTCCATGCTCCTGTGTTTAGGAAAGTCAGTGTTCCGGGGCTCTGGAAGGGAATTACTCCTGGCAGATAGATCCTCCAATGTCTCCTCAGCCCTGGAGCCCAAAGGGAGACTAAGTCTGAAGCTTCTGCCCTCCCCCCCTCTTCACGCACCACACGGCATGTAGCACAAGGGTACTCTTCAATTTGGCATGAATTAGGGGTAAAAAAGCCTAGGGACTCCTTCCCTACCAGTTTTGAGGCAAAACAAGGTGATTTGAAGGTTCTGGAGAACTTTGAAATAAATTGTGAACTCTAACATGGCCACTGTGGCAGCATTTTGGTGCCACAAAATGGCCCTACAGCGGTTTAGCAGAATTTTTTTTTTTAAATACTGAAATAGGATTTTAGAAGTGGGGGACCCTATAAAAAGTGGCAGAAACCTGCAACATCAGGATTTGCAAGAACCCTCCAATTTTGGCCATAAGCTGTTGTGTGTGTTTTATGTGTTCATGTGAGTCTCATGCCTATGGTCAGGATGCAGTTGTTAGGCTTGGGTCATACATGCACATTAAAAATGCACAAACAGCTCCTATTCAAGCTACCAACATCTTACTCGCTGTGACCTGTGGATGTGTTGCAGCCTGCCTCAGCTCTCTTTAGCTAGATCTGGAGAAGAAATCACTGCCTCACTGGACTTGTCTTCCAATGCTGAAATCCTCGGGATGCCATTCAGACAGAAATCTTATTGATCCTCAACCCCCGCGGACACATGCATGTGAAAGGGGGGAGACAAAACACAGCCAGCACCCTGAAAAGCCCAGATGAGCACTCTACGGGTGCCTAACAGCTTGCGCTCAAGCCCTTGCAATCCAGTAGGCAAGCAAAGCTTCAAGGAATCCGGACTCCGAGCTCCACAACAGTTTCTGTAGACTGGTCAACAGGTACCACAGAAGGATTGGCCTGTCAGCTGCAGATCTCAAATCTGCTTCTTCTCCAAGCAGGCAGAGCTTTCCCCTCAACCTGGGGCGCTCTGGAGCACTGAAAAATACCCAAAACAATAAAAAGTATATAGAGCAGATCACAGAGATTCCTTCCAGCTCATTGCAGAAGGAAAAACTGAAGGAGGCAGCAGAGCCCTCTGGTGAAGGAAGAGGAATCGAAAAACTAGAGTGGATTCCTTCTGCACAACTTGTCCATCCAGAATGACACACCTATTGCACTAGTAAACGCAATATATTGCCCTTCTTGGCAAAGCTGATGAACTGTTTACGACCTCTTGTAACATGGTTGTAGTTTGTAGATATGTTTTTTTGAGGATTATTTGTTTGTCTATGTTATGATGATTTTGTTTTTAAATTATGTATGTAATTCTGTAAACTGTTTAATTTAAAATGGTATAGAAATTTTTAAAATAAAATAAATAAATAAATATCACATATCGATAAATAATTAAACCATTCAAAAAATGTGTCTGGGATTCCAAGGAGTTGGGGGGGAGGGGATTTCTATGTCTGTGAGTTCATTTCTACATTTATTTATTGGGATTTATTAATCGCCTTTATGAAGAGATTCATCCAAGGCAGTGTACAGCAGGCTTTTGCTAACAGCATAACAGTACTAGAGAGACCAAATATATACATTGATACAATGAATGGGGTAAAGTTATAATCAGTAAACCAAGACTTAATAATAAGACTACCATGAAACAGTTTAAAAAATATACTTATTAATAGCACTGAAATTTAAATGAGAGCGATATAATACAGACTAAAATTTGATTGACCATGGAGTAAGATAGACAATTAGATTCTGTGTGCAATACTGATAAAGGAGGGAACTTCTCTCTTAAAGGCTAAACAGAATAGGACTCTTCAGATTGGTAAAAGAGAAAACTGAGAGGGGTTTTATGAAATCATGAGATGGAAGATTAGATAGTGGATAGCTGTTATACCTTTTCAAACACCATTAAACAGACAAGGTTTAAAACTAATGAACTGCAATTGAAAACATATTAGAGAAAGTATTTTGTCATGCCGCACCATGGAATCTCTTGTCAGTGGATGTGGCAAAGGCTAATAATATTTCTGGAGGAAACTTGTCTGGATGTGCCGTCTTTAGCGGTGGTGCGACTCTCAAGTAATCGCAAGTCAATGATTTCAGTCCAGGGTCCAATGCTCTGGAATTCCTTTCCTCTGTTTCTGTGCCAAACTACTGTGCTTTTGCAAGTCAGAAAAGGGGTTTACTATATAAGCGTTTTTTTTGGCTCTTTCTCTTAGAATGTTTAGATTCTTCTGTTTTATATTCTGTATGAAATGTTGTTTGTGAGCATGTTTTTAGCATATTTTGTATGTTGCTCTGTCCCTTGCCAAGCTTTGAAGATATGCAGGTTATAAATAATTTTTTAATAAATAAGAAAAGTTCATGAAAAATCATCATACAGCTAAACTTATTCCTGGAAATGAGATATGAGAAACAGATCCACTTTGTGGGATCTGCCAGCTGCTTGTGAGCTAGAGTGGCCCCTGTTGTAAACAGGGTGCTGAGCTCAATAGACCTTAGCCGGCTTTTCTTATGTTCTTGAAGAAAATCTGTGTTGGAAAGGAGGCGAAGTATAGGAGGGAAAGAGTCTGTGTTGGAGCTGAGGGAGTGTGTTTAGGGAGTAGACTGACAGTGCTGGGCCGTATCAGGAGAAGTCCGTGAAAGAGACTCTTGTTTGCATTGTTGCCGTTGTTCCCTGGACACTACACTTTGCCTTTCTCCACTCTTCACAATGTGCAAGTGAGCTAACCTTGGCCTCCACTTGGATCAGGCCTGAGCCTTAACTAACAGCCAGGGCTGGCCCAACCATTTGGTACGACTAGGTTGCCACCTAGGGCAGCAGCTTCTTGGAAGCAGCAAAGAGCAAATGCAGCGAAAAATCCTGACTAGTCCACAAAGTCAAAGAGGCTGTAGACTAGTGGCCTCAGATTTAATTAAGGAGAGGAGTAAGGATGAAGGGAAGCCTAGGATGCCTACCAGCTCTGCTAATAGCCGATTCTCTTAACACACACACACAGGCCTAAATCAAAACCATTTTCTTCTAAGCACTGTGCTGGGCCAGATGTTGTCCAGTCCAGCATCCTGTTTTTGACAATGTAGGTCATTTGGATGCACCCAACAGATCCTAATGGGAAGATCCATTCCATTTTTTTCATTCCCAACATTAAACAGTCTCCCAATCTATATGGCTAATATTTGGTAATGTTTTCCTGAAACTTGTCTAAATTTTTTTTTTTTACCAGCTGCCTTGACCATAGCCTCCGATCAGAAATTCCACAGCTTAAATATTAATTTACAACAAAGATTGTTCCTTAAATTTGCCTTAAATATGCTACCAGTTAGTGTATTAGTAACTTATTCACTACAATTTCAGATGGAGGGATCAGTTCCTTCTTTGAACGTGCAGGGCGTAAAAGACCACATGTAGTTCTAGTGCACTCACTCATAGAAATATGCCCTCTCTTCCCCCTTCTACAGCGAAAAGTGGGTTACCAGTTCATATGCTTGCTGCAGGGATCGGTTCTAGGCCTGGTTTCCACTTCTGCTGAACATTTAGATTGTCAGGAAAAGTTTTGCCATTTTGCAGATGAAATAAAAATCTGAAACCCCACAAGTTTAGAAAGCCTGAGGAGTGAACCAAGATAACAATTTTCAAAAGATGTCCAAGGTAGCTAGTGTTAAAGCTAACTTTATAGCTCACATGGATAAACATGGATGAGCACAGAAAAGCCAAGCAAAGGGGGCTCGTGCCTAATTGATTGGTGTAGATTTTTTGAAGGTGGATGCAAGCATGCGGATAAAGTTAAGCCAGTCACTACAATGTAGGGTTACCAGATTTCCTCATTAAAAAAGTGGACAGTCACTACAATGTAGGGTTACCAGATTTCCTCATTAAAAAAGTGGACACATGGCCTTGCCCCATTCTGACAAATATTTAAAGAAGTACGGGGGGGGGAAAGGGAGAGAGCAGGGGGCAAAGATGAGGGCATGGAGGGGCGCCTCCTACCCTCACTATGCCACTGCCCAGAACCAACATTTGCATGTGCACCCTCCTCATCCATGATGCAGTAGCCCCCCCCCACACACATCTATTTCAAGTCTTCCCCCCCATGTTGGTGATAAAAAGTGCTAAAATCCTGAATCCCAATCTGGCATCTTTCCTTCACCACCTGCAGAGGAGAGGGAGAGATGACAGACTGGGATTTTGGCGCCTTTTATCACTGGTGCCCTAGACTAGGGCCTCACCTAGTCCATAGGTTGAGCTGGCCCTGACTCTCTTCTATAACATGTGTGCCTAAATTTTATAGCAGTTTTAATAAAATAGAGTTCATGTGGAAAACTTACACGCAATAAACAATTGGGATAAAAAGATGATCAGATGCATCATAATCCCTGAAGAAGAATCTGAAACGTTTACCTCGTTGGAGGTGTTGGTACCTGGTGTTGGTGGGAGCGTTAGCTACAAGTGCCAGTTTTGGTTTGGGCCGGCAGCCGTGACTGTCCTACTCACAAAAAATTCAGATATGTATTGTGTCTTATTATTATTTTTCATGAACAGTATACATGCTTTTTAGACCGTTCATGTCACATATATTAGGTGTTGGCTCAGAGGAATAGTGTTTTTATAAATACATTTTTAACACAAGAAAAAAAAAATTTTCATGCACTAAGAAGGAGCGGTATGATGTGAACTAGTAGTGAAGTGAGACTGATTCTCGGTACGGATTTGTTATTCTTAAAGTGCCAGGAAGGCACTATTATTCACTGATACTGTACCTCCTCATATCACAAATATATTTATATTCATTTTCATTACACGCTTCCTCTGAAGCATCACCTTCTAATATACTGTGGGAGTTGGATTTAAATTTCATGACATGCAACTCCAAAGGGGGCATGGTCATGGGAAGGGCACAGGCAAGTCAGGCACAATGATATAGAACACTTGGATTTACCTGCCCAACTGCCATCAGCTGGGAGCGAGGATTTGCACCAGGTTTCAGCAGGTGCAAGTCCTCCTATAAAGCTGCTCAACGCTATGCTAGGGTTACCAGACAACTGTGAAAATCTGGACGTGTCCTTCTTTTAGAGGACTGTCCAGGTGCCTGGAGGGATTTCCAAAACCTGGCAATTTGTCCAGGTTCTGGAAGTCCCCGACCTCAGGGCTGCATCTGGAGGGCGTCTGTACTTGCGCAGACATCGACGCAATGATGTCATACGTATTAGAGAGCTGCACGGGAACGGGGACGACGGGAATCCCGCGGGACCCGCGGGCATCCCGCGGGTTCCCCCTTTGGGTCACGGGGATCCCGTGGGGACGCCCCTAGGGTCGCGGGGATCCCGTGGGGACGCCCCCTAGGGTCGTGGGGATCCCGTGGGGACGCCTCCGAGGGTCGCGGGGTTCCTGCGGGGCTGGATGTACTCAGTCGCGCGGCTCTTCTCCCTACCTTCTCTGCTTGCAGCACAGAGCCGAACGGAAGTCTTCCCGACGTCAGCGCTGACGTCGGAGGGGAGGGAGGGCTTAAACAAAGCTGGATGTACTCAGTCGCGCGGCTCTTCTCCCTACCTTCTCTGCTTGCAGCACAGAGCCGAACGGAAGTCTTCCCGACGTCAGCGCTGACGTCGGAGGGGAGGGAGGGCTTAAACAAAGCTGGATGTACTCAGTCGCGCGGCTCTTCTCCCTACCTTCTCTGCTTGCAGCACAGAGCCGAACGGAAGTCTTCCCGACGTCAGCGCTGACGTCGGAGGGGAGGGAGGGCTTAAACAAAGCCCTCCCTCCCTCCGACGTCAGCACTGACGTCGGGAAGACTTCCGTTTGGCTCTGTGCTGTAGGCAGTGCAGGTAAGGAGGAGAGTAGCCTCGCGGTTCGAGTGGCTACCAAGGGAGGGGGCGGTCCGCCCCGCCACACCCCGCCCCGGTTGCAGCACAGCCGGCCAGGTCCCCTTACTTTTGTGGCACTTCCCCGACCGACCGACCGACAACAGCCCCGGTCCGACAATCCTCCCTGCCCTGTAGCCGCGAATCTAAATTATCTTCTTACAGCAGCTGTAATAAGGTAATTTAGATTCGCAGTTAAGGGCAGGGAGGTTTGTCGGACCGGGGCTGTTGTC
Organism: Geotrypetes seraphini; assembly: GCF_902459505.1. Lineage (NCBI taxonomy): Eukaryota > Metazoa > Chordata > Amphibia > Gymnophiona > Dermophiidae > Geotrypetes > Geotrypetes seraphini. Next base: position 88,609,373 of record NC_047091.1, on the reverse strand, counting down.
AGTCGGTCGGGGAAGTGCCACAAAAGTAAGGGGACCTGGCCGGCTGTACTGCACCCGGGGCGGTAGAGAAGGAGTGGGGAGAAGGACGCTGAAAGGCCATGGGGAAGACGGGAGGAGGGGGGGAAGGACTCTGAAAGCACTTGAAGACAGAGGAGGGAGAAGGACGCTGAAAGCACATGGGGAATACAAAGGGGTGGAGAAGGACGCTGAAAGGCCATGGGAAGGGCGGGGGGGGGGTGAAGGAATCTGAAAGCACTTGTGGAAGACAGAGGGGGGAGAAGGATGCTGAAAGCACATGGGGAAGACAAAGGGGTGGAGAAGGACGCTGAAAGGACATGGGGAAGACAAAGGGGTGGAGAAGGACGCTGAAAGGCCATGGGAAGGGCGGGGGGGAAGGACTCTGAAAGCACTTGTGGAAGACAGAGGGGGGAGAAGGATGTTGAAAGCACATGGGGAAGACAAAGGGGTGGAGAAGGACGCTGAAAGGACATGGGGAAGACGGGGGGTGGGTGGAGAAGGACGCTGAAAGGCCATGGGGAAGACAGAGAGGGAGAAGGACGCTGAAAGGACATGGGGAAGCAGAGGGGGGAGAAGGACACTGAAAGCACATGTGGAAGACAGAGGGGGGAGAAGGACGCTGACAGGACATGGGGAAGATGGGGGGGGAGAAGGACGCTGAAAGGAAATGGGGAAGAGAGAGTAGGGAGAAGACACTGGCAGGGAAGAAGACAGATGCCAGACTATGGGGGAGCGGAGAGAAGAAGATGGGTGCCAGACCAATTTGGAAGGGGGAAGAAAGGGAGAGGCACAGTAACAGAGCAAATGGAAGATGCAGAAGGAAGAGAGACAGTGGATGGAAGGAATTGAATGAGAACATGAGGAAAGCAGAAACCAGGCAACAAAGGTAGGAAAATAATTATATTTCTTTTTTTTTATTTTGCTTCAGGATAAAGTAATATATTAGTTGTGTTGATAAAAATTTATAAACATTAGAGGCTCTGGTAGAAACCCATTTGCAAAGTATGTATTCTTCCCAATTAATATTTTCAAATTAATAAAGTCTTTTTGCTTATTTGTAAATGGGTTTCTACCAGAGCCTTTAATTCAGTAGCATAATTAAATGAAATAACTATTTCTGAAGTTGATATGGACGGGCGGGGACGGAGGGGATTCCTCGCGGGGACGGGTGGGGACGGAGGGGATTCCTCGCGGGAACGGGTGGGGACGGAGGGATTCCTCACGGGGACGGGTGGGGACGGAGGGATTCCTCACGGGGACGGGTGGGGACGGGTGGGACTTTGGCGGGGACGGGTGGGATTTCTGTCCCCACGCAACTCTCTAATACGTATACGTGCATGCATGTGATGTCGTCGTGCTGACATCTGCACATGTGCAGATGCCCTCCAGACGTCCCGATCTCAAGAAGGTTCATGGGAGGCGGGACCAGGTGTCCTCTTTTTTTAATAGAGAAAATCTGGCAACCCTATGGTAAGCGACCTTTAAAGAGTTGGTGCTTAGCACAGATCTTAACAGCACCTAACTATGGGTACCATTTACCGAATCTGGCCCACAGTGAATGGAGCCTGAAGGATTTTAGATGGGAGGGGGAGATTTCTATCACTGCTGACTGACTAAGGCCCCGATGCTCAAAAGCCAGTCTTATTTGCAAGTTAGTTCAGCCTTTGACACACAAAAGGGTTCTCGGGGGCTTCTACCAATCCCAGTAGCAGCCACTAAGAATCCTATGCAAATTTATTACAAGGAACTCATTAAATCATCATCATAGCAATCATTCAGAAGATCACTGAAAACCCATTCATTTGACAAATTCATTTAAACCTCCTCAAACGATTTCCTCTATGTCTACTTGCATGCTCCTACATCCTGTTATATATAATTACGTTTCACACCTGTTTGCTTACTCCTACTTCATGCTCATGATGTAACTTTGCTGCATTTATGCAACCTCTCTTGTTGTAAACCGTCTTGAACTGAAAGGTATGAAGGGATATAAATAAAGCTATTAGTATTAAAATGAGCATTCCATGTAATGCATAGCAGGGACCAACCATCTTTTAGCGGTCAAATTTTTCGGGCAGGTCTGGAGCTGTCGGTAGTTTGAATAGGAGCTGTTTGTGTGTGTTTTATGTGCATGTATGTCTCAAGCCTAACAGCTGCATCTTGACCACAGATGTGGGACACACATGCACACAAAACACACACAACAGCTGCATCCAAGGAAAAGAAACTCTGGCAATCACAGCCCTGCACGCACAGCTCCTTCCCCTTCCATTATGGTACTCGGCACAAATAGTATGCATATTAATTTGCATGCTATTTGTGCTGAACATCACCAGGAAAATGTAACTCACTTCCAACTCGGTATTTTCCATCAGGTTGCTGGAGCTCTGTGCATCTGGCTTTCAGGAAAAACTGACCATTCATCTTTGTCTGTGAGCAGGAAGTCATAGCATCTGCCACCAGCAGATAGCAGGACAAAAGGAAACTGACTGGGCAACTTTCTGTTTCCTTCCAGCCATCGTCATGCTGTATATATCCCAATTTTGTGTCTGTATATGAGAGAGAATCTGTGTATGTATGTCAGTGAATGTGTTTATCAAAGTTTGATGTATATGTGGGCTAAAGGGAGGACAGCTGATTTTGTAGTTCAAAAGAAGATTTTACAAGCTTCCTTTATGATGTGTGCTTAAAATACAAGCTTTCCTCTAGCCCAGGGGAAGGCAATTCCGGTCCTTGAGAGCCACAGGCAGGTCAGGTTTTCAGGATATCCACAATAAATATGCATGAGATAGATTTGCATCTCAAGGAGGCAGTGCATGCAAATCCATCTCATACATATTCATTGTGGATATCCTGAAAACCTGACCTGCCTCTGGCTCTCGAAAACCGGAATTGCCTACTCCTGCTCTAGCTTATCTCCAGTGCACACATCTCAGACTGCCAGTGACATCCCATAGTACTTTATCTCAAGCCATACCAGATAGGATTATAACTAACAGCTCCAAACTATACAAAAAAAAAAAAAAAGTCTTAAGACTTAGAAATTCACAATCGTCCCCAAACATCAGAGACACTATCCCATACTTAAATGGACATGTCCCACAGCAAGGATTTGAAAATTCCTCCAGGGCTTATTCAGTGACGTAGCGAGGGAGGTTGGTACCTAGGGTGGAGGTTCCTGGCATCACTGTGTCATGTGCTTCCCCCCCCCTCACTCTTCTCTGCTGCTTGAGCGCCCCCAGCATCCTTCTTGAAAAGTTTGCCGGTGCGAACAGCACCTTCCATCAGCTGTTCGCGCCCTCCTCAGCTCCCTTCTGATGTCACATCCTGGTATGTAGACAGCGAGCAGCAAGTGGAAGATGCTGCTCATGTCAGCAAACATTTAAAAAGGTATGCAGGGGGGGCAAAAAAAGGAGAGGTGCCGGCACCCCCCACGAAGATAACACCAGGAATGGTCCGCCGCCCTCCCTTACTACGCCACTGGGCCTATTCATCAAGGATGAAATCCCCAGTCCTTTGAGGAAGAGAAAGGCTGGTGTAGAGTTACCAGATTTCTTTGTTTAAAAAAAGGGCACATGGCCCTGCCTCATTTTGCTCTCAGTCCCGCCCCAATCACCACCCCCACATGGACCTTGTCTCTTCTTTCCCAAGTTTGGGGCCATGTCTGGAAGGCCTCCAAGCATGCGCGGATGCGATGCGATTGCAAGCATGCATGTGATGTCATCACATTGCATCTGTGCATGCTCGGAAGCACTTCAAACAGGGCCCTGAGCTCGGGGCCTTCCAAAACCTGGACAAACATCTGGGCATGTTCAGGTTTTCCTGGACATCTGGTAATTCTAGGCTGGTGGGAGTGCATTTCTTCAAGGATAAGTGCTCACTCTCCACCCTCATGCAAAACTTCTGGACTTTTCTCCACTCCTTTCCCCATTAGCCCAGAGTTCAAATCTCAGTGTTATCTTAGGCAAGTCATTTAACCCTCCTTTGCCTCAGGTACAAACAGACTGTAAGCCCTCCAAGGACAGGGAAACACCAAGTAGATCTGAATGTAACTCACCCTGAGAGACTATTGAAAAGATAGGAATGAAAATTCAAATCCCCCTTCTCCTACTTGCCAACCATCACCCTCCTACTCGCAGGCTGCAACCCTTTCTCTTCTCCCTGTGATCCTGTTTGTGTTTGCTTTTCATTTATTGTCATTCCATCTTGTCCCCTTATCTTTGTTCCTCATTCTTGTACCTCAGTTTTTCTTGTCGCCTCTAATGAAATATAATTGTACACTGCCTAGACATAGGTGGTCTATCAAGAGCTGAATAAACTTGAAATTTTTTTAGGTGCATTGTTTAAATGGGCAGATGCTGGTGCTGAGAAGTCACCTCATGTCACTTCACCACCACCAAGCTTCTCTGTCACATTTTTCTCTTCTACCACTAGGTTCTCCCAGACACTCTTCACTACCTACTCTACACTTCTGAACACACTTCCCTGGTCAATCTGGCCAGCAAAGATCGTGGTGGTCTCCACCAGTCCCTCTGGTCAGCATGGGTCTTCTTCAACCCTCACTGGACTTCTGGGTCTTCTGGCTGCTTCCAGTACCATCACCATTCTCTCCACTGGTTACTCTAGTCACCATCAGTCAAGGATCTCTATGTCTTCTGGCTGCTTCCACTACCATTACCAGTTTTTCAGCTGGTTGACACCAGTCCTCTCTGGTTCCTCCGCTGGCCACTTGCCAGTCACCATCAGCCAAGGACCTCTAATTCTTTTGGCTGCTTCTCTCTGGCACTTCTAGCTGCTTCCAATACCATTACCAGTCCCTCTGCTGGTTGCCACTGGTCCCTCCAGTCCCTCCACCAGTCACCATCAGCCACTGATCACTTGCACCACACAATACCCCCAGTGCATTAGTCCCTGTAGACCTTCCTGCTACTGGTCAATCCCTGAGTACACTGGTTTCCTGGTCTCTGGGGACTCTCCAGTCACTTAGTCATGGCTGGTTATTAAACTTGAGCACTCTGGTCCTTCCTGAACTCTCCAGTCACCCCAAGCTCTATCATTTATGGTCTGGTCAAGGTTAGACTTACTGAGAGTTAGACTTTCACCATCATTCCTCCCCTCAAGGGTTGTCTAGGCTCCAGAAGTAGCTCTACTTTGCCAGGCTCTTTGTTATGAAAGTCTTGTTTTCAAATCTCTTTTTCCCTCAGGGTGAGTAGAGAGCTCCCAGTTGTCATTGCAGCATCCATATGCAAATGACTCCTTCTTCTGATACCGAGTCTTCCCTCTGCTGGCCAATGATGGAACATACACCCTGTCACATGCTCCTATCAGGTTTGTCAGGATAACAAGCTTTCTGTTGTCTGGACTAGTGCTGCCCGATTCAAATCGGTTCACCGATTCACTTTGGGTGAATCGATTTAAAACAAACAAACAAAAAAATCAGCTTTCTGATTCGGTAACTGACCCTCCCCCCTTGCCCCCTAAAGCAGGAGCAGCAGCGCTGCTCTTTCTGGCTGGCTGCTGCCGCACCTGTTTAGAAAGCGAGGGGGGAGGGTCAGTTGGGAAGTGCTGGTGTCCGGCTTCCCCCCGGCCTCCCACGCACCATTTACCTAATATGAGCAGCCTGCAGAGAAGATCGCGGTGCTAGCGATCTTTGCAAACTGCCATAGGTCTTCGGAGCTGTTTCCTCTGCCGCAGTCCCGCCCCCCTTCTGACGTCAAAGGCAGGACCTATGGCAGTTTGCAAAGATCGCTAGCACCGCGATCTTCTCTGCAGGCTGCTCATATTAGGTAAATGGTGCATGGGAGGCCAGGGGGAACACACAGGCCTTCTGGGGGGGATGCGCAGTCCTTCAGGGTAGGGATGGTACAGGCCTTTAAGGGGGGGCACAGGCCTTCAGGGATGGTGGCACAGTCCTTCAGGGGGGACAGGCAGGCCTTCAGGGGTGGGGTGCCGGCCTTCAGGGGGAGATGCAGGCCTTCGGGGGGGATAGACCTTCAGGGGAAGGAAGCCCTGGTGTAGAAGTACATGGAGGGAGGGAGGGAAGGGGGTTCAAAGAGACGTGCATATGCTGGATTTTGGGGGAAAGAAATAATGGGTCTAAAAACAGAGGCGAGGGAGAGAGATGGTGGACAATGGGATTTAGGGAGGGAAGGAACAGAAAGGGAGAGAAGTTGGACACAAGGGATGGTATAGAGGGGGGAAAGAGATACTGGATAGGAGGGTAGTTGGGAAAAGAAAGGGAGAGATGGTGGACCCTGGGGTGGTGGGGAAGGAGGGAGAGATGCTGGATGAAAGAGTAGTTGAGAAAAGATGGATCTGTGGATGAAAACGATAAAAGGATAGATGCCAGACCTCTGGGAGAGGGAAGGGAAATGGAAGGGGAGGATAGAGACTGCAGATGGATGGTTAGCACAGAGAAATAAGAAAGATGGAGACCCTGGCAAGCAAGTTATCAGAAGACAACCAGAGTCTGGGACCAACAAGATTTGAATAATGACCAGACAACAAAAGGTAGAAAAAATAATTTTATTTTCTGTTTTGTGATTATAATATGTCAGATTTGAAACATGTATCCTGCCAGAGCTGGTGTTAGACTGCAAATGTGAGCTAGGATTTAGCAGAGAGAGGAAAAGTCTTTTTGTTTGTTTATTTTGTATACACCACAGCGCTAGTGTGGTTAGGAGAAGACAAAGGGGGTGAAGAGGATATAAAATAAACCCACCAGGATGTTTAAAAAAAACAACAAAAAAACCCCACCCAATTGGGCAGGAAAATCGAATCGAAAAATCGATTCAACAGGCTGAATCGAATCAAAATTTTTTTTCATGAATCGGGCAGCACTAGTCTGGACCACTAAATGTGGGGTTCCTCAGGGCTACCTGCTGTCACTTCTTCTATTATTAAAACAGCCTACCGTGGTCTTTTCCGAGTTTTCTAGCTGTCTCCGATACTGCCATGCAAATGTAGTACAACGAGATCATTAATATTAAAATGAGCACTACAAACAATTCTCCATAATTGTCAAGTGATTCTCTAACCTTGCAAAATTTTCTGACAGGTCTGAGCTGTCCAGACTTAATTTCCTATCAATGCCTGAACCAATCAGGTTTAGCAAGCACGTTAAAGGCAGATTTTAGTTTTGAGAATCTGCCCCAAAAAGTCAGCTCAATAACTTCATGGCAGCTTTGATTCCCAAGTCGGGTGTTCTATTCAGTTCTTTATAAAAAAAACAAAACCAACCCAAAACCCAACCAAACCTGTAGACAAAAGGCAGAGTCTCAAATATTCAATCTGATTAAAAAATGAAAAACAAATCAATAAAGCAGTCCACAGCTAGTCTCCAAGCATTCGGCATCATTACCACTTGTTCAAAATTCCCCTAGACTATTTAAAGGACAATTAAACAAACAGGGAAGACAGTGAATTAAAGGGCAAAATGCCTGGTTATGCTAAGAACTACTTTGAATGGGAGAGACCAAGAGAAAGGAAGGAAACTCCGGAAGTAGGAAACGGGAAAGTTTATTTCCCCTGGTATGCAACAGCTCCGATCCACCCTGGCTGCTCTCAGCTCACGTCCCCCTCAGCTTTATACAATGTAGTCCTACAGTACACCCCAGCCCCTCTCTAGCTGCAGCACACAAAGCAGAATGAATTGTGAGCACCACAATCAGCCGCTGTTTCATCCTAGACATCCCTAGCAAAACCCTGATAAGTTCCAATATCTGAACGAAGACCTCAGGGTGGAGACAGGAGCACCCCCATATTTACCTACATTTTGAATACAGCATGAAGAGATACTTGGGAGAAGAAAGCTATAACATGAGACACCCAACATACAAATACAGCACAAACACCTTATCTCAAAAAAGATATATCGGCACTAGAAAAGGTTCAAAGAAGAGCGACCAAGATGATAAAGGGGATGGAAATTCTCTCATATAAGGAAAGACTAAAGAGGTTAGGGCTCTTCAGCTTGGAAAAGAGACGGCTGAGGGGAGATATGATCAAAGTGTACACAATCCTGGAGTGGTGTAGAACAGATACAAGTGGATCGATTTTTTACTGCATCAAGATTTACAAAGACTCAGAGAATAATTAAGCTTTGGAATGTGTTGCCAGAGAATGTAGTAAGAGCAGTTAATGTAGCTGGTGTTAAAAAGGTTTGGACAAATTCCTGGAGGAAAAGTCCATAAACTGCTGTTGAGAGAGACATGGGAGAAACCACTGCTTGCCCTGGGGCAGTGGCATGGAATGCTGCTACTATTTGGGTTTTTGCCAGGTACTTGTGACTTGGATTGGCCTCCATGAAGATGGGATACTGGGCTAGATGGACCATTGTTCTGATCCAGTAAAGCTATTCTTATGTTCTTAAGGAAGAGAAGAGATTTGGCTCACACCTTTTTTAGTAATAGCTGCAGGTGAGTTACATTCAAGTACAGTAAGTATTGCCCTTTCCCCAGAGGGCTTACAATCTAATTTTGTACCTGAGTCAACAGAAGGTTAAGTGACTTAACAAACATTGCAATGAACAGCATTGGGATTTGAGGCTTCCCTGGTTTTCAACCCCCTGCTCTAACCACACCACGCCAGAGACCATATGAGGAGAGAGCGGCACCTTGAGACACCCAAGACATAAATACAGCTCAAACAACTGAACAGACCACAGGGGAAGAGATTGCAACATCCCTCTATGCCCAAAGTATGAATTCAGTACAATCAGCTAAAGAGAGGCTATGGTTTTGATTCTGACACATTAAGAGTGATAAAACATAGGTCAATAATTAAATACTACTATCAGCATTATTTTTACATACTGGCCACAGCATTGAAATATGTAACTGTCTCATCTCTTGGATTATTAAACCACTTCTCCATAAATTGTCCATCACTGAGGGGATGGTTGTGGTCCTCCTTTGCAGCAGTCAGCTTATTATTGTCTAGTTTGGTTGATATTTCCCTCCTTTTGGGGTCCTTTTATGAAAAACCGCAGTAAGAACTAGTGTGTGCTTACAGCACATTAAAAGGACTTGCTGTGGGACATGCACTGCTGTCCCACAGTAAATTTGCCTATATGTGCACGTACACTGCGTGCTAAAATAATTTTCTCTAAGGGGGGGGGTGTTTAGGGGGTAAAGAGTGGTCATGACAGCGCTAATCAGGCACTTCCACATGCTAATTGATTAGTGTGGGAATAGCATGTGGGCTCTTAGGCTCGGATTCTCTAAATAGCGCCAGTTTTGGAGGAAAAGTCCATAGTCTGTTATTGAGATGGACTTGGGGGAAGCCACTGCTTGCCCTGAATCAGTAGCATGGAATGTTGCTACTCTTTGGGTTTTGGCCAGGTACTCTTTGGGTTTTGACCGATGTACCTTTGGTCTGACCAAGTAAGGTTATTCTTATGTTCTTATGAGATAGTTCCAAGTTTTGGGGCTTTAAAACACAAGGGTAGCCTCGAATAAATTTTTTTACTGTGAACTTTTAGAAGAGTTGGAAAGGTTAACTTGTGCCGTTGCACAGGAACTGTTGAACTGTCTGAGATGAATCCCTTCGAGTTATCCCCATATATAGCTTTATTCTTCTTTTTATTGATAGCCAATGAAGTTCTCTCAGAAGTTGACTAGCCCTCCCAAAATGACTTTGCTGAAAAAATAGCCTATAAATAGCCTATAAATGATATTTTATCTCAGATATTGGAGTAAATGGCGTTGCAGTAATCTAGGTGCCCTAAAGCTACTATGGCTTAATATTGGTCTTATGGTTTTTAATTGTTTTAGTCTGAAAATAAAAAAAACTTTTTACCCAAATAAATCTGAAATGTAATTGCATTATTTATACTTAGCAACACTATCCAGACAGAGTGGCGCTGATTGGACATAGAAATTACTGATAGGCACCAGTTCCAAGGATTGCTGAATATTCATTGGCTCCCAATAACATTCCGTATTCAGCATAAAATCCTAACCCTTGCCCATAAAGTACTACATACATCTCAGTTTCCCAGTTTATCTGTCCTCCTTATTCACTCCCTACTCTCCCACTCGGGCTCTTCGCTCTGCCATTGCTCACTGTTCTACTTCGACCCGATCTTCTGCTTTCTTCTCGAATCAACCCGGCACCCACACTATGAAACCCATCTGTGCTCCGCTCTGAACTTTCCTATCCCACTCACTTTTTCTCTCTGGCCTTTCCCTTAAAGCCCTTTGCTTAGTGGGTATTCCCATGCATTGCAGGACAAATTTATTCTCTGACTGCACCTCAGTTAACTCATCTTTTCTCCCCTCTCCTGTTGTGATTAATGGAGTTCCTTTCAATTTGATTTTAGTCTGTACACTGCCTTGTTTGTTGGTGAAAAGTGGTATAAACCATTAATAAATTATCTATCTATGGAAATCTATGGCCAGCTATCTATGAAATCTATGGCCAGCTATCTATGGAAATAGGCAGAATGCCCTTGCTCTGTCCTGGCACTATATGGATTCCCAAACCTTAACTGGGGAAATTTCAGCCAGTCAAGTTTTCAGGATATCCACATTGAATATGCATGAGCTTAACTTGTATTATCTGGATAGTGGCAGGGTGGATTGTAAGAATTTTCAGGGCACTATCCAGACAGTGCTCCCAGTGGTGAAGCAAGGGTGAGAGGCGCCCATGGTGGTGGTGCCCCTCTCCCACTCCTTCCCCTCCCCTTCCCCCGTACCTCTTTAATTTCACCAGCACGAGCAGCATTACCAACTTGCTGCCCACATTGGCTCTCCCTCTGTTGTCACTTCTAGGTGTGGGACCCGGAAGTGACCTCAGAGGGAGAGCCACTGCTGGCGCGAGCAGCAGGTTGGAGTTGCTGCTTGCGAAGGTGAAGAGCTAGAGATATGGTGGTGGGGGGGAGTGAAGGTGGCGGGCAGCGGGGGGAGAAGTGGGAAGGAGGAGAGGGGCAGAGAGGAGGAGGAGTGCCAGCATCTCCACTAAGAGACGGCACCCTTACTACACCACTGAGTACTCCTGAAAATTCAGAGACAAAACATTATCTGAATAATGGCTGCCACTGTATGGATATGTCATGAGTTCCCAAACCTGTCCAAGGAGGCAGGGTATGCAAATCAATCTCATGCATATTCACTATGGATATCCTGAAAATCTGACTAGCAGAGGTTCTCCCATGATAGGTTTAGAAATCACTGGGCGGTAAGTGCTTTTGAATATTCGTCCCAGGATATTTTTGTCTGTACGATGCACATTAATAACTTGATGGAAGCATGATTCCTCTACCTGCTCCTGACACTATTAAAATGCACTCTCCATCCTAAAAATCCTGCCATCTTAGCACCCTGGCAGCTTTACTCATCCTGCTTCTTGAGCCCTCTGGAGGTTCAGCTCAGGGCTTTGTCTTTCATCCATTATCAGGGAAACCTTACAGTGGCCACTGTTGTCAGCATCGTCCAAGCCTCCTGCAAAAATTAATCACTCAGCTCCCCTTTTCAACTATTTGATAAAGGCACTTTTTTTTATTTTGCCTATGCATCTTGATTACACTATAGGCCATGGAATGGCGTAGGACAATGGGGCCAAGTCCCACAGCATCAGCAATTAGAAAGCTTGGGGACAGCGCCTGACATTGGTTGTTTGGTCTCTCCAACCAAAAAGGTGTTCCTTTGCCCTGTAGATTGTAACTTCCACAAAGCAAGGATTGACTCTACTGTATGTCTGTACAGCATTTCAACTATCTAATTGTGCCTTAGAAACAGGGCCTGACCCAACATCAGGCAAAATTAGGTGATTACCTAAGGTGGCAGCAATGAATAATAACTGCAGTCATAATAAAACAATAGGTCCTGACAGCCACACAAATGCAAAGAAACTATCAGCATATACTTTTATTTATCATATTTCATAATTATATCAAGCAAAACACTTGTACAGAAAAGAATGATATAGTCTAAATTAAAATGAAAAGAGGAAATAAGAAGAAAAGGCAAGAAAAAATAAAAGACTAAACTTTCTCAAGTCCACCATTTGGATCCAAAATTACTTTAACCTGCATTTTTATAGGATTTTTGTGTGATGGTCATTGTTTCATTATCAGACTTGAAGGGGAGAGTTACAGCCAAAGGGCCTGAAAGTTATTTGGGGGGAGGGGATAGCAAGGATGAAAATTCACTTTAGGGTTTTCACTACCCATGCAATGGCTCTGCCTAGAAATAAGAAGTAACAGTAGTAAAACAAAAAGATGGCAGTATATCCCCAAGCAGACACTGAAAAAACCCCCAAACATCTTTGAGGCTGAAATGTGCCCCTTGACCTCCAGCATTTTACAGTGAAGCTGAAGAGAAATCTACAGACAGAAGAGCCTGAGACTAAGGATGGAATGGTTGAGCAGCTGAGGTTGTGGGAATCTATAAAGGCGGCATCTGCAGTGCTGAGAGAGGGGGATGGGAGGGGGGCTGAGGCTCGCTGCTAGAGTGCATCATCAGCAACTCTCACCCATCATGTGAACCATTTTGCTACACCTCTTGGAGGACAAAGCAGCGTCCACTCACCTTTAAACAAATAATCGTATTCATCGTCCCGCGTCCCCATGGCACTCTGAGCTCTGCTGGTGTTGCCCCCGGAGGGCTTCCCGTACCCAGAAGCAAAAAAAATCGAGAGGCTCCTCAGCTGTCAGGGCTGAGAATCTGCAGGAAGCGAGGATCCTCCTGCAATCTGCAAGGGGAGGAGCTGCAGGAAAAGAGAAGCAACCGCAGCGTCTGGGTTCCACCTGCTGCTGAACAGGGATAGCTACACCCTGAATTCGACCACTGTATCTCAGCCGCTTCACTAGAATGCACACAGGGCATAGATTTTGGGCTTTTTGGCCTTTTATTTCCCAGATTTTCTGACTTTTTTGAGGGGTGGTTTCTCATATTTGTTTTTAAAAATTAATTGTTGTATGTCATGGGTTAATCTTTATTAAAATGAGTATGCTATGGCAAATTGTATCCGGAACTGTATATTATGTATGTGTCAGGCTAGGATAAAAACTTGTATTGCAAACTTGTTCTGAAATTATGTATATTAACCTATAACTCGTTCTGAGCTATTTGGGGACAACAGGATATAAAATGAATTAAATAAATAAATGCTCTACAGTAGAGAATGATAAAGTACACTTCTCCCTCTGTATTCACATTTTCAGCATTCGCGGTTTCGATTATTCACAGTTTTTAGCTTGCTGGCTCCTCCCCCCAAATTACATCAGCTTGCATAGAAAAATCGCTGATTCCAAGCGTTTACAGAGAAAATCGCTGATTCCTAGCACTTTGTTCACCATGTTTTTCCTCTCCTTCAGAAACAGGCCAGGTCTCCCACCATGTTATTCGCAGTTGCACCATATTCACAATGGTTTTTAATAGAAAACAGCAAATAACATATAAAAAAGTTATTTGCGGTTTTTCAGTATTTGTGGTTCTTGTTAATCCCCTATCACAGCGAATACGGAGGGAGAAGTGTAACTTTTTTGTAATAACAGCTTTACATATGATAGGAATAGCTCAGAGACATGAAGGGGCACAACGGAGGGTGTGAATCCCCAGCCACCTTACCACCCAATCATTGCTTAATCCTTCATACATATTTTTAAAATATTCAAAAATTATTAATGGTGAAACTCTCTATTTCCCAAAAAGGCGTTTAGTAGGTGAAAAAGCACTTAGCTAAAGCTTGGTTTCTTGGCTAAGTGCTTTTTCACCTACTGAACGCCTTTAGGGGAAATTGAGAGTTTCACCATTAATAATTTTTGAATATTAAAAAAAAATAAGCTTAAAAGTATGAAGGATTAAGCAATGATTGAGTGGTAAGGTGGCTGGGGATTCACACCCTCCGTTGTGCCCCTTCATGTCTCTGAGCTATTCCTATCATATGTAAAGCTGTTATTACAAAAAGTTGCTTTATCATTCTCTACTGTAGAGCATATATTTATTTATTTATTTCATTTTATATCCTGTTGTCCCCAAATAGCTCAGAATGGGTTACAGGTTAATATACATAATTTCAGAACAAGTTTGCAATACAAGTTTTTATCCTAGCCTGACACATACATAAAGCACAGTTACTTACCGTAACAGGTGTTATCCAGGGACAGCAGGCAGATATTCTCACATGTGGGGGTGACGTCATCCACGGAGCCCCGATGCGGACAGCTTTTCAAGCAAACTTGATTGAAGATTTCAAGTTTGCTAGTGCTGCACCACGCATGTGTGTGCCTTCCTGATCCACTAGAGGGCGCATCCCCTCCTCATGGTCTTCAGTTTAGATAGCTAGCAAAGAAGCCAACCTTGGGGAGGCGGGCGGGTTGTGAGAATATCTGCCTGCTGTCCCTGGATAACACCTGTTACGGTAAGTAACTGTGCTTTATCCCAGGACAAGCAGGCAGCATATTTTCACATGTGGGTGACCTCCAAGCTAACCAAAAAGGGACGGAGGGAAGTTGGCAATTCAAGAAAACAGATTACGCAAAACCGACTGGCCAAACCGGCCGTCGCTCCTGGACAGAGTATCCAGACAGTAGTGGGAGGTGAAAGAATGAACCGAAGACCAAGTGGCAGCCTTGCAAATCTCCTCGATAGGCGTTGACCTGAGGAAAGCTACAGAAGCCGCCATCGCTCGGACTCTATGTCCCGGGACTCGACCATGCAGCGCGAGACCAGTCTGAGCGTAGCAAACCAGCAGCCAACCAGTTGGACGAGGTGCGCTGGGAAACAGGGCGTCCCACCCGAGTAGGATCGAAGGACAAAAACAATTGAGGAACCGTCCGATGAGACTGAGTGCGTTGAAAATATAAAGCCAACGCCCTCTTACAGTCAATCGTATGAAGCGCCACCACGCCAGGATGAGAGTGGGGCTTCGGAAAAAAGACCGGAAGAACAATGGAACGATTGAGATGAAAGTCCGAAACCTTCTTGGGCAAGAGCTTGTAATGAGTACGCAGGACCACTGCGTCCTGATAAAATACAGCAGAAGACGGGTCCGCAACCAGAGGTTGCAGCTCACGGACTCTACGAACAGACGTGAGACCAACCAGGAATACCACCCGCCAGGTGAAACAGATCAAAAGAGCGTTATCAATGGGTTCAAACGGAGGTTTCACCAATTGAGCCAGGACCACCCTAAGATCCCAAACCACCAGAGGGGGCTTGAGCGGAGGATGAACATTGAAGAGACCCCTCAGAAAGCGGGAAACCGTCGGATGGACGGAGAGCAGCTTCCCATCCAGCGGCCAAGGAAAGGCAGCAATCGCACAGAGGTGGACTCGGATAGATGTCGATTTGAGACCAGACCGAGACAAGTAGAACAGAAAATCCAGCACTGAAGGGAAGGAGGCAGAGAGTGGATCCATGCAGTGCTCAGCACACCACGCAGCAAATCAGGAGCATTTCTGGGAAAAGCATTGCCGAGTGGAGCCCATACGAGAAGCCTCAAGAATATCCCCACCGACTGAGAGAAACAGAAGGAGGGAGGCACGTTGCGAGGAACCAAGCTGATAAGTGTAGAGACTGCAGATTGGGAGGCAACAGAAACCTCAACACTGAGACAGCAGAGAAGGGAACATAGGTAGAAGCAGAGGCTCCCTGACACCCTGAAGGAGCAGGGAGAACCACAGCTGTCAGGGCCACAGAGAAGCCAGCAAGATCATGGTGGCGCAGCCCGACAGGAGGTGCATCAAAGATCTGAGAATCAGAGTAAAGGGAGGGAACGCATAGAGGAACCTGCCCATCCAATCGAGAAGGAAAGCATCCACCTCGATGCGAACCCGGGAGAACATCCTCAAGCAATATCGAGGCAACCAGTGAGTGAGGGGCGAAGCGAACAGAACTACCTGTGGGGTTCCCCACCGAACAACCACATGCCGCAGAGTCTGAGAATGGAGCGACCATTCATGCGGCCGAGAAGGGCGACTCAACGTGTCCACCAGACAATGCTGCTCGCCCCGGAAATACACCGCCCAAAGAAATAAGTAGTGGTGTAACGCCCCCTGCCAATGACGAAGGGCTCCCCTGCAAAGTAACAGGGAACCTGTACACCCTGGCTTGGTCACAGAATACATCGCCACCGGGATGTCGGGACGCACCAGGACCCCGCAATCTTGCAACCAATAACGAAAATCCACCCTGGCATTATAAATGGCCCGGAGCTCCAGCAGATTGATGCGGCTGCGACGGCCCGCACCTGACCAAAGACCCTGAGTCCGAAGGCCGTCGAGGTGCACCCCTAAGCCTATGCCGAGGAGTCCATCGGCAGAACCTTCTGATGCGGGGATACGAAGAGGTGGCACACCAACGAAACAAGCGTGTCAAGGAGGGAGGCACCACAATGTGCTTGGAAGCGGGATCCCGATCCTGCCACCACTGAGATGCTCGGGTCCAGTGGGGAACACGAAGATGAAACCAGGCGAACATCGGGACATGAACCGGGGAGACCCATGATCCCAAAAGGATCAACATCAGCTCGGCCGAGGCCAAAGACTGTGGAGACACCAGCTGACTCAAGCGCAGACAGGCGGCCTGCCGAGGCAGAAAAGACCGGAGGCGGACCGAGGACAGAGGGGTCACCTTCCGGCATAAACAAACAAGGACCACCCCCCTGAGGCCGAGCAGACAAACTGGGTCCAGGTCTACCCCGACGGACTCCCGAGACTGGGGCGGGCAGAGTCTGAACCACTCCCAGACTAGAACTAGTGCAGGTCACGAAGGGCCTGGACCAGACGCAGATGGGAGGATGGGAATGCCCAACCGACAGAAGTGAGGCTATACTCCCGATGCGTAGACACGGAGACACCCCTCCCGAAGGGAGGGGAGGAATCCCAGAAGGAGAGCAGCCCTGAGGCTATGCGAGAATAGTCAAAAAGACGGCCAGGAGTCGCCGAAGCCGGTGACTGGACCATAACCTGGCGCTGCTGCAGCTATTGCAGCTGCTGCGAAGGAGGCCGAGAACACAAGAAAGGTATCCGGAGGGCCCCTCCGGAGAAGGAGTCCAAACCACCAAGGCAGACGGGATTCAGCTGAAGGCGTCCCAATAGGCGAAGGACCAGTCGCGTTCTGAGAGGCGGTTAGTGGCCACCGCAAGAGAGGCCTCAAGAAGCGCAGAACTCACGCAAGTAAAAGTGGCGAGACGATCCTGGAGGTTCAGATCCTCAGCCACACTCTGCGCCAAGCGAGATAACGCATGGCAGGAGCAATAGAGCCGGAGCAGGGAGAGAGTCTCCTCTAGGCAACCAAACTCCATACTACAAGATTCCATCACGGCTGCCCGGAATGAACCGAAGAGAAAGCGGGGAACCATTTCGAACAGGAGCCGGAGACGTCAAGGCACAGAGCCCCAGACGACATCGAGACACTAAGCCCCCGTCGATAACGGGGCGCAAACCCGCAGGCGACGCCGAGGCCCAAAGCCTCAGCCGCTGCCGAGATATAAAGCCCCCAGCGACATTGCGGCACCAAGCCACAGTCGACATCGAGACACAAGGCCACCGCCAACCAAAGGGCAAAGCCCCAAGCGACGTCAAGTCACAAAGCTCCAGTCGAAGGCGAGACACGAAGCCTCGGCAACGACGAGGCACAGATCTCCAGCCGACAATGAGGCCCCCAGCCTCAGTCGACGTCGAGGCACAAGCCTCAGGCGCCGTCGAAGCACAAGCGTCAAGTAACGCGGAGCACACGGCCGCAGCCGACGTCGAAGGTACAAAGCACACGTCGACGTCGAGACACCCAGCCTCAGTCGACATCGAGACACCAAGCCCCAGTCGACATCGAGGCAGAAAGTCGAAGCACAAAGCCTTAGACGACGTCAAGGCACCAAGCCGCCTCCTACGTCGAGGCACAGGGCCTCAGGCGGCGGTGAGGCACCAAGCCACAGTCGACGTCGAGGCACCAAGCCGCAGTCGACGTCGAGGCACCAAGCCCCAGTCGACGTCGAGGCACCAAGCCCCAGTGGACGTCGAGGCACCAAGCCCCAGTGGACGTCGAGGCACGAAGCCCCAGTGGACGTCGAGGCACGAAGCCCCAGTGGACGTCGAGGCACGAAGCCCCAGTCGACGTCGAGGCACGAAGCCCCAGACGACGTCGAGGCACGAAGCCCCGGTCGACGTCGAGGCACGAAGCCCCGGTCGACGTCGAGGCACGAAGCCCCGGTCGACGTCGAGGCACGAAGCCTCGGTCGACGTCGAGGCACGAAGCCCCAGTCGACGTCGAGGCACGAAGCTCCAGTCGACGTCGAGGCACGAAGCCTCGGTCGACGTTGAGGCACGAAGCCTCAGTCGACGTCGAGGCACGAAGCTCCAGTCGACGTCGAGGCACATCGAGGTTCATAAGTCGGCACCGTACCAATGAAACTGGTAATAAAGGTGCAGCAGTGCGCTCCATAAAGGGCAACCTCGAGATGAGTATTCCCATGAAAGGAGGCACGCTTCGAAGGTCTCGTAGAGGCGGGCACGACTGCACTCGATGCCTGGAATGCCTGAGACTCAGCCGGTGGCATTACCGAGGTAACGCAGCTAGAAGAACAGAAAGAAAGAAAGAAGACTTACCGGGGATCGAAGCTACTCAGTCCGATCCAACGAAGGAAAAATGGTCCTGGCCATCCTGCTCACACGAGGTGAGCCCAGAGAGAGGCCAGGGAAGAAGAAAATACAGCTGCAGCCAAATGAGGCCTAGCCGCATGGCTGAGGCCCAAGAAGGGTCTGCCAGTGGAACCAGCAGAAACACAATAAAAAGTCCTTTTTTTTTTTTTTTTTTGAAACAAAGAAATACACGATCAATCAACAAATGCACAGCGACTCCCTAACAAAATAAAGAAGCCACGGTGCTAGAAAGGCACTTATAAGAACGCAGAGAAGAGAGACAGGGCTTTCTGGCTCCGCGGAAAACTAAGAACTGAAGACCATGAGGAGGGGATGCGCCCTCTAGTGGATCAGGAAGGCACACACATGCGTGGTGCAGCACTAGCAAACTTGAAATCTTCAATCAAGTTTGCTTGAAAAGCTGTCCGCATCGGGGCTCCGTGGATGACGTCACCCCCACATGTGAGAATATGCTGCCTGCTTGTCCTGGGATAATATACAGTTCCGGATACAATTTGCCATAGCATACTCATTTTAATAAAGACTAGCTGATGCCCTGGCGTTGCACGGGTATTTAATTATAGAAATAACACAGTAAATGGATTGAAATAAAGATACTTTATAGTGGTGAATGAAATTATTTTTTTACAGCTTTATAAAAAGTACAATATTCAAAGTATAATGTGAAATATTTGACAAAATGAATACAATACAACTAACACAAAACTTGATTATAAACAACATTTTTAGTTTCACCTCCAGGAGCAAGAACATATAAATTCTTGGGTGAACCCACCCTTGATCAAGCAACATAGAGTTGTCCATGGGAAAAATCTTAAATCCACTCCACAGTATGTAATAGTCTGTCCCTGTGATTTGTTGATTGTGATAGAGAATGCAAGTCTCACTGGAATTTGCAATCTCTTAAACTGAAAAGGAAGATCTGTTGGAATAAGTGGCATCCAAAAGTTTCAGTATTGATTTAAACAACTCAATATGTGGAAACTCAGGTTGAAAAGAAACTCCATGCAGTTTGTTCCCGGTTCAGAATGGAACCTGTGTTCCTAGTTCAGGATATGTGAGTACTCATGTAATGTAATAACATTATGAACTGGGGTGCATGAAGGAAACAGTTACAAACACAGTTAGAACATACAAACTCTATATGTATGGTTTCCTTGGTAGAATAGAAACGATGTCCCTAGTGGTTATAGTGTCATAGAAAGTGTTTTATAGTTGGAATTACTGTGAGAATGGCAGCTTGTTGCATGTTTTTTCTGTTTGTAGCTCCGCCCATGTGTGCAGGTGGGCCGCGAGACCCCCAGAACATATCACCCCAGGTAGTGAGGGATCTGCATACCAAGTTTCGTTCAAATCGGTCAAGCCGTTTTTGAATTACTGTGAGAATGGCAGGTTTTTACATTTTTTCCATTGGCATGAATGGGTGAAATCTGATTTTCTGTTTGTAGCTCCGCCCACGTGTGCAGGTGGGCCACGAGACCCCCAGAACATATCACCCCAGGTAGTGAGGGATCTGCATACCAAGTTTCGTTCAAATCGGTCAAGCCGTTTTTGAATTACTGTGAGAATGGCAGGTTTTTACATTTTTTCCATTGACATGAATGGGTGAAATCTGATTTTCTGTTTGTAGCTCCGCCCACGTGTGCAGGTGGGCCGTGAGACCCCCAGAACATATCACCCCAGGTAGTGAGGGATCTGCATACCAAGTAACGTTCAAATGGGTCAAGTCGTTTTTGAATTACAAGTTTAAGTTTCAAGTTTATTCAAATAATTTGATTAAACGCTTTTCAAATTACAAAGCGTTTTACAGAAATAAAATGAAATTAAAAAAAAAAAAAAAAATCACTAATACATAATCTTTATAATTAGACCAACAGGGGTAAATTGAACAAGGGAAACATTAGGAAAGGGGGGAAGAAATACAATTTTTTTTTAAAGAAAAGTACATAAAAGGGAAGTACATTAGGAGGGGGGGAGGAAAGAAAGATGGTAGTAGAGAGAGATCAAATGAGAGAAATACTGATGCTATAGTTTTATGAATGGGAAAGATCATAGGATGGTACCTCATAATGGATTTGGTGGATTCAGTTAAAGGCTTCTTTAAAGAGAAGACACTTTAAACTGCTCTTGAATTTCTGCAAATCTTGTTCGAGTCTTATGTATAAAGGGAGAGAATTCCAGATCGTTGGTGCTGTTACCGAAAAAATAGAGGCACGACGTGTTCCGATAATTTTCAAGGAAGGAACATTAAGGGTAGACTGAGAGGATGATCTAAGAACTCTCGATGAACTGTAAGGGATCAGGAGCCTATCTATAAAAGCCGGTGTATTGGTCTTAATTGTCTTAAAGACTAAAAGAGCTATTTTATAAGTTATCCTATGTATTATAGGCAACCAGTGAGCTTCTTGTAGCAAAGGTGTAACATGGTCGAATTTCTTTGAACCAGTAATTATCTTTATAGCTGTATTTTGAATCAATTGAAGTCGACGTATGTCTTTTAAAAAAGCCCCTTTTAATAAAGAATTACAATAGTCTAGCTTTGATATTACTAGAGAATGAACTAGTGTGTTAAGGGAAAATTTGTCAAGGAGGGGGGCGAGTGATCGAATCATCCTCAACCTGTAGAAACAATTTTTGATCAATGCACTGATGTGTGCACGGAACGTGAGTTTGTTATCTATTAAAACTCCCAAAATTTTTGTGGTGTTGGTTTGAATAAGAGGCATATTGTCAATTAAAATTGGATTAATAAGTGGTGATCCTTCTTTCCCTGAGAAGAGTACAGTAGTGGTCTTGTTAATGCTTAGGGATAATTGATTGGTATTTAGCCAGTCATGAATTTTGGCTAACTTTTGATTAATGTCAGATATGTCATGTGAACTTGTAGGGTCAATGGTATGTAAAAGTTGAAAATCATCTGCATAAGCATATACTGTGAATCCAATTGATTGAGAATCCAATTACTGTGAGAATGGCAGGTTTTTACATTTTTTCCATTGACATGAATGGGTGAAATCTGATTTTCTGTTTGTAGCTCCGCCCACGTGTGCAGGTGGTCCGCGAGACCCCCAGAACATATCACCCCAGGTAGTGAGGGATCTGCATACCAAGTTTCGTTCAAATCGGTCAAGCCGTTTTTGAATTACTGTGAGATTGGCAGCTTTTTACATTTTTTCCATTGACATGAATGGGTGAAATCCGAATTTCTGTTTGTAGCTCCGCCCACGTGTGCAGGTGGGCCACGAGACCCCCAGAACATATCATCCCAGGTAGTGAGGGATCTGCATACCAAGTTTCGTTCAAATCGGTCAAGCCGTTTTTGAATTACTGTGAGATTGGCAGCTTTTTACATTTTTTCCATTGACATGAATGGGTGAAATCCGAATTTCTGTTTGTAGCTCTGCCCACGTGTGCAGGTGGGCCGCGAGACCCCCAGAACATATTATCCCAGGTAGTGAGGGATCTGCATACCAAGTTTCGTTCAAATCGGTCAAGCCGTTTTTGCGTGATCGCGGCACATACACACATACATACACACATACCTCCGATTTTATATATACAGTGGTGCCTCGCATAACGGACGCCTCGCACAGCGAACGCTGCGCACAACGAACTTTATGTCTTGATTCGTACAACGAACTTCGTTTCACACAACGAAGTCGCCCGAGCTGCATCCTTAACTGCCCTCTCTCCGCCTGGCTCCCTCTTGCCCCCCCCGACTCCCCGACACGATCGGGGCAAGAGGGAGCCCAAGCCCTCTTGCCCCCCCGACTCCCCGACACGATCGGGGCAAGAGGGAGCCCAAGCCCTCTTGCCCCCCCGACTCCCCGACACGATCGGGCCAGGAGGGAGCCCAAGTCCTCCTGGCCACGGCGACCCCCTAA
Source organism: Geotrypetes seraphini (assembly GCF_902459505.1). Classification (NCBI taxonomy): domain Eukaryota; kingdom Metazoa; phylum Chordata; class Amphibia; order Gymnophiona; family Dermophiidae; genus Geotrypetes; species Geotrypetes seraphini. The sequence continues at coordinate 88,586,864 of NC_047091.1, read as the reverse complement.
CCCCACCCTGCACTACATTACGGGCAGGAGGGATCCCAGGCCCTCCTGCCCTCGACGCAAACCCCCCCTCCCCCCAACGACTGCCCCCCCAAGAACCTCCGACCGCCCCCCAGCCGACCCGCGACCCCCCTGGCCGACCCCCACGACACCCCCAACCCCCTTCCCCGTACCTTTCTGTAGTTGGCCGGACAGACGGGAGCCAAACCCGCCTGTCCGGCAGGCAGCCAACGACGGAATGAGGCCGGATTGGCCCATCCGTCCCAAAGCTCCGCCTACTGGTGGGGCCTAAGGCGCCTGGGCCAATCAGAATAGGCCCGGGAGCCTTAGGTCCCTCCTGGGGGCGGGGCCTGAGGCACATGGGCCCAACCCGACCATGTGCCTCAGGCCCTGCCCCCAGGAGGGACCTAAGGCTCCCGGGCCTATTCTGATTGGCCCAGGCGCCTTAGGCCCCACCAGTAGGCGGAGCTTTGGGACGGATGGGCCAATCCGGCCTCATTCCGTCGTTGGCTGCCTGCCGGACAGGCGGGTTTGGCTCCCGTCTGTCCGGCCAACTACAGAAAGGTACGGGGAAGGGGGTTGGGGGTGTCGTGGGGGTCGGCCAGGGGGGTCGCGGGTCGGCTGGGGGGGCGGTCGGAGGTTCTTGGGGGGGGGCGGTCGTTGGGGGGAGGGGGGGTTTGCGTCGAGGGCAGGAGGGCCTGGGATCCCTCCTGCCCGTAATGTAGTGCAGGGTGGGGTTAGGGGGTCGCCGTGGCCAGGAGGACTTGGGCTCCCTCCTGGCCCGATATTGTCGGGGAGTTGGGGAATCGGCGGGGCAAGAGGGCTTGGGCTCCCTCTTGCCCCGATCGTGTCGGGGAGTCGGGGGGGCAAGAGGGCTTGGGCTCCCTCTTGCCCCGATCGTGTCGGGGAGTCGGGGGGGCAAGAGGGCTTGGGCTCCCTCTTGCCCCGATCGTGTCGGGGAGTCGGGGGGCAAGAGGGCTTGGGCTCCCTCTTGCCCCGATCGTGTCGGGGAGTCGGGGGGGGGGCAAGAGGGCTTGGGCTCCCTCTTGCCCCGATCGTGTCGGGGAGTCGGGGGGGGGCAAGAGGGCTTGGGCTCCCTCTTGCCCCGATCGTGTCGGGGAGTCGGGGGGGCAAGAGGGCTTGAGCTCCCTCTTGCCCCGATCGTGTCGGGGGTGCCAGGGACCACACGGAGTCACCCACCGTACCACCCGATTCGGGTAAGCGCAGGTATCGGTGGGTGGCTTATTTGCGGGGGGGTGCCTTATTTTACATTTTTTTCTAAAAAGGGGGGGCTGTCTTATTTGATGGCCCTGCCTTATCATCGGGGAAACACGGTAGAAAAAAAAAAAATGAACAGTTAAGTCCCAGTTTTTGCCGCTGAGACTCTGCCCTCTCTCACTGTAAAATTAGACTCTACTTAGTCTGTCTTTAAATTTAAAAAATGTGTGTTGTTTTAAAAAACAATTATGTTTTTAGATGTATCTAAATAAAAATAATAACCAAAAATTTATCTTTTTTTATGTCATCTTAGCATATTTTATGCTGCAGAACGAATTATTTTTTTTTACATGTATTCTTATGGGAAAACGCGTTTCACATAACGAACGTTTCGCATAACAAACTTGCTCCTGGAACCAATTAAGTTCGTTGTGTGAGGCACCACTGTATATAGATTAACCCATGACATACAACAATTAATTTTTAAAAACAAATATGAGAAACAACGCCTCAAAAAAGTCAGAAAATCTGGGAAATAAAAGGCCAACAAGCCCAAAATATTTGCCTGTGTGCATTCTAGTAAGCGGCTGAGATACAGATGTTTTTACAAAAAGTTACTTTATCATTTATAGAGGGAAGTGTTTTTTTGTTAAACAAATTGGATATTTTCACTCCCTATTCCTAAGATACCATTGGCTATTTAGTTTTTTTCCCTTTCATTTTTTGACAAAGTCTACAGTAGAGAATGACATGGGGACACATTTTTCCCCGTCCCCGTGAGTTTTGTTGCTATTCTTGTACCTGTCCCATTCCTGTAAGCTCTGCCTTAACCGCACAAGCCTCAAATACTTATGATTTTAAAGTGTTTGAGGCTTGTGCAGATGAGGACAGAGCTTGCAGGAATGGGGCAGGTACAGGAAAAGAACTCGCTGGAATGGGACAGGAAAATTAGTTCCCATGGGGACAGGGAAAAATTTGCTCCATGCCATTCTCTACTCTACAGTTTTAAGGTACACTAACAAATGGAATGTATGCTAACAAATGTATATCCCTGCTGCATTTACAGTAGTAGCACAATTGCTGTATCAGTCTAAAAAAAAAAAAAGAAGGTTACACATTAAGGTGAAACTTTTTATTTGCACTAATGTCATACATTTCTTTTGACTATCTTTTGAGAGCCAACACCCTCTTCCTCAAGTCAGATGAACTTGAGAAAGGGGGTGTTAGCCCTCAAAAACTAATTTAAAAAATGTATCATTGTAGGAACCCTATTACTAAACTGCGTTAAGCATTAATGAATGCTTAACATGAGAAAAAAAAGGATATTACAAGGTACACTGCCAATTTTCCAGCACCCCTGGTTCCAAAACCTTGTTGGATTAACTATTTTGCAGAACCAAAGGTATAACTGTATAACTGCAGTACAGGTCCCGATGTCTCCCCTTTCACATCCACCAAAGACTTTATTTAAACAGCTTAGAGGCCCAATAAAATGTTCTCTGTATAGTTTCTGTGCATCTCTGTAGTGTAAACAATCCACATCAATGCAGCTACACTCAACGCCACCTGTGGGCCGCCCAGTAAACTGGTCTGGCGGGTAAGGGAATTTGAAGTTCCCGCTTGTAATTTTGTCCGTCGCCAGAAAATCGATGGTGTACCTGTATATACAGTAGTACATAAGTATGCACAAAAGCATTTTGCAATAATTTGGCTGTAAGCATATGCTTATAGCATGCTTATGTTTGGGAGAGGGTAAGTTTTGGTCAGGGAAAGGGCATGAAAGCATTATCCAGTTAGTACATTTGTATTACCATGTGCTAGCTGGATAATGCTGATTTAGGCCTCTTTTTTCAAGCTGTGCTATAGGATTTTAGCACAAGCCGATGCTCATATGAATTCTATGAGTATCAAAGCATTTATCATGCCGGCCTGCGCTAAAAACCTCTAGTGCAGCTTGATAAAAGGGGCCCTTAATGAGGGAGGACTTGGCACTTCCTAAATAAGAGGTGGTATAAGAACATAAGAATAGAATAGCCTTATTGGGTCAGACCAATGGTCCATCAGGCCCAGTAGCCCATTCTCATGATAGCTAATCCAGGTCGCTAGTACCAGGCCAAAACCCAAGGAGTAGCAACATTCCATGCTACCGATCCAGGGCAAGCAGAGGCTTCCCCCATGTCTTTCTCAATAACAAACTATGGACTTTTTCTCCAGGAAACTGTCCAAACCGTTCTTAAAACTAGTTACGCTATCCACTCTTAACACAACCTCTGGCAATGCGTTCCAGAGCTTAACTATTCTCTGAGTGAAAAAATATTTCCTCCTATTGTTTTTTAAAGTATTTCCCTGTAACTTCATTGAGTATATCCTAGTCTCTGTAATTTTTTACGGAGTGAAAAATCGATCCACTTGTACCAGTTCAACTCCACTCAGGATTTTGTAATAATCATATCTCCCCTCAGCCATCTCTTTTCCAAGCTGGGAGAGCCCTAGCCTTTTTGGTCTTTCTTCATAAGAGAGGAATTCCATCCCCTTTATCATCTTGGTCATTCTTCTTTGAACCTTTTCTAGTGCCACTATATCTTTCTTGAGATAAGGAGACCAGAATTGAATGCAATACTCCAGTTGAGGTTGCACCATGGAGTGATATAGGAGCATTATAACATTCTTAGTCTTGTTAACCAACCCTTTTAAAATAATTCCTAGCATCCAGTTTGCTTTTTTGGCCGCCACCACACATTGGGCGGAAGGTTTCATCATATTATCTACAATGACACCCAGATCCTTTTCTTGGGTGCTAACCCCCAAGGTGGACCCTAGCATCCGGTAACTGAGATTCGGGTTATTCTTCCTAATGTGCATCACTTGCATTTGTACACATTAAATTTCATCTGCCACTTGGATGCCCAGTCTTCCAATTTCCTATGGTCTACCTACAATTTTTCACAATTCGCATGTTTTAACAACTTTGAACAGTTTAGTGTCATCTGCAAATTTAATCACCTCACTTGTCGTTCCAATTTTTAGATCATTTACAAATAAGTTAAATAGCACTGGTTTCAGTACAGACCCCTGTGGCACTCCACTGTTTGCTCTCCTCCATTGAGAAAAATTACCATTTAACCCTATCCTCTTTCAATCCAATAACCAATTCCTAATCCAGAACTGAACTTTGTCACCTATCCCATGACTCTTTAATTTTCTCAGGAGTGTGTGGCATAGTGGTTAAAGCTACAGCCTGAAGATGAAATATTCCAGTGGAAAGTTAAGGATCTCAGTAAAAGATACTCTTCAATTAGAAAAACCCTTAGAGATGGAAATTGTTTTTATCGAGCATTAGGATATGCTTACTTGGAATCTCTTCTTGGAAATCCCAGTTTAATTCCTCTGTTCCCTGATAAGAAAAGTACAGCCTTGATTGCCTCTGAGAAAGTTAGAACTGCTTGTTTATGAATTACACATCCTTGGCATCTGTAAGAAATAGAGAGAGCAAAGGTTAATTATTAAACTGTGTAAAAAAAGACAGAGAATTAAGATTTGCCTTTAGGAATAGAGGCCTTTAGAAACTTTTAGATACAGAACATGGCCTTTAGATGCAGAGTATTATATGCAGGATCAAATATGCTTTATTATGTAACTAGTCTTTAAGCCCGTTACATTAACGGGTGCTAGTCTGTCTGTCTTTCTTTCTCCGCTATGTCTTTCTTTCTATCTCTCTCTCTCCTTGGCCGCTGTACTTCTTTCTTTCTGCACTCAGACCCAACAATTGTCCTTTTCTATTCCCTCCCTCTTCCTATGTCCTTAATGCCCCAGTGCCTACTTCCCATGTTCTTAGTGGCCCTTCCTATGTCCTTACTGCCCCAGTGCCTCCTTCCTATGTCCTTAGTGCCCCTTCCTATGTCCATAGTGCCCCCACTGCCTCCTTCCTATGTCTTTAATGCCCCCAGTGCCTCCTTCACATGTCCTTAGTGGCCCTTCCTATGCCCTTATTGCCCCAGTGCCTCCTTCCTATGTCCTTAGTGCCCCTTCCCATGTCCTTAGTGCCCACAGTGCCTCCTTCCCATGTCCTTAGTGCCCCCAGTGCCTCCTTCACATGTCCTTAGTGGCCCTTCCTATGTCCTTACTGCCCCTGAGCTTCCTTCATATGTCTTTAGTGCCCCTTCCTATATCCATAGTGCCCCCATTGCCTCCTTCCTATGTCCTTAATTCCCCCAGTGCCTCCTTCCCATGTCCTTAGTGCCCCCAGTGCCTCCTTTACATGTCCTTAGTGGCCCTTCCTATGTCCTTACTGCCCCCAGTGCCTACTTCCTATGTCCTTTGTTCCCCTTCCTATGTTCTTACTGCCCCCAGTGCCTCCTTCCTATGTCCTTAGTGCCTCCAGTGCCTCCTCTGCATGTGCTTAGTGTCCCATCCTATGTCCTTAGTGCCCCCAGTGCCTCATTCCATGTCCTTATTGCCCTATTGCCTCCTTACTATGTCCTTAGTGCCCCTTCCCATGTCCTTAGTGCCCCCAGTGCCTCCTTCCCATGTCCTTAGTGCCCCCAGTGCCTCCTGCTCATGCCCTTAGTGGCCCTTCCTATGTCCTTACTGCCCCTGAGCCTCCTTCATATGTCTTTAGTGCCCTTTCCTATGTCCATAGTGCCCCCACTGCCTCCTTTCTATGTCCTTAATGCCCCCAGTGTCTCCTTCCCATGTCCTTAGTGCCCCCAGTGCCTCCTTCACATGTCCTTAGTGGCCCTTCCTATGTCCTTATTGCCCCCCGAGCCTCCTTCCTATGTCTTTAGTGCCCCTTCCTATGTCCATAGTGCCCTCACTGCCTACTTCCTATGTCCTTAATGCCCCCAGTGCCTCTCTTCCATGTCCTTAGTGCCCCCGTGCCTCCTTTGCATGTCCTTAGTGCCCCATCCTATGTCCTTAGTGCCCCCAGTGCCTCATTCCATGTCCTTATTGCCCCCAGTGCCTCCTTCCTATGTCCTTAGTGCCCCTTCTCATGTCCTTAGTGCCCCCAGTGCCTCCTTCACATGTCCTTAGTGCTCCTTCCCATGTCCTTAGTGCCCCCAGTGCTCCTTCCTATGTCCCCCCTGCCTTCCAACCTTTGTCCCACCCCCTCCCCAGAAGCTAGCCAACCTATCTCACTCCCTCTCTGCCGTGCTTAAGCCAGCCTGCCTGCATGACTCCTTCCCTCCAGTGCCAAAAGCTGATACTTGCAGCCCCCCCATTTACCGGCCCCAGCAATTGCTACTGTCTGGGTCAGCCGCCACTGCTGGCTGTCGAAACTAAGACCACCACACGCTAATGATAGGGGAAGCGTCGGAAACCGCTCAGCTGAAGGAAACCACCATGCTTCTCCTACGCTGCTGTGGAAACATGCTGCACGCATCGTAAACAGCCGCTCCTATGCACGAATTTCCCACTGCACATGTCTGCTAAGGCTTTCCAAACATGTGCACGCACCGCACGTGCTCCAAACGTGTACCTGCGCCGCACGCGCACACGCCACTTCCTTTAACATTCTGCTGACCACGGAGCTACGGATCACGGAACACGCAGGTAGGAGTGCGCAAGTGCGCTTGGGTTTTATTATTAGTGACTAGCCTTATAGCCCATTACATTAACGGGTGCTAGAATATATGTCTCTCTGTCTTTCTTTCTTTCTGTCTCTCTCCCTCCCGCTGTCTGTCTTTCTTTCTGTCTCTCTTTCTGTCTCTCTCTTTCCTCGGCAGTCCACCACCACCCTTTGCCTGCTCCCCCTGTCCATCAGCAGCCCTTCTCCCTTTGTTTTACCTCCCCCCTGTCCAGAAACACCTCTTCCTTGCTCCCCCTTTCCACCAGTAGGCCTTCCTTCCTGTTACATCCCCCCCTGTCCAGCAGTAGGCCTCCCTTCCTATTTCCTTCCCCCCCCATCCAGCAGCACCTTTTTCATGCACTCCCTGACCAGCGGCACCCCTTACCTGTTCTCCCTGTCCAGCATCTGACTTCCGTTCCATTTGTATCTGCCTTCCTGTCCTGTCAGCACCCGCATAACGCCTTTCGCCACAGCTCAACTGCCTGCACGTGCCGACAGCCACCGCGGGCACCTCAATCCGACAGCTGCCTCAAGTCGCCCTGGTACTGGCCCGTCCAGGCATCACTGCCACTGCCGCCATCCATGCTTTGCACATGCCGACAGCCACCTCAAGCCGCCGCAGCTTGCATGTGCCGACAGCCGCCGCGCGTGCTTCAATCCGACAGCCGCTTCAATTCACCCTGGTACTGGCCCGCTCCCGGCATCGCTGCTACCGCCGCCATCCATGCTGGTTGGGAAGGTGGGCTCCATGAGAGGCCTGCGGGGCCTAAGCCAGTCAGCATGGCTGCGGCTCGGGAGGGAGTCCTAGTGTCTTCTTGCACGCATGCGCTCTCTTGCCGGCCATGGATCTACAGATCAGGGATCACGGAACACGTAGGTAAGAGTGTGTATGCGCGCTTAGGGTTTTATTATTGTAGATGTACCAGTGATGGCTTTTACACAATGGGCCTGTTTTACAAAGCCGTGCTAGCAGCTGCTGCGTGGTAACAGCCCCGAAGCCCTTAGAGATTTAAAGGGCTTCTGGTGCCTATGTTTTGGTTTTGTCCTGTATGGTAATGGGTTTTTGACGACATGAAAGTGGCCTGATAGATGGCAATGAGAATTATTTATTTTAAACCTTTTTTAATTAAAAATACAAATGCACACAAACACTGCAGAATCAATACTTTTCCAATAAAAGTCCTCAACTCATGTGGGTCTGGGCTCTAAAGACTCCCATTTGACATAACATTCCCCTCCCCCACCCCTCCCTCCTCCCCACCTAACCCTAGTTACAATATCTATTAACAACCACTGGTAGGTGTCAACATGATTGTATCTAATTGAAAACTTGGCCGCGACTTCTCGGAGCCAAGATATTCAAATATGGAGTCCAAACTTTCAGAAAGTCTTTACGCCTTTTGGGGGAAAAATAAGCAGTTCTCGCTTCCCACCTCATCAGCTCATGTGGTTTGTTTCTCCAGTATCAGAAAGAAGGTGGTAGCTCAGACAACCATTAGTTCAATATACACTTCTTTCCTACAATATAGAATTTACTAAGGAACAATTTTTCTGATGAGGTATGCATTGACAGGAAGGAAAAATGGCAAAAAAGCATAGTGGTTTCAGACACACAGATTGATGTTTTCAAGACTTCCTGCAGAAAAGAGGCAATATATCTCCAAAAGCCCTGCACTGGTTCACATGCCCACAGACCATGAAAATAGGAATTCACAGAAGCTTGATATTTTATACGTAGTTGCGTGTCAACGCTTCCCATATAATAAGCTTGACATTGAGGAACATATGCCTTTAACAACATACGATATTGACACTCCTGTAGCTTTGCACTATACACCACACCAGGGACACCTTTAATAGCTCTTATCCGAGTGTTCATTCTCAGATCCCTATTCAAGTCCCTTTGCCACAGATTAAAAATAGTGGAGCAGTTTTTGGGTGGCTGTAAAGCAAGCAAGCTCTGTTGGAAATAGGACACTGATATTTTGACCTCCAGTTTTGTCTCAAGAAAGTCATAAAACATAGCACCAAACTCCCATGACAGAGAGCTAGCGGAAAGGGATCTCACATATTGTTGTACTTGCCAAGACGCCTAGTGTGCCCCAAGAGACGGAACGCCTCTTTGCAGCAATTCTTCACATGAGAGCTGTGTGCCCTCCTCCGGCAAAATATGAAATATTTGAGTTATTCCCCCATCCCTCCATTTACTAAAGACAGGTGTCATTCCTGGCGTAAAGGATAAGTTTCCAACCAGGGGCAACAACACACTAGCATGTGGATCATGTCCCCAGAAAGGAAGGATCTGTTTCCACACTGCCCAAAGCAGGCGTAACAACACGCTGCTCTGATTCAGCAGTTCACTTATCCAGCATGTAAAAGGTATATTAAGTGCAAAGGATAAAAGTAATCCCGCTCCAGATCCACATCAGAATATAAGGCAGTACCCAATCTCTATTACAGGGGTGCCTACACTTTTTGAGCTTGTGAGCTACTTTTAAAATGACTAAGTCAAAATGATCTACCAACAATAAAATTTAAAAAAGCACAAAGCACACTGTACGCAGAGAAAATGTTAATTATCATTTATATTCTGTGGGTTTTCAAAGAGTTCAAGGCAGATGACTTTATGCAATGTCACCTCTGTAACAACTTTACAAAAATAGACAAATATACCCCTCTCTTTTTACTAAACCGCGATAGTGGTTTTTACAGCAGGGAGCTGCGCTGAATGCCCTGCGCTACTCTCAATGCTCATAGGCTCCCTGCGCTAAAAAACGCTATTGCGGTTTAGTAAAAGGGGGCCATAGTGCAAAATATAGACAGCAGATAGAAATTCTCAAAACGGACACATTTTGATCACTTAAATTGAAAATAAAATCATTTTTCCTACCTTTGTTTGGTGATTTCATGAGTCTCTGGTTGCACTTTATTTTTCTGACTGTGCATCCAATATTTTTTTCCTTCTTTCAGCCTGATGTATGCTTCCAGACCTCATTCCCTCCGCCAATTTTTACTTCCTCTCTCCCTGCCCCCTCCCCTTTCTTTCTGTCTTTCTTTGTCTCCCTGCCCCCCTTTCTGTGTCTTTCTCTTCCCATGCCCCCTTTCTTTCTTTTTCCCTTCTTTCTTTCTGTCTCCCTGCTTCCCCTTCTTTCTGTCTCTCTGCTTGCTCCCAAGCTACTGCCGCCGCCATCGGGGAACAGGCCTCCAAACCACCACCGCCGCCATCGGGGAACAGACCTCCAAACCACCACTGCTCCAAGCTCTCCCTGCTTCCTCACACAGAAGCGTCGGACTGACCAAATTTCCTTTTCCTGACGTCATTTCTGATGTCAGAGAGGAAGATCCGGGCCAACCCAGGCAGCAATTGGCTGGCTCTGAACTTCCTCTCCGACGTCAGAATTGACATCGGGGAAAGGAAATCTGGTCGGCCCAATGCTTCTGTGTGGGGAAGCAAGTAGAATGCGAAGGCAACGTGATCGACTCATGTTGCCTTCGCAATCGACCTTTTGGGCACCCCTGCTCTATTACGTCTCCAAGAAATCGGAATTTCTGACCAGGTCTTGGATTGGTTTTCATCTTTCTTTTCTGACAGGTCTTCTAAGCTCATTTTCAACTCTAATGTTTCAGAACCCTTTAAAAATAATCAAGGTATCCCTCAAGGTTCCATCTTATCTCCATTACTTTTCAATATTTTCATGTCCCCGCTCTTAACATTAGGGCAGTCAATAGGTTTCACAATATTCACGTACGCGGATGATGTTCAATTAATCCATCCAATTGATCTCAGTAAACCAGACGAAGTTTCTAAAATAAATCTGAAATTAGAGAAAATAAAATCTTGGCTAGACGATAATAAATTTGCATTAAATGTTGAAAAATCAAAATTTATGATATTCCTTAATAAAGAAGGTTTAACTAAAATTGTTAATTCTTTAAAGCTATTAGGGGTTACATTCGACAGTAAGGGCTTCTTTTACAAAGGTGTGCTAGGGCCTTAACGCGTGCAATAGTGCGTGTTAAATTCCCGAGCGCGCTAGCCAGTACCACTTTCTTTTTAGGAGCCGGTAGATTTTGGCTACCGCGCGCGGTAATTTTGTGCATGCGCTAAAAACCCTAGCGCACCTTCGTAAAAGGAGCCCTAAGTTTAGATACCATTTTCATATTAGCACGATAGTCCAACGCTGTTTCCATCGTTTACGAATGATTAGATCTATAGCCAATCTCCTGAAACCTGCATCTTTAAACGTTCTAATTCACTCCCTAGTACAGTGTTCTTCAACCTTTTTACACCTATGGACTGGCGGAAATAAAATAATTATTTTGTGGACCAGCAAACTACCAAGACTAAAATAAAAAAAAAACCAAAACATTTCCACCCCATCTCTGCGAGCTCAGTCCCCGCAAACCATCTGATCCCGTCCGCACAAGCCTCAGTTATGATTTTATATTGAACGTATTTAATAAAGTATAAAAAGAAACAATATTCTGTACAATTGTCACTTTATAAATACAAATATACAAAGCAAGGACCAACAAAACCCCTGTCTCCCCTCCCCTTCACATATATCCCCTCTACTATCAAGAAAACTGAACAAGCCAAATTATTACAGAATGCTACACAGAAATATCATTCTAACAGAATACTGCAGTCACACATGTCAGGAATAGTGTTAGGGGAGTGCCACCTGGTCAGAGAGAGCCCTAAGTCAGCTGGAAGAGAATTTGAGCAGGAGGCAGGGAGACAGTGGGGAGAAAATTTGGTAACCACCCACTTTGGGCTTAGTGCCACTGCCCACCCTTCCCATCTGCTATCTGCAAACAAATAAACCCACAAAAAAGTGAACATATTTGCAAAAAGGTCCCTGTATAGAATAACACAACTGTAAGCAATAACAAATTTAACATATGTAGACAAAAAATTAAACCTGAAGAAGCCATACCCTGCATAAAATGCAGCACTAGAGAAAGAGAAACAGTACTCTAAACTTTGGAAAAGAAAACAGTGTAAATTTACAGTAAAACTGCATTTTCTGTTCATGAAATTAAAGATAAAATTATTTTTTCTACCTTTATTGTCTGCCCATTTTGTTCATGTTTATCCCAGTTTCTGCTTTCTTCTGTCTTTTCTTAATTTTCTTTCCAAGGTCTTCAGTCCCTTCCTGTCTTCTACCTATTACTCCAATATCCAGAACCTCCTTTTTCTTCTTACTGCATCCACCCCGTGTCCAGCATCTCCCACCTGTCTTCCTATTCACGTCAAGTCTGCTTTTTTCCTTCACCATACAACCTCCATGTCCAGCATCTTCCTGTGTTCTTTTTTTCTTCCTGTTGCTGAACCAGCCAGCCAACCCACCATCTTCCCCGGTCCCATTCCAGTACCTGCCCTCTTTTCCCCATCTTAATCTAGCAGATATCTTCCATCACCCTACTCCCTCCATTCCTTATTCAGCATCTTCTCCTTGTCTCCCTACTCCCTCTACCCATGTCCAACATCTTACTCCTGTCTTCATACTCCACTCTTGTGTTCAGCATTTTCCATGTCTCTCTGCCCCCTGCAAGGTCCAGCATCTGTCTTTGTGTCCCTATTCTTCCAACTCCCACCTAGTTCCAATAACTATTCTCCCCCAAGGGGATCCACCATCTCCCTTCTGTCACACCAATCCCCCCTGGGTCTACCATCCCCTTCCCACAACACGTATGTCACATTTTTCACTCTCCTCATAATCCAGCATCTCTTATTCCCTCCCTTGGCTGCTGGCCCCAATCCACTCTTCCAGCACTCGATTGCTATCAGCCCTGCCTTTGACCCTGGACCTGCTAAACTGGGCAGCAATAACAAAGACAAAACCTACCCTACCTTCCAATTGTGGTCCCGCTAAATCATACGGCAAAAACGAAGACAGAAGCCGCGGGACCTTTCCTCTTGCCTGCATTACTACGCGCTTTAAGCTCTGATGGTCTCAATCCTGCCCCTCAAAAACAGGAAGTTATTTCAGAAGGGGGCGGGATCAAGATCGGCAGAGCCTTTAGCGATGCAGGCAAGAGGAAAAGTCCCGTGGCTTCTGTCTTTGTTTTTTCCGTCCGTTGTAACAGTACCACAGCCGAAGGCAGGGCTGATGGCACTAAGTGAGCTGCCTGGATCGCGGGGCCCAGGGCAGCTGTCCTGTTTGCCACCCCTAACGCCGGCCTTGAAAGGGAAAGGGGAAGAGATGCCCGGATAGCCTGTGGGCCCCCCTGATGTAAATTTAACTGCGTCGATCTCACTGGCCCTGCATGGACCTGCAGGAATTTTCTTCGAACCAGCGGTTGAAGAACACTGCCCTAGTAATATTTTGTATCGATTACTGTAATGCACTGTTTAAGGGTATAACAAAAAAGGAAATCAGGCAACTACAAATCATATAGAATACTGCTGCAAAAATCATATTCAATGCAAAAAAATATGATCATGTATCACCTCTTCTTCACAAAATTCATTGGCTCCCTGTTGAGCACAGAATCAATTATATAATTCTTTTATTGACATTTAAAACCCGTTCAAGTAACCAACCTGAATTTATTAATAATCTAATCATACCTTACTGTCCCTCTAAAGCCCTTCGCTCTATATCTCAAAATCTCTTAACAATTCCTTCTTTAAAGCACATCAATACGGGGAAGGAATGGTCAATTGATGAATGGGGAAGGATTGTATCCCATATAACTAGAGCAGCTGCTTTGGTGGAAAATGCTATAAAACTTTTAACAAGATGGTATATCACTCCGGTTCTAATTAGTAAATATACTAAGGAGAAAAATGATGTTTGTTGGAAGGGATGTGGGGAAAAAAGTACATTTTATCATATTTGGTGGGAATGTAAAAAGATTCAGAATTATTGAGAGCAAGTATTTTGTTATGTGAGTAAATTAATACAGATCCCTCTTGATTTGAGTGCTGATAAGGCACTGCTGAGAATTAGAGTAGAGGGTTTATCATCTACCCAATCTAAACTTATGGATTTAGCATTTACAGCTGCCAGATTAATATTGGCCCAGAAAATGGCATACTCCAAATATACCCACCATAAGAGATATAAGAGATCGATTAGGAATTGAATGCGAAAAATATAGATTGTCGGCCCTTCTAACAAATCAATGGATGTAGTTTACAGATATATGGGACAAATATATAGAAATGGAAAAAGAAGACTTCTGAAAGATCTAAATTGTCCATTATATTATCCTTATCAAAAGAGTCACCAGGCCTCCTGAAGGGGGGAGGCAAGGGGGGGGGTTAACTGATTATATAATAAGATGTTTTATTGTAACATGTATTTATTTTTGAATTATGTTAATTATGACATTGCAAATTATTCCTTGTATTGAGACTATTGTTGTTGATTTTTTTGGTAAACATCATTAAAATAAAGAATTAAAAAAAATAAAGCACATCAATACTATTAGATCTAATAATTTTGTGGTAACCGCCCCTTCTCTTTAGAATTCCACCCCTAACCATCTCCGTTCAGAAGTATCTCTTCCTCATTTAAAAAATAAGTTAAAAACTTTTCTATTCCAAGACACTTTTGACATCTAACTGCCCTTATTAGGGCTAAATTTTTAATATTTTTTATTATTTTTTAAATCCCCTTCCTACCGTACCTTACCTTTTATAATAATAATAATAATAATAATAACTTTATTCTTCTATACTGCCAGTCGAAAGGCTTCTAGGCGGTTCACATCGAAGAAGGCTGGACAATCAGCAAATTACAGAATGCAAGAAGTGAGGGTACAACTTATTACATAAGAAATAGATAAAAGGAAAATATGAATCTTAAGTATGTAGTATAGATCTTGTGTATGCAACTCAAGAACATAAGAACATAAGCAATGCCTCCGCTGGGTCAGACCTGAGGTCCATCGTGCCCAGCAGCCCGCTCACGCGGCAGCCCAACAGGTCCAGGACCTGTGCAGTAATCCTCTATCTATACCCTTCTATCCCCTTTTCCAGCAGGAAATTGTCCAATCCTTTCTTAAACCCCAGTACCGTACTCTGCCCTATTACTTCCTCTGGAAGCGCATTCCAGGTGTCCACCACACGTTGGGTAAAGAAGAACTTCCTAGCATTTGTTTTGAATCTGTCCCCTTTCAACTTTTCCGAATGTCCTCTTGTTCTTTTATTTTTTGAAAGTTTGAAGAATCTGTCCCTCTCTACTCTCTTTATGCCCTTCATGATCTTGTAAATTTCTATCATATCCCCTCTAAGTCTCCTCTTCTCCAGGGAAAAGAGACCCAGTTTCTCCAATCTCTCAGCATATGAAGGTTTTCCATCCCTTTTATCAGACATGTCGCTCTCCTCTGAACCCTCTCGAGTAATGCCATAACCTTCTTAAGGTACGGCGACCAATATTGGAATAAAGCTGGACAATCTGCTAATTTTAGGATAGAGTTGGACAATAAGGCGAATTACAGAGTAAAGCGAGTTACAGAATAAGGCGGATTACAGAATAAAGTGAATTACTGGATAAGCGAATTACAGAATAAAACTAGACAGTTCACGATTTACAGGATGCAAGTAGTGAGGGTACAACTTATTTACAAGAAAGGAAAAATTAATCTTAAGTATGTAATTTAGGTCTCATGGGTGCAATTCAAGGAATAATGCTGGACAGTCTGCGAATTGCAACAATACAGAAAGTGAGAGAACAGCATATTACACAGAAATTGACAGGGGGATAATATAACTTTGTAAGTGGTAAGGCTTCTGTTTAGGAGATGAATTTGTCAAACAGTACGGTTTTTATTGCTTTCTGGAATGCGCCATAGGTCAGCCTGGCTCCAATGATGTAATTACCCAGCCAGGACTGCTGTTTGCTTGCTTGGAAGAGGAAGGACCTGTCCAAAAAGGATTTGTATTTGCAGCCTGTGATCTTTGGGTATGTAAATATGTTACAGTTTCTGGTTGGTCGTGCGGGGTTGTGTAATACAAAATGTGGTAGTAGGTAAGAAGACGCTAGTCCCCAGACCTGCTTGAAACAAATACAGGCAAACTTGATCAGTATTCGCGCCTCCATTGGCAACCAGTACAATCTTCTGTAGTATGGGCTAATGTGGTTGTTTTTCCTCAATCCGAAGATCAAGCGAACTGCAGTGTTTTGCACTAATCTCAATGTTTGTACTGTTTTCTTTGGGATACCTAGATAAATGATATTGCAGTAATCCAGAATTGATAGGATCAGAGACTGCACCAGTAATCTAAAGCAGTGTTCTTCAACCTTTTTACACCCGTGGACCGGCAGAAATAAAAGAATTATTTTGTGGACCGGCAAACTACTAGGACTAAATTAAAAAACCCCATTTACGCCCCATCTCCGCGAGCTTGGTCCCCGCAAACCAAATGATCCCATCTGCACAAGCCGCAATTATGATTTTATATTGAACATATTTTATTAAAGTATAAAAAGAAACAATATTTTGAACAATTGTGATTTTATAAATACATATATACAGAGCACGGACCAACAAAACCCCTGTCTCCCCTCCCCTTCACATATATCCCCTCTACTATCAAGAAAACTGAACAAGTCAAGTTATTATAGAATGCTACATAGAAATATCATGCTAACAGAATACTGCAGTCTCCAGTTATGTCTCTAGCAGGATATATATTTCAAATCTGATATATTCTAATGACAAAATAGAAATAAAATTATTTTTTTTCTACCTTTTGTTGTCTCTGGTTTCTGCTTTCATCTTCTTTTCACTCTTTTCCTTCCAGCATCTGCCCATTCCACCAATGTCTGCCCTCTCCCCCTTCCATATGTATCTGACTTCTTTCTATGCCCCTCTTCCCTGTCCATCCAGCCTGTTCCTCCTCTCCTTTTTGACATCATTCATTCCAGCTTCACTGCCTTCTTCATTTTTATCTCTCCTACACCAGATCTAGTATCTTTATCCCTCTCTCATTTCTCTGCTGACCCCCTTTCCAGCATCAATGTCTCTCTACTTTCTCATTCCTCTCTCTTCCCTTTCCCTCATCTGATCTCTCCATTCCACCCTGACCCCCTTCCCCTCCTGTAATCTCCCTGCCAGCTGTTTCCTTCCTTTTTTTCTTTCTCCCTTCCCTCCTTCCTTTTCCCATCCCTTTCCCTCCTCCCCTCCCAGCAGCATCTCTCCTTCTTCTCCCTTCCCTCCTCCCTCTATCCAACATTAACTCTCTTCCCATCCCTCTCCCTCCTCCCCTTCCAGCAGCATCTCTCCTTCTTCTCCCTTCCCTCCTCTCTCTATCCAACATTAACTCTTTTCTCTTCCCATCCCTTTCCCTCCTCCCCTCCCAGCAGCATCTCTCCTTCTAACTCTCTCCAAGTCCAGTAACAGCTCTGCCTTTATCCAGCAGCTTTCCTGCTTCCTACAGTGGCTGTCTCCCCTTCCAGCAGCTCTCAGTACTTGCCTGCAGGAAGTTGCCGGTAAATCACTGCCCTGGCAAGTAGGAGAGCTGGTGGGAGGGGAGGAAGTCACTGTGAAGGCCCCCCAGGATCTTGCTCGCACACGCTGACCATCTCCCTCCACCTGCACCTGAATCTGCAGCTCTCTCTGTGGCCCTCTTCAGCAACTCGGCAGGGGCAGCGATCAAGACAGGCTGCCACGTTGGGACCTTCACTCTCTGAGTCTCGTCTATTTTGTTTCAACTTCCTGTTTCCGAACAGGCGAGACTCAGAGAGGGAAGGCCCCGACGTTGGCAGCCTGTCTTAATCGCCTGAGGCTGGGAGGAACATTAGTGAGCAGGAACCGCAGTCAGCAGGAAATTTAACTGCCGAATTGATCTCGCCGGCCCTGTGCGGACCGGCAGAAATTTTCTGCGGACCGTCAACCGGTCCACGGACTGGCGGTTGAAGAACTGTGATCTAAAGGATGTAGCATCAAAGTATTTTTTAATGGTCCTTATGTTAACTTTACTTTGATTATTGTAGTTCCTCCCTTTTTCCTTTTGTTCCCGTTCGTTTATATGTTGTGTATTACTTGTCTTGTGACTCATCACGAGATCTACTTATGCAAGTCTGTATTTTTGGTTCCTCATTAGTACTTTGCGGTCTAAATGTTTTTTAATAAACTTGAAACTTGATGTCATAAAAGACAAGCTTGATTATAAAGGTGTATGGCCCAGGACCCTACAAAGTAGTTCCACCATAATTTGGGCTTTTTTCCCTCCCCAACAAAACCACAAGAACATGGAGTATAAAGTTCTATCTAACATCTTTTATCAGCGGCTAAAGGGGAAGAGATAGGAGGACATAGAGCCATTTAAGGAACAGAACCATACAAAAAAGATGTATTCTACCTAGTAAGGACAACAATAACCCCTGCTACTTTGTCAAAAGGGATCTAGTATATGAAAGTAAGACGATAAAGGCGAGTAACATCTATTGATAACAAAACTCCCAAAATAACGAAAAGAAGTGTCTGCCCATTTCAGTGGAAAAGTTGTGTTTCATGTCCTACACAGAGGTTCGGAGGAAGCCAAAGCTTCCGATTTCCCCAAGATTAAAGCAAAACCAGAGAAGTCTCCATACTCTCTTAGACTTTTCATTAAAATTGGCAGAGACCTATGGGGAGTAGATAGAAACACAAGAGATCATCTGCATACACTGCTATTTTGAAATGACTAGCACCCAACATTAAACCACTGATTTCAACATTAGATTGTACCTCCTGAATCAGGAGGTCCAGTGAGAGCACAAATAAAACTGGCGACAATGGACAACCCTGTCTGGTACCTCAGTAAATCTCAAAAGACTCCGAAAGCAACCCATTCACTAAAAGTTGCGCCCTTGGGCCACAGTGCAGAATTTGAATGGCACTGAAAAAGAATGGGTCCATCCCCATATGCCCACTCAATCAAATGCCTTTTAGGCATCAAAGCTGATAAGCAAAGAGGGGGCACCATCCTCATGTGCTTTCTCTAGGGCCAACAGACACCGGTTGCTCTCTAATAAACCCCACTTGCTGCTCATACACCAGAGACGGTAAAACTCTGGCTTGACAATTTGCCAGAATCTTTGCCATTAGTTTGACTTCATAACTGAGGAAAAAGATCGGTCTGTAAGATTCAGGTAGGTTCTAAGTTACTGGAAGCTGCCGCATTGAAAACTTTAATTCACTCATTGGTTATTTTGTGTTTAGATTATTGTAATGCCCTCTATAAGGGTATCACAAAAAAGGAGATCAGACGATTACAGATCATTCAAAATACTGCTATTAAAATCATTAGCGGGGCAAAGAAATATGATCACGTCACCCCTCTTTTAGTCGACGCTCATTGGCTGCCAATCGAATACAGAATTAATTATAAAATTTTACTTTTAACATTTACAACTAAAATGAATAACCAACCTGATTTTATTAACAGTCTTTTAATTCCGTACGTAACAACAAAATCCCTTCGTTCCACTTCTCAAAATCTTTTAGTTATACCATCATTAAAATCAATAAATACTTTACGCACCAACAACTTTGCTGTCACTGCCCCTTCATTTTGGAATTTACTGCCTATAAATCTCCGTAACGAATTAGATATAAAACAATTTAAAATAGCACTAAAAACATTTCTATTCCAAGACGCTTTTTGTTAAATGGCCACTTTCTTTCTTTTCCTTTTTCGACAATTTTTTACCTAACCTACTGTTTTAGCCTTTATGACTTATCTATCCTATACTTATTGTAGTTCCTCCCCACCTGCCCTTTTGTTGCCGTATGTTTGAGTAAGTAATTTGTCCTCCCTGTTTTAATATGTTTAATCTGTTTTTGTGTAATTTTATTATGTTAACCGCTTAGAAGTTGGAATAAGCGGTCAAACAAATTTTTAATAAACTTGAAACTTGTTCTGGTCTCTGCCCGTCTTTGGAAACACAATTATTGTGCCAGGTTAAGATGCCTAGGCAGAATACCCTTCACCACCCCTAAATGAAAGGCTTCTGCTAACAATGGAGCAATCTCCCCCACAAGTAATTTATAGAATTCACCTCTTAGGCCGTCGGGTCCTGGTGCCTTCCCCAAAGGGCTATTCTGAATAGCCCAATCCACCTCATCAGAGGAGATAGGTTGTTCTAGGGAATTAGATTCCTTAGCAGTCAATTTCGGCAGGTCTAAACTATCCAAATATACTGCCCCATCTAAGGTATCCAAGCCAGGTGAGGCATATAGTGAGACAAAAAATTGACTCATGATTGCGCTGATTTCCTCACTTTTATGATGTAAAATCCTGGGGGGGGGGGTGTATCCCAGATTGTGATAATGCCTTCATGTCCCACCAATCTAGGCAACAAGCGACTATTCTTATTGGTGAAGTGGTACAGTTAAATTTGTAATAAGCTGCAGCTTTCTGCACTCCCCGATACAATTCATTTAACGCATGCTGAGCCTCTAATAGTTGCGTTTTAAGATTCAAAGTCACATTGGAGCTGTATTGCCGCCTCAGAATTGTCACCCACTATTCATGCTGTAAGATTTCTCTATGTCTTGCCTTTTTCCGATGAGCTAACTATGCTAGGATTTCCCCTCTTAATACGGCTTTCACAGTTTCCCAGTAAAGGATGGGGGTCCTCGCAGTATTCCTTATTAGGTGTATTGGTAATCCTTCCATTTTTGTAGGAGGTATTCCTGAAATTTTGCATCTCTTTACAAATAGCAGGGAAACCGCCAGCTACCTCTCTCTCCCTTAGAATCCCCCCCAACTCCTTTGTAGCTGCACCCATGCATGGTCTGAAATCTCTATAGACCCTATTTCCACCTCCGTCACTACCGAGAGCAGCGGGTGCAAGATCAAAATAATATCGATATGGGAGAGAGTACCGTTGGCTCAAGAAAGATGAGAGTAGTCTCGCTCTAGGGGATGCAGTACCCTCCAGACATCTACCATATCCAACAAGGTGGAAAGAAGTGAAGCTCCCATAACTAATTTTGAAGATTCTCTCCCCACTGATGCAGAGCAGTTAAATTTGGGATTGGGAACATCATTAAAGTCCCCTCCTAATATCACTGGAGTGTCTCCAAAGGCTTATCAATAAGTCTAACAGAAGCAATGACATATTGTCCATTACGATCTCTTAAAACCTTGAGTCACTATGTGCGTCCCTTTCCAAATCAAAATAGCTACTCTTGCCTTCTTGTGTTGAGCTGGAGCCTCGAAATGCCAGCCTACCCACCATGTGCAAAGTTTAGCACGTTCTGCAGAAGTCAAGCGTGTTTCTTGCAAGAAAGCTATAGTTGTCTGGGTATGATTGAATAACTGCAGGATCTTATAACGCTTAATAGGAAAATGTAAACCCCCCCATTCCAAGAGGTCAACTGAAACTCCATATAAAACAGGGTCAAAGAAATCTCTATGAAAAAAATACAATGCACTATGTCACCCAAAGAGCGTCCCAGCCATCGCCCCCCAGACCATTTGAAACCCTACATATTGTGTCTCCACTCCTACCCTTCCTCTTTTAAAATTTCCACCCAATAACTCCACCTTACTCTCCCCCAATCCTCCCTCCCCATATTGAAAACCTCGCACCATATTAGGTGCCACTTCCAGGAAACTTTGTATGCCCGCCACAAAGCCCCCATTCATGTTACCCAAATTCCCTAATAAATGCTAGATGAGGCTCCGCAAGCCTACCCACCAAATCAATTATGCATAGAGGTATGTTTAGTGCAACCAGATCACTGATTTGCACCTTTTCCCTTGGCAGGCAAAATGTCACATTCACACACCTGCCACCCCCTAACCTCTTCGACTCACACAAACAGTACACCTTGAACAATGGCTATATAAAGAAATAAAATTAGATGCTTGCGTCAGAACTTAAAGATAGATCAATAGCAGCCCATTTTAGTGTCCCAGAGCAATGTTTAAACTCAAATGTCCATCATGTGGCTCAGCAAACATCATCCGGCAACATCAATGAGGTAGGCACTGTGAACTTTATTCTGCAAGGTAACCTTAGCCAGTCACAGGTTGCACACGTGTGGATGTCATACAGTACCTTTGGGTAAACGTTTGTCCACAAACTTAAGAGCTGTTTCCATAGAATCAAAATGATGTGCTCTTCCTTGGTGAAACAGTTTGACGCTTGCCGGGTATAGCAAAAAGAAGGAAACTTGACGCTGTACCAAGCGAGAGCAAAGTGGACAGAAATGATGCCAGGCTTGAGAAGCCTCCGCCGAGTAATCCTGAAAACAAAGAATCTGTTTGTTTTTATATTGTAGCTTGTCTGTTTCAGTGCCCATAAGATATCCGTTTTATGTCTGTAGTTAAGGAGTGAGCTTCCCTGGAGGCTTTTGCTTTTGGCACAGTCAGTGTGCTCGTTCAATATGCAGAGGGCCCGCTATATCCAGTAGTTGTAAGGATTCTTTTAGCCAACATTCCAGAAAGTCTCCTAAAGATTTTCCCTCCACTTATTCCGGAAGACCGACAAACCTGAGGTTATTCCAGCGGGATCTATTTTCTAGATCCTCCAGTTGTGCTTTTAGGTCCATCAATGCTGAAGTATGAGTTGCTTGCTCCTGAGAGATTCACTGGACTGCATCTTCCACACCGATACGCTGTTGTGCCTCTTGCACCTCAGAGATTAAGGAGGCAAAGCGCTGATCTACAGTAAGTTGCCCAACTTGTCAAGCACACGTTGCAGCTTGTTCCCAAACGTTCCCTCCAAGGCAGCCTGCACCTCAGCCACCCATGCCGAGCTAGGAGTCAGTGGAGACGCTGGGGTTGTATGTTCTGCCATCTTGGATTTGGTCGATCTAGTCTTTTCATGATCTTTTTTTCCACGGCGGCCCTTAGGTCAAAGACCAGTGCCCTGAGACTAGCGTTACCTTCATATGTTCTGGTTCAACAGGAACTTGTCTAACTTTGCCTTGAATCCCTGGAGGGTGTTTTCCCCTATAAGAGCTTCTGGAAGAGCGTTCCAGTTTTCTACCACTCTCTGGGTGAAGATAATTTGGTTGCCATAATTCTCTCACATGCGCTTCTGAGCTGCGGGCATCGCATGGTAGTAGGGCAGGCTCCAATTTTGCTGGGCAAAACACTGACAAAATGCAGATATGCGTCAGGCATATTGGAGCTGCAAGCTCCTGCTGCTCACAGCTCCATGCTTCTGCCAGAAGTCTCCTGGCAATGAGAATTAATGATGTATTGTATCAGGTGATGTATTGTGTCAGATGATATGTTGATTGAAAGCAACTCTGCCAACTCAAAAATGATCTATAACCATCTTGAATATCTTTAAAAATGACTTAAAATGTTTTTGTTCCAGAAATTCAATTTCAATAGTTAATAATGGGATAATGTTTTTCATTGATTAATAGCTCTTGTTATATAACAGCCGTTCAAAAAGTATCAGACCTTAATTTTTCTTGCATAAACAAATAAAGCTAGGGAGGCGTGGTTTGGTGCACTTATGTAGGCGACCCTAATGCATATGCTTGAATTTTTTCCCGCTTACAGAAGCTGTCAGTCGCCAGCAGACTGCCGATGAGTGAGGAAGTGTATGTGAGCGCAGTTGGATTTTCATTTTTGACAAAATGACAGAGAAAGTTGAACAACGCTACTGCATTAAATTTTATGTAAAGCTTGGCGATTCCCAAGTGGAAACGATCCGCAAGATTCAACAGGCTGTCGGGGATGAAGCAATGGGCACCACACAGATAAAGGAGTGGTACAACCGCTTCAGAGATGGCTGCACATCAGTGGAGAGTACAGCACGTTCTGGTAGGCCCTCAACATCCAGAAATGAGATCGTTATTGACCAAGTGAGGACCAATAAGAACATAAGAATTGCCGCCGCTGGGTCAAACCAGTGGCCCATCGTGCCTAGCAGTCCGCTCCCGCAGCGGCCCTTAAGTCAAAGACCAGTGCCCTAACTAAGACTAGCCTTACCTGCATATGTTCTGGTTCAGCAGGAACTTGTCTAACTTTGTCTTGAATCCCTGGAGGGTGTTTTCCCCTATAACAGCCTCCGGAAGAGCGTTCCAGTTTTCCACCACTCTCTAGGAGAAGAAGAACTTCCTTACGTTTGTACGGAATCTATCCCCTTTTAACTTTAGAGAGTGCCCTCTCATTCTCTCTACCTTGGAGAGGGTGAACAACCTGTATTTATCTACTGTCTATTCCCTTCATTTTCTTGAATGTTTCGATCATCTCCCCTCTCTGTCTCCTCTTTTCAAGGGAGAAGAGGCCCAGTTTTTCTCTCACTGTACGGTAGCTCCTCCAGCCCTTTAACCATTTTAGTCGCTCTTCTCTGGACCCTTTCGAGTAGCACCATGTCCTTCTTCATGTACGGCGACCAGTACTGGACGCTGTATTCCAGGTGGGGGCGTACCATGGCCCGGTACAGCGGCATGATAACCTCCTCCGATCGGCTCGTGATCCCCTTCTTAATCATTCCTAGCATTCTGTTCACCCTTTTCACTGCCGCTGCCGAGCACTGCGCTAACGGCTTCACCGACTTGCCAACCAGTACTCCCAGGTCTCTTTCCTGGGGGGTCTCTCCGAGTATCGCACCAGACATCCTGTATTCGTGAATAAGATTTTTGTTACCAACATGCATCACCTTACACTTATCTATGTTAAACCTCATTTGCCCTGTGGTGACCCATTTCTCGAGCGTGTTTATGTCACGTTGCAGGTCTTTGCAATCCTTCTGCGTCTTCACAACTCTGAATAACTTCGTATCGTCCAAAAATTTAATCACTTCGCTCGTTGTACCAGTTTCCAGGTCATTTATAAGTAGGTTGAAGAGCACGGGCCAAAGCACCGAACCCTGCGGCACTCCACTCGTGACGCTTTTCCAGTCCGAGCATTGTCCATTTACCCCCACTCTCTGTTTCCTATCCGCCAACCACTTTTTAATCCACATGAGGATTTTGCCCTCGATTCCATGGATTGAAATTTTTCAAAGTAGTCATTCATGCGGGACCTTGTCAAACGTCTTCTGAAAATCCAGATATACAATGTTGACCGGCTCGCCCTTGTCTATCTGCCTGTTTACTCCTTCGAAGAAGTGCAGCAAGTTAGTCAAGCAAGATCTTCCCTTGCTGAAGTTGTGCTGGCTGGTCCTCATCAGCTCGTGTCCATCAAATTGATCAATGATGCGGTCCTTTATCAGCGCCTCTACCATCTTTCCCGGTACCGAGGTCAGACTCACCAGTCTGTAGTTTCCTGGATCTCCCCTCAAACCTTTCTTGAAGATCGGTGTGACATTCGCCATTTTCCAGTCTTCCAGAATCCTTCCTGATTTGATCGACAGATTAGCCATTAGTTGTAGCAGTTCAGCTATAGCCCCTTTCAGTTCCCTGATCATCCTCGGATGGATGCCATCCGGTCCAGGGGATTTATCATTTTTAAGCCTATCAATCTGCCTGGTGATGAAGGATTGTCAAATCACGATCAGAGAATTTGCAGACAAGTCGAGCATCAGCATTGGATCCATTCATTCCATTTTGACTGAGGATTTAGGCTTCAGGAGAATTTCAGTGAAGTTCGTGCCAAAGCTGCTAACTATCAAGCAGAAGAAACCCGTTTGGAGATCGCGCAGGACATGCTGGAGACTGTGAACAGTGATCCCAGCTTCTTCAGCACAGTGATCACTGGCGAAGAATCCTGGGTTTATGAGTACGACCCAGAAACCAAGTTGATGTTATCACAATGGAAGCATTCAACATCCCTGAGGCAAAAAAAGCAAGGCAGGTCCGCAGCAATGTCAAAGTCATGCTGACTGTCTTCTTTGACTCTAGTGGCATGGTTCATCACAAGCACGCACTACATGGCACAACCATCACCAACAGGTACTAAGAGAGTCTGCGTCGCCTTTGTAATGTGTGAGACACAAACAGCCGGACCTGTGGACAGCGGGCAATTAGTAGCTCCATCACGATAATGCATCTGCCCATTCTTCATATTTGATACGAAGTTTCCTGGCCAAACACAACACACCTGTGATTCCTCAGGCTCCCTACTCTCTCAACATGGCTCCATGTGACTTCTGGCTTTTCCCCAAGCTGAAATGACCCTGAAAAGTTCTAGATTTCAGTCAAGAGAAGACATCATGTAGAATGCGATGGACCAGTTGCAGCAATCTCAAAAGAGGGGTTCCAGCGCTGCTTCCAACAGTGGCAGAACCGTTTGGAAGAAGTGTAAGGCAGCCCAAGGAGACTACTTTGAAGGAGATTAGTATAAGATTGTTGTATCTGAATACGAGTATTTTTTATGAATAAAGATCTGATACTTTTTTGAACGGCCCTCCTATGTACATCCTAAATCAATTAATCTAGCATCTTTGTATGCTAACCGCTATGAATTGCTGGTAATTGCGTAATATAATTGAAACAGTAACACTAAGACTGGTGGGGGCGAGGTCACGCGTCCTCTTGTTTTACTTCACATATATAGTAACCCTAATATTTAGACTGTAAGCCTTGTGGGGACAAGAATATACCTATTACACCTGAGTACAAATCACCTTGAGCTGTGAAAAAAAGAGCATGAAATAAATTATTATCCCGGGCCTTACAGGTTACACAAAGACATAAATCTGTTCCCGCGCACCAGACTACGGTGCGCTCCGCATTTAGCCTATCAGCCACAGTCTCGCGCTCCTCCCTAGCCTAACGTCACAAGCCCGCCCTTCCCAGCTCCCTTTGCGGTCCCGAGTCCGTTTCTTCCATCGCCATTTTCTGTATCTCACGCAGAAGGAGAACGAAGAAAGGCGCGTGCTATTAAGTCTGTGAAGGAAATGGCGACCGAGGCGGAAGGCAGTATGGACGATAACGCTAGCAATGGAGGAGCCGCCCCTGGCAGCGAGACCGACAGTAAAGGGTGAGGAGGGAATCGTTGGTGCCAGCAGTGAGCATCGTATGCAGTGGAGAGAAGGGGATGGAATTTTTTTTTCTGTGCGGCCATTGTGGGACAGATGGAGAGTAAAACGGGGAAAGAGGATTAGGAAGAAGCGGCTTCAGGGGAGGGGGATTCCTTATGTTATTCTGTACAAAATACTTTTTAAAAAAGGTTCTGGAAACGCTTACAGCGATTCATTACTATTTACAAAAAAAGTGTATTTTTAATGTGATATATTTTCCTGGTAAGGCCCGGTTTCTCCTTTCACTAGGGCAGGCTTTGAGACCCCTTCCCCTTTCCTCATGCTGGCTTTCCCTAGCACTCTTCGCTCTAATCACCACCCTCTCTGGTTTAGTTTGAACTCCCCCCATAAGCTCGCTCTCCTGACACCTACAGGTTCAAACTCTAATTTCTCGTCTTAAGCTGCACTTGTTCTACCTGAGCGTGTGGGTGTTACCCGTCATATCAGCCAATAGAGGTGGAATGATTTCTCATCGTGTAGCATGGAAGAATAATTCCACAAATGTAAAACTTTCCTTAAGACACGTTTCTTAACTCCATTTTGCTCCATTCGAGAGTGGGCTGGACCTGTTTTGGCAGGAGAGTTGTTTTTAAATTTTGCTGATTGTATCTTGTGATAATGTAGCCCTCTCCTGTTATTAGAGTTTATTTATTTTTATATGTATGTCTTTCGGATACACACTGCTTAGACCTGAGATTACATGTATAGTAGTATATGTGGTATAGTATGATTAATAATTAAAAGTAGTTGGAGAAGCAGTTTTATTTGACTTTTTTACATTTGGAGTGTCTGGCGTTAAGGCCACTGCTTGTGGTGGTTACATGGCCAGGGCAATGCTGTGATGGCTATAGAAGATGTTAGAGTCTCTGGAAGTTTCTCATCTAGAGTCTGGTGGAACCTTCCTGGCAGATGTCCTTTGTCTTAGTCTGCCTCTTCTCCCAGTCTGTGGCTGCCTCTAGTTGGGTAGCGCTTGCTGTGACTTGTTGGATTATGGACACAGCTCTCAAGAAGCTTCTCAAGTCAGCTACCCTTTAGGGATGCTTATTTTTGAGGGAACCCATTCAGTATATTCCAGCTCTAGGCCACAACCCCGCCTGGCCATTCTGTGTGGATTTACCTCTAGATGTAGGGAATGGCGGCTCTTGGCTGTTTAGTGTAAATCCTTCTCTAGAACGTGGTTCTATTTGTCTGTTCAGCATGGCTCCCTCTGTATGTTTGGAACACTCCTCCTGCCTATTTGTATTGCTCCATCTTTAGATGTAGAGTGCATCTCTAACTGCCTGTTAGATTCGGCTCCATCTGGATGTATAGTGTGGCATCAGCTGCCTGTTTGAGCACGACTCCACAAGTGGATCCATTTGATGATGGCTCTGCTGCCTGCTTGCTGTGTGCTGATCATCACTATTTCTTTTACAGTCTATTCCTGGACAAGTGGGTAATGCATCCCATGTTGTGAGACTGCTTTTACATAATTTTTTCAGACCCTCCCCTCTTATTTCGGGAATGTCCTCGGGTCTCCAGTAGCTTTCCTACAAGTAAGACAGCTTTGGCTAATTTCTGAATCACTAGGAGTTGCAATTGGAGGTTGGACAGTTAACACTAGTGGAATGCTCTCTTATGAGTAGAGTAGCACAAAGCCGCAGCCTTCGTCCTTTCTTTATAAGGACATAGCAAAGATGATCACGGATCACTGGGAGGCGCCAGAGGGTCCTCTGAGAGTTGCTACAGCCATGTCCAAGCTCTACATGCATTTAATAATAATCAGTTTATATACCGCAAGGCTGTAAAGTTCTATGCGGTTTACAATAGTTTAAAAAAAAAACCCCAATAAAAGAAGTTGAATAGAACTAAAAAGTTAAAAGCCAATAATTAGAAACACTGAAATGATCAAAATAGTGCATAATAAAATTTTTACGAATTAACTGCCTAAATACTTCGAAAACAGATACATTTTTAGATGTCTCCTAAATTTCCCATAAGTGTCAGTAAGCAAAAGCAATTGTTCTAAATCCTTACCCCGTTAACGCTGCTTGATATGAAAAAAGATTTTGATGTTTTTTAAGTTTACATCCTCTAACAGGCGGAAAAAACAAAATTCAGATGTGAGTTTCTCTTGTTGCAAAAGAGAAAAGCTCAATTATATATTTGGGAGTAGAGAATGACACGGGGAAAAAAATCTGTCCCCGTCACCGCCATTCCCTTCACCGCCCCGTCACCGCCATCCCCTTCACCGCCCCGTCACCTCATGCCATCCCATTCAAAGGCAAATTAGATGCACATCTCCTTATGAGAGGCATAGAGGGATATGGGTGACTAAAACTACATCAGGTGTATACCTGACTGGGCCTCCGCGTGTGCGGATCGCCGGACTCGATGGACCATGGGTCTGATCCGGAGATGGCAGTTCTTATGTTCTTATGTTCATTCACCGCTCCGTCACCGTCCCCGCAGCATCCATATAAGCCTCAGTACTGCAAAACACCATGAAGACAAAAGAAAGTCCTGCCACTACTACTACTGCACTGAGAATCTGTTTCAGTGCCTCTGCCCTGTAGTAAAAACAGAACATAAATCTATTGACTTGTCCTCCCTTGCAATGACGTGTCCCCCATGTTCACCTATAGCTCGAATCAGGTCAATGGTGCATACTAAAAATGCCCACCTGAACACATAATCATGGAGATGCTGCAGTACAATGAGCAACAGGAAGATCTGGAACGTGAGCACAGGCAGGCAGTGATACAAAAACAGCAGACACCCGACCGATTGCAGCGTTCCGTCATCTCCCTCCCTCCACCTTACCTTAGATGTAGAGTATGCCGGCTTTCTTTTTCGCCCAGCCGCATGCATTCAAAAATCCGCGCATGTGTGGCTGCTCATTTGTTCAATATTCTCCTCTGACGCAAGCGGAAACAGGAAGTTGCAGGAGAGGAGAAGATTGATCAACTCAAGCAGCTGGGCGAAAAAGAAAGCCGGCATAATCTACATCAGTGTTTTTCAACCTTTTTACACCCATGGACCGGCAGAAATAAGAGTTATTTTGTGGACCGGCAAACTACTAGGAATAAAATTTAAAAACCCCGTTTCCGCCCTATCTCCGCAAGCTCGGTCACCTCAGTAACTATAGAAAAATAGACAAATATAGTGCAAATATAGACAGCAGATATAAATTCTCAAAACTGACACGTTTTGATCACTAAATTGAAAATAAAATCATTTTTCCTACCTTTGCTGTCTGGTGATTGATTTCATGAGTCTCTGGTTGCGTTTCCTTCTGTCTGTGTATGGCTATGTGGAGGGCTATGTACGTCAACGCCCACAGTCTGGGAAACAAGATCCTAGATTTGGAGATAGAAATGAGGAATGCCGACCTGGATGTGGTGGCGATATCTGAGACCTGGCTCACAGACTCCCACGCGTGGGACATGGTCATACCAGGTTACAACTTGCTTCGTCGGGACAGGGAGGGCAAAATGGGAGGTGGGGTAGCATTATATACTAAAGATGACATTAAGGTCACCAGAATCACAGATGTACAGTACACTGGGGAATCCCTTTGGGTAAATTTGGCCAGAGGGAAGGACAAATGCCTATATCTTGGCGTGGTATACAGACCCCCAAAACATCAAGAAGACCTAGATTTGGAATTAATCGGAGATATAGAGAATATCACCTTGCGGGGGGACACAGTATTGGTAGGTGACTTCAACATGCCCGATGTGGATTGGGTCACGCTTTCCTCTGCTTCCGGCAGCAGCAGGAAGCTATTAAACTCTTTGAATGGAGCAGGACTCAGGCAACTGGTAATTGAGCCAACAAGGGATCAGGCAATTTTGGACCTGGTACTTACCAACGGAGAAAGTATCACAGAGGTCTCGGTGGGTGAAACTTTGGCCTCCAGTGACCACAATATGATTTGGTTCAATCTCAGGAAAGGTTTCACGAAATCTACCACATTGACCAAGGTTCTCAAGTTCAAGGACACAAATTTCCAGGACATGGGAGACTTCGTTCACCAGGCGCTACAAACCCAAGCAGATACCGACAGCGTGGAAGAAATGTGGTCAACTTTGAAAACCACCATACAGGAAGCAACAAACCGCTATGTTAAATCAGTAAGCAAACGAAGTAGGAACAACAAGCCACAGTGGTTCTCTATGGAGATCTCAGACCTCATCAAAGAGAAGAAAAAAGCATTCATCTCTTACAAACAATCAGGGACACAGGACTCCAGAGTAGATTATCTGACCAAATCAAGAGCCGTCAAAGCGGCAGTTAGAGAGGCCAAATTCCGCATGGAGGAGTCTCTAGCAAAGAATATCCAGAAGGGAGATAAATCCTTCTTCAGGTATATTAGTGACAGGAAAAAGAACTCAGGCGGGATAGTACGACTCAGAAAACCAGACGGAGACCATGTGGAGACGGACTCGGAAAAGGCCCAACTGTTAAATGAATACTTCTGTTCAGTCTTCACCCGCGAGGTGCCGGGAATCGGCCCTCAACCACATACAAGGATTAAATCAGTAGACCCGTTTAGTAATTTCAAATTTACACCCAGCAGCGTCTACTGCGAGCTGTCAAAAATCAAGGTCAACAAGGCAATGGGGCCTGACAACCTACACCCTAGGGTACTCAGGGAGTTGGGAGATGTCTTGGCGGAACCACTATCCGCGCTCTTTAATCTCTCCCTTAGTACAGGTAACGTCCCGATGGACTGGAAGACGGCTAACGTCATTCCACTACACAAGAAAGGCTCCAGGGTGGATATGGCAAACTACAGACCAGTGAGTCTCACTTCAATAGTGAGCAAACTAATGGAAACCCTAATCAAACACCAAATGGATAGGATCATGGACGAGGAGAATCTGCGGGATCCCCGCCAACATGGATTTACTAAGGGGAGATCGTGCCAATCCAACCTGATCGGCTTCTTTGACTGGGTGACGAGGAAGCTGGATGTTGGTGAGTCCCTGGACATCGTCTATCTGGATTTCAGCAAAGCATTTGATAGCGTGCCACACCGCAGGTTGCTGAACAAGATGAGTTCTTTAGGTTTGGGCGACACTTTAACAAAATGGGTTGGGAACTGGCTTGGAGGTAGGCTTCAGAGGGTGATGGTGAATGGCACTCCCTCCGAGATGTCGGAGGTGATAAGTGGAGTGCCACAGGGCTCCGTCCTAGGCCCGATCTTGTTCAACATCTATATAAGAGATCTGACAGAAGGGCTTCGAGGTAAAATAACATTGTTTGCCGATGATGCCAAACTGTGCAATGTAGTGAGCAAAAGCACAACAGACAAAAAAGCAATGACAGACGATATGGTGCATGACTTACTTCTGCTGGAGCACTGGTCTAGGTCCTGGCAACTCAGTTTCAATGCCAAAAAATGCAAAGTCATGCACCTGGGAAGCCAGAATCCATGCAAGATCTACACCCTAAATGGCGAGATCCTGACAAGAACTGTAGCAGAAAGAGACTTGGGAGTGATTGTCAGGGAAGACATGAAGTCGGCAAACCAAGTGGAGCAAGCTTCATCCAAAGCAAGGCAAATCATAGGTTGCATACGCAGGAGTTTCATCAGCCGTAAACCTGAAGTCATTATGCCACTATATAGATCCATGGTGAGACCGCACCTGGAGTACTGTGTGCAATTCTGGAGGCCGCATTACCGCAAGGATGTGCTGAGACTGGAGTCGGTCCAGAGAATGGCCACCAGGATGGTCTCGGGACTCAGGGAGCTCCCGTACGAGGAGCGGTTGGGGAATTTGCAGCTCTACTCACTCGAGGAGCGTCGAGAGAGGGGAGACATGATCGAGACATTCAAATATCTCACGGGCCGCATCAAGGTGGAAGAAGACATCTTCTTCTTCAAGGGTCCCGCAGCAACAAGGGGGCATTCGTGGAAAATCAGGGGCGGGAAACTGCACAGTGACACCAGGAAGTTCTTCTTCACTGAAAGGGTGGTTGATCGCTGGAATAGTCTTCCACTTCGGGTTATTGAGGCCACCAGTGTGGCGGATTTTAAGGCCAGATGGGATAGACATGTGGGATCTATCCGCAAAGATAGATAGTGAGGATCACTGGGGTGGGCAGACTTGATGGGCCTTGGCCCTTATCTGCCGTCTATTTCTATGTTTCTATGTTTCTTTCATTTCTTTCTTTCTGCACTCAGTCCCAAGAATTGTCCCTTTCTATTTCCTTCCCTTGTCCTTGGTGCCCCTTCCTGTCTTTAGTGCCCCCAGTGCCTCCTTCCCATATCCTTAGTGCCCCTTCCTGTCTTTAGTGCCCCTAGTGATCCTTAGTGCCCCTTCCTGTCTTTAGTGCCCCCAGTGCCTTCTTCCCATATCCTTAGTGCCCCTTCCTGTCTTTAGTGCCTCCTTCCTATGTCCCTCTCACTGCCTTCCACACTTTGTCCCACCCCCGAAGTCTGCCTGCCTGTCCCTCCCTCCCTAGCCAAAGCCAGCCTGATGCCTCCCTGCCGCTCCAAAAAAAAAAAAAAAGCCTCCTTCCTTTTCCCCTGCTCTTACCGCCATGCTGCAGCTGCTAAAGCCGACAGGAAGTCTTTCCGACGTCCAATTCTGAAGTCGGAGAGGATGTTCTGGGCCAGCCAGGAAGCGATTGGCTGGCTCAGAACGTCCTCTCCGACGTCAGAATTGACATCAGAAAGACTTCCTGTCGGCTTTAGTAGCTGCAGCATGGCGGTGAGAGCAGGGGAAAAGGAAGGAGGCTTTTTTGTGCCTGTCCATCTTGCCGGCCCTGCTCTACATCAAAGGTGAGGTGGAGGGAGGGAGAAGACGGAATGCTGCGATTGGGCAGGTGGGGACTGCGCGATCCTTGAATGCCTCGCTGTGGAGACAAGTCCATTCACCGCTCCATGGGGCAGTGAATGGCAATATCCCCGTCCCTGCAGAGACCACTATTTTTTCTTCCCCGTTTCGGCGGATTAGCCGTGGGAACAACCACCATGTCATTCTCTGTTTGGGAGCTAAACCAAACAAAGCCTTAAAACAGAAGCAACCAAACTTAAACTTCACCCGCGCCTCCATTGGCAACCAATGCAGTACTTGATAGGAGGGTGTTACGTGATAATATTTCTTCAACCTAAAAATCAGCCTGACCGCCGCATTTTGTACTATTCACAATCATTGCATATTCTTCTGGGAAATTGCCAAATAGGCAATATTGCAGTAATCAAGCTGGCTTAGTATAAGAGACTGTACCAAAATTCTAAATGATGAAACATCAAAATACGCCCTAATGGACCGAAGCTTCCAAAGAGTAAAGAAACCCTTTTTGACCAAAGAGTCCACCTGGTTCTTCATTGTCAAGCCCTGGTCCAGTATTATTCCCAAAACCTAATGGTAGATTGAATAGGATAGCTGAATTTATTTATACACAATGATGTTTTAGTATCAAACGGGCATGGTGAAGCTACAAAAAACTTTGTTTTTTCTGAGTTAACCTTTAGTATAACTTCAGTCATCCATTGACTTCAGAAATAGCAAATGGAATAATGATAGTAAAAATCATCTGCATAACTAAACAGCTTTATCCCCAGCTGAGACAATTGCGCACCTAATGATGACATATAAACATTAAAGAGCAACGGGGACAATGGTGAACCTTGTGGAATGCCAGATGAATTATTCCAAATAATCAATTTTAGATTAATAAAATGCTTTGTTTTTTAATCAATTGTTTGTAAATTTTTATGTTGGATCTCCAATTATTCCGATCTAATAATTTTCCATTTTTTTGCCAGATCCTTTCCAATCGTCTTACTAATTGTTTCATTTTTAGGAGTTCATTATCAAACCACTTATTATGTTTATTCGAGCAACGTTTACTTTTTCGTTTAGGGGCAATTTTATCTAAAATAGATGTACTTGTTTCCCAAAAATCAACCCCTTCATCAAGCTCCGTTAACAACTCATATTGTGACCAATATTCCTCTGGATTAATATGGCTCCTTATAAGATGTTCTTTTTTTTATTCTTGAATAATTTTTAAATTTTAATCGATTCCATACTAAATTAAAATAAGTGAAATGATCGGACCAAATATCTTGACACCAGATATCATCAGTTAGAGCAGGAGTGCCAAACTCAATCACATTAAGGGGCCAAAATCCAAAACAGGTTAAGTGGCGGGCCAGATCCCGCCCAATCTCTTCACCAGACCATATCCCCCATAATAATATTAATTATAACACCATTTTTTTCCATTCATTTTTCATATATACACACACAATATAATCTTAACACAAAATGGTAAAGGTTAACCACAAAATTAAACTACACAAAGCACACTCTATGCTTCTCAACATTCATTCCAATCAAAACACAGATAACCCCTATGCAAATACAGGGCCAAAAACTAAAAGTACTAAAATATATATAAAAGACCCTAAGATTCATGATTTTGCATGCAGTACAACCCCAGAGAAAAAGAAACAAATGTATTTCTTCCTGAGCAGTGCAAAAGATAGACAGCAGATTAAAATGCTCAAAATTGACACAATTCAAATAACTTGAAAATAAAATCATTTCCCCTACCTTTGTTGTCTCTCTCCCTCCATGCTGTGCCTCTCTCCAGAGGGTGTCTAACCTTCTGGCCGGCTATCAACTTGGCCGTTTTATGCGGCCCGCAGTCCGATGCCCCCCGACTCTTGTGCCTCCTTCCTCTCAGCTGCAGAGTGCATGAAGCCGCGTGCAGCGGTTCCTCGTGTGTCCTGAACCGGAAGCTTCTTTGACATCGCAACATCAGGGAATGCTTTTAGATGAGGTATGGGACGCGTGAGGAGCCGCTGCACGCGACTCTGTGCACACTACGGCTGTGAGGAGGAGGGAGCTGGCCACAAGGTAACACTGGGGGCATTGGACTGCGGGCCGCATAAAAGGACCAGGCGGGCCGGATTTACCCCACAGGCTCTAAAGTCTACTTTAACCATCTGATCCCATCTGCACAAGCCGAAGTTAATGATTTTATATTGAAAGTATTTTATTAAAGTATAAAAAGAAACAATATTCTGAACAATTGTGATTTTATAAATACAAATATACAGAGCACGGACCAACAAAACCCCTGTCTCCCCTCCCCTTCACAGATATCCCCTCTACTATCAAGAAAACTGAACAAGCCAAGTTATTATAGAATGCTACACAGAAATATCATGCTAACAGAATACTGCAGTCCTCAGTTATGTCTCTAGCAGGATATATATTTAAAATCTGATATATTCTAATGACAAAATAGAAATAAAATTATTTTTTTCTACCTTTTGTTGTCTCTGGTTTCTGCTTTCATCTTCTTTTCACTCTTTTCCTTCCAGTGTCTGCCCTGTCTCTTCAATCCAGCATCTGCCCGTTCCATCCACTGTCTGCCCTCTCCCCCTTCCATATGTATCTGACTTCTTTCTATGCCCCTCTCCCTTGTCCATCCAACCTGTGCCTCCTCTCTCCTTTTTACATCATTCATTCTAGCTTCACTGCTTTCTTCATTTTTATCTTTCTACCAGATCTAGCATATTTATCCCTCTCTCATTTCTCTACTGACCCCCTTTCCAGCATCAATCTCTCTCTACTTTCTCATTATCTCAGGACAAGCAGGCAGGAATTCTCACAAGTGGGTGACGTGATCCAACGGAGCCCTGATGTGGACGCCTCACAAACAGACTTGCTTGAAGAAACTCAAAGTTTCGAGTCGCCCGCACCGCGCATGCGCGAGTGCCTTCCTGCCCAGTGCAGGGCGCGTCTCCTCAGTTCTTACTTTTCCACGGAGCCGAGAAGTCCGTCTTCGACTCTCTGCGTGAAGTGTTTTCACTTGTGCCTTCTTTTGTCCGCAGTTTGGTGTTATTTTTACTCAGAATTGCTGTTTTTCTTCGTTTTCTTGTTTTAAAAAAAAAAAAATTTCTGTTCGTTCGACCAGGCAGGCGACGTGACCGCAGCCCTGTGGCTTCGATCTTGCGGCGGAGCTTTTTCGGCCTATGTCCCGGCCTGCAACCGGCTTTAAAAAGTGTTCCAAGTGCCAGCGCGCGATTTCCCTGACGGACCCTCATCGACGCTGTCTTCGGTGTCTCGGGCTTCAACGTCTCCCGAAATCATGCTGGCCTTGCTCAACACTTAAGTCTCGTGCTTTCAAGCGTCGTTGCATCCTGTGGGAGCAGCTTTTCAGCACGAGTCTTCGATGGAGCTTTAGTCCTCGAAGGGTGCTTCGCCCTCGACATCATCCAGTGCTCTCCAGGCTTCCACAGCTTCTGCTCCGAGCCTCATCAAACCTGCCTCGTTTGTACCGGCTATGTCTTCGATGCCTGCTGCAATGCCTTCCTCTGTCTCTTCAGGTCAGATAGCACAGCAGCCCATTTCCCCGGTGGTGCTTGACGTGCCCAAGGCTTCTAAGTCCAAGCACTCTCAGACGGCCTTGAGGGAGCACGAAGCCCGTGCAGGTGGTCCCATTGGAGACGCGGATCCATCCTTGCCGGCTTCGTTCCAGACCTTATTGGAGAAGCAATTCATTCAGCTCTTTACTACCATGGGGCCGAAGCTTCTCTCACAAATCCAGCCTGGGCATGCGGAGGTCTCTCACGAGGTCGAGCCGCCTCCTGTGCCTCAGTCGTACGCACACTCTCTACAGGGAGCAGAGTCTCTCGCAAGTAGCAGAGTCTTTGCCCATGCCTCCGTTGGAACCCGTTCACTCGATGCAAGGAGCAGAGTCTTTGCGAGTGCCTCGAAGTTCTTCCACTCAACCGCCTCTGCTTTGTTCCACAGCCTCCAGTCCTATCCATTCTCTGGGGGCTTGGGTGGGGACACGCTCTCCTTGTTTGTCGAGGCCCGCTTTGAGGCACAGCTCGCATCATCGATCGAGACATTCTTTGAAGCATTCATCCAGGCATGCCTCACCTCATCGGAAGCAGCCTTTTCTTCAATATTCTCCACCGACTGCTTCGTCCCTTCCGCTTCTGGATCTCGAAGACCCGGTGGGTTCTTTTTCTCCATCCAGATCTCCTTTTTCATTGGAGCAAGCTGCCTCGACATCCTCGAGTTCCTCTCGAGGCCAAGCTTTGGTAGATCAGCTGTATTTTTCATCTTTTCTGCGTCAGATGGCAACTGATTTGAATATTTAACTTGACACTGGATCTAAGTTTTCCAAGGAGTATCTCGAGACCAAGCATCTTCCTCAACCTCCTGCTGAATCCCTCAAGCTTCCTCTTCACAAGCTTTTGGATCAAACCTTTGTCCGCTGTCTGGAAACTCCTTATTCCATTCCAGCCGTTCCAGGAAAATTGGATTCCAGATACAGGACTGTACTAGAGAGTTGCGCGGGGACAGAAATCCCACCCGTCCCCACCCGTCCCCGCCAAAGTCCCACCCATCCCCACCTGTCCCCGTGAGGAATCCCACCCGTCCCCGTGAGGAATCCCTCCGTCCCCACCCGTCCCGCGAGGAATCCCCTCCGTCCCCACCCATCCCCGCGAGGAATCCCCTCCGTCCCCGCCCGTCCATATAAACTTCAGAAATAGTTATTTCATTTAATTATGCTACTGAATTAAAGGCTCTGGTAGAAACCCATTTACAAATAAGCAAAAAGACTTTATTAATTTGAAAATATTAATTGGGAAGAATACATACTTTGCAAATGGGTTTCTACCAGAGCCTCTAATGTTTATAAATTTTTATCAACACAACTAATATACTTTATCCTGAAGCAAAATAAAAAAAAAAGAAATATAATTCTTTTCCTACCTTTGTTGCCTGGTTTCTGCTTTCCTCATGTTCTCATTCAATTCCTTCCATCCACTGTCTCTCTTCCTTCTGCATCTTCCATTTGCTCTGTTACTGTGCCTCTCCCTTTCTTCCCCCTTCCAAATTGGTCTGGCACCCATCTTCTTCTCTCCGCTCCCCCCATAGTCTGGCATCTGTCTTCTTCCCTGCCAGCGTCTTCTCCCTACTCTCTCTTCCCCATTTCCTTTCAGCGTCCTTCTCCCCCCATCTTCCCCATGTCCTGTCAGCGTCCTTCTCCCCCCTCTGTCTTCCACATGTGCTTTCAGTGTCCTTCTCCCCCCTCTGCTTCCCCATGTCCTTTCAGCGTCCTTCTCCCTCTCTGTCTTCCCCATGGCCTTTCAGCGTCCTTCTCCCCCCCCCCCCGTCTTCCCCATGTCCTTTCAGCGTCCTTCTCCACCCCTTTGTCTTCCCCATGTGCTTTCAGCATCCTTCTCCCCCCTCTGTCTTCCACAAGTGCTTTCAGAGTCCTTCCCCCCCCGCCCTTCCCATGGCCTTTCAGCGTCCTTCTCCACCCCTTTGTCTTCCCCATGTCCTTTCAGCGTCCTTCTCCCCCCTCTGTCTTCCACAAGTGCTTTCAGAGTCCTTCCCCCCCCCGCCCTTCCCATGGTCTTTCAGCGTCCTTCTCCACCCCTTTGTATTCCCCATGTGCTTTCAGCGTCCTTCTCCCTCCTGTCTTCAAGTGCTTTCAGAGTCCTTCCCCCCCTCCTCCCGTCTTCCCCATGGCCTTTCAGCGTCCTTCTCCCCACTCCTTCTCTACCGCCCCGGGTGCAGCACAGCCGGCCAGGTCCCCTTACTTTTGTGGCACTTCCCCGACCGACTGACAACAGCCCCGGTCCGACAAACCTCCCTGCCCTTAACTGCGAATCTAAATTACCTTATTACAGCTGCTGTAAGAAGATAATTTAGATTCGCGGCTACAGGGCAGGGAGAATTGTCGGACCGGGGCTGTTGTCGGTCGGTCGGGGAAGTGCCACAAAAGTAAGGGGACCTGGCCGGCTGTGCTGCAACTGGGGCGGGGTGTGGCGGGGCGGACCGCCCCCTCCCTTGGTAGCCAGTCGAACCGCGAGGCTACTCTCCTCCTTACCTGCACTGCCTGCAGTACAGAGCCAAACGGAAGTCTTCCCGACGTCAGCGCTGACGTCGGAGGGAAGGAGGGCTTTGTTTAAGCCCTCCCTCCCCTCCGACGTCAGCGCTGACGTCGGGAAGACTTCCGTTCGGCTCTGTGCTGCAAGCAGAGAAGGTAGGGAGAAGAGCCGCGCGACTGAGTACATCCAGCCCCGCGACCCTCGGAGGCGTCCCCACGGGATCCCCGCGACCCTAGGGGGCGTCCCCACGGGATCCCCGCGACCCTAGGGGCGTCCCCACAGGATCCCCGTGACCCAAAGGGGGAACCCGCGGGATGCCCGCGGGATTCCCGTCGTCCCCG
This sequence comes from Geotrypetes seraphini, assembly GCF_902459505.1. NCBI lineage: Eukaryota > Metazoa > Chordata > Amphibia > Gymnophiona > Dermophiidae > Geotrypetes > Geotrypetes seraphini. Next base: position 88,546,997 of record NC_047091.1, on the reverse strand, counting down.
TTCCTGTGCAGCTCTCTAGACTGTACATCACAAGGGGTTTGACAATGCTCAATTATCTCACCAATCCCTTCTGGTTGAATCTTCTTTGAAACGTTCTCATCCTTCTCAGGTGTATGCCACTGTTCCTCCGGGCAGGGAAGGCAAAACGATGGACAGATTTGGTCGTCGCATCTACCAAAACTCCATGATGATCTCCAGAGTCCTCAACTATAATTTTCATTTCATCACCTATTTTGAGTTCTTTCTCTCCATCCTTCAAAAGTTCATGCCTTATCTGGATTCTCGTGAGCATTTTGAATAGCAGGAAGTCCTTGCATCCTTGTCCCAACTTCGGCTGCAGCTTCTTCAGTCCTCCTATGATGCTTTTGAGCTGTCTGCTTGAGCTACTGCTTGCTCGGTGGCCATGCGACGTCTAGCGTGGCTCCATACCATCGACATGGATCCTAACCTGCAGGACCGGCTGGCTAATGTTCCTTGCGCTGGCAGTGACCTCTTTGACGAGTCTATTGAGGCAGCCATCAAGAAACTTTCGGACTACGAGAAGTCTTTTGCATCCATTATCTGCCCGAAGCCAGCTCCTCCTCGCCCTACACGTCCTCCTCTCTTTTACCAATGGCGTTTTTCACCAAAACAGGCTCCTTCCATTCGTCAGCCTGTCAAGAGGCAACATCCTCAGAAGCAGCAGAAGCCTCAGCCATCTGCTGTACCCAAGGCTCCTCAGCCTTTTTGACTGTGATAGAAAGCATAACCTCAGTCGTTCTGCCATTTCCCGTTTTTCCCCCTATAGGAGGTCGTCTCCATCATTTTTACCACCGATGGACGACTGTTACCACCGACCTCTGGATCCTTTCCATTGTCAGGGAGGGATACTCTCTTTAGTTCCATCAAGTTCCTCTGGAACATCCTCCAAGAGAGTATCCTTCCAACTTTGCCCAGACCGCCCTTCTTCTTCAGGAAGCTCAAGCTTTGCTGCAGCTCCGAGCTATCGAGCCAGTTCCTTTGGCTCAACAGAACAAGGGATTTTACTCCCGGTACTTCCTTGTTCCGAAGAAGACGGGCGATCTGCGTCCTATTTTGGATCTCAGGGTGCTCAACAAATTTATGGTCAGATAAAAATTTTGCATGTTGACCCTCGCATCTCTGTATCCCCTCCTCGAGCAGAACAACTGGTTGTGCTCTCTGGATCTCAAGGAGGCCTACACACACATAGAAACATAGAAATAGACGGCAGATAAGGGCCACGGCCCATCCAGTCTGCCCACCGCAATGACCCTTAACCACCTAACTCAGTGAATAGATCCCACGTGTCTATCCCATTTGGCCTTAAAATCAGGCACGCTGCTGGCCTCAGTGACCTGAAGTGGAAGATTGTTCCAGCGGTCAACCACACATTCCCATCCATCCGGCCTCCCGTCAATACCTCAGATTTCGGGTGGGAAATCTTCATTATCAATACAGAGTGCTTCCTTTCGGCCTGGCCTCGTCACCCAGGGTCTTCACCAAATGCCTGGTAGTGGTGGCCGCTGCACTCAGGAACCATGGTCTTCAGGTGTTTCCCTACCTGGACGACTGGCTCATCAAGGATTCTACGTCTCAAGGAGTCGCCCTAGCGACCCAGCAAACTATCTGGTTCCTGCAGAGTCTGGGATTCGAAATCAACTTTCCGAAATCCCATCTCCAGCCTTCTCAGACTCTTCCATTCATCGGAGCTGTTATGGATACTGTCCAACTCAGAGCGTTCCTTCCTCAACAACGTCTGGAAGCTCTTCTCCATCTTTGTCATTCGGTCTCTTCTCGCCCGACCATTTCGGCGAGACACATGATGGTTCTTCTGGGTCACATGGCTTCTACAGTACACGTGACTCCTTTTGCCAGATTTCACCTCAGAATTCCTCAGTGGACCCTGGCATCTCAATGGACGCAGGTTTCCGACCCTCTGACTCGACACATCCAGGTCACTCCTGCTCTGACACAGTCTCTTCGCTGGTGGATGCTCTCTTCCAATCTATCCAGAGGCTTACTTTTTCACACGCCCCCCCATCGGAAGGTTCTCACGACCGATTCTTCAACTTACGCTTGGGGGGCTCATCTAGATGGTCTCAGTACTCAAGGCTATTGGACCACTACGGATCGTCAGTGTCACATCAATCTCCTGGAACTCAGGGCGATTTTCAATGCTCTCAATGCTTTTCAGCATCTGCTTCACGACCGTGTAGTCCTCATTCGCACGGACAATCAAGTCGCAATGTATTATGTCAACAAACAGGGAGGCACGGGATCTGCCTCCCTCTGTCAGGAAGCTCTGAAAGTTTGGGATTGGGCAATTCGCCACAACACCTTCCTCAAAGCTGTCTACATTCAGAGTACGGACAATGCCTTAGTGGACAACTTAAGTCGTCTCCTACAGCCTCATGAATGGACTCTCCATTCCACGCCCCTTCATCACATCTCTCTGGGGAACACCTTAGATAGATCTCTTTGCAGCCCCCCACAACTTCAAGCTGCCTCAGTTCTGCTCCAGGATTTACACTCCTCATCGCCTCGAGGCAGATGCTTTTCTTCTGGACTGGATGAATATCTTTCTATTTGCGTTTCCTCCGTTTCCTCTCATTCAAAAGACGCTGGTCAAGCTGAAGTCCGACCATGCCACCATGATTCTGGTTGCTTCTCGGTGGCCCAGACAACCCTGGTACTTTCTTCTACTTCAACTCAGCAGCAGGGAGCCATACCTTCTACCAGTTTTTCCCTCTCTGCTTATGCAGCATCAGTGATCTCTGCTTCATCACAGCCTGCAATCTCTCCACCTGACAGCTTGGTTCCTCTCAATGTAGCTCCTCTCCAGTTTTCCCAATCTGTGAAGGATGTTTTGGAAGCTTCACGGAAGCCTGCTACTAGACAATGCTATCACCAAAAATGGACTAGATTTTCTACTTGGTGTTTTTCTCATCATAAGGAGCCTCAACTTTCCTCCTTATCTTCAGTTTTGGACTATCTGTTGCACCTTTCTCAGTCTGGTCTCAAGTCTACTTCGATCCGAGTCCATCTTAGTGCAATTGCTGCTTTCCATCAGTCTATTGAAGGGAAACCTCTCTCTGCTCATCCTGTGGTTTCCAGATTCATGAAAGGACTTTTCAATGTCAAACCTCCTCTCAAACCGCCTCCAGTGGTTTGGGATTTAAATATTGTTCTTACTCAACTGATGAAACCTCCATTTGAACCAATGGACAAGGCTCATCTGAAGTATCTCACTTGGAAAGTGGTGTTTCTCATTGGCCTCACTTGCTCGATGAGTCAATGAGCTTCAAGCGCTGGTTGCGGACCCACCTTTTACAGTGTTCCATCATGACACGGTGGTTCTTTGCACTAATCCGAAATTCCTTCCTAAAGTAGTCTTGGAGTTTCATCCCAACCAATCCATTGTACTTCCAGTGTTTTTTCCAAAGCCTCATTCTCATCCTGGAGAATCAGCTCTTCATACTCTGGACTGTGACTGTAAGCGTGCTTTGGCTTTCTACTTGGAACGCACCAAACCGCACAGAACTGCTCCTCAACTTTTTGTCTCCTTTGATCCGAACAAGTTGGGACGTCCTATCTCTAAGTGTACCATCTCCAACTGGATGGCGGCTTGTATCTCTTTCTGCTATGCCCAGGCTGGATTGCCTCTTCACAGTAAGATCACAGCCCATAAGGTCAGAGCAATGGCAGCTTCTCTAACTTTCCTCAGATCGACACCTATTGAGGAGATTTGTAAAGCTGCCACTTGGTCCTCGGTTCATATCTTCACTTCTCATTATTGTCTGGATACTTTCTCCAGACGGGATGGACAGTTTGGCCAAACAGTATTACAGAATTTATTCTCCTAAGTTGCCAACTCTCCCTCCATCCCATTGTGGTTAGCTTGGAGGTCACCCATTAGTGCACAGGTGTCAAAGTCGGTCCTCGAGGGCCAGAATCCAGTCGGGTTTTCAGGATTTCCCCAATGAATCTGCATGAGATCTATTTGCATGCACTGCTTTCAATGCATATTCATTGGGGAAATCCTGAAAACCCGACTGGATTCCGGCCCTCGAGGAGGGACTTTGACACCCCTGCATTAGTGAGAATACCTGCCTGCTTGTCCTGGGATAAAGCAATGTTACTTACCGTAACAGTTGTTATCCAGGGACAGCAGGCAGCTATTCTCACATCCCACCCACCTCCTCTGGGTTGGCTTCTCTGCTAGCTATCTGAACTGAGGAGACGCGCCCTGCGCTGGGCGAAAGGGCACTCGCACATGTGCGGTGCAGGCGACTCGAAACTTCGAGTTTCTTCAAGCAAGACTGCTTGTGAGGTGTCCGCATCGGGGCTCCGTTGGATCACGTCACCCATTAGTGAGAATAGCTGCCTGCTGTCCCTGGATAACAACTGTTACGGTAAGTAACATTGCTTTCTTCGCACTCATCCAAAATTCCTTCCTAAAGTTGTCTCGGAATTTCATCTCAATCAATCCATTGTTCTTCCAGTGTTTTTTCCAAAGCCTCATTCTCATCCTGGAGAATCAGCTCTTCATACTCTGTACTGTAAGCGTGATTTGGCTTTCTATCTGGAACGCACAAAACCGCACAGAACTGCTCCTGAACTTTTGATCTCCTTTGATCCAAACAAGTTGGGACGTCCTATCTCTTAAGCGTACCATCTCCAACTGGATGGCGGCTTGTATCTCTTTCTGCTATGCCCAGGCTGGATTACCCCTTCACAGTAAAGTCACAGCCCATAAGGTCAGAGCAATGGCAGCTTCTCTAGCTTTCCTCAGATCGACACCTATTGAGGAAATTTGTAGAGCTGCTACATGGTCCTCGGTTCATACCTTCACTTCTCACTATTGTCTGGATGCTTTCTCCAGACTGGATGGACAATTTGGCCACACAGTATTACAAAATTTATTCTCCTAAGTTGCCAACTCTCCCACCATCCCATTTTGGTTAGCTTGGAGGTCACCCACTTGTGAGAATACCTGCCTGCTGTTCCTGGATAACAACTGTCACGGTAAGTAACTATGCTTTAAATCCATTGGTGCACCTAATATATATTTGACAGCCAGTGCTGATCATTTTTTAACCACCCTTCCTATATATAAAAAAGTTATTTTTAGTAATAATCCATGAGTCACACAACAAGGGTGCACCTAGGAAAAGGCAGCATCTTAAACACTGCAGAGAGCATTACAACACCAACACATGCATTGTAAAACTAAACAGGCCAGATCCTGCACAGTCAATTGATCTTGTGCAGTCAATGCTAACAGAAAACCATGTCCTTTTCATACACACAGAAACACCATTGCATAATATGCAAACTAAAAAATAGAAATATGTAGACAAAAGTTAAACTGAACCGCCAAGAAACCAGACTCTGCATACAATGCAACACCACAGAAACAGTCACGCATGTCCCCTAATACTGTGCAAAATATAAAGACAGTAGATGTTAATTTGAAAAATCTGATACTTAACAATCACCACTTTAAAAATTAACAAATAGAAATAAAACAACGAGAAATAAGAAAATATCATTTTATTGGACTAATCCATTTTTCAGTTAGCTTTCAAAGGCCAAATCTTTCTTCAAGACGGTACAGAAGGGGTCTCAAAGTCCCTCCTTGAGGGCAGCAATCCAGTTGGGTTTTCAGGATTTCCCCAATGAATATGCAAGAGATCTATTTGCATGCACTGCTTTCATTATATGCTAATAGATCTCATGCATATTCATTGGGGGAAATCCTGAAAACCCTACTGGATTATGGCCCTCGAGGAGAGACTTTGACACCCCTGCAGTACAGTATACTGATGTTATGGGTCCTGACCTGAGGAAAGGGGTTTAATCCCAAAAAATTGCCTTATTTCCATTTCCTATTTATAAACTTTTATCAATACAGTTACAATACTACTTGATTCTACGTAAAGCAACAACAAAAACAATTTCTATCTTTTTGTCATTTCTGCTTTAATCATCTTCCCTTTGCTCTCTTCTTTCTATACAGTGTTTGTCCTTTCCTTAGCAACAGCAGCAGATGAATCCAGAGACCAATGGAATAGCACACATCTACCAGCAGGCGGAGATAGAGAAACTGATTAACAGGTGGTCCTATTGGCTGGCACTCCTCCTGTATCTCCAGTATGCTCTATCTCCCAGCAGGTGATGGTCGCTATTTGAATAGCTCCTGGATTCTGGCTGTGACTGGAACTTTATTTTCTCCTGTTGAGGTTTTCTCTTCAGTGAGCTGGCAGTGCTATTTCTCCTGTTGTGATTTTCTCTTCAGTGAAACAGGGGTGTCTGGCTGAACGGTGCTGGCTTTAGGGGTTACACCTGGGCTCCCCCCAGGTCCCTGCCTCACCTTCCATTGCTAGAGGGTCTGACTGGGTCTCAATTTTTACTTCTTTCCCTTCTCTGTATAAAAAAAAAAAAAAAGGAGACCACAGTTGCTACATTCTGCTCTGTTAGTGCTGCACATCCAGCTCTTAACTGGCTTCAACCGGCCCTAACAACAAGCTTGTGAGTATGCATATGGTTTTTACTGTTTGAACTTCAGGTTCTGTTTGGGAGTCTTAGTACTGTGGGTTCGGTCAACGTATGTTTAAGGAATGGATATTTTATTGAGGCTAAGTTTTATGACTAGAAATCCGTTGAGGGAGCTGGGACTTTCCCGCCCTTTGCATGCACGCGCTTGGTTTCCTTGTTGGTTACAGCGTGGCAGTAGCGGTGTGATTTCATGCTTGCACTTGTTCTCCTCGTTGGGTTTCAGTGCAGCAGTAGTAGTCCTGTTTATTCCGAGGCTCTCTTTCGTCACTGTTTGTTGTGGCCATGTGCAGCTGATTGTGCAGTTTATAGCAGCGCGTATGAAATAGGACATGTTTTTTTTTTTTCGGCACTGTGGGAAGCACCGCACTGTTCTACTTATTCCCCGAGTCTGATTTTCTTTCTATGCAGGCCACGGCAGGGTAAATTTTGCAGGGCTTGAATCTGACTGTTTCTAGGAGCATTGATGTAGCGGGCACGTGTTGGCGAGAATCAGGCGCGCGCTTGGGTATCCGGCGATGGCGGGAGAGCTGCAGCGGTAGTTTATTTCCAGCTGATTTTGGTCAGGGTATGCTGCGGCTTCGCTCCTTTCCGGTTCAGACAAGTTGTACGTGTTTCACCAGCTTTGAGGCAAGCTTGGGCAGATTTATATGTCTGTCTGTGTTCCTACTGTATTCACTTGAAGGAAGCTTCTAGTTTAATCGGACTCTGGGTTAGCACTCGAGGGGATTACCAGAGATACTCTGACATGTGCTAGGTCACCCAGTCTCTGTTTGTCTCCAGACTGGGTCGACATATGGCAAATCACGGCACAGTGAGATCAGCAGTAAGATAGTGCCCTGTATTTCACATGGGTATCTCATTGTCTCTCTTGGGGTCCCTGCAGATTGAGCCTTTGTCTGTTGGTAACTGTCCTTCTTATTTGGGCCTCTGTGCTGCGCTTCATGTGTCTAGTAGTGGTATAGGATATATATGCCTAAAGGTAGTACTAACAGTTTCCAAGTTCGGGCTGTCTCTATGGGCATAATGACACTTCGCATTTTCCTGCGGCCAGGACTCTCTTTCTCTATTTCTGAGAGAGCCTGGACTTCAGATTTCCATGCTTATCACGCTGGTTTCTCCTGTCGCCATCTTCTCATGGCACATGCTAGACGGACCCCCCGACCAGAGGAAGGGCTGTGCATCTCCTAACCAGGTGCCAGTTACCTATTCTATCAAACCCGTGGAGGAGCACGCGCTATGTGGCAGTTAGCCTCATTCCTGAAGCTCTCATTAGCGATGTGAGCTTTGTCTGATACCTGTTAGGATGCTGTTGTTTTCCACGGGGCGGTAGATGCAGCATCTTGATTGCGTCTAGTACGTATTCACTTTAAAGGACATATGTATTTCGCTCACGTTGCATGGAGTTAGTATTGTTTTCATGGTTCCAGTACATTCCTCTTTACATTGCGAAACTTGATTTTTCCTAGGAGAATTTCTTTCTTCTTACAGATCCTACAGTTCTCATCCTGCCGTTCCCTGACCTTCTGCACTTTCATTCTGAGGGGATCTTGACTTCTTCCAATGACTCTTCAGGCTTTCTCATGAGGGAGAAGACGCTATAATGTCAGGTCAGGGGCTGTGAACATTTTTCAGGATGCTTACAACTTTGCATTCTCCTCAGCAGGGCTGTGGAGTTGGTAGATAAATGTTCCGACTCCTCAGTTTTTTGTACTTCAGACTCCAACTCAGACTCCAGGTACCCGATATTTCCTCCGACTTCGACTCCAACTCCACAGCACTGGTTAATTTTCAGATCGTTAAAATGGAATGTCAAGTTGAGAGAAATGAGCATTTTCAACACCACCTTCTTTTTGCTTTTAATCAAGGTTCTAAGGCCGCAGAAGCTGCTAGCAACATTTGTGCTGTGTATATAGTGGGTGCTATAACTGAAAGAATCGCTCATGATTGGTATGCCAAGTTCAAAAATGGAGTCGGTAGATAAATGTTCCGACTCCGACTCCTCGGTTTTTTGTACTTCTGACTCCGACTCCGACTCCAGGTACCCGAAATTTACTCCGACTCCACAGCCCTGCTCCTCAGGTTTCCGGTTCGTTCTTGGAGTCTCTATGTTTTGTGTTTTCCTTTTAAGCGTTACTGGTCCTCAGGGCAGTTCTTGTAGTTCTTCAGGAACTAAGGGATGTTGTTCCACTTACAGCATGATGCCCAAGATGGGGGCATTGGGCAGGCTGGATCCCATTCTGCTGAATTAGTTTCTCAGGGTTACACATTTCTGCAGAAAAACTGGGAGAATATTTACATTTTCACTATGGACTCCGGTTTGCTTGCCTCTCTTGGAACAGTGCTTTCAGTTTTGGCACATGCCACTTCGCCTACCCAAGGCTTCACGAACATTTTAGGAAATGTGGGCAGTGGTGCTGTTTTGGCGCTACTAGGCGATTCACTTAATTTCTTCTTGACTGAATGCTTGATTCGGACGTCTTCCAGTTGGGCCATTTGATTGACACGAAAAGGGTGGTTTCTTTTCCTCAGTTCTTTGGATGTGAATCTTCGAATTTGCACAGTGCTCTTTTCTCCTGTACTATTTATAGGTATATCGGGGAGATGTTTTTATTCATATAGGAGAGAAATGTGTTTCTTCCCAGAGACTAGGGCTATGGGTCACAGTCTCAGGTTTGCATTCTCAGGTTGGTTACCATGACCAACAGTATGGGATTCTGTACAGGTTCTAGGATCCATATTGCTGACTCCACTGGGAACTTTGGCTTGCTTTCCCATTATAACGCTACAGCAGTCGCTTTTGTTCTGGTGGTTCCGGGTATCTCAGGGCTCCAATTATTTGGTAGGCTCCTCAAGCATTGCTCTGTATGATTTGGTGGCTCGGTGAGATTTCTCTTTTCAAAGGCATGCCTCGGTCTTTGCTGGACTAGCTCATGGCCACCAATAATCCCGGGCTATCGGGTTGGGGGGCTCGGTGCCTTCCATCCTCAGCTCCAGGTGTCTGGTCTTAAGAGGCGACTCAGTACTTGTTCATTCTTCTACTCTGGAGCTTGGTCAGCCTACCATTTCTGGAGCTTCAGACCATTCTTCTGAAGGTCTTTTCAGTCAGTATTATGATGGGGGTATTTCTCTACAGCCTGGGCAATAGGTGATGTACTCAGTTGGCAGGTAAAGTTGTGGTTCTATTTCAGTGGGTGGACCCTCATCTTCCTTTTTTGTTGCCAGATCATTTTATGGGTCAGGAAAAGAGTTTGGATAGACTTTCTCTCTGCAAAATCTGTGCATGGCCCTTTTATTGTATGTTACAGTGTACAGCGCTGTGTACGCTCTAGAAAGTGTAAATGTTAGTACTAGTGAAATCTTCTACATCCTGGATATTGAGAATTTTGGCTCTGGCGTTCCAGCTCTTTTTATGGAAGTGAGATCTCCTGGAACTAGACCTCATGGCCTCATCTCAAAATTCTAAGCTTCCTAGCTTCTTCGGCGGGCACAGAGAGTGGGAGTCAGAGGGGGTAGCAGCGTGGCATTTTTTTCTCGCCTCTGGTTTCTCTTTTCAGTGTTTTCCCCTGGCTGATGATGGCTTGGATTTGCCATCTCAAGCTCGCTTTCAGGGCACAGTATTTGTAGAATCTCTGGATTGGCTGCGCCATCCTTGCTATGCGGATCTGCGATGAGTCTTTCGACAGCTGGACTGTTGAGTTTCCTGGTATCTCTGGATTTGCTCACCTAGGGTCCGATCAACATGGATATTCGTACTACTTTGGTATTGCGACCTAGTTTTTGCAAAGTCATGGCTGACGTGTAAGGGTTATGCGAAGCAGGTTGTTTCTTCTCTTATCCAGGCGATACAGACTAGAGAATGACACGGTGGCAGTTATCTGCGGCTAGCCGTGGGTAACCCGCCGAAACGGGGAATAAAAAATAGTGGCCTTTGCGGGGATGGGGACAAGTCCATTCACCGCCCCGTGGAGCGGTGAATGGACTTGTCTCCGCAGTGAGGCAATCAAGGATCGTGCGGTCCCCACCCGGCCATCTCCCTCCCTCCACCTCACCTTTGAATTGAAGAGCACTGTTCCTCAACCGCCGGTCCGCGTGGAAAAAAAAAAAAAATACCCCTCTCCTTTTCCCCTGCTCTCAGTTGCTAAAGCCGACAGGAAGTCTTTCTGACGTCAATTCTGACGTCGGAGAGGACGTTCTGGGCCAGCCAATCACTGCCTGGCTGGCCCAGAACGTCCTCTCCGACTCAGAATTGAGTCGGAAAGAAGACTTCCGGCTCTTTAGCAGCTGCGGCATGGCGGTAAGAGAAGGGGAAAAGGAAGGAGGCTTTTTTTTTTTTTTTTTTTTTGAGCGGCAGGGAGCAGCAGGCTGGCTTTGGCTAGGGAGGGAGAAAGGTAGGCAGGCAGGCTTCGGGGGTGGGGGTGGGACAAAGTGTGGAAGGCAGTGAGAGGGACATGGGAAGGATGCACTAGGAGCACTAAAGACAGAAAGGGGCACTAAGGACATGGGAAGGAGGCACTGGGGGCACTAAAGACAGAGGCACTAGGGACATTGGAAGGAGGTACTGGGGCACTAAAGACATGGGAAGAAGGCACTGGGGGCACTAAAGACAGGAAGGGGCACTAAGGACATGGGAAGGAGGCACTGGGGGCACTAAGGACATGGGAAGGAGGCACTGGGGCACTAAAGACATGGGAAGGAGGCACTAGGGTCGATCATTGGAACAGTCTACCTCTGCAGGTGATTGAGGCCAGCAGCGTGTCAGATTTTAAGAGAAAATGGGACATTCACGTGGGGTCTCTAAGGGAGTAAAGTCAGGGGGGTGGGTCATTAGAGTGGGCAGACTTGATGGGCTATTGCCCTTTTCTGCTGTCATATTCTATGTTTCTATGTTTAGGGGCACTAAGGACATGGGAAGGAGGCACCGGGGGCACTAAAGACATGGGAAGGAGGCACCGGGGGCACTAAGGACATGGGAAGGAAAGAGGGAGGGAATAAGGGGAGAATGTGGCGCAGTGGTTAAAGCTACAACCTCAGCACCCTGAGGTTGTGGGTTCAAACCCACGCTGCTCCTTGTGACCCTGGGCAAGTCACTTAATCCCCCCATTGCCCCAGGTACATTAGATAGATTGTGAGCACGCCGGGACAGACAGGGAAAAAAATGCTTGAGTACCTGAATAAATTAATGTAAACCGTTCTGAGCTCCCCTGGGAGAACGGTATAGAAAATTGAATAAATAAAATAAATAAATAAAAAGGGACAATTCTTAGGCCTGAGTGCAGAAAGAAAGAAATGAAAGAAAGGATACACAGACAGAAGGAAACGCAACCAGAGACTCATGAAATCAATCACCAGACAGCAAAGGTAGGAAAAATGATTTTATTTTCAATTTAGTGATCAAAATGTGTCAGTTTTGAGAATTTATAACTGCTGTCTATATTTTGCACTATATTTGTCTATTTTTCTATTGTTACTGAGGTGACTGAGCTTGCAGAGATGGGGCGGAAACAGGGTTTTAAAATTTTAGTCCTAGTAGTTTGCCGGTCCACAAAATAACTCTTATTTCTGCCGGTCCACGGGTGTAAAAAGGTTGAAAAACACTGATGTAGTATGCCGGCTTTCTTTTTCGCCCAGCCGCACGTGCAGCTGCTCGAGTTGATCAATCTTCTCCTCTCTTGCAACTTCCTGTTGCGTCAGAGGAGAATATTGAACAAATGAGCAGCCGCACGTGTGGCTGGGCAAAAAAGAAAGCCGGCATACTCTACAATACATCTAAGGTGAGGTGGAGGGAGGGAGATGGCGGAACACTGCAATCGGTCGGGTGTCTGTTGTTTTTGTATCACTGCCTGCCTGTGCTCACGTTCCAGATTCTCCTGCATTTTTAGTGTGCACAATTGACCTGATTCGAGCTATATGGGGACATGTCATTGCAAGGGAGGACAAGTCAATTGATTTATTTTATGTTCTGTTTTTACTACAGGGCAGAGGCACTGAAACAGATTCTCAGTGCAGTAGTAGTAGTGGCAGGACTCTCTTCTGTCTTCATGGTGTTTCGCAGTAATGAGGCTTATATGGATGCTGGCGGGGCGGTGAATGGGATGGCAGTGGCGGTGACGGGGCGGTGCAGAGGATGGTGGGGCGGTGACGGGGAAAAATTTTTCCCCCGTGTCATTCTCTAATACAGACATCTTCACCTGTGGCTTCTGCTTCCTTTTGGAGGTTTTTCCTTTCTTTGGTACTTCTCAACATTTGCACCTTTCCAGAGTTCTTTTTTGGCACAAGTGTATTGCCAAGGGCTTAGCGTTCAATTCCCTTCAGCTTCAAGTGCCATTCTTAGCTTGTTACAAGGGCTAGGTATATTGCTCTTCGATTACTTCTCAGCTTCATATAGTTCAATTCCTAAATGTACACCTCTTAGAAAGCCCTGTCCGGAGTACAGTATTAAGGTACTTCTTCGCAGTTTACCGAAGGCTTCATTTCATCCTTGTCTTTTGAGAATCTAAAGGGCTGTGCCGTTGAACACGGGGTTTCTTGTAGCCATGACTTCAGCTCGGCGGTTTTCTGAGTTGCAGGCCTTATTTGGCGGGGATTCCTGTTTCTGATTTACAAAATCTGAGGTGTCAGTTCAGACGGTACCACAATTTCTTTCTAAGGAGGTACTCCTTTCTTTTATGACACTCTCACTTTTCCTTCCTTCTTCCTGGGAGGAGAAATGGGGAGACGTGCTTTTATTCACTGCATTTTTTTGAAAGTGCGTAGCGTTCTCCACGAGCTAGGTTTCTAACGACTTTTAGTTGTTTAGATCACCTTTTTGTATTCTTCACGGGACGCCTCAAAACGTATGGTGGCGTCCAAAGCCTCCATCGCTCGATGGGTCCAGGAGGACATTCTTTACGCTTGCTTGATGGTAGGGAAGCGGTTGGCGAAATAACTTCATGACCATTCCGCCAGAACGATGGCTACTTCTTGGACTCGGTCCAGAGGTTTTTTCCTTGGAGGAGTTTTGTCTCGTGGCTACTTGGTCTTCCAAGAGTGCTTTCTCTCAGCATTACTGGTTGAATGTGGGGGCGCATGCGGTAGATGCGTTTAGTGCTTCGGTTGTTGCGGAGGCGGCGTTTGCTTCCCACCCAGATTGAGGATTGCTTTGCTACATCCCATTGGTCTCTGGATTCATCTGCTGCTGTTGCTAAGGAAGGAAAAATTATGTTCTTACCTATTAATTTTCTTTCCTTTAGACGCAGCAGATGAATCCAGAGCCCCACCCTTTCTGGATAGTGTTTGTCGGTTTTTTCTTTTGCAACTTTCGAAGTTTGTTATTATTGAGGGTTTTATTCTGTATTATTGCCTTTTGAGATTTGTTATGGGAAAGAAGTTTTTTACATGCTATGCCTATTGATGGTTACGGATGCTTGGGCAAGGAGCTATACTGGAGATACAGGAGGAGTGCCAGCCAATAGGACCACCGTTAATCAGTTTCTCTATCTCCGCCTGCTGGTAGATGTGTGCTATCCCATTGGTCTCTGAATTCATCTGCTGCATCTAAAGGAAAGAAAATTAACAGGTAAGAACATAATTTTTCCATCTTCCTTCCATGCAACATCTGCCCTCTCTTTGCCCCTTCCACCCAGCCTCTACCCTCTCTCTCTCTCTACCCCTTCCATCTACTGTCCACCCTCTCTGCCCTTTCCATCCAGTGTCTGCCCTCTCTTCCATACTCTGTTTCTGACGAAAACCAGGGATAACGTGTTATATGAACAGTCAGCAAAGTTTGTGAATGAAAAAATTGACTGAATTAAACAACAATCTCAGAGGAGTGATACTTTTAAATATGCTTAGAAAAGTGAAACTCTGAAGAGGAGGAGAACCTCCTTTTGGGGCAAGAGTTTACCGTCCAGTCACAGCATACTCGATTTCATATAGATCACTCTCTGAGATGTGACTATTACTTTAATATCTTTTTTGAATTCTTCAAGTGGTGCAACTACTCTTTTTGTATTTTCACTATTATTTATATTAGAATCACTGGATCATTGATTCAACCACACTTATCTTCGATGTCTGCCTCAGGAGACCCAGCTGTAGATCTGTAAGGTTCTCACTCCACAATTGGAAACTGATTTGCAATTTATACATCCGTGAAACTGTATCTGTAATGGAAACACTGTATTAAAGACCACACACAGTGCGTAGACTAACTTCCTAGCTACGCTGTGGTGAATCTTTTAGCTCTTCCGACTACTCTTACAGGGAGGAAGGCTTGTGTAAAAATACATACCGCTCAAAAATAGCTTGCTCAATGGCTCCAAGTAACGGAGAACGCTGCCCGCCACTCCAGATCTCTCTTCCATACGGCATCTTCTCTCTTTTTATGTCCCTTCAATAAACTGTATTTCCTGTTCCCTTTCTCTCCTTTGTACATGATTCATTTCAGCTTCACTCCCTCTCCATTTTTCTGTCTCCACCCCCTCCCCTATGCTCTGGCATCTCTCTTTTCTCATTTCCTTCCTTCATTCCCACTCCACCCCATGGTCTGGCATCTCTATCCCCTTTCTTCCCCCCCATGCCTTGGCATCTCTTCTCTCCTTTTATCCCAGGACAAGCAGGCAGCATATTCTCACATGTGGGTGGGTGACGTCATCTACGGAGCCCCAGCGCGGACAGCTTTTCAAGCAAACTTGATTGAAGTTTCAAGTTTGCTACACTGCACCACGCATGTGCATGCCTTCTTGCCCACTAGAGGGCGCATCCCACCTCGTGGTCCTCAGTTCAGTTTTTTCCGCGGAGCCAGAAGCCCTGTGGATATTGAGCTCTGCTATTTTGCCTTCTGTCACCACGTCCGGTTGTTTTTTCGTCGGTCGCTGTGCTTTATTTTATCTTTTCTTTTCTTTCTTGATAGGTTTCGTTTTTTTTTGTTTTTTTTTAAACAGAGTTTTTCCTTCAGTCGGCTCCGGGGGCTCCCGTGAGCCGCGGCCGCGGCAGGCCTTGTTTCCGGCCTGTTCGGGTTTCATGTCCCGTCCCTTGACGGGTTTCAAAAAGTGCACCCGGTGTGAGCAGTTACTTTCCATTACAGATCCACACCGGTGGTGCTTGCTCTGCTTGGGGCCCGAGCATCCGACTGACTCTTGCGATCGGTGCTCCACCTTTCAGGCCAGAGCGCTCCGCCGACGCCGTGCCAGGATGGCGGAGCTCTTCGCGGTCGACTCCGCGCCGGGGAAGGCCTCGACGTCGGCCTCGGCTTCGGCCCCGGCCTCGACATCGGCCTCGCCTCGACCTTCGTCTTCTTCGAGGCCTACACCCTCGCTTAAGCCTGCCTCGGGTAAGTCCTCTCTTCCTTCCTCGACTCCAGGGTCGACTAAGAAGCCATCCTCGGGCTCCTCAACGGCTGGTGGGTCGTCCTCGGCCCCGCCAAGGAATAGGGCCACTAATGCCCCGAGGGAATACTCAAGGCCGAGGTCGCCCTCCAGGGAGCATCCCCCGGCCTCGGACCTACCGACCATGGTAGGGATCCCGGCGTTCCAGGATCTGTTACGAGCCCTGATTGCCTCGGAGCTCTCCGGGGCCCTCGAGCAATTGCAGCAAGCCGCGACCTCGGCTGCTCCGACCTCGATGGCTCCGGCCTCGGCGGTCTCGGCCTCGACTCCCTCGGGCACCGGGGCGGCACCGACCTCGACCCCGACCTTGCCCTCGACTTCGGCCTCGGGGGCCCCGCCTGAGAAAAGCGTCCGGCCCCGTGTCAAGGTGCGCAGGGTGCGTCGGATCTCCTCCTCTTCCTCGAGGTCCTCCCGGGGCTCTTCACCCTCAGGCAGGCCTTGGGCGAGGCGTCGTCCGAGGAAGCCCAAGCGGTCGCGAGGTTCTCCTCGGCGCCGTGATCGCTCTTCGCCTCTCGGGGGTGAGGCCTTGCGAGTATCGGAGCTTCGCCTCGACAACCCGAGGTTGCTTCGTTCTCTCGTCCGAGGGGGTTCGCGTGACTCCTCGCCGAGGAGGAGGGGGCGTGCCTCGGTCCCTCGGACTCCTGGGACTTCTCCCAGAGGGTCTTCGAGACGTGGACGTTCCCCGACCCCCTCGAGGCCATTGGATCGGGCCTCTTGGGGCTCGGGGTCCGGTAGGGAGCCGCACTACTCCCATGAGGCTTCCCCCTTCTGTTCGGCGGAGAGGTCGAGAACCCCCTCGCCGCCCGCCAGACCGTCCTCCTTCACCAGTTTTGTTCAGGACATGGCACGTGCTTTGGGTCTGGACCTCATGGCGGGATCCCAATACACTAAGGAGTTCCTCGAGGAGCAGGACCTCCCCACTCCCCCGAGGGAAACCCCCAGGCTTCCTTTGAATAAGGTCCTTCTTCAGACCTTCCTTAAAAACCTGACTTCACCTCTTACAGTCACAGCGGTGCCGTCCAAGATGGAGAACAAGTATAGAACAATCCCACCTAAGGGATTCGATAAGGCTCAACTATCTCACCAGTCTTTGCTGGTCGAGTCGGCCCTGAAGAAGACACAACCCTCCAGGGTTTCTGCGGCGGTTCCGCCCGGTAGGGAGGGTCGGACCCTCGACAAGTTTGGTCGTCGCCTCTATTCGAATTCCCTCATGGCAACTAGGGTTCTCAACTATGCCTTTACATTCTCATCTTATTTAAGGGGCATGGTGAAGGACCTCCCTCAGTATAGAGAGGACCTGCCGGATTCCCGTAAGGATGGGTTTGACAAGTTCATGTCCAACCTTTCTCAATTGCGCCTGTACCTCTTCCATGCGGTGTACGACGCATTTGAACTTGTCTCGAGGGTGTCGGCTTTTGCGGTAGCGATGCGCCGGCTGGCGTGGCTGCGCACCCTCGACATGGACCCTAACCTGCAAGAGCGTTTGGCGGATCTCCCTTGCGTGGGGTCCGAACTATTCGATGAATCCCTAGAGGCGGCGACCAAACGGTTGTTGGAGCAGGAATGCTCTTTGGCCTCCTTGGTCCGTCCGAAATCTCGGGCCACGCCGCAGAAACCCTTCCGGCCTCCTCCGAGGCGTTACCCTCAGAAGTCAACGCCGGCCTTTTCTAGGCCTCCGCCACGGCGTCCACCTCAACAAGGCAGAGGGGGACAAACGAAACCTTCGACGCAGGGTCCCTCCAAACCTGCGCCGTATTTTTGACGGGCGATGCGGATGGGGCCGGCCCTCCTCCGCGATTGCGCCGGACCCCCTTCCCATAGGGGGTCGACTCCGGTCCTTTTATGCGGCTTGGACCGAGATAACATCCGACGCTTGGGTGCTCCGGACCGTCTCCGAGGGCTACTCTCTCAACTTTTGGTGTGCGCCGCCGGAACAGTCACTGGGGGCTTGCCCATACAATCGGACCCAGCTCCCCATCCTCATGGCCGAGGCCAGGGCTTTGTTGAGGCTGCGGGCGGTGGAACCTGTACCCCCCGATCAGCGGGGGCGGGGTTTTTTACTCCCGTTACTTTTTGGTCCCAAAAAAGACCGGGGACTTGCGCCCCATTCTAGACCTCAGGAAGCTCAACAAGTTCCTGGTCCGGGAGAAGTTCCGGATGTTGTCACTTCCGGTATTGTATCCTCTCTTAGAGGAAGGGGACTGGATGTGCTCCCTGGACCTGAAGGAAGCGTATACCCATGTTCCGGTGCATCCCACCTTCCGCAAATTCTTACGGTTCCAGGTGGGCGAGTTACACCTACAGTACCGGGTCCTCCCCTTCGGCCTGGCTTCGTCCCCTCGAGTCTTCACGAAGTGTATGGTGGTAGTCGCTGCAGCCCTGAGGTCTCAGGGGCTTCAGGTTTTCCCATACCTGGACGATTGGCTGATCAAAGCCCCGACCAGGGAGGAGGTTATCTCAGCGACCCGACAGTCTATCATCTTCCTTCAGCGACTGGGGTTCGAGGTAAACTTTCCCAAGTCACAGTTGTGCCCAACCCAATCACTTCAATTTATAGGCGCAGTGCTGGACACTGTTCGCCTTCGTTCGTTCCTCCCTCCTCCTCGGTTGGAGGCTTTGGTTCGGTTGAGCCGTCTGATTTCTCGGCTACCTGTTGTGTCGGCTCAGCGCATGATGATGCTTCTGGGCCACATGGCGTCTACGGTCCACGTCACTCCGTTCGCCAGACTGCACCTGAGAATTCCTCAGTGGACTCTGGCATCTCAGTGGCGCCAGGATTGCAATCCTGTCTCTTGTCTCATAGCGGTGACTCCTTCTTTGAGACGATCGCTCCGTTGGTAGACCGACTCTTCGAATCTTTCTGGGGGTTTGCTCTTTCTCGTCCCTCCACATCGCAAAGTTCTGACCACGGACTCCTCGGAGTACGCGTGGGGGGCCCACCTCGACGGTCTGTGGACCCAGGGCCTGTGGTTGGCGGAGGACCGACGCTGTCACATCAATGTGTTGGAGCTTCGTGCCATCTTTCTGGCGGCTCGCGCATTCTGCCACCTACTTCACGATCAGGTAGTCCTCGTGCGAACGGACAACCAGGTGGCCATGTATTATGTGAACAAGCAAGGTGGGACGGGCTCTTGGTCCCTTTGCCGGGAAGCTCTACGCCTTTGGGAATGGGCGATCTCCCAGAACATCTTCCTACAGGCGGTCTATATCCAGGGAGAACGGAACTGCTTGGCAGACAAACTTAGTCGGCTTCTCCAGCCGCACGAGTGGTCACTCAACTCCAGAGTCCTGCGCGAGGTCTTTGACCGCTGGGGGACTCCGCAGGTGGATCTGTTTGCCTCCCCGGAGACGCGCAAACTACCCCTGTACTGTTCTCGGATGTACTCCCTGGACCGTCTAGAAGCGGATGCCTTTTTTCTAGACTGGGGAGGGAGGTTCCTTTACGCGTTTCCTCCTTTTCCCCTGATCTTGAGGACGTTGGTTCGTCTCAAATCATCCAGAGCCACTATGATTCTCATTGCGCCTCGGTGGCCTCGTCAACACTGGTTCTCCCTGCTTCTTCAACTCAGTGTCAGGGAGCCTCTGCTTCTGCCTGTGTTTCCCTCTCTGCTATCTCAGAGTCGGGGTTCGCTGTTGCATCCCAATCTTCAGTCGTTACACCTGACCGCTTGGTTCCTCTCCCCTTGACTTCGGTCCCGGTTTCTCAGTCGGTGAGGGAAGTTTTGGAAGCCTCGCGCAAGGTCTCGACCAGGCTGTGTTATTCCCAGAAATGGACCAGGTTTTCCTCCTGGTGTTCCTCGTGTCATCTGGATCCGGATTCGGTCCCGGTGTCTTCGGTGCTGGACTACTTGTTGCATCTATCTAATTCAGGCCTGAAGACGACATCTGTTAGGGTGCATCTCCGTGCCATTTCCGCTTTCCATCGTCACTTGGAAGGACATTCTCTTTCGCTTCATCCTCTGGTGACTCGTTTCATGAAGGGTCTAATCAATGTTTGTCCCCCTCTGAAGCCTCCTCCCGTCGTTTGGGATTTGAATGTTGTCTTAGCTCAACTGATGAAACCTCCCTTTGAGCCTATCGACAAGTCTCCCCTGAAATTTCTTACTTGGAAGGTGATATTTCTGATTGCCCTCACATCTGCTCGACGGATTAGTGAGCTGCAAGCTTTGGTTGCGGACCCGCCTTTTACTGTGTTTCATCATGACAAGGTGGTTTTCCGCACCCATCCTAAATTTTTACCTAAGGTTGTGTCTGATTTCCACCTCAATCAGTCCATTGTCCTTCCTGTGTTCTTTCCTAAGCCCCACTCCCATCCTGGCGAGACGGCGCTCCACACGCTTGACTGTAAGAGGGCGTTGGCATTTTATCTCCAACGTACCAGGTCTCATCAGAAGGTTCCTCAATTGTTTTTGTCCTTTGATCCTAATCGTTTAGGACACCCTGTTTCCAAGCGCACCTTGTTCAACTGGTTGGCTGCTTGTATTTCTTTTTGCTACGCTCAGGCTGGTATTACGCTCCCGGGTCGAGTCACGGGGCATAAGGTCCGGGCGATGGCAGCTTCGGTTGCTTTCCTCCGATCTACTCCTATGGAGGACATATGTAAAGCTGCCACTTGGTCTTCGGTTCATACGTTCACCTCCCACTATTGTCTGGACACTTTGTCCAGAAACGACGGCCGGTTTGGCCAGTCGGTGTTACGTAATCTGTTTTCCTAAATTGCCATCCTCCCACCTGCCCTTTTTTGGTTGGCTTGGAGGTCACCCACATGTGAGAATATGCTGCCTGCTTGTCCTGGGATAAAGCACAGTTACTTACCGTAACAGGTGTTATCCAGGGACAGCAGGCAGATATTCTCACAACCCGCCCGCCTCCCCGGGGATGGCTTCTTTGCTAGTTATGGAACTGAGGACCACGAGGTGGGATGCGCCCTCTAGTGGGCAAGAAGGCATGCACATGCGTGGTGCAGTGTAGCAAACTTGAAACTTCAATCAAGTTTGCTTGAAAAGCTGTCCGCGCTGGGTCTCCGTAGATGACGTCACCCACCCACATGTGAGAATATCTGCCTGCTGTCCCTGGATAACACCTGTTACGGTAAGTAACTGTGCTTTATCTCCCCTTCCATTACCTGACATCTCTTCTCTCCTTCCATCTTCCCCTCCCACTTTCTTGAGTTCCAACATGTCCCCGGTCCCTCCTGCTCCTTCCGATAAGGATTGCCATCTTTGGGAGCAGGAGGGGTGCCCAGACCCTCCTGCTCCTACGGCGATCTTTGGGATCAGGAGTAAAGTCTTCTTGCCCCCGGGCTGCCGCTGCGCAATAGCTGCCTTAGGCCCCTCCTCGGTGCATCATCTGATGCATGGGGAGAGGCCTAAGGCCCTGATTGACTGAGGCGCCTCAGGCTCCTCACTTTGGAGGGGCCTGGGGCACCTCAGCCAATCAGGGACTTCCTTAGGGAGGAGCCTAAGGAAGTCCCTGATTGGCCATTGTTTTGAAGATCGGTGTAGGAGCAGGAGGGTCCTGGCATCCCTCCTGCTCACGAAGATGGCGATCCTTGTTGGAAGGAGCAGGAGGGACCGAGCACCCCTCCTGCTCCCAACTATTTTATAGGTACTGGGGTGGGATGGCCGGGCCCGACTGCTGGGGCAGACCAGGGGTGGGTTGGAGGGTGGGAGGCCTAGGAGCAGGAGGGACTGAGCACCTCTCCTGCTCCCAACTTTTTGGTGCCGGGGGTGGGTGGGGGCGAATGCTGTGCCAGTCGCGGGGAGAGAGGGAGGTAGGGCGTGGGCTGTGCTGGTCGGGAGTGGGGGTGGATGTGCTTGGGGGGCACGTTTTTGTGAGGGGGTACATTTTTTTGATAAACCTGCCTGTTTTTTTTTATTCATTTTTTTTTTTATTTTTTATGGGGCAGATATTTTGCGTGTGTAACACATGCAAAATATCTGTGCCATGGAAAAAAAATGAATAAAAAAGACAGGCAGGCCTGTCAAAAAACCTGAAGATCTGTCAGTAACTTAGTTACCGAAAGGTCTATTCTGCAGCAGTCGGTTTTGTCAGTAGTAAAACCCGACTCAAAATAGCCAAGCAATTGTTAGTGAATCAGTCGCTTGGCTATTTTGCATGGAGTTTAAATTTGCAAGGGACGATCGGAATTGGATCGCTATAGGCGTAAGTGAATAGTGCAAGAGGGAAATCTGGTTTAAAGGGCTTGCAAACCGATCGGTACACAATCGGTTTGCTTAGTGAATCTAGGCCTAAGTACATAATTGCCTTGTAGTAGTCTTTAATTCATATCTTTTGTTAGTCTTCCTGGAGCTTGACATCTCAATACTGTGTATGTTCTGAAACAATATTTAGTGTTTTAAATATTTATGTTCCTGGGTTGAGTGTATTTTTTGTTTTAGGAGTTATATTTTGACAGCCAGATTGCTTATCTTATGAAAGGAGCAAGAACAATTGGTGCATCTAGGGGATTAGCTTGTGCACAAATTGAAGGCTGTGTGGATAGGTAGGGTTGATTCTTCCTTTTCTGCCCTTCCTGCCCTTCTCCAATGGCAATTTGGTTTTAGGTGGTGATAGTAAGTATGCAGTGACTTTATCCCCTTCTGGACAAGTACAAACTAACCTTGTTTTCTTTGGAGCAATGAACATATCTTAAGAACTGCAAACCAAATGGAAATAATTCTCACTTTGTTTACAGCAATGATGATCGGTCATTTCAAAATGACAGGAGAAAAGAGAGAGGCTTCAAGAAAGGAGGAAATCGGTTTGAGCCCTATTTTCACCCCATGAGAAGATACAGAGCCTTTCTTTCCAATATTCCCTTTGATGTGAGATGGCAGTCACTTAAAGACCTTGTGAAAGAAAAAGGTAATGGCTGTTTTATTGGAGCAGACTTAAGTCTGCTTTATTCCTGTGGCAAGCCCCTTGTCTTGAACACAGGATCTTGTGTTCTGTGGTTCTATTCCTTTCCTTGGATTTCGGTTTCGTATAGTGGACATTTTAGTCCGTTCATGGCAGGCCTGTTGACTTAAGCAACTTCACATTGCCAGGGATAGTTTTCTGCGATCATACTGCTCTA
Organism: Geotrypetes seraphini; assembly: GCF_902459505.1. Classification (NCBI taxonomy): domain Eukaryota; kingdom Metazoa; phylum Chordata; class Amphibia; order Gymnophiona; family Dermophiidae; genus Geotrypetes; species Geotrypetes seraphini. The sequence goes on along the minus strand of NC_047091.1, from coordinate 88,523,996 downwards.
CAAATGGTTGGAGCATTTATCAAAGATTGGAAGATCAATTTTCTTTTAGAGAAGAACTTTATCCATATGTTCGGGTATAGCACATTTCACGAAAATATTTTTGAAGTTTTTAATTTTGGTTGTGGTAGCTACCTCTTACATTCTAGAATGAACATTTTGTTGTTGGTTCTTCGTACATTTACTGTATCTGAAGAAGGAACATGAAATCTTAACTATTTCTGTTTTAAAAGCAAGTGGGGATGGAACCGTTGAATTTGTGAATTGAGACTTTCTGAACATTATGTGAATTTTAAGATGACTGGATATTGTCGATTCCTGGTTTGAGCCAGCTGAGACTTGGGTATTCATACTATCAGTTTCTAGTAATATTTCTCAAAAGGATTTCATTGTATTTGTTTATAAAAAGGTGTGTGCTAGAATTTAAATTTTCAGACTTTACACTGACACATTGGGACATTCATAATTAAAACAAAGCTACTGTTAACTTGGTATTTCTGTAGCTTAATACAAGTATTTTAAGATTTCAAACTACAATTTTGCTTAATGCTGCCTTTGTTTTCTTTTAAAGGTGTATTGGCTTGTGTGTTTAATTAGCTGTTCTAATGCAATGTTTCTAGTAGTCCTGAACACTAGTGTGTTCATCTGAATCTGCAAGCTGCTTGCAGAATGACCTTGCTCATTTTTCAACCACCTTCTTCCCAGTAGGCTTGATGTTACCCCCTCAATTTATCTTCTGCAAGCAAGTTGTTCAGATGTATTTCTGATCTGCTCTGTGGTTTTATTTTCATTTTTTTTCCCCTGTTGTGTTAAGTTTGAGGCTCGGTGCCCAGAGGTTTCCTCTTGTTAGGACCTCTGCCTGGGAGAAGAAGTCTGCTGCTAGCAGGCTCAGCCCTCGGGGACATCTGTCTAGCCAGCCTGCTGTAATATTCCTGAGTAGCTGCTTGCATTCCTGACTTAGAAGCTTGAGCGTGAGCTGTTTGGCTCCTTCTTGGCTCAACCAGGATTATTAATGGGCCAGCTGTGTGGTCCTCCCCCCCCGTTGCAGTGAGATAGTTTCCAGGGGTTGAGGCTCAGTCCGACATTGGTCTGATTGGCAGCTTGAAGATCGAGCTCATAAAGCAAACTTGTGAGGCAAATTTGTTCTACCTGCACTTCTGAGCTGAGGCAGGCGAGTACCACTTGACTACGGTCCCCCTCCTCCAAAACTGCATTCCCTGTAGTTTTTGAACTTCAGGAGAGGCCCCCCCACGGACTGTTTTTGGCATGAATTTTCTGGTGGTGGGCATCTTGGATTTTAAAACTATCTCTCTTTCTTAAAGCCTGCATCTGCTTCAAAACCCCTTGATTTTTCTTAAAATCGATAAGGGTAGACCCCTCAGGCCTTTCTACCCCTGTCTCATGCTAGGTTTGTGCTGGATTGTCAACCAAGGATTATGTCAAGGGGAGGGGCAGGATCCTTGGGCTCAGTCTCCTCTGAGTCCTCCAGGACCAGGGATCTGCAGGTGGCTCGATCCCAGGGGAAGAGACCCTTTCCAGAGCCCCAATGAAGTTATAGGGAAATAATTTTAAAAGCAACAGGAGGATATATTTTTTTACTCAGAGGCTAGTTAAGCTCTGGAACGCATTGTCAGAGGTTGTATTAAGAGCGAATAGCATAGCTGGTTTTAAGAAAAGTTTGGACAATTTCCTGGAGGAAAGTCCGTGGTCTGTTATTGAGACAGACATGGGGGAAGCCACTGCTTGCCCTGCATGGAATGTTTCTACTCTTTGGGTTTTTGCTAGATATTAGTGACCTGGATTGGCCACTGTGAGAACAGGCTCTGGACTAGATGGACCGCTGGTCTGACCCAGTAAGACTATTCTTATGTTCTTATGATTTGGCTAAGCACAGACATGTGAATGCCATGGAGCCTGAAAAGATCTTCAGGGAGTCCCTGCTGCAATCATCGAGACCTGTGTGCAAGGCTTCACCCTGGATTTTGTGAGCCTTCTGTGAATTGCTTGTTTAAACTACCAGGGTCCCCCAGTGTCTACTGAATATGCAACAATAGCAGCGGCACTGGGATTTAGTCCTCAGCTTATACCCCATGCAGATGAGGGCCCAGAACTAGACAAAGATATTCAGTCTGACATTGACCGGGAGGATGGAATGTTCGATTCCATGCCTTTATTGTCCCATGATGCAATTTTCCTGACAGGGTCTGGTTCTCTGTATGAGACCAGTGGACAAGAATCAGTGGTGGCACTGGTCCTGGGGGAAGACCCCCATGGTGTGACGGATGTTGAAAGCATTAGCGCTCCTGGGCATAATAACTAATTTGCTGTGAATTACAGTTGGAATTTCCGACAGCTTCTGAATCACAGTTCTCAATTATGAGCAGCTCAATTACTCCCACGTTCTCTCACTCGCATCCTGACTTCAAGCTAGTCACTAGCCATTGGGCGTCTCCAGAGGGGTTCCTGCAAGTATCCAAGACTATGACCAGGCTTACCCCATAGTTCTGGATTTTCAATAGCCGTTTGTTCAGCCAAAGGTGAATCCACTGGTAGTACAGGTCACAAAAGTGGACTTCCTTGGCCAGTGAAGGAGTTGTGATGTTGAAGGCTAGTTGGGATCACAAGGTAGACGTGTTTCTTGAGAGGCAATTTGAAGCTTTAGCTATAGGAATTAAAGCTGCAGCTGCAGCTTCCTTTGTGGTTCATGCTTGCCACATTTGGCTATCTTGGGTCACAGTCTTGGAGGAAGATGAGGACCCTCAGAGGATGCTTTCTGGGGTAAATTAGCATATTTTTCACTCCATAAGATGTACCTCACCATAAAAAGCACCCCAGATTTAGAGGAGGAAAACAAGAAAAAAAAACCCCATTCTGAACCACATTGTACACTAATATATACTTGGCACCTTTAAATTCCATCCCAGACCCCCGGCAGTACCTTTAAATTGTGGTAGTCAGAAGGTTACCTGCTGAGTGTCAGGGCCTGCGGTGCACAAGCGTGCTAATGCCTGGGCCCGCAACACTTCCTAATTGTGCTGATCACTAGTGCTTCGCAGGGCGGCTGCCTGATGATTACCGGTATGTCAGGGCCAGTGGCGTACAAGCGCGCTGCTGCGTGGGTGCATGCCACTTTTGAATGGCTGCCTTGCGAGAACTGAGGCAGCCATTCAGAAGTGGCACACGTCAATGCGGTAGCGCGCTTGTGCACCACTGACCCTGAAATACCAGTAATCAGCAGGCAGCCGTCTAGCGAAGTACATAAGAACATAAGCAATGCCTCTGCTGGGTCAGACCTGAGGTCCATCATGCCCAGCAGTCTGCTCACGCGGCGGCCCAACAGGTCCAGGACCTGTGCAGAAATCCTCTATTTATACCCTTCTATCCTCTTTTCCAGCAGGAAACTGTCCAATCCTTTCTTAAATCCCAGTACCGTACTCTGCCCTATTACATTCTCTGGAAGTGCATTCCAGGTGTCCACCACACGTTGGGTAAAGAAGAACTTCCTAGCATTTGTTTTGAATCTGTCCCCTTTCAACTTTTCCAGATGCCCTCTTGTTCTTTTATTATTTGAAAGTGTGAAGAATCTGTCCCTCTCTACTCTCTCTATGCCCTTCATGATCTTATAAGTCTCTATCATATCCCCTCTAAGTCTCCTCTTCTCCAGGGAAAAGAGACCCAGTTTCTCCAATCTCTCAGCGTATGGAAGGTTTTCCATCCCTTTTATCAGATGTGTCGCTCTCCTCTGAACCCTCTCGAGTATCGCCATATCCTTCTTAAGGTACGGCGACCAATATTGGACGCAGTATTCCAGATGCGGGCGCACCATCGCTCGATACAACGGCAGGATAACTTCTTTCGTCCTGGTTGTGATACCCTTCTTGATTATACCTAGCATTCTATTTGCTTTCTTAGCGGCCGCTGCGCACTGTGCCGTCGGCTTCATTGTCATGTCCACCATTACCCCTAAGTCCCTTTCCTGGGTACTCTCATTCAATAACATCCCTCCCGTCGTATAGTTGTACCTCAGATTTCTGCTTCCAACGTTGAACTTCATCTGCCATCAGCACAATTAGGAAGTGTTACGGGCCCAGGCATTAGCTCGTTTGTGCGCTGAGGGCCCTGACATAATAAGCAGGCAACCGTCCACAGACCACCACAATTTAAAAGTACCGCTGGGTCGGGGTGTGTAGTGGTATATTTGCTTCATAAGACGCATCCTTATTTCCACCCACTTTTTTGGGAGAAAAAAGTGCATCTTTATGGAGCGAAAAATAAGGTAGTAGCAGACACTCTGTATGACACAAGTCATGGGGAGGCCTATTCTTTCTGTGTCTAACGGATGGTCTGGATCTGACAATGAGCAGGAGACTCTGTTTTGAAGGCCACCCTCAGCAGGCTTCCCTTAAAAGGGCACATTCTATTTGGAAAAGGTCCGGGCGACCTGACGACTTGGAGGTCAGGCACAGAATTTTTGAGTATTTTGAAGTTTTTGTGTTTATGCGGGAGGCCATGCGATGCAGAGGTCTTTTCAGAGCTTGTGGCAGGTTCAGTAGGGGCAGAAGGCAGCAGGCCTCTGGCTCTCATCCCTTTCCAGCCTCCAAGAAAGTGCAATGATGCCAGGTAAGTGGCTGCACTTTCCCAGATAGGTGGCAGGATGTCAGTTTACTGGATGAACTGTGCACAGATTGTCAGGCCCTGGGGGATGTTTGAGAAGGTTATCTTCCTGTGAAGCAGCTTTTTATCCCTCCCTTCCCATCCCCCTGTGCAGCACTTCGGCACCTGATCGACCCACCCCATCTCACTGTAAGATTATTATTATTTTTTTTTTATTTTTTTTTATTTTTTGCAGCCTGCTCCACCAGGGCTTCTCTCTGCTGCGTCATCAGTGGGAAGACCCCGGCAACAGAGGGAAGGCCCCGGCGGGCCATAAGAAGCCTGTTCAGAGCATTCTCTCATTGTCTGTAGCCTTAATGCGCGCTGCTCTGTCGGCATCGGGCCTTCCTTCCACGAAGGTCCGTCATCGGCAGAGAAGTGAAGTTCCTGGACCATAATGCTGACCTCGGGAGCACCCCCTCATGGTCTTCACCCAGGGTGGACCCCCCCTCCCTTCATATGCCACCGGATATAATGACTTGAGTTTCTGCTTCTTAGCAGGACTTGAGTAGCTACGAGCTCCATAAATTTGGTACCGGTTGCACATAGTTTTGTATAATTTTGATAATGTTATACTTTGTTTCAGAGCAGAACAGAAATATAGTGTTGGAATTCTCCCCGTTGCTCTCCTTCTGGTGATGTCTTCCATTAGTTTGGTTCTTGACTGCTTTTGTGCAAACTGAGGGGACAGGAGCAAGCCTGCTGGGAAGGAGGCAGAGTTTAAAGCTGAGTGATACCAGTTTGTAAGCATCTTGCAGGTTCATATGTATAACACTAGCATTCAGGATTTACTAGACACATCTACAAGAGAGATTATTATCGAGGTAATTTCTGTTTTGTTTTTAGATTTTGGTTCCCAAATAGAACTTGAGGTATCCAATCTTAGTGATGGTCTTTACCTACTAACTGGCCTATCTAGTCTGCGTAGTCTGTTTTCCTGAGGATATACAGATGTGCTCATTTTACATACCCCTGACAGAATTTTCAAGATGTGTACCATTTGTGGAAAATGAGTGATTCTGCGAAACACTATTCTTTAATCTTAGGAATATTGGTGTGGTGAAGCTGAAGAATTGTGTGTCTTTTAGTGATCATAATGAAAATTGAACTTGCACAGATTTCCCTGATCAAAAGTTTACAAACCCTTGAATGTTTGGGCTGATATACACACACATTTATATATCAGCGAAGGGTAAGTATCCACACCTGTGTCTTGTTTGATTTTAATTAGTTTCTGTGTTTAGTCAATGAGTTTCATAGCCATTGAGAAAATCCTTGTGCATTTCATCCAGGGCTGTACTGACTTTGCTTGTTACTGAAGCATGAGGAAAGCAAAAGAACAGTCAAAAGATCTGAGAGCAAATGTAGTTTAACTTTATAAATCAGGAGAAGGATATAAAAAGATATCCAAAGATTCATAAGTGCCATTCAGTACTATTCAAACTCTGATGAAGTGGAAAATTATGGTGAGGTAGACCAAGAAATGTTTCAGACAACTACCAGAAAACTATGTAGAGATGCAAAGAAGCAACTTCTATTGAAATACAGGCTTCTCTAAAACGAAGTGTGGCTGTTATTAGCATGCCCAATAAGGAGGTATTTGAACAAAAGTGGGCTGCATGTAGAGTTGCCAGAAAAAAAAGCCATTGCTGCATCAGTGTTGACAAACTGCACCCAAGAAGCCTTAAAACTTCTGGAACAAAATAATTTGGAGTGATGAGACCAAAATTGAACTTTATGGTCACAGTCATAAATGCTATGTTTGGATAGGAGTCAACAAGGCATATGAAGCAAAGCATAGAGGTGGATATCTGCTGCTTTGGGGGGGTGTACTACAGCTGCACAGGGAATTTAGTCAAAATTGATGGCAGGATGAATGTAGCATCATATCAGAAAAAAATTGGAGGATAGTTTGCATTCATTAGCCAGGAAGCTGCACATGGGGTGCAGTTGGACTTTCCAATATGGCAGTGATCTGAAAGGTAAAGCCAAGTCAACCCTTGACCTTATCAATGGCTGTAGCAGAAAGAAGTGAAGGTTATAGAGTGGCGATCAGTCTCTTGATCTCAATATCATTGAGTCACTTTGGGAGACCTCAGACATGCAGTTCCTGCTAGACAACCAAAGCATTTACAGGATCTGTATGTAGGCTTTTGCCAAGAAGGAGCAGCTTTACCACATGAGAAAATAAAGGGCTTCATTCAAAATTGAGAAGATTGCAAAGTAAGCCGTCATTGATACAAAAGGGGGCAATACATGATCTTAAGAGCTAAGGATATGCAATCTTTTGAACAGGAACATTTTATTATTTCCTGTATTGCTATGGCTTGTTGATTGTGCTATTTTGTGATGCATAATGGTTTAATTTGAAATGTATTAAAAATGAGATATTTTCCACAAATGATACGCATCGTAGATAAATTCTGCCAGGTGTATCTAAATTTGAGCACAACTGTATATCCTGGCTGCCAGCAATAAAGCATGACTGCTATTATATATAGTAGTTTTCAGGCTGAATTTTCTTGTGGTTTTTATACATTCTAGACTAATTACTTTAAAGATGCTTTCAATTCCAAACTCCAACCTACCTTCTAAGCACCAATCTGTCTTATCATTCCCTCTGTAATTCCCACACTTGAGCACAGTTTATTGCTGCACCTTCTTGTCCAGTTTCTGTCTTGACTAGATTGTAAGCTCTTTTGAGCAGGGACTGTCTCTTCTGTGTTTTGATGTACAGCGTTACATATGTCTAGTAGCGCTATAGAAATGATTAGTAGTAGTAAGTTCTGTGATTGGTTTTTCTAAAAGAACTGGTTGAAGTTCTCATGAACTGACTTCATGGCATCTTTTCCTAACTGTGTAACAGTTAGTTTATACTGTAAAATTAACCATAGCAGGCAACCAACACTGGACTATTTAGTGGAAGCCAAAGACACCTGATAAAACAAACAGAGACATTCAAAGTTTCAACAATTATCAATTTTAGTTTCCTGTGCAAGCAGCATACGATTCCTTATGGATGGGTTGTGTATCCCAACTTGTGAGTTTGATGCCTTCTGCAATCCATCATGTTTTCTCAGCTTTGCCTCTTTGTGTCCCTGGGCAGTGCCCCCTCTCTTCAGTCTTAACTTGTACAGGCAACTTGAGAAGTTGTCTTTTTTTTTTTGTTGTTGTTTTTCCTCTGCTCTGCACTAGATTAGTTGTTTTGGGGTATTAATTTGATCTTTTTCAAGGCTTCCCTGTGCTAAGATGTTCCCAGTAATCCTGGGACAGCTCTGCCTGGGAGAAGGGTCAGATGTTTGGGTCTGTAGTCAGGAGGACCACACTGCTCTACACTTGGAAGCGCGGGGATAGGTCCTCTGGAAGCAGTGCTCACCCCTGCAGAGTCAGATGCTTGAACACAGGCTGATTAGACCGCAACTAGCTGGGAGGCTTTATGGAGGTCTATGTCAATGTCTCCCCCTCCCCCCCTCGAAGAATCATGTGGGAGTATGAAGGGTTTTAGATTTTTGAGCTTGAATAAAAAGCAGCCCAAAGAGACAAGCCACCGGAATCCACCCTTGCTTGTCTGAGGCAGAAATTCCTTCTCCATTTCCAGTGCAGAAGAAGCATTGTGCCCCTCCCCCACCTCTGTTGTCTGGCGGGTGGATTACGTGGCTGACACCATCTATGATATGCTCAGAGTTACATATGAGTAAAGTCTTAGCTTATACAATTTCCGCCTTCAGAAAACTCTGGATCAGGTAGTGGGTGGGAAATTCGTGATCTAATGCTACTTTGAGCAGCTCCCCTTTAAGTCCTTTGGCAAAGATCTAGATGATCTGGTAAGTATAATGGACCATTGTCCTAAATCATTGCCAGACAGTAAACCATGATGATCAGGCAGTTCAATCATAGTTCCTTGCATGGCTACAGAAGACTGTTATGGGTCTACGTGATTCTCGTCACAAAGGTCCTATTAAGGATATAAACAAAGGCTTGGTAACTCCCTGGAGAGCTCAGACAGCCAGCTCACATTCAGCAGCCAATTCTAAGGGGTCCCAGTGATGCAAGGTTGGCCTCCAAGCTTCCCCACTTAGGGAGATTTGGGGAGACATGGACACAGATTTCTTCATACCAGTGGGTGCTGGATTTAATTCGAGAGGGCTACAAGTTCAAATTTTATCATCCACTCGAGGACCTCTTTTTGGACTCTCCAGTGAGAAGGATGCCAAGGTCAGATCAACTGTGCAAAGGTTATTATAGATTGGAGCCATAGAGCCGGTCTCGGGCTCAGGGAGATAACTATAAACTTCTTCTTTAGCAACAGCAGCAGATGAATCTAGAGACCAGTGAGATAGCACACATCTACCAGCAGGTGGAGTTAGATAAACTGATTAACAGGTGGCCCTATTAGCTGGCACGCCTACTGTATCTTCAGTATGCTCTATCTCCAGCAGGCGGACGGTTGCTATTCAACTAGTTCCTGAATTCTGGTTGTGACTGGACAATTATCTCCTGTTGAGGTTTCTCTTCAGTGAGACAGGGGTGTCCGGCTGAATGGTGTCAGCTTTAGGGGTTGCATCTGGGCCCCCCCAGGTCCCTGCCTCACGCTCCCTTCAGTGATGGAGAGTCTGACTGGGTCTCTATTTTTCTTCTTTCCTTTCATTGTTAAAAAAAAGGGGAGACCACAGTTACTACATTCTGCCCTGTTAGTGCTGCCATCCAGCACTTACCAGCATCAACCGGCACTAACAACAAGTTTGTGAGTATGTGTGTGTTATTACTGGTGAACTTCAGGTTCTGTTTGGAGTATTAGAGCTGCGGGTTAAGTCGCTGTTGGTTTAATAATGCTAAGTTTTGTGCAATAAATTTTTTTTAACTTCAGGGATGTTACTTTGATGAAGGGCTTTGAGAGGATGTCTTGAACTCAGTTGAGGGAGCTGGTACCTTCCCGCCGCTTGTTCTACTTAGTTACAGTGCAGCAGTATTACTCAAATTTACTCCCGAGGCTCACTTTAGGTGTCGTTTGCCGCAGCAGTATGAAGCCATTTGTTTGGGGTTGTTTTTCACCATTAAGGAGCTGGTTTATTGCAGTGTGCATGAGATGTGACATGTTTCCCGGTGCTGTAGCATTATTATAGTTCTTCCCCGAGCCAGATTTTTTTGTAAATTTTGCAGCGGTTGGCTCCAGCAATATTTATAACAGTGTTGATGGAGCAGCCATATTTCAGCGCGAATCAGGAGTGTGCTTGGGTCTCCAGCAATGGTGGGAGAGCTGCAGCCTTCAGGGAAGTTATTTTCCAGCTGACTTTTGTCAGGGTATGCCGCGGCTTCTATCTTTTCAGGCTCATAGACACTTAGGGAGTGTTTCAGTAGATTTAGGCAAGATTGGGCAGATCTAGATTCGTGTGTGTGTGTGTGTCTTTCTATTGTATTCACTTGAACTGAAGCAGCTAGTTTAATCGGGCTGTACAGTTAGCTCTCAAGCAGCTTATCAGAGAGATTGCTCTGTGCTAGGCCGCCCAGTCTCGGTTTATCTCCAGACTGGGTCGGCAGAAGGCAAATCGCGGCACGGTGATATAAGCACCAAGGAAGTACCCTGTGTTTCTCATGGGTATCTCTCAGTCTCTCTCGGGGTACCTGATGGGTGATGCTTTGTATGTTTGTAGATTTCCTTCTTATTTGTGCCTCTGTGCAGCGCTGCATGTGTCTGGTAGCGCTATAGAAATTATTTCTAAAGATAGTACGAACAGATTCCAAGTTGAGGGAGTCTCTATAGGAATAATGACACTTCACATCTTCCTGCGGGCAGGACTGTCTTTCTCTATTTCTAGGGGCCATGGACTTCAGATTTCAAAGTTTATCAAGCAGGATTCGCATGTCACTATTTTCTCATGGCACATGCTAGACTGACCCCCAACCAGGCAGGAAGGACTTTGCGGCTCCTTCTAACCAGGGACAAGTTACCTATTCTCCCAAACCCACAGAGTAGCAAATGCTATGTGGCTGTTGGAATCATCCTAAAGCTCTCTTTAGGGATGTGAGCTTTATGCAGCTTCTAGATTACGTCTTCACTTTAAAGGCAGTAAGTTTTTGGTTAACATAGCATGGAGTTAGTACTGTTTTCAGAATTCCAACATACTCCTTCTTATATCGCAAAACTAGCTTTATCCCAGGACAAGCAGGCAGGTATTCTCACTAGTGGGTGATGTCATCAGACAGAGCCCCGGTACGGACGTCTCACAAGCACGTGTTGCTTGTAGAAACTTAAAGTTTCTAGATGCCCGCACCGCGCATGCGCCGGTGCCTTCCTACCCGGAGATCTGGGCGTGTCTCCTCAGTTCTTTCTTTTCCGCGGAGCTGAGAAGTTCAACTTCTTCATGCGCTAGCTGAATTCAGTTAAATTTGCCTTCCTTGTCCGCGTTTTCGTTTTCTTTTAATTACAGTTAACAGTTCTTTTCTTTTTCAGTAAAAAAAAAAAAAAAAAAAAAGAAGATTATTTCCTCCGGCGGGTCGAACGGGCCGGCCACGTGGCTCAGGCCCACTGGCTTCGACCTCGCGGCGGAGATTTTCCGGCCTATGTCCTGGCCAATCACCGGGTTTAAAAAGTGCAGCAAGTGCCAACGCGCGATTTCACTCACGGACCCTCACTGGCGCTGTTTGCAGTGTTTGGGCCCTGACCACATCCCGAAATCGTGCGGGCCTTGCTCTACCCTTACGGCACGCTCATTCAAGCGGCGTTGCCTATTGTGGGAATCGATGTTCAAGATGGACGCAGCTAAGGATCCCTCAGCCTCCACTTCATCTGATACCTCCCCGGTTCGGGCGAAACCGGCATCGACCACTCCTGCATCGAGTGTGGTGAAACCGGCATCGCTCACCCCGACACCATCCACGAGCTCGACTTCGGTGCCTGCCCCGGTCTCCTCGGTTCAGGTACCTCTTCCTTCCACAGTGCCACCAATGGTCATCAAAGTGCCGAAAGCTACTAAGCAGAAGCACTCGGCCTCGAAGGAGCGCGATGTCCGTGCAGGAGGACCCCCTTTCGGTGCGGATCCCTCCTTATCGGCTTCGCTACGGTCCGTGCTGGAAGCTCAATTCGTTGAGCTCATGCAGACCATCGGACCCGGGCTCATCGCTGCCATACAGGGTGACCTCCCGGTACCGGTCCAAAGGGGCGGTCCGCCCCCTCCCCCTCCCCCACACCGTTCGACCTCGACAACCGACGAGGACGAACGGGGGAGGGCGGCGATGCCCGCGCGGCAAGCCTCGCTTACCGATATGCCGCCATTAGAACCCATTACGCCTCCGCGCCAACATGGGACCAGACCTCCGATCGATACTCGAAGCCCTGGGCATAGTCAGGAAGAGTTCTTCCGTACTCCTTACCAGACTTGGGTAGCATCGCAAGAACCCGCATCGCAAACCCAGTTGCGATCCACTGCTTCCAGCCCTATCCACTTGGGGGCCTCGGGAGACCATGCGATGCACAGACGATCCCGATCCCCGTCCCGCCACCGAGACGGGCACCGATCGAGACACTCATCCTGGCACTCCTCACGCCATCCGGAGGTGTCACCGCAGAAAAAACTGCAACGTAGGGGATACTCCTCATCAGAGGTGTCCCCTCCGAGGGGCCCGGAGTACGAGGAGACACCGGTGCCCGATTCTCCTTGTCACTCCCCGATGTCCACGGACCTGGAGGCCTCCTCCTCCTCCAGCCCGTCCCACAGACCGACGCTGGCGGAACAATTGTCCTTCTCATCATTCCTCCGACAAATGGCGGATGATCTGGATGTGACCCTTGACACGGGCTCCCGATACTCCAAAGAGTATCTGGACACCATGCATTTACCTAACCCTCCAACGGAGTCGCTTCGGCTCCCCTTGCATAAATTACTGGACCAGACCTTCATGCAGTGCTTCGAAACACCGTATTCCATACCGGCGATCCCCAGCAAACTCGATGCTCGATACCGCATCGTGCACCATAAAGGGTTCGAGGGCCCTCAACTCTCCCACCAATCCCTACTGGTCGAGTCCTCCCTTAAACGCTCTCATCCCTCCCAGGTCTACGCCTCTGTACCGCCGGGCCGAGAGGGGAGAACGATGGACAAATTTGGTAGAAAATTCTACCAAAACTCCATGATGGCGTCACGGGTGCTAAACTACAACTTCTTTTTCTCTTCCTATCTGGAGTTCTTCTTGCCGGTGCTCCGCAAGTTCACTCCGTTCATAGACAACCAAGCTCGATTCGAGTTCGAGGAAGTGGTAGCCTCCCTCTCCCAATTACGCCTCCAGCTGATGCAATCCTCCTTCGATGCATTCGAACTCTCGGCACGCGCCGCCGCAAGCGCGGTAGCCATGCGTCGCCTGGCATGGCTCCGTACTATCGATATGGATCCCAACCTACAGGACAGACTCGCCAACGTACCATGTGCTGGAGCTGACCTGTTCGATGAGTCTATCGAAACTGTTACCAAGAAGCTGTCGGATCATGAAAAATCCTTTCAATCCATCCTGCGGCCCAAACCCAAACCTCAACAGTCTCGACCTTCCAGGCCACCCCTGATCTACCAGCGGCGTTACATGCCCAGACAAACGCCTGCTGCGAGACAGCCTGCGAAGAGACAACCTCCCCAGAAGTCTCAGCAAAAACTTCAGCCACCGGCTGTACCTAAGGCTCCCCAGCCCTTTTGACGCCCCTCCCGGGAGCATAACCTCGGCCTCTCCCATAGGGGGCCGCCTCCATCTTTTTTACCACCGATGGGAGGCCATAACCACGGACCTATGGGTCCTCTCCATCATAAGAGAAGGATACTCTCTTCAATTCCACCGGGCCCCCCCGGACCATCCTCCAAGAGAGTATCCTTCAAGCTCGACGCAGACCGCCCTCCTTCTTCAGGAAGTCCAAACCTTACTTCAGCTTCGGGCTGTCGAGCCGGTCCCGTCAGACCAATTGAACCGAGGGTTTTACTCCCGGTACTTCCTCGTCCCGAAGAAAACGGGCGACCTGCGACCCATTTTAGACCTTCGGGCCCTCAACAAGTTCCTGGTCAAAGAGAAGTTTCGCATGTTGACTTTGGCTTCTCTATACCCCCTCCTCGAGCAGAACGACTGGTTATGCTCCCTGGATCTCAAGGAGGCCTACACTCACATCCCCATTCACCCGGCCTCCCGAAAGTTCCTCAGATTTCGGGTGGGAAATCTGCACCTACAGTATCGAGTGCTACCATTCGGCCTATCTTCGTCCCCCAGAGTCTTCACAAAGTGCCTGGTGGTAGTGGCCGCAGCACTCCGGGACAGGGGTCTACAGGTGTTTCCATACCTCGACGACTGGCTCATCAAGGCCCCGTCAGCCCCAGAGGTCACTTCGGCGGCCTTGGCTACAACCTACTTCCTCCAGAATTTGGGCTTCGAGATCAACTTCTCCAAGTCTCATCTACAACCCACCCAGTCCCTCCCCTTCATTGGAGCGGTCCTGGACACCACCCGACTCCGAGCATTCCTGCCCCGGCAACGCATGGAGTCTCTTCTTCATCTCTGCCAGTCGGTGGCTACTCGCCAAACCCTACCGGCGAGACAACTGATGGTGCTCCTGGGCCATATGGCCTCCACAGTACACGTGACACCCTTTGCCAGACTCCACCTCAGGATCCCCCAGTGGACCCTGGCATCACAGTGGAATCAGACATCCGATCCACTGTCCAAACGCATCGTAGTCACACCTGCTCTTCGGCAGTCTCTACTTTGGTGGATGACCTCTTCGAATCTATCCAGAGGTTTGCTGATGCACTCTCCCCCCCATCAGAAAGTTCTCACAACCGACTCGTCGAATTACGCATGGGGGGCCCACCTGGAGGGTCTCCGCACCCAAGGATTCTGGACCAGTGCGGAAAGACTACACCAAATCAATCTATTGGAACTCAGAGCCATCTTCAATGCGCTCCAAGCTTTCCAACACCGACTCCACGACATGGTAATCCTCATTCGCACAGACAATCAGGCCGCCATGTATTATATCAACAAGCAAGGAGGCACGGGCTCGGCCCTCCTTTGCCAGGAAGCTCTACGAGTCTGGGACTGGGCGGTGCGCCACAACGCCCTACTCAGAGCAGTATACATCCAGGGGGAGAACAACGTCTTAGCAGACAAACTAAGCCGTCTGCTACAACCGCACGAATGGACTCTCCATTCCAACCCCCTTCACCAAATCTTCACGCAATGGGGGACGCCTCAGATAGACCTCTTTGCGGCTCCCCACAACGCCAAACTGCCTCAGTTTTGCTCCAGGATCTACACTCCTCATCGCCTCGAGGCAGATGCTTTTCTACTGAACTGGGGGAAACGATTTCTATATGCGTTCCCACCATTCCCGCTGATCCAGAAGACTCTGGTCAAGCTGAAACTCGAACGGGCCACCATGATTCTAATAGCTCCTCGGTGGCCCAGACAACCTTGGTTCTCCCTCCTACTTCAACTCAGCAGCAGGGAACCAGTACCACTTCCAGTGTTTCCTTCACTACTTACTCAACATCAAGGATCACTACTTCATCCCAACCTGCAGTCTCTCCACCTGACAGCTTGGTTCCTCTCAACGTAACCCCTCACCAATTCTCACAAGAAGTGAGGGAGGTCTTGGAAGCTTCCAGGAAGCCCGCCACTCGACAATGCTACTCCCAGAAATGGACCAGATTCTCCTCATGGTGTGTTTCTAAGTCAAAGGAACCTCAGCGAGCTTCCTTATCCTCCGTGCTGGACTATCTCCTACACCTATCTCAATCTGGGCTCAAGTCCACATCCATACGAGTCCACCTGAGCGCTATTGCGGCGTTCCACCAGCCTCTACAAGGGAAACCCCTCTCGGCCCATCCGGTGGTCGCCAGATTTATGAAAGGACTCTTCCATGTTAACCCTCCTCTCAAACCACCCCCAGTAGTTTGGGACCTCAATGTAGTCCTTTCCCACCTCATGAAGCCCCCGTTTGAACCACTCAACAGGGCCCCTCTGAAGTATCTCACCTGGAAAGTGCTTTTCCTTGTAGCCCTTACGTCCGCTCGCAGAGTCAGCGAACTCCAGGCATTGATGGCGGACCCACCATTCACAGTATTCCACCATGACAAGGTGGTCCTCCGCACTCACCCGAAATTCCTGCCTAAGGTGGTCTCCGAATTTCATCTCAACCAATCCATTGTACTTCCAGTATTCTTCCCTAAGCCTCATTCTCACCACGGAGAATCGGCCCTTCACACTCTAGACTGCAAACGTGCCTTGGCTTTCTACCTGGATCGCACCAAGCCACACAGAACCACTCCTCAACTTTTTGTCTCCTTCGATCCTAACAAGTTGGGAAGACCCGTATCAAAGCGCACCATCTCTAATTGGATGGCGGCTTGTATCTCTTCCTGCTATGCCCAGGCTGGATTATCACTTCCTTGTAAGGTCACAGCCCATAAGGTCAGAGCAATGGCAGCCTCAGTAGCATTCCTCAGATCAACACCAATCGAGGAAATTTGCAAGGCTGCCACCTGGTCCTCGGTTCACACATTCACCTCACATTATTGTCTGGATACCCTCTCCAGACGGGATGGACAGTTTGGCCAAACAGTATTGAAAAATTTATTCTCTTAAGTCGCCAACTCCCCCTCCATCCCACTGAGGTTAGCTTGGAGGTCACCCACTAGTGAGAATACCTGCCTGCTTGTCCTGGGATAAAGCAATGTTACTTACCGTAACAGTTGTTATCCAGGGACAGCAGGCAGCTATTCTCACGTCCCACCCACCTCCCCTGGGTTGGCTTCTCAGGCTAGCTACCTGAACTGAGGAGACACGCCCGGATCTCCGGGTAGGAAGGCACCGGCGCATGCGCGGTGCGGGCATCTAGAAACTTTAAGTTTCTACAAGCAACACGTGCTTGTGAGACGTCCGTACCGGGGCTCTGTCTGATGACATCACCCACTAGTGAGAATAGCTGCCTGCTGTCCCTGGATAACAACTGTTACGGTAAGTAACATTGCTTTTTCGTAGGAGAGTTTTACTTCTTCCAGAATTTACATCTCTCGTCCAACCGTTCCCCAACCTTCTGTTCTTCATTCTGAAGGGGTTTTGATTTTCTCTGATAACTATTTAGGCTTTCTCGTGAGAGGGCAAACACTATGATGTCAAGTCAGGGAGCTTTGGGCATTTTTCAAGATGCTTGCAACTGTGCATCCTCCTCCCATTTCAGATTCTTTCTTGGAGTCACCATGTATTGAGCTTCCAAAGGTTGCATTTGTGCAAGACTCCTTTTAAGTCTTACTGGAACTCGAGGCAGTAGTTTTAGTTATTCCGGAACTAAGGGAAGTTATTCCATTTTCTTCATAGTGCCCTAGATGGGGGAATTGGTCAGACTGGGGCTAGATCTCATTCTGGTAAATTAGTTCTCAGAGTTAGACATTTCTGAAGAAAAACTGAGAATATTTATATTTTCACTATGGACACCGAACAGCACAATCTTCTCTTGGCTCTCATCGAGCAACACTATCAGTTTTGGCAAATGCCATTTGGTCTAGCCCCAGCTCCACAAACATTTTAGAAAATGAGGGCAGTAGTGGCATTTTGGCTCAAACAGGAGATTCAGCTTCTTTATTTCTTAGATGACTGCTTGGTTCGGACATCTTCCAGCCAGGTCAATTTGACAGACACAAAAGGGTGATTTATTTTCTTCAATTCTTTCCATGTGAAACTTCAAATTTACAAAGAGCTCTTTTCTCCTGTACTAATTATTGGAATATAGGGGGAGTGTTGTTCACGTAAGCGAGGAATGTTTCTTCCTAGAGACTGGGGTGACTGAATAAGGCAAACCTGAGACTGTAAACTTCTTCAGTCACCAAGAACTAGAGCAGGGGTAGGCAATTCTGGTCCTCGAGAGCTGGAGCCAGGTCAGGTTTTCAGGATATCCAAGAACTAGAGCAGGGGTAGGCAATTACAGTCCTCAAGAGCTGGAGCCAGGTCAGGATTTCAGGATATCCACAATAAAGAGCCGGAGCCAGGTCAGGTTTTCAGGATATCCACAATAAAGAGCCAGAGCCAGGTCAGGTTTTCAGGATATCCACAATACAGAGCCAGGTCAGGTTTTCAGGATATCCACAATACAGAGCCAGGTCAGGTTTTCAGGATATCCACAATACAGAGCCAGGTCAGGTTTTCAGGATATCCACAATACAGAGCCAGGTCAGGTTTTCAGGATATCCACAATACAGAGCCAGGTCAGGTTTTCAGGATATCCACAATACAGAGCCAGGTCAGGTTTTCAGGATATCCACAATACAGAGCCAGGTCAGGTTTTCAGGATATCCACAATAAAGAGCCAGGTCAGGTTTTCAGGATATCCACAATACAGAGCCAGGTCAGGTTTTCAGGATATCCACAATACAGAGTCAGGTCAGGTTTTCAGGATATCCACAATACAGAGCCAGGTCAGGTTTTCAGGATATCCACAATACAGAGCCAGGTCAGGTTTTCAGGATATCCACAATAAAGAGCCAGAGCCAGGTCAGGTTTTCAGGATATCCACAATAAAGAGCCAGAGCCAGGTCAGGTTTTCAGGATATCCACAATAAAGAGCCAGGTCAGGTTTTCAGGATATCCACAATAAAGAGCCAGAGCCAGGTCAGGTTTTCAGGATATCCACAATAAAGAGCCAGAGCCAGGTCAGGTTTTCAGGATATCCACAATAAAGAGCCAGAGCCAGGTCAGGTTTTCAGGATATCCACAATAAAGAGCCAGAGCCAGGTCAGGTTTTCAGGATATCCACAATAAAGAGCCAGAGCCAGGTCAGGTTTTCAGGATATCCACAATAAAGAGCCAGAGCCAGGTCAGGTTTTCAGGATATCCACAATAAAGAGCCAGAGCCAGGTCAGGTTTTCAGGATATCCACAATAAAGAGCCAGAGCCAGGTCAGGTTTTCAGGATATCCACAATAAAGAGCCAGAACCAGGTCAGGTTTTCAGGATATCCACAATAAAGAGCCAGAACCAGGTCAGGTTTTCAGGATATCCACAATAAAGAGCCAGAGCCAGGTCAGGTTTTCAGGATATCCACAATAAAGAGCCAGAGCCAGGTCAGGTTTTCAGGATATCCACAATAAAGAGCCAGAGCCAGGTCAGGTTTTCAGGATATCCACAATAAAGAGCCAGAGCCAGGTCAGGTTTTCAGGATATCCACAATAAAGAGCCAGAGCCAGGTCAGGTTTTCAGGATATCCACAATAAAGAGCCAGAGCCAGGTCAGGTTTTCAGGATATCCACAATAAAGAGCCAGAGCCAGGTCAGGTTTTCAGGATATCCACAATAAAGAGCCAGAGCCAGGTCAGGTTTTCAGGATATCCACAATAAATATGCATGAGATAGATATGCATCTCAAGGAGGCAGTGCATGCAATCCATCTCTTACATATTTATTGTGGATATCCTGAAAACCTGACCGGGCTCCGGCTCTCGAGGACCGAAGTTCCTACCCCTGAACTAGAGTGTAGGATTCTGTGCAGGTTCTATGATCCATGGTGCTGATTCCACTGGGAACTTTGGCTCACTTTCACGTGAGAACGTTACAGCAGTTGGTTTTGTTGCAGTGGTTCCCGGTGTTTCAAGGCTCCAATAGCAGTATCTAGCAGGCTTCTCAAGCATCGCTCAGTATAATTTGGTGGCTCAGCGAGATTACTGTATTTTCGCTCCATAAGACGCACCTGACCATAAGACACACCCACCTGTAGAGGAGGAAAAACCAAGAAAAAAAAATTCTGAACCAAATGGTGTGCCCTGTACCTTGTCCCCCTCTGGTGGTCTAGTAGTAGACAATATACAGGGCACGTCTAGTAGTGAAGACACAGGGGGATTGCGAAGATCTGCAACGTGACATAATCGTGCTCGAGGAATGGGCTGCAACATGACAGATGAAGTTCAACGTGGATAAGTGTAAAGTGATGCATGTAGGTAACAAAAATCTCATGCACGAATACAAGATGTCCGGGGCAATACTTGGAGAAACCTCTCAGGAAAGAGACTTGGGAGTTATGATCGACTTGGATCACGAACAGATCGGAGAAGGTTATCATGCTGCTGTACCGGGCCATGGTGTGCCCTCACCTGGAGTATTGCGTCAAGCACTGGTCGCCGTACATGAAGAAAGACACGGTACTACTCGAAAGGGTCCAAAGAAGAGCGACTAAAATGGTTAAGGGGCTGCCATACAGTGAGAGATTGGAGAAACTGGGCCTCCCTTGAAAAGAGGAGATTGAGAGGGGACATGATCGAAACATTCAAGATAATGAAGGGAATAGACTTAGTAGATAAAGACAGGTTGTTCACCATCTCCAAGGTAGAGAAAACGAGAGGGCACTCTCTAAAGTTAAAAGGGGACAGATTCTGTACAAATGTAAGGAAGTTCTTCTTCACCCAGAGAGTGGTAGACAACTGGAACGCTCTTCCGGAGTCTGTCATAGGGGTAAACACCCTCCAGGGATTCAAGACAAAGTTAGACAAGTTCCTGCTGAACCAGAATGTACGCAGGTAGGGCTAGTCTCAGGGCGCTGGTCTTTGACTTAGGGGCCGCTGCATGAGCGGACTGCTGGGCACGATGGACCACTGGTCTGACCCAGCAGCGGCAATTCTTATGTTCTTATGTTAGTGGTGGGCATGTCTAAAGATAGGCATGTCTATTGGCAGCCAGCCAGCTCCTAGTGCCAAGCCAGCCACCCCCAAGCCAAACATACTCGCCAGCGAGCCAGTGCCAAACCAGCCAGCCCCAAGGCAATCAGCCAACCCACCCCCAAGCCAGCATTTCCCAAGCCAGCCCCCAGCCAGTGCCAAGCCAGCCAGCAGGGAAGATGTTGGTGGAAGTACTTAATGACCATTCAGCCAGAGCGATGGCTACTTCGTGGACTCAGTCCAGAGGATTTTTCCTTGGAGGAGATTGTCATGTGGCTACTTGGTCTTCCAACAATACTTTATCTAAGCATTACTGGTTGGATGTGGTGGCGCGTACGGAGGCTGAGTTTAGTACTTCGGTTGTTGCAGAGGCGGCGTTTGCTTCCCACCCAGATTGAGGATTGCTTTGCTACATCCCACTGGTCTCTGGATTCATCTGCTGCTGTTTCTAAGGAAGGAAAAATTATGTTCCTACCTGTTAATTTTCTTTCCTTTAGACCAGTGGTTACCAAACCTGTCCTGGGGGACCCCCAGCCAGTCAGGTTTTCAATATATCCCTAATGAATATGCATGAGAGAGATTTGCATATAATGAAAGTGACAGGTATGCAAATCTCTCTCATGCATATTCATTAGGGATATCTTGAAAACCTGACTGGCTGGGGGTCCCCCAAGACATGTTTGGGAACCACTGCTTTAGACGCAGATGAATCCAGAGCCCCGCCCTTTTCTAGTTATTGGCTCTCGGTTTATGTTTCGCGAGTTTCAGAAGTTTTGTTATAGTTGGTAGTTGTAATCTTTGTTATTACCTTTGAAATTTATTATGGGAAAGAAGTTTTTTACATGCTAAGCATATTTCTAGTTCCGGATGCTTGGACAAGGAGCAATACTGAAGATAACAGGAGGCGTGCCAGCCAATAGGACCACCTGTTAATCAGTTTCTCTATCTCCACCTGCTGGTAGATGTGTGCTATCCCACTGGTCTCTGGATTCATCTGCTGCGTCTAAAGGAAAGAAAATTAACAGTCAAGAACATAATTTTTCCATCGTGCCCATCCTAGATATCAAGTCAGTCAATGCTGCCTTGAAAATTCACAGATTCCAAATGGAAGCCTGGGAGAACGGTCATTGTTTTGGTAGTTCCAGGCAAATATTTGGTCTAAATGAATCTGACAGAGGCTTACTTGCATATTTCAATTTTCCCAGATCTCAGGTCCAATGTGCCAGAGCCATTTTTCAGTTCTCTGCTCTGCCTTTTGGTTGGCAACTGTGCCTTGCATCTTCACCAGAGTAATGTTGGTGGCAGCCGCTCACCTGCGCAAGGCAGGAATCCAGGTTCAGCCTTCATTGGACGATTGGCTGATCACAGCGCCGTCCTTGCTGGACTGCCATCAGGCAATTACTCAGGTAGTCCAGCTCTTATGGATGGATGATCAGAAAGAGCCACCTGGAACCACAAAAACTGAAGCTCAGTCGCCAAATTCTAGACCCTTGGCGAAGCCTGCTGCTACAGCTTGGTATTACTTGCGGGCTTTGAGGTCTATGATGGCGACCATAGAGGTGATTCCATGGGCAAGAGTGCACCTATGCCCCCTGCAGAGCTCATTGCTGGCACGTTGGTCATATCAGTCGGACTCACTCCAGAAGGAGTTAGCCTGGACAGTGCTTAAAATTGTGACGCCAGTCTGAGTCATTATCTAGAGCAGTGGTTCCCAACCCTATCCTGGAGGACCACCAGGCCAATCGGGTTTTCAGGCTAGCCCTAATGAATATGCATGAGAGAGATTTGCATATAATGGAAGTGAGAGGCATGCAAATCTGCTTCATGCATATTCATTAGGGCTATCCTGAAAACCCGATTGGCCTGGTGGTCCTCCAGGATAGGGTTGGGAACCACTGCTCTAGATAATGACTCAGACTGGCGTCACAATTTTAAGCACTGTCCAGGCTAACTCCTTCTGGAGTGAGTCCGACTGATATGACCAACGTGCCAGCAATGAGCTCTGCAGGGGGCATAGGTGCATTCTTGCCCATGGAATCACCTCTATGGTCGCCATCATGGACCTCAAAGCCCGCAAGTAATACCAAGCTGTAGCAGCAGGCTTCGCCAAGGGTCTAGAATTTGGCGACTGAGCTTCAGTTTTTGTGGTTCCAGGTGGCTCTTTCTGATCATCCATCCATACGAGCTGGACTACCTGAGTAATTGCCTGATGGCAAGGACGGCGCTGTGATCAGGGTTGGGAAACACTGATCTAGAGGACTTCTCCAAGTAGTTGTGGATGATGCTAATGACTGAGGCCAGTCTCTTTGGCTGGTAGTCATTGCGAGGGTCACCAAGTACAAGGCCGTTGGTTGCAATCGCAGAAGACAGCTGAAAGGCAAAGCTGTTGGATTATTTTCAGACAGTGCCACAGCGATAGCATATATCAGCAAGCATGGGGGAACCAAGAGTTCTTCTCTGAAACTGGAAACCCAGTTGTTTCAGTGGGCAGAAGTCCATCCGCAGACAATAACGGCAGCGCATGTAGCAGGAGTGGACAGTGTCCAAGCCAACCACATCGGCAGGTAGATGTTGGGTCCAGGGGAATGGTCATCATTGCAGTGAGTGTTTAATTGCATTGTGAAATGTTGGGGGTGACTGACGTTCAGTTTCATGGTGTTGGTGGACAGAGAGAGCCCTGCAGTTTTCAGTCAAAGACTTGAAACAGGAAGTGTTGGATTGGATGCTTTCATATAACCTTGGCCTGTAAGAGAACTGCTTTGTGTTCCCACTGTGGCCGATGATTGGCTGAGTCATTCGCAGATTAGCGAACCATTGGGGATTGGTAGTCTTTGTAACCCATGGTATGGGGATTTAGTCCATTTGCAGCAGGGCAGCTGCCTCAGACTGCCAATGCACTGCAGCATTCTGTCACAGGGGTCCATGATATTAGACAATCCAGAACACTTCAGTCTTAACGGCGTGGCTATTGAGCATGTAACCTTAGTGTGGAAAGGATATTCGGAGATGGTCAAGAAAGCCAGCGACAGTGGTGGCATACACTAAAGTATGGAAATCTTTTCAGCATTGGTGCAGGATAAGCAGTTGGATTTTTTCCATGCTTCCATTCCTGAGATCTTCTCGTTCCTGCAGGAAGTATTGGCAGTTGGACCTCTTAAAGTGCAAGTAGCTAGTCTTTCATTCTTTTTATCCAGGTGTTTCCAGGTTTCTTAAGAGAACACTGAGGCTTTGCCCTCGAGTAAGGCAGCAGTTTCCAATGTGGGCCCTCACTAAGGCTCTGCATGAACCTTTGTGGAATGCATCTCATGGATCTGACTGTGAAGACTTTTTGGTTGTAACCACTTTGACTAGGAGGGTGTCTGAGCTGCAGGCATTATCACGCAGATACATGGAAGCAAGGATGTCTTTGCGCAACGTGCCACCTTTTCTATTGAAGATAGTTTTGGCATTTCATATTAGGAAGTGAGACTTCTTACAGTTCAGTCCATAGATGAAAAGAAACAAGACAAGATTTTGAGGTCGCTGGATATGTATGGAGGGTTCTTCTCCGTTATTTTGAGGTGACAAATGATTTTAGGCTTTCATACCATCTGTTTGTCTTATCCAGTGCTAATTGTTGGGGAAGACTAATTTCTGAAGCTTCTATATCCTGATGGATTGGCATAATGAGGCTTTTATATCCTGATCGTCTCGCATAGCAATCTCCTTGGCATACATTGGCTGTGGTAAACCCACCACTAGTTGCTGTGAAAGCTCACTCTTCCAGAAGTATATCAGCTTCTTAGGCAGAGTCTAGGGCAATTCTGTCTGGTGAAATGTGCAGGGCAGCTGCACTCTTCATACCTTTGTGAAGTTGTTGGGTTGTTTTTTTTTTTTAGCAGAGTGGACATGTCGGTGTAAGCAGACATGACCTTTGTATTCTCGGTGCTTGTTGCAGGCTCCTCTGTCCTGCCCTAGAATCAAGGGACTGCTCTGGTATATCCCTTCCTTAAGGAATCATATTCTGATTGCACAGAAGGAAGGATTAGGTTCTTACCTTTTAATCCTCTTTCCTATTGAACAGCATATGATTCCTTTATACAGCCTGCATTGAATAGTAGTCTGTTAAATTTCCAGCAGCTTAGCTTGTGACAGCCATAAGTGTTAGTGCTGGTTGCACACAGGTAGGTTCTGAGTTGGTTCCACCCTTTTAGTTCTGCAATTGCAATGATTTGTTTACTGTTTTTTGTTCTTATTGCAGAGCAAAATTTAAAATTATCGGGGAGTTCCTCAAACCTCTCCTTGTTTCCTCTTATAGGGGTTATCACTTGCTTTGGTATGCATTGAAGGAAGAGGGCACTGCCCAGGAAGCCAAAGAGGTGGAGCTGAGAAAAAATGATGCCTTCTACAATCCAACTCGCGAGTTGGGGTACACGACCCATCCGAAAGGAATTGTGTGCTGTTCTACAGGAAAAAGGATTGAGATAAGAACCTAATCATTCCTTAAATGGGAATTTATGAACAGCACAGCTTTTAATTGTGATCATTATCTTTGTAATTATGAATGAACCAGTGTCTGGTACTCTACTACAATGTTCAATTTCACAGTATGTGAAAGAACTACGATTTTATCCTTTTAGAGAATTTTGTATATGTAGATACTAGCTAACATTGATTTGAATGTCGTTCCCAAGTATTTTGTGGTTTCTCTCCAGTGCACATGGATGAAACATATCTGATGGTGAGATTGCTTCCTGCCTTGATGTTCGGCCATCATTCTGCACATACTCCCATCAGGATCAGTGAAACTTCTTCTGCTTATTTGCAGGCCTTGTCTCATTACATATGCAGATAATTTTTTTTCTTAGTATTTGGACTGCTTTTTAGTATGTCAGATTTTGTTTGGCATCCGGGTGAAAATATCAGTTTAGCTGAAAACGAATAATTTGAACTGGATGGATTATTCCAAGAACCAGGGATGTAGCTTTGACATTGTAATTGACAGTTTGAGTTTGTATGGTTATTGTAAGACTTAAAGGCCAAACAGTTTGTTGAAGTGTGCAAACCAGATCTGGAACCTTCAGCAAAATGCAAATGGCTCTTGACTTATACAGTATTGGGACAGTTGTGTAAAGATTAATGCCAGTTTCTGTGCTGGCATAGCAGATTGCTTCAAGTTGAAGCAAATTGCTTTGTCAGTCAGCCGTTTTATGCTAGGAGGAATAACCTCTTGTGGATATAGGAGCATAAAATGGGCAACAGTTTCCAAATCGGTTCTCACCTGCTTGTCTGGGAATGTTTAAAGTTTCTCTAGACTTCCATGACTCTTGGTTAAAACAAGACTTGTGTAGTCTGACTGTTGATGTCCAGGTGTTATCTAATCAACTAATTTTAAAGAGATTTTATGCTATTACTGCTCAGAGAAGATGGATCATTGAACTTGATTTGTCTTAGTGATATTGGCTTGCCAATAGCTTTCCTGTGCTGGACAGGAAAAAAAGTTTGAGTTATGACATACATCTTCACTGAGTGGCAGCATTATAGAATGGTGGTTATTACAAGGTAAACAGATAGACCTGGATGTTCTGGTATTATATTAACCAAGTGGTGCTTGAGTATAGAGACACTTTAATGGTTGACCATGTTGCTTGTAGGAGTTATTCCTTGGTTATTTTCAGTGTGTTGGCAGTGAAATTTGGGATTGCAGGTGTGCAGTATATATCATTTTTTAAATGACTTTTGTAAATATTTCCAATTCCCTGTTCTCTTGTTGGAGCATGTGGTATCTAGATGTGAAAAGATATACACCCACTAGTAATACTGTCCCTAGTGTTCATTCCTGTGGTTGGTTGGTTGTTCAGAAGGACTTGTGGATATAACACAACAATTTACCAAATTTCTTAAAGGATAAATAACTTTCCTTATGATTTTTATATGTATTTTTGCATGTGTAATTTCTGGTTAAAAGGGATATATTTATTAAATGCTACCATGTGCTAACACATTAATGTGTTAATTACTGCAGGTCCCATTTAATACAGTGGAATTAATTTTGCTAATGTGCAATTACTGTATATTGAAGGCCTGTAACACTTGCTCAGTATGTATGATTTCAACAAGACTCAGTATTAGTTTCTTACCCTTTCTTATTTATGTAATTTTGTTTATTAAATGTTAACTGCTTGTATCACAGTCATCTTTGTTTCTGATATACCTGCTTCAGAGTCTCTGCAGCATTGTTTGTTTCAGAAAGAATATTATTCGTTGGCTGCCCTCATTTTTCTCCCTGAGCCTTGGCAAGTGTATGCACAGGCTGCTTCAGGTCTGCTCGGAGCACTTCTTCAAGCAGATCCATTTGAGGCCTCAAGTGAGCCGTGCCCTTGGGTGTCTCTGGCAGGACTGCAGACACTCAGCCTACACTGCGCTGGGTTCCTCATTGTTTCCAGTGGGAGGCAGGCTGTCTCTCTTCTGCAACGACTGGATTCCTAACACTTCAAATCAGTGGGTTTTGGAGATGGAGTTTGCCTGTCCCGTTCCAGATGCCTTCATGACATTTCTCGTCTCGTCTCTAAAGTGCCAGGCTTTCATTACCTTTCAGCATCTCTGCAATATGGAAGTGGTGGACTCTGTTCCACTGGACATGCACTCTGTTTGTCATGGTCCCGAAGAGAGGTGGTTCTTTCCAGACCATCTTGAACCTCAAGGGGGTCAATGCTTGCCTCAGTCCAGCACTTTTGGATAGAGGTTCTGTGTTAGATCATCGTGTTGGTGTGGTCAGTGGAGTTTGATTTTCCTGGACCTCATGATGGCTTATTTATCCATTTCCATTGTGGTTCATCATAGGAAATCTGTGCTTCTGTGTACTGGAACTAAATCCAAACTACCCAAGTGGTCCAAATTATAAATAATCATATAAAGGATATAACCCACTAAATATGGAAAGTGCAACACAAACTTAAATCCTAATCCAGGAAAAGGCCTCAGAATTGGAGCCTACGCGTAGTCCTATCATGGACTGAACTGTCAGCGTAGTAAAACACTCCATGCTCCAGTCATAGGCCAAAAACCTGGAGTCTATAAAGTTTTTTTCTAACTAAATATTAATTTTTGTAAATTTTTTTTATTTTTTCTTTCTAAGTTAAACCCTAAAAGTCCATATTAAAATATTCATATCAAAAATGTTCAATTAAATAATGTTTTAAATAAACCTTCAGGGTGTATATTCTGCAGTTACTTTATTAACATAGCCTCACACTAACTAAATGTAGACGTTGCAGTTTCTTAAGGTTAGAGAAATGAAAGGCAACATAGTAGCAAATGGTCAAAAAGTCTCATACTGATTTTACAATTCACTTATCTTAAACGGTGTTCATTTGTAGCTTTAGGAGACAAGTCGCAGTCTAATGCCTGTGCACTGGCTATGCCGCCGACACGGCAGCGTTTCGTGGACAATAATGTAAGTCCACTGCTTCAGGGCTAATAGCCAAAGTACATTAAGGCATCTAGAATATAGCAAATAAAGGCATTAGTGTACGTTCTATATAAAGAATACAGTAACGGATGTAACAATACTCACTGCGTGCATGTCAGCTACCAAACATTCTCTAGCAAAAATAAAATGGCGACAGCGTTTAATTTATGCACTTCCATTCAAGGAAGTAGTCATGTGGCACTATGACCTCACAGTCATGTTCAAGTTAGAGCACTGAACTCCTATCAGAATAATGGCATAACTGGAAAGATATATTAATAAAAGTGTTGCCATTCTAAATTTCTGTTAAGACCACAAGGGTCTAAAGTCCCTAATCGATTAATATTACCCAGTATATTAATAAAATGGCACAACAATCCTGGCAAAGTGGTTTAAGTTTTAGCACAGACTTCATTAGCTCAGTACTGGACTCCTCAACTTCACTTAATTGGGAACAATCTACAATGAATAACTCTCTTTTATGGGATGAATTGGGACTGTTATCAAAACGGTATATCCGTGCGGAATTACACGGAGCTACCTTGACAGAATACTGTAAAAAAGAATACATTCCTAGAGGCTTACGTGTGTTTAAGGAACCACGGATGTTTAATGATGACACTGAATTTAATTTACAATGGGTATCTATTCTCAATAAATGCTCATTAGATTTAATGGTATTGGTTATTGATCGGACTAAAAAAGCCATGACCTCCATGAAGATTGAAATTGAAGAGAAATTAAAAACTTTGAGAGAAAATTCAACAGAAGTGGAATTCAAACAACATCAAGATAATATGAAAGTGAAAGTGGATACATTTAGAATGGAAATCCAGAAACATACATTTAAAAAATATAAGAGGGATGAACAGGATTACCTTCTGCAAAAAGTCTATCCCTGGTTAAGACCTAAAGCACCAGAACATTCTGCTAAAGAGAAGAAAGTGACTTTCGATCATACTTCGGAATCCTCTAATTTCAGCAATAGCTCTGATGAGGACTTATCTAATTCTGGTCCAAGACAATCACGTAGAGGGAGATGGCGTAGAGGTGGTAATCGTACTCAGACCCAAGATCAAAATCCCAATTACTATCAAAATCAATATCAATATTCAAATCCGAGACCGCAAAGACCACAGACGCGTTCCCAGCGAGGTCAAAATTATCCATAGCAGTCACAGACCTCTATATTGAGGAATTCTGAGTATCGTACCACTCAGCCTGAAATACTTGTAGATAAATCATCTATTGTAAATTTGTCTGATCATGTTCTAACTGAGGATGAGATTTTGGTACTATCTAAAGGCCTTTCTTTTGTGCCAAGTACCCCTACTGATATATTTCAGACAAAGGTGGATATTGAAAAATTTTTTCGGGTGCTAAAGATTAAAGCATTCTTTTCTAAAACTGATGCTGAATCTACTGATAAAGGGGAATCTATTGTAACTCCTAAATCGACATGGATCCCGCCAGGCCCAACGGATCCGATATTAGAGACGTTCCATCAACTAGTTATGGCTGATATTGATAAGAATCATCAATCTATACATAACTATAGAAAACACAACAATATGAGCAAAAGAGAATATCTAGCCATTAAAGCACTTACACAGGATAAGGATCTAGTAATCAAAAGAGCGGATAAAGGTGGTAAGATTGTCCTCAGTAGAGAACTCTACCTGAAAGAAGCATATAAACAACTACATAGTGATGACTATATCATTTTGACCGATGACCCTACGGCATCTTTACAGTTAAAAATTAATGATCTAACAAAACAAGCTCTTGATAAGGGTTTTCTTACTAAAAGAGAATTCAGATTTCTTAATGTACCTTATCCAAAAATTCCGATCCTTTACCTGTTGCCTAAGATTCATAAATCGATATCTGATCCACCTGGTAGGCCTATTGTTTCAAATTGTGGTGCTTTACTTGAGGCCTCCTCAATATATATTGATAAATTTTTACAAACATTTGTCAAACAAACTACTGCGTATATTCAGGATACTACAGAGTTCCTTGGTAAACTGGAAACGATCGTCCCGGACTCCCATTCAATTATGGTGACGATTGATGTATATTCTCTTTATACAATCATTCCACATGCTGAGGCAATGGATGTAATGAAAGAAACTTTGGAGAAAAGAATAAATCCTAAAGTACCAACTGAGTTTTTGCTTCAATTAGCCAACATTGTTCTTACAGACAGTTTTTTCATGTTCGAGAATTCCCTATTCCAACAAACAACTGGGATAGCTATGGGTATCACTATGGCCCCCTCGTTGGCGAATCTTTTTATGGATAAGTTTGAACGGAGCTGGATATATCCCTCTATATTTTTCAATAAGATTAAAATATGGATACGATATATAGATGATATTTTTATTGTTTGGAATGGAGATGAAGAAGAACTTATCCAATTCCTGCAATATATAAATTCATGTCATTCCAAAGTGAAATTTACTCACTCTTACAGTGTTGATAAAATCTCATTCCTTGACGTTCAAATAACCATACAAGATGGAAGATTTCAGACTGAAGTATATTTTAAGCCTACTGACTGTAACTCTGCACTTCTTTTTTCTAGTGCACATCCTTCTACCTTGAAGAAGAGTTTACCGTATTCCCAATTCCTTAGAATTAGGCGAATATGTTCCTCTACTTTAGAATATAAGAGGCAAGCTAATATACTGAAAAATCGATTTCTTCAATGAGGGTACCCTTTGAAAATTGTTACAGCGGCATATAAACATGCATTATATAACCATCGTGAATATTTACTGATTCCCAAAAATAAAAACTCTTCATCTCAGGAGGAACGTGTGATGACTTGTGTCTTAACTTTTTCAAATGATAGTTATCAAACCGTTAGATCCCTGAGAAAACATTGTGAGATTTTAAAAATCTCAGGGATATTTCAAAATTTCCATCTAAGGATAGCATATCGTAGAAAACGAAATCTTAAGGAAATCTTATGTCCACCTATGCTTCCTGGATTGTTGAAATATACTGACAGTTCTCCCCAAGGTCATCATGGCTGTGGCAGTTGTCAAATGTGTATAATCATGATGAGCACCAGTATATTTTGTAACCCTAGAGATAATAAAAACTATCAATTAAGACATACCTCCAATTGTAAGTCTCAAGGAGTCGTATATATTCTACAATGCCCCTGCAAATTGCTCTATGTAGGACAAACATCTAGGAGATTTAACATTCGCCTTACTGAGCATAAGAGTAACATTAAAAATCAAGTGCTTACTGCTCCGTTGGCAAAACATTGTATTGACAAAAATCATGGGTTCCTTTCTCTTAAGGGTATTGTTATTGAGATTGTCGATCGGAACACCAGAGGAGGGGACTATAGACGTTATCTAGCTCAGTGTGAACAACGCTGGATTAATCGATTAGGGACTTTAGACCCTTGTGGTCTTAACAGAAATTTAGAATGGCAACACTTTTATTAATATATCTTTCCAGTTATGCCATTATTCTGATAGGAGTTCAGTGCTCTAACTTGAACATGACTGTGAGGTCATAGTGCCACATGACTACTTCCTTGAATGGAAGTGCATAAATTAAACGCTGTCGCCATTTTATTTTTGCTAGAGAATGTTTGGTAGCTGACATGCACGCAGTGAGTATTGTTACATCTGTTACTGTATTCTTTATATAGAACGTACACTAATGCCTTTATTTGCTATATTCTAGATGCCTTAATGTACTTTGGCTATTAGCCCTGAAGCAGTGGACTTATATTATTGTCCACGAAACGCTGCCGCGTCGGCGGCATAGCCAGTGCACAGGCATTAGACTGCGACTTGTCTCCTAAAGCTACAAATGAACACCGTTTAAGATAAGTGAATTGTAAAATCAGTATGAGACTTTTTGACCATTTGCTACTATGTTTCCTTTCATTTCTCTAACCTTAAGAAACTGCAACGTCTACATTTAGTTAGTGTGAGGCTATGTTAATAAAGTAACTGCAGAATATACACCCTGAAGGTTTATTTAAAACATTATTTAATTGAACATTTTTGATATGAATATTTTAATATGGACTTTTAGGGTTTAACTTAGAGAGAAAAAAGAAAAAAAATTTACAAAAATTAATATTTAGTTAGAAAAAAACTTTATAGACTCCAGGTTTTTGGCCTATGACTGGAGCGTGGAGTGTTTTACTACGCTGACAGTTCAGTCCATGATAGGACTACGCGTAGGCTCCAATTCTGAGGCCTTTTCCTGGATTAGGATTTAAGTTTGTATTGCACTTTCCATATTTAGTGGGTTATATCCTTTATATGATTATTTACTTCTGTGTACTGGGTCAGGATTTTCAATTTTAGGCCTTACCTTTTGGCCTGGCTATAGTGCCATACATTTTCTCCAAAGTGATGGGGGTGGTGGCTGTGCATCCTCAGTGCTAAGGGGTTCAGGTTCACCCGTATTTGGTCGACTGGCTGATTTGAGCAGATTCATTGGTGGAGGTCAGTTAGGTCTTCTCTTGGAATTTCTGGGCTGGGTCATAATTCGATCCAAGAACCACTTCATGTCTCAGATTCTGGAATACCTGGGAGTCCACTTTGACATGAGCTGGGGGATGGTTTTCCTTCTGCAGGAGTGAGTGGGGAAGTTATAGTTGCAGATGTGCCAGTTGTGTGAACTTCCGTAGCTCATGGTCCAAGACTATTTGCAGCTTTTAAGTTCCATAGCTATGACTGGAGGTGGTGCCATTGGTGTGTACTTACATATGCTTTCTACAGCAGGCTCTGGTGGGCACTGGCCTCTCGGGAGTAATTTTCTCCTGCTCACGCCCAGGGCTGTCTGCTGAACCTTATGAGAGGGTTCCCTCTGGATCCTCCTCAGTAGGTACTGGTCTCCACAAATATGAGTCTCATTGGTTAGGGGAGCTCACCACCTTGAACATGTGGCACAGAGCACCTTGTAAATGTATCCCGGTCCATGAACTGCCCGGAGACCGGGAGGTCCATCTGGCTCTGCAGGAGTTTGTCGCTCTTGAAAGAGAAGGTAGTCTGAGTGATGATATGGTGGTGGCATACAAGCAGGGTGGGACCAGGAGTCTGTCAGTTGGTGGAGACACATCTGCAGGCAAAAACAATGTGCAGGTGGACTTCTCTCAGTCATGCTCTACTGGATCCAGGAGAATGGAAGCTGGGGCTCTAAGCCTTACAGCCCATTTTTGACAGCTGGGAGCCGCCTCAGTTTGACTTGTTGGTGTCCAGAGCTAATGTGGAGGTGGAGTGCCCTTTCAGTCACAGAGGACCCAGTCTCTCTCGGCAATTAAATGCCTTGGCCATTGATGGCGCCTCTTTAATTTCCCTCCATGGCCGCTTGTTGCTCAGGATTCCATGTCAAATTCATCTGGTCTTGTTGGTGGTGTTGGATTGGCCTTGCAGACCTTGGTATACAGGTATCCAGCATCTGCCAGTGGTGGACCCACTTCTGCTCAAGAGTTGGGGTCTGCTCCAGTAAGGGCCTAGATCCCTTTTGGCTTGCAGTATGACCATTGAGAGATGATGGTTAGAGAAGTGTGGATTTTCCCCCACAGTGACTTGGTCCTCCTATGAGTATCTGGAATGTTTGTATCCAGGTGTGGGGAACAGTCCCCATCTCCCTACAAGGTTGAGTCAGCAAATTCCAAGCAATAGTTCACTGCCTTCCTTAGACCAGTGTTGCTTAATGGGATGAATCTAAATCAGTACTCTTAATGGGCAGATGTTCAAAACCTAACATTAGTGTTAGAAATTATTACTGATGGACTAGTGCCAGCACTAATGTTTTCCTGCACTAGAATCTTCTAAGCATTCCATGCATAGTGTGTGCACCAAAGATTAGCACAAATTGCATTTACTTGTAGGCAAAAGGATGTAGCTATTCTCTCAATGCTCAGAGAAACAGTGCTTAAAAATAAACATGCTCTGATGCTGGTTGTGTTGGGTGAGGGGGAAGAGTTAAAAGGGATGATTTCTCCTAATTTTCCTTGTAAAATCTGTAGATTTTGATTTTATTTGAAAGAAGGAAGCTGGTGCAAACCTGAGTTCCAGGGATAGGGAATAAATGTGCGAGTCTGAGCAAAAAAAGTAGAAGACTGGCACCTGTTTTTGCATTTTAAATACAAGATTTTAAGTGGCTTTTTATTTTGAAAAGCTTATTTAAGGAACAGAGGAACAGTGCTGATGTACATCTGTACTTCTGGGCTTCAATATGCACACTGCAAAACTCTTGTGTGCATGTGCCAGGCACATTCCTTCTTTTTGCACAGTATGAATATCATTTACATTCTGTTAACGTTGAACATTGTAAAATTTAATTTTTGTATTCTGGTTCTGCAGTATTTTTAGCGTCTAGAGTTCTGAGTATTAGCCCAAGTTCCTCCCCAAGGTGATTTAGATTTTTATCTAAATCATAGGTTACCAACCTTTTTTTGAATCAGAGCCCACTTTTTCAGCGAATGATTCGATAGCGACCCCCCCTTGGATAAACAATATTGTACATACTATATATTGGAAAACAAGGACAAAATTTTTAAATTATTTTATTAGAAGGTAATAACAATATTGATAATATGATTATTATGAGAGAGATCCATATGTACGGAAATATTGTAATAAACATGATATGTTTTAGAGATATTAATCTCCATCATGTATGTAAAAGTCGAAGATACTGTAAGTAGTAATTTCATTTTTCGCTTATTTCAGTGTTCTCCCCGGAAATTTTTTCTAGCCGGGTGGCATGAAAAATAGCCAGGTGGGGAAATTTGGTGGTGGCATCTGTTACCCTTCCCCCCCTCCCTCCACTTCCCTTCAGCGCCACTCAACCTCTTCCCCTCATCGGGCCACCTTCCTCCCTTCCCCTCACCTTCGCGGGTGCTCTTCATAGTTTTCTGAGGTATCTGGATGCAGCAACATTCTCACCAAGTCCCTGCGACTGTCCTAAAGATTCTTCTCCGATGTACTTCCTGTTTCTGCCGGGGTGCCTTGCGTCAAAAAGGTGAAGTGTCAAAAGTTGAAGAATCAAAACATAGACAGTGCTGCCATCAGTGGCCATTGGATTCACCAATTGCTCAAGGGGGCGGCGGCTGGTCCTCAACACTCCCCTCAATATGACTTGGACACAAAATGCCCCCTTAGACTTCTCAGCATCCACTAGTGGGCGATAGTGCCCCTGTTGGGAACCACGGATCTAAATCATTCTGTGATCTTACCCATGTCTTTTTTTATTTTTTTTTTCCACCTCGTACTAGACTGAGAGGCTTTTCTTCATACCCTGAATTGCAGGTGAGCTTTGTTCTGCTACCTTCACTGAACAAAAGACCTCAAAGCCTTCCGAACTGTTCATAATGTTCAGAAATCCTGGTTCTCTGGCTTCCAAACAAACCCTAGCAAGATGATTTCAGACTGCATTTCCCTCTATTATACACACTCTCTCAATGAATTCCTCTTGAACACAGCCATATGTGCTCCAAGCTAAGTAAGGCCCCTTCATGGCAAATATCTGAGTAGCCTCCATAACAGATGACTTGTATTGTGACTTTGTGATTGTTTCACACCTTCATTGAACATTACTGCCAAGATCATTAGCTCAATACACAGCTTTTTGGCCCCACTATTCTCTGCATCCTCTTTGCTGGTGCACTCCCTGTCTATTCAGATGTTTCCCCGGCCACCAAAGCAAGCATAACTACCTGACTTTCAGCTTGAAACTCACTAGTGAGTGACTCCATTCCTGTGAGTACTCTCTGGAGAGAAACAAAGTTGCTTGCCTGTAACAGGGGTTATAAGAACACAAGAATAGCCTTACTGGGTCAGACCAATGGTCCATCAAGCCCAGTAGCCTGTTCTCACGGCCAATCCAGGTCCCTATATATATTGACCATCCCATGCCAGTTCGCATTTAGCTTTTATTATCGATCAGTGGGGGAAGGGAGATGAAAACATTCAAATTTAGACTTCTCTGAGCTGAAGGAGTACGCCACACAAGGCTTTGTCAGTGATGTAAACTAGAATATGGCTGTATAACTTTATCTCTTACAGGTAAGCAACTTTACTTATTCTGACACATTCTGGTTTCCATGGCCCCTACCTAGCCATATTTCCCAACTTTGGTAGCTGTTATTTTTGCTCCTGGTTAAGTTAAGCAATTATAAATTCAGAAACATAAGGAGAGTTGTTTTCCTTTCAGATTTCTTGGTAAACAGTTTTTAAGTGGTTTAAAATCTGGATTTGAAAGTTTGCATTGTATCCAAATGTAAGTTCCAGTTCACATGCATACTGACTTCGAATCACGGTGCAGTTGGTGTATCCTAGCAGAAAACCTGGTGACAGGTACTGGAGATTTACTTGTAATCTTATGTTATTGGAACTGACCTGCAAATTCAAGTACAAACAAATAGCCTGCCAACAGTGATTGATTTTTATTTTTTATTTTTTTAAAAGGCCATTGGAGGTGTTTTGAAAATTTATGTAGTTTTCATTTTGAAGTATAATATAACATTGTTAAACCACTAATGGCTGCTGCTGTTGAGTTGCACAATTTTCAGAATTTATCATTTTATAGATACAAATGTTTCGATTTTTATAACAGCAAAGTTTTAGAAGGCAAATTACAATTTGGGGACAAGTAAGGATCTCTTGAAAGCCCACTGGTACCAAATGGCAGGTGGAGTGAGAACAGGAAGTCTATGTTCCTCAATACAGGTTTTGTCGGTGGCTTTTCTTTGATCTGCAACAACATTCATGTGGATTGCTGTTCAGCAGAAAGATTTGCTTCATTAGCTAACTGGTTGTTTTTGGAAAATAGCACATCATCAGGAGCTATTCAAATTGCTGGTAATACTTGATTTTAGAAACAAATCTGTTATAACAGTGGAAAAAAACTTTGCTGATTAAGAGTATTGACGAAAAAGCGAAAACAGCAAATATACCATAAGTTTGCCCATCCATACTGTCTTCTAATGTGTACTCTTTTATTTTCTTCCTTAGATCTGCTCGTGCACAGATATGTATAATATTCGAGTGTAATTTAAATGGGTGGCTTCCAAATCTGTCCAGGGGACCTCCAGCCAGTCAGGTTTTCAGGATACCCACAATTGCATTTATCTCAAAAACCTAACTGCAGTTCTCTTGGGACAGGATTGGGATCAACTGGGTTAGATTAGTCTTAAATCTTCATTCACCTTCGTCCTGATTTGATTTTGGGCCAGTTATGATTGCCTCTTTAGATAAGAATATATTAGGTCCTCTTAGCAAATGAATATAACTTTTACAAATTCTGCTACTGATTTTCCTTGTTGGCTATTTATGCTGCATAGTATATTGACATTTTGCGTTTTAATTTCATCTATATTCCTCATTTATCTAACATTTTTTCTCATTCCCCTTGATCCAACTAGATGTGTAAATCTTCATCTTGTGACCTACTGTACAATATATACTCATCTATAATTCAAGAGCAATTTCAGGACTAGAAATGGTCAAAAATGCTGTGACATATATATAAGTTGAGGCTGGGTCCTACATTACTCCTCTCCTCTGTCCTTCCCCTCCACCTCTGGGTCCTGCTTTCTTCTCTTTATCTTACCTTGCCAACATCCCCTTACCTTTCCCAAACCCACTCCCCGTTCCATAGCTCACAGCTTCATTTAATAGTTGGGCTTTTTCCGAATCCTTATCCACATAGTCTCCGTCTGGATTCCTAAGACTTACAATCCCGCCTGAGTTTTTTCTTCTGTCACTGATATACCTGAAGAAGGATTTATCTCCCTTCTGGATGTTCTTTGCCAGAGACTCTTCCATGTGGAATTTAGCCTCTCTGACTGCTGTTTTGACGGCTTTTGATTTGGTCAGGTAGTCTGCTCTAGAGTCCTGCTTCCCTGATTTTTTGTAAGAGATGAATGCTTTTTTCTTCTCCTTGATGAGGTCTGAGATCTCCGCAGTAAACCACTGTGGCTTATTGTTCCTTCGCCGTTTACTTACTGATTTAACATAGCGGTTTGTTGCTTCTTGTATGGTGGCTTTCAAAGTCGACCACATTTCTTCCACATTATCAGTTTCTGCTTGGCTTTGTAGCGCCTGGTGAACGAAGTCTCCCATTTCTTTGAAATTTGTGTCCTTGAATTTGAGGACCTTGGTCAGTGTGGTAGATTTAGTGAAACCTTTCCTGAGATTGAACCATACCATGTTGTGGTCACTGAAGGCCAATGTGTCGCCCACCGAGACCTCTGTGACACTTTCTCCATTGGTAAGTATCAGGTCCAGTATTGCCTGATCCCTTGTTGGTTCCAACACCAGTTGCCTGAGTCTTGCTCCCTTCATAGTGTTTAATAGCCTCCTGCTGCTGCCGGAAGCAGAGGTAAGTGTAACCCAATCCACATCAGGCATGTTGAAGTCACATAGCAATACTGTGTCCCCACGCAAGGTGATATTTTCTATATCTCCGATTATTTCCATATCCAGGTCATCCTGTTGTCTTGGGGGTCTGTAAATTATGCCAAGATACAAGCATTTGTCTTTCCCTCTGGCCAAATTAACCCAAAGGGATTCCCCAGTATACTGGACATCTGTGATTCTCGTGACCTTAATGTCATCTTTAGTATATAATGCTACACCTCCTCCCATTCTGCCCTCCCTGTCCCGGCGAAGCAAGTTGTAACCCGGTATGACCATATCCCACCCGTGGGAGTCTGTGAGCCAGGTCTCAGATATCGCCACCACATCCAGGTCGGCATTCCTTATTTCTGTTTCCAATTCCAGGATCTTGTTTCCTAAACTGTGTGCGTTGACGTACATAGCCCTCCACGTTGTATTTTTGTTACGTCTCAATGGGGATATTTCTGCTTGAGCTATTTGAACACCTTTAGCATTGTTTGCGTTATTTGTGCTTTCCTTAGGCCCAGAACTACAATGTGTATTCCCCATATACCCAGAACTACAGTGTGTACTCCCCTTAGACCCAGAATTACAATGTGACCCATAAATATGATGTGACCCTACTCCCGACTTGAAAGTGTGTGCACTCACCCCCGACCCAGAATTTTGGTGACTACTTACCTCAGCCTCAAAAAAGTATTGGCAGTTTAATTCGCCAGGTATGTTGTTTATGCCTGTACCCTCCCCCGACTTACCTAGTTTAAAGCCCTGTGGAGAAGGCGGGCTAGACGGTGTCCAAGGACATTCTTCCCTCTTCTGGTCAGGTGTAGCCCGTCATGTCCCTGTAGCCCTTGCAGTGCTTCTCCATGGTGCAGAAACCCGAAGCTCATCTCCTTGCACCATCCTCGCAGCCAGTCGTTCGCCCTCCGTATTCGATCCTCTCTGGCTCTGCCCTTGCCCTTCACTGGGAGAATCGAGGAGAAGATTACCTGCGCATCCATCCTCCTCAGCTTCTCCCCCAGGGCCCTGAAGTCTTCAGGTATGTTGTCCGAGGTGCTCCTGGCGGTGTCGTTGGTTCCGACGTGGATTAGAATCATGGGGAAGTGGTCTCGGGGCTTGATGAGTCTGTCAAGGCAAGCAGTGACATCCCGGATCCTGGCCCCTGGCAAACAGCAGACCTCTCTTGATTGTAGGTCTGGTCTGCAGATTGGTCCCTCGGTGCCCCTCAGCAGTGAATCTCCGATGACCACCACTCTGCGCTTCTTAGGGGTAAGCCGTACAGTTGATTCCGGAGCTGGAATCGTCTGCTGAACATCTTCTTGTACCTCTGTCTCTGGACCTTCCTGTAGCAGTTGATATCTGTTCCTCAGGGCGATTTGTTGTGTCGATGTAGAGCTGTCCTGTGTGAGAGAAAAAGAGACAGAGTTAGGTCCTCTGCGTTTTCCTGTGGAGGAAGTCACCAGCTGCCAGGAGTCAGCGTCCCCAACCACTTCCTGCATTCCAGCGGTTTGTCTCAAGGTGGCCGTTTTGGACGCTTTGGGTGTTCCCAGGGTGGTCTTGTCAGGTTCCTGTTCAGCGATCTGAGACAGCTCCTGGATGACTCCATCGATGAAGGTCTCGTCATCTCGGATGCTCCTTAGACGCTGAACCTCCTCTCTCAGGCTCTTCAGCTCCATCAAAAGGCTTTCGTCTGGTTGATCCATTACTTCTGTCTGCGTTGAGACTGTAGACCTCTTTGAGGGGATGGCCTCGGTCTGTACAGAGACCTCTGCCCTCCGTCCTGGTTCCCCTTCCATCTGTACTCGGACCATAGCCATCCCCTGGGTGCTCTCGGTGACTGAACTGCCTGTTTTGATGTGGTTCAGCTTTGGAGAGGGGACATGAGAATAGTGACCTAGTTTGGGTTCAGGAATGCATGTTGGCTTCACAGTTGCAGTCTGAGTCTAGTTCTGAGACTGGGTTTCATTATTCTTTTCGGGCAGAAGATTTCATATTTTTCTAGTGATTTTTCTATTGCTCTTTTATCAAGCAATACTGGAAGTGAGGATGCTGCACAAATAACTATAAGGCAGAGCTCTGGTATTCTCTCTCTCTCTCCTGCTGGTAGATGGGCACAATTTCACAAGTCTCTGGATTGATCTATAAACATAAGAATAGCCTTACTGGGTCAGACCAATGGTCCATCCAGCTCGGTAGCCCATTCTCACGGTGGCCAATCCAGGTCACTATTACCTGGCCAAACCCAAAGAGTAGCAACATACCATGCTACCGATCCAGGGCAAGCAGAGGCTTCCCCCATGTCTTAACAGACTATGGACTTTTTCTCCAGGAATTTGTCCAAACCTTTCTTAAAATCAGCTACGCTATCCGCTTTTACCACAACCTCTGGTGACACGTTCCAGAGCTTAACTATTCTCTGAGTGAAAACATTTTTTTCCTATTGGTTTTGAAAGTATTTCCCTGCAGTTTCATCGAGTGTCCCCCTAGTCCTTGTGATTTTTGACAGAGTGAAAATTGATCCACTTGTACCTATTCTTCTCCACTCAGGATTTTGTAGACTTCAATCATATCTCCCCTCAGCCGTCTCTTTTCCAAGCTGAAGAGCCCTAACCTTTAGTCTTTCCTTACACGAGAGGAGTTCCATCCCCTTTATCATCTTGGTCGCTCTTTGAACCTTTTCTAGTGCCACTATATCTTTCTTGAGATAAGACCAGAATTGAATTCAATACTCCAGTTGAGGTCGCACTATGGAGCAATACAGAGGCGTTTTAATATCGTTAGTCTTTGTTTACCACCCATTTTTAAATCCTAGCATCTTGTTTGCTTTTTTGGCCGCCGCCGCACATTGGGCGGAAGGTTTTATCGTATTGTGTACAATGACACCCATATCTCTTTCTTGGATGCTAACCCCTAAGGTGGACCCTAACATCTGGTAACTGATTTGGGTTATTCTTCCCAATATGCATTACTTTGCATTTGTCCACATTAAATTTCATCTGCCACTTGGACGCCCAGTCTTCCAATTTCCGAAGGTTTTCCTGCAATTTTTCACAGTGCATGCATTTTAACAACTTTGAACAATTTAGTGTCATCTGTAAATTTAATCGCCTCACTCGTCATCCCAATTTCCAGATCGTTTATAAATAAGTTAAATAGCATCGGTTGGAACTAATGGAAAGAAAAATAAACTAACGTGCACCAGTTCTGCATTGCTAATTGCACAGATTTCCCTCTGTAGTAATCTGTAGAAGGTTCACTTAGTAGCTTTACATAAAGTTTGCTTTGGCAGTAGTGTACTGACAAGTTCTGGCTGCAGCACTCATTTATACTGGTAATATCATAGAAAAGAGTTGTTTCTCTGCCTCATCTACTGGTAGGATGATACTGTTTATAATATTAGTGAACATTTGTAAACTTCTTGTACTAAAAAGACATACTTAATTAGGGATAGGAGTGAATGGGAGTCATGCCTGCCTCCTTTCTATTGTACAATTGAAGGGGAGATAAGCAGCATCTTGGGGGTGGGTTAGGAGATAAACTAATGAACCAGTTGATTTTTTTTTTTTTTTTTGGGGGGGGGGTAGGTAGTGAGGGGAAGGTTGCCATTCAGTTTAGAAGTGTGCCATAACATCTCTGGTGCTAGACACAATGGGGGTCTCGGCACTCACCAGAGGGCTACAACTTAAAAATAATTACTCAACTAAAAGTAAAATTAGTTAACTGAAATAGTAACTACAATAGTTATTAAATGGGGATCTCGGCACTCACCAGAGAGCTGCAACTTAAAAATAATTACTCAACTAAAAGTAAAATTAGTTAACTGAAATAGTAACTACAATAGTTATTAAATGGGGATCTCGGCACTCACCAGAGAGCTGCAACTTAAAAATAATTACTTAACTAAAAGTAAAATTAGTTAACTGAAATAGTAACTACAATAGTTATTAATGTGCTGATTTTTTTAACTACTAATGTCCTTACAAGTGTCTGAGGATGAAGCTGTGATAATGTATGTTTAAAACTTTGTAAAGGTATATAATCTTTCTTTTAGCCAGTTCAAATTTACAGTCAATCACAAATCTATATTTTTGGACTTGCTTCCAGCTCAGCAGCCATTTCAGTGTTTTGTATTTAGTGATTTGGTATTTGAGTGATTTGATTGGTAGGAAACTCAGCTTGCCGTGGTGGGAGAAGAATCAATGGCATATCGTTAGCATGTTCGAGATTTACTGCACACCTGTAATGCCCAGTGTGGTGGTTTAGGGAACATGGAGTGCTTCTGGGCTTCTATAGGGCTCAGGCTCCATTCAAGGTTGATGATTGTTCTAAATTCCCATTGTTTTCTTGGCTTTTTTCCCTTGGTATATGTGTCGTCTGGAATCTGATTTGTAGTTGGTGAGGTAACATACGTGGAGCTCTTAATGGACGCTGAAGGAAAGTCAAGGGTAAGTGTTGAGAGAACTACTTCTTCTGTGGATTTACTACATGACAAAATGTAACTATGGTGGTATGAAATGAATTCAGGAAGGTAATTGGGTACTTCATGGCAGATAATGTTTGGCACAGACTACTATCTTTGGGGGAGGGGTTTTCAGATAAAAATAGTATTCCATTTTTCATAGGTGATCGTGAACCATAATTGGTGCCGTTGTTTGCTTGGGTTCTGCATGGAACCTTGTAGAAGCATTTTCATGTGAAGTGTATTTATACAGGAAGCTTACTGGTGGCTGTTCATGGAAGTTCAGTAGACAGAATTAACAGTAGCTGACAATGTTACACCTTTGTTTGACAAAATCTGTAATCAAACCTGTTAAGAGGCCCAAATGTATTACACGGTAGTAGATGTTAAGGTTTTTGTGTGCATGTATGCACAGGAACAGATGAGACAAAATCACTGCAAGTTTTGACGCAGGAGACTAGAAATACTGGCACAGGTAGATGAGATGGTCCTGGGGGGGATTTTGAAGTAAAATGGTTAATGAAATACTATGAAATGTGAATTGGCCACACTAAGAATGACAAGGGGACAGAATTTCCCCTTGTGGATAACTGTGGGAAACATCCAGTGTCATTCTTTAGTGTCTATTAGAGAATGACACGGGGACAAATTTTTCCCCGTCCCCGGGAACTCTCCTATCCTGTCAGGTTTTTTTTTCCTGTCCCTGTCCCATTCCTGCAATCTCTGTCCTCATCTGTACAAGCCTCAAACACTTTAAAATCATAAGTGTTTGAGGCTTATGTGTTTAAGGCAAAACTTATAGGAAAGGGACAGGGACAGTGACAAAACTTGTGGGGATGGGACGGGGAAATCGAGTTTCCTGCGGGGACAAATTTGTCCCTGTGTCATTCTCTAGTGTCTATCTCAATCTCAGTCCTACAATGTAAGGCTTTTGAGGGTCAATAGCTGTGCCTATTCATACTCTGATTCTTCCCTCCTTAAAAAATGACACGGATGGTTTCCCACAGTTAACTGCGGGAACGGGGACAAATTCTGTCCCCGTGTCATTCTCTGTATATGAAGTTAAAATATTTATGCTATCTATTATGTTGATTCTAAGCTGTTAGGTTAAATGTTAAAAAAAAAAAAGCCTGTAAATTTAGGAATACTGAAATACTTGATTATGTGTTTAATTTGTTCTTTTTTTTCCCCCCTCCCCTTTACTCTGCTATGATTTCTGCATACCCAGGGATGCGCGTAAGTATCATGTTTGAGGTGTGTGTTGTTGTTTGTTTGATTTTATAGTCATGTTTTTGAAGACAGAAAAAATTAACTCATGAATATTTTATTTGACAGGGTGGTTGAGTTTAAACAAGAAGACAATATGAGAAAGGCTGCTGAAGTTCTGAACAAATATATGCTTAACGGAAGACCTCTGAAAGCTAAAGAAGTAAGTGGTAGAGAATTTCATTTGTGTTGGAGTCTCTCTAGGTTTTTAAAACTTGTTTGGGGTTTTTAATCCATCTTCATTACATCCACGCCGGAATCAGTAAGATAGGTGTTTTATCTCAACTCATGTACAGGGTCTTGCAGAAAACACATTCTTCTACAGTTCTTATTTCTGCAAGCGGACCATGCAGAAGGTCTTCTGATTTGCTTTTTCTTATTTGCTTAAGTTCGTCCTTTTTCAGTGGCTTCGGTGGTTTGAAACCCCTTTCGGATGGGTTCTCTGCCTGGGAAAGGATGCAGTTTCCATGGAGTCGGACTACAGCTTCACAGGGCAACTTTGGGTGGACCTGTGGAGCCAGCCTGCTTGTGCCATCTCTTGGCTCGGGGTCTCTTCCCCTGGGAACAAGCTTGCCTACTGACCTTGTCAGAGGCTTAAGCCCAGGCTGTGCATGGGTAAGATCCTTTGGGGTATAAGGCCACAGGTTGTGTTTTCCCGCCCCTGGTCGTGTGGCAAGGCTTCAGTTGGGGTTCGTCCAACTAGCAGCCTGAAGATCATGAAGATTGCTATGTTTGGAGAAAATTTGAGGCAGAAATTCCTTTCCCTTCATTGCTGCTGGCTGTTGCAAGATAGTGCTGTGAGGCAGGCACTTTGGAGATTTGTGAGTACAGCCCCATTACTTCCTATGCGAGAATCGGGCTGGGGGAGGGGGTTGTCTAAAAACATGGTGTTTATCACTTTCTGGGGTTAGGGTTCAGATCTCCCAGCTCTGAAACCCCTATTTCAGCAAATTTTATCTTTCTAACTCATTTTCATTGGCTGTTTTTGGCGCAGATTTAATTCCAGTGGCCATCTTGGATTTTATCGATCATTTTCTTCTCCCAGCTTCTTCTCCCTGC
Organism: Geotrypetes seraphini; assembly: GCF_902459505.1. Classification (NCBI taxonomy): domain Eukaryota; kingdom Metazoa; phylum Chordata; class Amphibia; order Gymnophiona; family Dermophiidae; genus Geotrypetes; species Geotrypetes seraphini. Next base: position 88,479,055 of record NC_047091.1, on the reverse strand, counting down.
CTTGTTACCTCTCGTTTTTGTGAAAAATTGTTAGGGATGGACTCAACCTCTAATCTGATGACTTCATGTGTGGATTGCACCAGTCTTCCGTCGGAGGAGTGTCCATGTTCTGCGTCACACGAGAGGGGACTAAAGCTTTGGACTTCGCCGCCTCCAGGTCCTCTAGGGTTGAGGAGCTGATATAGGTCCATGAATTGGACACCGACTAGCCCGCCTGCTTCGTAGGGCTTTAAACTAGGTAAGTTGGGGGAGGGTACTTACTCATGTACTGGTGCGGAAAGGAACTATCCTGATGGGATGAGTCGACACTCTGCTTCCAAGGTAAGGGCCCACATAGCAAACAGTTCTCTAGGAGCCACACAGACTCAGGTGGAAAACGCCTTACAGCGACCTAGCAAACACAATGTGTGGAGGGGCATGTATGTTAATGCTCACAGTTTAGGCAATAAAATTCTAGAGCTGGAAACTGAAATAAGGGATGCCAACCTAGATGTGGCAATAACCGAAACATGGTTTACGGACTCACATGGGTGGGATATGGCTATACTGGGGTACAATCTACTTCGTCGTGACAGAGAGGGCAGGTTAGGTGGTGGGGTAGCACTATACATTAAAGAAGACATCAAAACCACCAGGATCACAGATGTCAAATACACTGGGGAGTCCCTCTGGGTTAACCTGGTAAGAGGTGGCAATAAATGCCTGTATCTTGGTGTGGTATACAGACCCCCAAGACAAATGGAAGACATGGACACGGAATTAATAGAAGACATAGAGAATATCACTCTACGGGGCGACACTGTACTGCTAGGGGACTTCAACATGCCTGATGCAGACTGGAACACATGTTCAGCAACCACCAGTAACAGCAAGAGGCTTTTGGCCTCCATAAATGGTGCACAACTAAAACAGATGGTAACGGAGCCCACTAGGGCCCAGGCGATACTTGACCTGGTACTCACCAACGGGGAAAGCGTCTCGGAGGTCTTGGTAGGAGATACACTAGCCTCCAGCGACCATAACATGGTATGGTTCAACCTTAGGAAAGGATTCCCTAAATCAATCACAAAAACAAAGGTACTTAATTTCCGGGGCACCGACTTCACACGCATGGGAGATTTCGTCCATCAGATGCTGCAGGACCAAGCAGAGACCGGTAGTGTGGATGCTATGTGGTCGTACCTGAAATCATCCATACACGAAGCTACTAATCGCTACATAAAATCTATAGACAAACGGCAAAGAAACAATAAACCCCAATGGTTCACTGAGGAGATCTCGCACCTCATTAAGGAGAAGAAAACAGCATTTCTTTCCTACAAACGTACGCAGCAAAGGGAAACTAAAATAGAATATAAGACCAGGTCTGCAGCGATCAAAACAGCAGTTAGGGAGGCCAAACTTCGAGTGGAAGAAACTTTGGCAAAAAACATTAAAAAAGGGGACAAATCTTTCTTCAGGTATATTAGTGATAGGAAAAGGAACACAGATGGCATAGTACGCCTTAGAAGACCGGACGGAAACTACGCGGTGGCGGATTCTGAAAAAGCCGAAATACTAAATGAATATTTCTGCTCGGTCTTCACCTGTGAGGCACCGGGACACGGACCACAGTTGAAGACAAAACAAATTGCGGAAGACCCGTTTCAGAATTTTGAGTTCACACCTGAAGACGTCTACAGCGAACTGACAAGGCTCAAGGAGAACAAGGCCATGGGACCGGACAATTTACACCCAAGAGTGCTTAGAGAATTAAGAGATGTTCTGGCGGAACCGTTGGCTGTGCTCTTCAATTTCTCACTAAGCACGGGGAAAGTTCCGTTGGACTGGAAAACAGCCAACGTCGTTCCTCTGCATAAAAAGGGTTGCAAGGCTCAGGCTGCGAACTATAGACAGGTGAGTCTCACTTCAATAGTGTGTAAACTCATGGAATCACTAATTAAGCATAAATTAGATACGGTCTTGAATGAGGGGAATCTCCGGGACCCCAGTCAACATGGATTCACCAAGGGTAGGTCCTGCCAGTCCAATCTTATCAGCTTCTTTGACTGGGTAACAATAAGGCTGGACTCGGGAGAGTCCTTAGACGTTGTATACCTTGATTTCAGCAAGGCTTTTGATAGCGTCCCACACCGCAGACTGCTGAACAAGATGGAATCAATGGGGTTAGGAGTAACACAAACTACATGGGTTAAAGATTGGCTAAGTGGCAGACTTCAGAGGGTGATGGTTAACGGTACCCTCTCTAAAACGTCAGAAGTGACCAGCGGAGTGCCGCAGGGCTCAGTCCTGGGTCCACTCCTCTTCAACATATTCATTAGGGATTTGACTCAAGGGCTTCAAGGCAAGGTAACCTTATTCGCTGATGACACCAAACTATGCAGTATCGTAAACGGCTACAATCTACAGGATACTATGGAACAGGACCTCCGTACTTTAGAAAGTTGGTCCTCTATCTGGCAGCTGGGCTTCAACGCCAAGAAATGTAAGGTCATGCATCTCGGAAATGGAAATCCATGCAGAATTTACACCTTGAATGGAGAAACTTTGACCAAGACTACGGCAGAACGAGACTTGGGAGTGATCATCAGTGCAGACATGAAGACTGCCACTCAAGTGGAGAAGGCTTCATCTAAGGCACGGCAGATGATGGGTTGTATCAAGAGAAGTTTCGTCAACAGGAAGCCTGAGGTCATGATGCCATTATACAGAGCCATGGTGAGACCTCATCTAGAATACTGTGTGCAATTCTGGAGGCCACATTACCGTAAAGATGTGCTCAGAATTGAGTCGGTTCAGCGGATGGCCACCAGGATGGTCTCGGGGCTAAAGGGTCTCTCGTACGAAGAAAGACTGAACAAATTGCAGCTCTATACTCTCGAGGAGCGTAGGGAGAGGGGAGACATGATTGAGACATTAAAGTACATCACGGGACGAGTCGAGGTGGAAGATGATATCTTTCTTTTCAAAGGACCCTCGAACACAAGAGGACCTCCGCTCAAACTCAGGGGAGGGAAGTTTCGTGGAGACGTCAGGAAGTACTTCTTCACGGAACGAGTGATAGAGCATTGGAACAAGCTTCCAGTACAGGTGATCGAGGCCCGCAGTATCCCAGAGTTCAAGAATAAATGGGATACCTATGTGGGATCACTGCGAGGGTCATACCAATGAATAGGGTTGCTAGGATATAGACTTAATAGAGCAGGTCAGTAAAGTTTAGGGGCCAGTAGACTTAAAAGGGTGGGTCAATGGTATGGGCAGACTTGATGGGCTGTAGCCCTTATCTGCCGTCATCTTTCTATGTTTCTATATAGCAGATACCGTATATGACCTCAAGGGTTCTAGGCAAGGTCTCAGCTTATGCAGTGTTGGCTCGCAGGTAGTTTTGGATCTGCCACTGGACTGGAGATTCAACCTCTAAGGTGACTTTGAGCAGGCTCCCCTTTTTGGCAAATGCTCTCCATGCCAAACTCTTTTTGGCAAGGGGCTGCCATGACCTTGGGGCTGGTATGACCTCGTGGCTAGTATGGCGGCTGGCTGTCCTACGTTTCTCCAGGATGGCATGCGACATTCTCCAACTTCAGAAGAACTGGAAGCTCATGCTCTCTCTTTGAGACCTCCTCACTCAGGTTCAGTTCCCGTGGAGAATCCCCAGTGCTTTAGTCAAGCCTTGATTCTGAGAAGTTACTCAGACATGATCATTGCCACTCTGTTGAGGTCAAAGAAGCCCTCTACTATGGGAACTTGTGTCAAGACTCCTGTCCAGCAGTGGTGTGCCAGGGACCGGGTGGTGCCGTTGCTTGTTTCCTTTTTGGTGATCCTGGCTTTCTTCCAGGCCTTTGATCTTCATTCTGTAAATCCATGGAGGAGCCAGTTTTTCTGCATTGACTGCCTTGTTCTGCCTCCGATGTTTCTTTTTTCAAACTTGAGTATCTTTTGCCCAGCAGATGGACCCTGTGGGGAATTGTTCTACAGATGTGGGTCATATCTATACTGCTGGCTTTTCCATTTTGTTCTTGTTGCATGCAGCAGGTTTGTTCCATTTTGCTGCCATGTTCTTGCCTGTTTTTCATGTTTCCTGTTCATTAATTATTTTCTTATATATTGCAGCAGAACAGAATGCTGTTATGTTGGCAGGGAAGTTTCCTATGTCCCCTGTGTGTATATACTTTGTTCCAGTGCTATTCATTTGCTTTTGGGCTCAACTGTAGGGGACTTTATGTTCCTTAGCTAATTGGGAAGTGCAGAGAAAGAATGTGGTTTTCTGCAAGACCTAGTTCGTGGGTTGAGATAAAACAACTGTCGTACTGACTCCTCTGTGGATTTACAGAATAGAGAGTTACGCGGGGACAGAAATCCCACCCGTCCCCACCCGTCCCCGCCAAAGTCCCACCCGTCCCCGTGAGGAATCCCACCCGTCCCCACCCGTCCCCGTGAGGAATCCCTCCGTCCCCACCCATCCCCGCGAGGAATCCCCTCCGACCCCACCCGTCCCCGCGAGGAATCCCCTCCGTCCCCGCCCGTCCATATAAACTTCAGAAATAGTTATTTCATTTAATTATGCTACTGAATTAAAGGCTCTGGTAGAAACCCATTTACAAATAAGCAAAAAGACTTTATTAATTTGAAAATATTAATTGGGAAGAATACATACTTTGCAAATGGGTTTCTACCAGAGCCTCTAATGTTTATAAATTTTTATCAACACAACTAATATACTACTTTATCCTGAAGCAAAATAAAAAAAAAGAAATATAATTCTTTTCCTACCTTTGTTGCCTGGTTTCTGCTTTCCTCATGTTCTCATTCAATTCCTTCCATCCACTGTCTCTCTTCCTTCTGCATCTTCCATTTGCTCTGTTACTGTGCCTCTCCCTTTCTTCTCCCTTCCAAATTGGTCTGGCACCCATCTTCTTCTCTCCGCTCCCCCATAGTCTGGCATCTGTCTTCTTCCCTGCCAGTGTCTTCTCCCTACTCTCTCTTCCCCATTTCCTTTCAGCGTCCTTCTCCCCCCCATCTTCCCCATGTCCTGTCAGCGTCCTTCTCTCCCCTCTGTCTTCCACATGTGCTTTCAGTGTCCTTCTCCCCCCTCTGCTTCCCCATGTCCTTTCAGCGTCCTTCTCCCTCTCTGTCTTCCCCATGGCCTTTCAGCGTCCTTCTCCACACCCCCCCCCGTCTTCCCCATGTCCTTTCAGCGTCCTTCTCCACCCCTTTGTCTTCCCCATGTGCTTTCAGCATCCTTCTCCACCCCTTTGTCTTCCCCATGTGCTTTCAGCATCCTTCTCCCCCCTCTGTCTTCCACAAGTGCTTTCAGAGTCCTTCCCCCCCCCCCGCCCTTCCCATGGCCTTTCAGCGTCCTTCTCCACCCCTTTGTCTTCCCCATGTCCTTTCAGCGTCCTTCTCCACCCCTTTGTCTTCCCCATGTGCTTTCAGCATCCTTCTCCCCCCTCTGTCTTCCACAAGTGCTTTCCTTCCCCCCCCCGCCCTTCCCATGGCCTTTCAGCGTCCTTCTCCACCCCTTTGTATTCCCCATGTGCTTTCAGCGTCCTTCTCCCTCCTCTGTCTTCAAGTGCTTTCAGAGTCCTTCCCCCCCTCCTCCCGTCTTCCCCATGGCCTTTCAGCGTCCTTCTCCCCACTCCTTCTCTACCGCCCCGGGTGCAGCACAGCCGGCCAGGTCCCCTTACTTTTGTGGCACTTCCCCGACTGACTGACAACAGCCCCGGTCCGACAAACCTCCCTGCCCTTAACTGCGAATCTAAATTACCTTATTACAGCTGCTGTAAGAAGATAATTTAGATTCGCGGCTACAGGGCAGGGAGGATTGTCGGACCGGGGCTGTTGTCGGTCGGTCGGGGAAGTGCCACAAAAGTAAGGGGACCTGGCCGGCTGTGCTGCAACCGGGGCGGGGTGTGGCGGGGCGGACCGCCCCCTCCCTTGCTAGCCACTCGAACCGCGAGGCTACTCTCCTCCTTACCTGCACTGCCTGCAGCACAGAGCCAAACGGAAGTCTTCCCGACGTCAGCGCTGACGTCGGAGGGAGGGCTTTGTTTAAGCCCTCCCTCCCCTCCGACGTCAGCGCTGACGTCGGGAAGACTTCCGTTCGGCTCTGTGTTGCAAGCAGAGAAGGTAGGGAGAAGAGCCGCGCGACTGAGTACATCCAGCCCCGCAGGAACCCCGCGACCCTCGGAGGCGTCCCCACGGGATCCCCGCGACCCTAGGGGGCGTCCCCACGGGATCTCCGCGACCCTAGGGGCGTCCCCATGGGATCCCCGTGACCCAAAGGGGGAACCCGCGGGATGCCCGCGGATCCCGCGGGATTCCCGTCGTCCCCGTTCCCGTGCAGCTCTCTATTACAGAATGAAGATTATCAAAGGTAAGAACCTAAATTTTCATTCTAAATGATAACATAAGAACATAAGAAGCGCCATCTCCGGATCAGACCTTCGGTCCATCAAGTCCGGCGATCCGCACACGCGGAGGCCCCGCCAGGTATACACCTGGTTTATTTTATAGCCACCATATCTTTATATGCCTTTCTCAAGGAGATATGCATCTAGTTTGCTTTTGAAGCCTGGGACTGTCGATTCCGCAATAATCTCCCCTGGGAGAGTATTCCAGATGTCCACCACTCTCTGTGTGAAGCAGAACTTCCTGACATTAGTCCTGAACTTGTCCCCCCTTAGCTTCATTTCATGTCCTCTTGTCCGTGTCAATTTGGACAATGTAAATAATCTTCTCTGCTCTATTTTGTCGATTCCTTTCAGTATTTTGAAAGTCTCGATCATATCCCCCCGCAGTCTCCTTTTCTCAAGGGAGAACAATCCCAGTGTTTTAAGTCGATCCTCATATACCAGTTTCTCCATACCCTTCACTAGTTTAGTTGCTCGTCTCTGCACCCTCTCCAGCAGTTTTATATCCTTCTTTAGGTAGGGAGACCAATGTTGGACGCAGTATTCCAAGTGAGGTCTGACCATTGCCCTATAAAGCGGCATTATTACTTTCTCCGATCTACTCGAGATTCCTTTCTTTATCATGCCCAACATTCTATTTGCCTTCTTTGCCGCTGCCGCGCATTGTGCCGACGGCTTCAGGGTCCTATCTATCAGTACACCCAGGTCTCTTTCTTGTTCACTTTTTCCCAGAGTTGCACCTGTCATTTTGTACTCGTATTCCTTATTCTTACTGCCTAAATGCATTACCTTGCATTTCTCCACGTTGAACCTCATTTGCCATTTCTCCGCCCATTTTTCTAACCGACACAAATCGCTCTGGAGTTCCTCACTATCCTCCTGCGATCTGATTGCCCGGCAGAGTTTTGTGTCATCTGCAAACTTGATGATCTCACTGGATGTTCCGTTTTCCAAGTCATTGATATAAATATTAAAAAGGATCGGCCCAAGTACCGAGCCCTGGGGTACACCACTAGTCACTTTCTCCCAGTCAGAGAACTTCCCATTTATGCCCACTCTCTGCTTTCGGTTTTCCAGCCATTTGCCTATCCATCTTTGTATATCTCCCTCTATGCCATGGCTTTGTAATTTCCTGAGAAGTCTTTCGTGTGGAACTTTGTCGAACGCTTTCTGGAAATCCAAGTATATTATGTCCACCGGCTTTCCACTATCAATTTGCTCGTTCACGGTCTCAAAGAATTGGAGTAAATTCGTCAAACACGATTTCCCTTTCCTGAATCCATGTTGACTGGGTTTCATCAAGTCGTGTGTGTCCAAGTGCTGAACTATGCTATCCTTGATCAGTGATTCAATCATCTTGCCGGGGACAGACGTAAGACTCACAGGTCTATAGTTGCCCGGTTCTCCTCTCGATCCTTTTTTGAAAATTGGTGTGACGTTTGCTTTCTTCCAGTCGTCTGGTATCTGTCCAGTTCTGATTGACAGGTTTGCAAGTTTTTGCAATAACTCTCCGATTTCAACCTTCAATTCCTTCAAGACTCTCGGGTGAATTTCATCCGGTCCAGGGGATTTGTCACTTTTAAGTTTGTCGATCTGGTAGTATATCTGATCCAAGTTCACTTCAACTGTGGTGAGGCTGTCCTCTATTTCTCCTGTAAACAGTTTCTCCGCTTCAGGTATTGTTGAGGTGTCCTCCTTAGTAAAGACGGAGGCAAAGAAGGAATTTAGTTACTCATGATATTATTAAAGTTCTACTATAGTATCTTGTCTGGCTGACCATGTTCATTTGTTCACTGGTATTTCTCCACACTATCCCAAACTTGACCAGCAGATAGATCTAGAAAGCACTAACCTCGATGAGCACCTCATAAGCCTCACCAGTACGGTCTCTCTTCAGTATTTTCTATTTCCAGCAGGTAATGGTCATAGCTTGCAGTTCCCAGTTTTGGCTCTGTGTTCTTGGTCCATTTGGTCAGTTGGACTTGCCTGGAAGTCTCCAGGTTCTCCTTCTGGTAGCCCTCTGCCTCCCTCTTGCTCCTTCTTTTCTCTTGCTGGGCACAACATGCTTGGGAGGGGAGGGTCAGTTTGCAGTCTTTCAGTGTGAGCAGAGTGCCACTGTATATTGTCCTTACTCTGGACCTGGAAGCAGGTCTGAGAGCTTTACCTGGCAGCTGGTGTTGGTGCATCCTTCTTTTCCTTTGAACTCCAGCTGGAGCAACTTCCACATGGCTGAGAGGCGTGCAAAGTGTGGCAATGCCAGCAGAATGGAGGAAGTACAGTTCCTGGTGTAGAACACATCAATTGATGGTGGGATGCTGCACGGCCTGTAAACCGGTGGTCCCATGGGATGTGGGAAATTTGGCCAGAGACGGGAGTTCTGGGGAAAGTATGCTGCTGCTGCTGCAAGGAAGGCCCGGGCAAGCAGGTCCGTTGGAGGCCTCAAGCCATGCTTCGCCACTGTTGAGTGCATGAAAGGCAGCCATATTAGTGCCGCAATCAAACAACTGGAATCTATTTCTTTGCAGAGCAGTTCAGATGCAGTAGGCATGGCTTCAGATTCAGGGATTATGTTCTGCGCCCTCCCCCCACCCAAGTTTGTTCTGCTTCACCAGGATTATCTGTTGAAGCAGTGTCTGAAAGAGATATCTTTACCTCTCTCTGTGCAGTTGGCTCCTCCTAAGCGAGCGTGTGTGTAGACTTGGGACTTGTCAGACAGAGGCTCTTCTCCTTCCTTGTCCTTATCAGAGGCAGCTTCACTGTGTTCCAGGGACCTGTCTCTGAGGGAGCCCCTTAAGGAGAGGTAATTGAGGGGATTAATCCCCAAGGTGCTGCACATGCTGTATAATGGGGAAATAATACTTATTTCTTTTGTCACCTCTCCAGACCGGTACAGGCTTCGCTGATGGGTAATAGCTCACCATGACCAGCAAGTGGAGACAGACCAAATTTTTGGTTATAGTCCTTAATAGCTGTCCCTCCCACTATCTTAAGTCTTCTCTCAGTCTCCAGTAGAGAGTTGCGCGGGGACAGAAATCCCACCCGTCCCCGCCAAAGTCCCACCCGTCCCCACCCGTCCCCGTGAGGAATCCCTCCGTCCCCACCCGTCCCCGCGAGAATCCCCTCCGTCCCCGCGAGGAATCCCCTACGTCCCCGCCTGTCCCTATAAACTACAGAAATAGTTATTTCATTTAATTATGCTACTGAATTAAAGGCTCTGGTAGAAACCCATTTAAAAATAAGCAAAAAGACTTTATTAATTTGGAAATATTAATTGGGAAGAATACATACTTTGTAAACGGGTTTCTACCAGAGCCTCTAATGTTTATAAATTTTTATCAACACAACTAATATACTACTTTATCCTTAAGCAAAAAAAAAAAATAATAATAATTTTTTTCCTACCTTTATTGCCTGGTTTCTGCTTTCTTCATGTTCTCATTCAATTCCTTCCATCCACTGCCTCTCTTCTCTCTGTGTCTTCCATTTGCTCTGTTACTGTGCCTCTCCCTTTCTCCCCCCTCCCAAATTGGTCTGGCACCCATCTTTTTCCCTCCGCTCCCCCCATAGTCTGGCACCTCTGTCTTCTTCCCTGCCAGCGTCTTCTTCCCATTCCCTCTTCCCCATTTCCTTTCAGTGTCCTTCTCCCCCACCATCTTTCCCATGTCTTGTCAGGCAGCATCCTTCTCCCCTCTCTGCCTTCCCCATGTCCTTTCAGCGGCCTTCTCCCCCCTCTGTCTTCCCCATGTCCTTTCAGTGGCATTCTCCACCCCTTTGTCTTCCCCAGTGCTTTCAGGGTCCTTCCCCCCCCTTCCTCCCGTTTACCCCATGTCCTTTCAGCGTTCTTTTCCACCCCTTTGTCTTCCCCAGTACTTTCAGCGGCCTTCTCCCCCCTTAAGCGTCTTTTCTTCTCCACTCCACCTTTCCTCCCTCCCTGCCTCCACCTTTGTGGCGCTTTTGCACCCGACCGACAACAGAACAGGCCCGGTCGGACAAATCTCCCTGTCCTGTAGCCGCGAATCTAAATTACCTTCTTACAGCAGCTGGAGTAGTGAAGCTGCTGTAAGAGGTAATTTAGATTCGTGGCTACAGGGCAGGGAGATTTGTCGGCTGGGCCTGTTGTCGGTCGATCGGGGGACCTGACCGGCTGTGCACATTCTCCGGGGCGGACCGCCCCCTCCCCCCTCTTTCGTACGCCATTGCCTTCTTCCTACCTGCCCTGCCGCACACAGCCGACCGGAAGTCTTCCTGATGTCAGCGCTGACGTCGGAGGAAGGGAGGGCTTTGCTTAAGCCCTCCCTCCGACGTCAGCGCTGACATCGGGAAGATTTCCGTTCGGATGTGTGCTGTGACAGGGCAGGTAAGGAGAAGGAGACTACCCTCGCGGCTCGACCAACCCCGCTGCGATCCAACCCCGCAGGAACCCCGCGACCCTCGGAGGCGTCCCCACGGGATCCCCGCGACCCTAGGGGGCGTCCCCACGGGATTCCCGTGACCCAAAGGGGGAACCCGCGGGATCCCCGCGGGTCCCGCAGGATTCCTGTCATCCCCGTTCCCGTGCAGCTCTCTAGTCTCCAGCAGGTAGTAGGTGAGCTGTGCTAGTCTCCTCTTGTTAGGGCTGTTGGAATTTGCTTAGGGCTCCTTGTCCCTGTTCTAGTGCCGGACTGAGCTTGGAGGGCCCCTGTTTGGGGGTCCATTCGACCTCGGGGGTGTCACACTTGACAAGTCTTGTGTTGAGTTCTTCCCCCCCCTTTCCCAAAATTTTGTAGTGGCACCTCAGCTGTAAGCCTTGCCACCAATACTTTGAGAGCCAGTGGAGTCTGTTCTGAAAAATAAAAAATATATATATATATCCTGAGGCAGAGCTGGTCTGAAGGGTGCCTTCCCTTGCTTGTTATTGCTTTTTGTTGTTAACCGGCACTTTTGTATTATCCCAGTACAAGCAAGCAGCATATTCTCACACATGGGTGACGTCACCGACGGAGCCCCGCAGCGGACAGCCTCGAAAGCAAACTTGCTTGAAGATCTTGAACTTTCGAGTGCTGCACCGCGCATGCGCGCGTGCCTTCCCGCCCGAACTAGGGGGCGCATTTCCTGTGAGGATCCTCAGTTCGTTATTTTCCGAGAAGCCAAGAAGACGCGTTTCTTCAGCTCTGCAGTGAAATTTGCCTTCTCTTCACCGCGGCTGCTTCTTTCTTTTTAAAAGTTCGGTCGCTGTGTATTTCTTTTATTTCTTTTCTAAAAAAACAACAAACAATTTGTTTTTTTTCCCTCTTCGTCCGGTCGGTGAGCCTTGGGCCTAGGCCCGTCCGCTCACTTCATTCGACACGGACTTTATTTTTTCTATGTCCCGGCCTCTTACCGGGTTCAAGCGCTGTCGTCAGTGTAATCGAGTGATTTCTGTCACCGATCCTCACTGTCGTAGTTTACAGTGTTTAGGTTCGGTCCATTCCCCAGAAGACTGTCACTGTGTTTTACTCTTACACCTCAAGCTTTTCGTCGTAGGTGTGCCCAGTTTAGACAACCTTTCGGCGACAAGGAGCAATCTTCGGGCAAGGCCTTGACTTCGACCCCGGCGGCGGCCCCGGTCTCAAAGGCCTCGACTCCGACATCGACGACAACATCGGTCTCGAAGGCCTCGAACTTGGCTTCGGCTGGAGCTTCGGTCTCGAAGGCCTCGACCGTGACTTCCATACCTGCATCGACTTCGACGCCCTCGAAGGTTTCGACAGTGACCTCTGTGAAGACGTCCTTGGTGGGTAAGTCTCCTGTGTCTCTTTCAGGTGCTGTACCTAAGAAGCCACCATAGACCTCCTTGCGCCTTCCATCTAAGCGTGCCTCCAAGATAAGGGAATACTCACCTTCGAGGTCGCCCTCTTTGGAGCGCACTGCTACACCTACGAGGTCAGATCTTTCTGTCTCGGTGCCGATATCTTGACCACTCTATCCTCTATCGTGGCTCAACTGCTACCGTCCTCGACTCTGCCTCGGGTAGACCAGCCTGAGACCCAGCTGGATCCTCTAGTCCAGTGTTTTTCAACCGCTGTTCCGCGGCACACTAGAGATGTTGCCTGGTGTGCCGTACGGTGCAGACATTGATTAGGCCTCAGGCCGGGTCCCGCACGCGCTCCCATGAGACTCCCCCGGTCCCCGCTGCTGTTCAGTTTCGATCTTCTGCTCTGACGCAACCGGAAACAGGAAGTTGCAGCAGAGCAGAAGATTGAACACTGAGTGGCTGCGCGGCTCTTTGGGAAAGTGTGCATGTCACCGAAAAACAAAACCTACAAACTAAGGTGAGGCGAAGCGAAGGGAGAGAGCTGGCTAAACAGTAGGATCGATTGGGCAGGCGAGTGGTGGCTGCGGGGACCGTGCGATCGCTCGTGTTCCCGGCTCAAATTGGAAGGAGGGAGTGAAAGGGAAAAGGATTCTGGGCCAAGGGGATGAAGACGGAAAGAAAAACCCACAGCAGGAAAGAAAGGGAAGGACAGGCAGGTGAGCCAGATGCTAGAAGCAGGGGGGGGGGGAAGAAAGAGGGAAAAAAGCTAGATGGGGTTGAAAAGAAGAGACACACTGGTATGGAAGAGGAAGATAGGGGAAATCTGGACACAGGAAGGTAACAGAAAGAGGGGAGATTATGTGCATGGGGCATAGGGACAGAGACATAAAGGGGACATGCCATGGGGATGGTATATGGACACAGGGGGGGGGGCAATGACAGATACATAGGGGAGATATTAGAAATGGAGAAAATAGGAGCACAGAAGCGAGATGGTTTGTGGGGATGGGACAGGGACCGAGCTCGCAGGCTCCAGTGGCTTGCACAAATTACATTGTAACGTGCCATGAAAATAAGAGGGAGGAAGGTAGATAGATAAGCCACGTGAGAGGAGCTGAAGGGTAGTAGAAAGGAACAGATGGTAAAGGAGGGAGGGAAGGGTGGTGGTGGAAAGGAATAGGACAGACATTGAAGGAGGGTGGAGAGGAACTGACCCCGAAGGGAAATGTGGAAGACAGAGTGGGAAGAAGACAGATGCCAGACTATGGGGGAGCGGAAGGAAGAAGATGGGTGCTAGACCAATTGGGGGGGGGGTGAAGGGAGAGGCACAGTAACAGCAAATGGAAGACGTAGAGAGAAGACACACAGTGGATGGAAGGAATTGAATGAGAAGATGTGAAAAGCAGAAAGCAGACAACAAAGGTAGAAAAAAAAAATTATATTTATTTATTTATTTTTTGCTTTAGGATAAAATAGTATATTAGTTGTGTTGATAAAAATTTATAAACAAAGCCCTGCCAGCTGAACATCTCTTTCTCTAGTTCAGCAGCAGGAACTTTGATTTATAAGAAAGGAATAAGCTAAATATTACAGTACTAAGGCTTATATGGATGCAGCGGGGACGGTGACGGGGCGGTGAATGGGATGACAGTGGCGGTGATGGGGCGGTGAAAGGGATGACGGTGACGGGGCGGTGAAGGGAACGGCTGTTGACGAAGAGCTACGTGTGTGTCTTTCTTCGATTCCAGCCAGAATATCAGCTTTGTGTTCAGCCAAACAGGCCCAGGTTTCGCACTGAATAAAGTATTTTATAATTTTTCACTATTCTGTTTACTTAATATTTCATAATAAAGTAATTATAAAATACTTTCTTTGTGTTTATTTGATTCCTATTCAAGAGAATTACTTTATATATAGTCAATATAGGCACAGAGTTAAATTTTTTAACATTTTCTAATGGTGGTGTGCCTCTTGATTTTTTTCATGAAACAAGTGTGCCTTTGCCCAAAAAAGGTTGAAAAACACTGCTCTAGTCCCTCATATCTCGAGGCAGGTCTCGTACTTCGAAGTGACTATCCTCCAGTGATTCTTCACCTGAATTGCCTCGTTCGAAGCACCGCTCGAAGCATTCGAAGCATCTTGCTTCCAAGCTTCGTCGCAAGTCCTCTGTACTGCATTCTTCTGTGGATACTGAAACTTATCCCAGGACAAACAGGCAGGTATTCTCACATATGGGTGACGTCATCCAACGGAGCCTCGATATGGACGCCTCACAAACAGACTTGCTTGAAGAAACTAGAAGTTTCAAGTCGCCCGCACCGCGCATGCGCGAGTGCTTTCCCGCCCAGTGCACAGGCGCGTCTCCTCAGTTCTTAGTTTTCTGTGGAGCCGAGAAGTCCATCTTTTTGGCTCTCTCCGGTTGCTTCATCGTTCGTGCCTTCTCTCACCACGGTTTTGTGTTTATTTTTCTCACGAATCGCTGTGTTCTTTATTTTCTTTCTTTTATAAAAAAAAAATATATATTTTACTTCCATCCGTTCGTTCGGTGCAGGCCGCTCAGCCGCGGCCTGCGACTTTGTGTCAGCTTTCATTTTGTCTATGCCCTGGCCTGTTACTGGTTTCAAACGGTGTCGCTAGTGCAAGCGCACAATATCCCTTACGGACCCTCACGGACGCTGCCTCAAGTGCCTTGGGCCGACTCATCATCCTACCTCGTGCCTGCCTTGCCAAACACTTAAGCCTCGTTGCTTCCTGGTGGATAACCTCTTCGAGATGGAGTCTTCTAATCTCTCGGCATCGAAGGTGTCTTCGGCATCGGCCCCGGTCGATGCCTCTCCTTCTACTGCTTCCACCTCGAGCCTCATCTGACCTTCGTCTTTTGGAGTGGCTCTTGCTTCGACATCCTCGGCTGCCATATCTTCTCCTGTCTCCTCAGGTCAGATAGCTCAGCACTCGGTTCCGCCAGTGGTGATTAAAGCTTCGAAGCCTCCAAAATCGAAACATTCTCACACCACTGGGCGAGAACCTCCAGCCAAGGCAGGTGGGCCGGTTTTAGACGTGGTACACTCCTTGCCGGCTGTACCCCAACCCTCTTTGGAGGAGCAGATTCTTAAAGTCCTCACTACCATGGAACCTACACTGCTTAATCTTCTTCAGCCTGGGCATACAGAAGTCTCCCACAAGGTCGAGCCGCCTATGCCCCGGTCTGATCCTCCACACTCGATGCAGGGGACGGAGTCTCTGCGAGTGGCTGGTCGGGCTTCCAAGCACGAAACACATAGAGTGCATTGACAGGATACCTCCCATTCTACCAAGGGAGTCCAGTCTTCAAAGTTGCTTCAGGGATCTTCCACGCCTATAGATCTTCGATCAACTGCTTCCGAGGCAACCTCTGCTAGATCTTCAAGATCCAGTTTGAGACATAGTTCTCGTCATCATTCGAGGCCTACTTCGAGGCATTCTTCGAGACATCATTCCTCAAAGCCTCGGTCCTCTCCGGCCTCGACGAGACCTCCAACTCCTCGTTCCAAGTCTCCAATGCCTGCTCTCAAAGACATCCCGATGTCTACTGCATCGTCTAGGTCTCCAGGTTCTTTCATGCTGAGGCTTCTACTTCTTCGACTCCAGTTGCCTCGACGTCTTCGAGTCCTTCTCGAAGCCGTGCGACTTCAGATCAGTTATCTTTTTCCTCATTTTTGAGACAGATGGCTATAGATCTGGATGTTCCCCTAGACACTGGATCTAAATACTCTAAAGAATATCTCGAGACCATGCACCTTCCTCAACCTCTGGCTGAGTCTCTCAAACTGCCATTGCACAAACTTCTTGATCAGACTTTTACTCGATGCATGGAGACCCCCTTTTCCATTCCAGCAGTTCCAGGAAAGTTGGATGCTAGATATAAAACCGTGCATCATAAAGGTTTTGACAGTTCCCAATTGTCGCATCAATCCTTGCTTGTGGAATCCTCTTTAAAGAGATCCCATCCTTCTAAAGTGTATGCCACAGTTGCTCCTGGCAGCTCCATGGATAAATTTGGACGTCGCATTTATCAAAATGCTATGATGTCTTCAAAAGTACTCAATTACAACTTTCATTTTATTACGTATTTTGAGTTTCTTTTATCTCTTTTGCCAAAATGTGTGAGTTATCTGGATTACAGCATGCATTTTGAATTCCAAGAAGTCATTGCTTCTTTTTCTCAATTGCGTATCCATCTTCTGCAATCATCTTATGATGCTTTTGAGTTCTCTGCTCGAGCAGCGGCTTGCTCTGTGGCCATGCGTCGTCTAGCCTGGCTTCGCACTATAGACATGGACTCTAACCTTCAAGATCGTCTGGCGAACATCCCTTGTGAAGGCAATGACCTCTTTGATGAGTCCATCGAGGCTGCCACTAAAAAGTTGTCTGACCATGCTAAATCGTTTGCCTCCATAGTCAGACCAAAGCCTAAACCAACTCCATCTAGGCCTGCTCGCCCTCCTGTCATCTATCAACGGCGTTTCCCTCCAAAGCCGGCGCCTTACACTCGCCCTCCTTTGAAGAAACAGCCACCGCAGAAGCAACAAAAGCCTCAACCTTCTGCTACTCCTAAGGCTTCTCAGCCTTTTTGACTCTTTACTCCAGAGCAAAACATCCATCGTTCTGCCTCTGTCTCCTTTTCCACTTATCGGAGGTCGTCTCCATCTTTTTTACAGCAGATGGACGGTCATAACATCCGACCTTTGGGTCCTTTCCATCATCAGAGAAGGATACTCTCTTCATTTTCATCAAGTTCCTCCAGACCTTCCTCCAAGAGAGTATCCTTCCAGTCCATCCCAGACCGCCCTTCTTCTTCAGGAAGCTCAAGCTCTGCTTCGGCTCCATGCCATCGAGCCAGTTCCCTTGGAACAGCAAAACAGGGTTTTTTTTACTCCCATTACTTCCTAGTTACGAAGAAGACGGGCGATCTGAGACCCATTTTGGATCTCAGGGCCCTCAACAAATTTTTGGTCAAAGAAAAGTTTCAAATGTTGTCTCTGGCATCTCTATATCTCCTTCTTGAGCAGAACGATTGGTTATGCTCTCTGGATCTCAAGGAGGCCTCTACTCATATTCCAATCCACCCGGCCTCCCGTCAATATCTCAGATTTCGGGTGGGGAATCTGCATTTTCAATACAGAGTTCTACCCTTTGGCCTGGCCTCGTCTCCCAGAGTGCTCACCAAGTGTCTGATAGTGGTAGCCGCAGCTCTAAGGAATCATGGTCTCCAGGTTTTTCCATACCTAGACGACTGGCTCATCAAAGATTCCACATCTCAAGGGGTTATTGTAGCAACCCAACGGACTACATGGTTCCTCCAAAGTTTGGGATTCGAAATCAACTTTCCCAAATCTCAACTTCAACCCTCTCAGAATCTACAATTCATTGGAGCTGTTCTGGACACTGTCCAACTCAGAGCATTCCTTCCTCAACAACGCCTGGAAGCTCTTCTTCAACTCTGTCACACCGTGTCTTCCTGTTCTTCCATCTCAGCGAGACATATAATAGTGCTTCTAGATCACATGGCCTCCACAGTACACATGACTCCTTTTGCCAGACTTCACCTCGGAATTCCTCAATGGAGCCTGGCTTCTCAGTGGACGCAGGTTTGCGATCCTCTTTCTCAACACATTACAGTCGCTCCTTCCTTGAAGCAGTCTCTCCGTTGGTGGATGCTCTCTTCCAATCTTTCCAGAGGCTTGCTTTTTCAAATGCCCTCTCATCAGAAAGTCCTTACGACAGACTCTTCCACCTATGCTTGAGGCACTCATCTCGATGGTCTCCGTATTCAAGGCCTCTGGACCAGTACGGATCGTCAGTGTCATATCAAAGCTCTCCATGCTTTTCAACATCTGCTTCACGACACAGTAGTCCTCGTTTGGACGGACAACCAAGTCGCCATGTATTATGTCAACAAACAAGGAGGGACAGGATCTGCCTCCCTTTGTCAGGAAGCTCTGGAGGTGTGGGACTGGGCGATCCGTCACAACACCTTCCTCAAAGCTGTTTACATTCAGGGAACTCGGAATTGCTTAGCGGACAACTTGAGTCGTCTTCTACAACCTCACGAATGGACTCTCCATTCCTCATCTCTTCATCACATTTTCTCACAGTGGGGAACGCCTCAGATAGACCGCTTTGCAGCTCCCCACAACTTCAAACTGCTTCAGTTTTGCTCCAGGATATACTCTCCTCACCGCCTCGAGGCAGATGCTTTTCTTCTGAACTGGACGAATCTGTTCCTCTTCGCATTTCCTCCATTCCCTCTCATTCTCAAGACTCTAGTCAAATTGAGGAACGATCATGCCACCATGATTCTCATTGCTCCTCGGTGGCCGAGACAACCATGGTACTCCATTCTACTTCAACTCAGCAGCAGGGAGCCTTATCTTCTACCAGTTTTTCCTTCTCTACTTACACAGAGTCAAGGTTCTCTCCTTCATCCCAACCTGCAGTCTCTACACCTGACAGTTTGGTACCTCTCAACATAACTCCTCTTCTATTTTCTCAATCTGTAAGAGATATTTAGAAGCTTCTCGAAAGCTTACAACCAGACAATGCTACCACCAAAAATGGACTAGATTTTCTACATGGTGTTTCTCTCATCATAAGGAGCCTCAACATTCCTCCTTATCTGTGTTGGATTATCTTTTGCACCTATCCAACTCTGGACTCAAGTCTACATCCATTAGAGTCCATCTCAGTGCAATTGCAGCTTTTCATCAGCCTATTGAGGGGAAACCCCTCTCTGCTCATCCGGTGGTTTCCAGATTCATGAAAGGACTTTTCATTGTTAAACCTCCTCTCAAACCGCCTCCTATGGTTTGGGACCTTAATGTTGTCCTTTCTCACCTCATGAAGCCTCCATTTGAACCAATTGATAAGGCTCATTTGAAGTATCTCACTTGGAAAGTGGTGTTTCTTATTGCCCTCACTTCTGCTCGACGAGTCAGTGAGCTGCAAGCTTTAGTTACTAATCCACCATTCACTGTGTTCCATCATGACAAGGTGGTTCTTTGTACTCATCCGAAATTCCTACCTAAAGTGGTCTCAGAATTTCATCTCAACCAATCTTATCATACTTCCAGTGTTTTTTTTCCAAAGCCTCATTCTCACCCTGGAGAATAAGCTCTTCATACTCTGGACTGTAAACGTGCTTTGGCCTTCTACTTGGAACGCACCAAACCACACAGAACTGCTCCTCAACTTTTTGTCTCTTAATCCAAATAAGTTGGGGCATCCAATTTCTAAACGCACCATCTCCAATTGGATGGCGGCTTGTATCTCTTTCTGCTATGCCCAGGCTGGATTACCACTTCACAGTAAAGTCACAGCCCATAAAGTCAGAGCAATGGCAGCTTCTGTTGCTTTCCTCAGATCGACACCGATTGAGGAGATTTGCAAAGCTGCTACCTGGTCCTCGGTTCATACCTTCACTTCTCACTATTGTCTGGATACTTTCTCCAGACGGGATGGACAGTTTGGTCAAACAGTATTACAAAATTTATTCTCCTAAGTTGCCAACACTCCCACCATCCCATTCTGGTTAGCTTGGAGGTCACCCATATGTGAGAATACCTGCCTGCTTGTCCTGAGATAAAGCACAGTTACTTTACCGTAACAGGTGTTATCCAGGGACAGCAGGCAGCTATTCTCACAACCCACCCACCTCCCCTGGTTGGCTTCTCTGCTAGCTATCTGAACTGAGGAGATGCGCACTGTACATTGGGCGGGAAGGCACTCGCGCATGCGCGGTGCGGGCAACTCGAAATTTCTAGTTTCTTCAAGCAAGTCTGCTTGTGAGGCGTCCGCATCGAGGCTCCGTTGGATGATGTCACCCATATGTGAGAATAGCTGCCTGCTGTCCCTGGATAACACCTGTTACGGGTAAGTAACTGTGCTTTCTCTGCCTCGCTCTTCCACCTCGAAGCACAGGTCTCTCATGCAACAGTACCGAGTAGAGCTTTGGATTCTTGCCTAGAAATAGCTAAGAAGAAAAAAATTTAAAAATTTAAATTGAATCAGGTTGGGCAAACTGGATGGACCATTCGTGTCTTTATCTGCCGTCATCTACTATGTTACTCTGTCTCGACCCGAAGTCCTTCCAGATCGAGGACTCCTCCTTCGAAGCCAGCTCACCAGGACTCTTCTCCTCCTACTTCAACTCATTCTGTGCCTCGCACTCCGGGTATTTCTCCATCGCGGAGCCTGAAGCAAAAACATTCTATGACTCCACCTCACAGTGCAGCTTCTTCTGTAACCATGCATCTTGAGTCTGAACCAGTCTCTCAATATTCTAGAGAGGCTTCTCCTTCCTACTCGGCGGCTCCAAAGTCTCGAAGTCCTTCCCCTGATGAAACATCGGATTCTAAGTCAACTTCCTTTGCCAAGTTTGTGTTTGACATGGGACAGGCTCTCAGACCTCCATTCAGATTCCAAATATACTCCTGAATATTTGGCGGACATGGAACTTCCTCATCCACCTAAAGAGTCTTTACACTTGCCTATGACTCCAGTCCTTAAACAGACTTTCATCCGTAACATGGAGACTCCTTATTCCATCACTGTTATCCCATCTAAGCTGGAATCCCGTTATCGTACTGTTCCCTGTAAGGGATTTGAGAAGTCCCAACTCTCTCATCAATCCTTGGTAGTAGAATCATCTTTAAAGAAAGCCCATCCTTCCAAGATCTATGCTGCAGTCCCTCCAGGCAGGGTGGGTCGTACTATGGATAAGTTTGGTCGCCGTTTATACCAGAACTCGATGATGGCTAATCGGATTCTTAACTATAATTACATTTTCACCAATTATTTCAACCATTTTCTCAAATTGTTGCCTTCCTTTTATCCGGATGTTTCCAAGACACGTCTTTCTGAGTTCAAACAAATCCTCAAGACTCTTTCTCAATTGAGACTCTTCATGTTGCAAGCCTCATATGATGCTTTTGAACTGTCTTCCCGAGTCTTTGCCTTTGCTGTAGCCATGCGTAGCCTGGCATGGCTGTGTATTGTTCACATGGATCCCAATCTCCAGGATCGTTTGGCAAACCTACCTTGTCAAGGGAATGAGTTATTTGATGATTCTATTGAAGCAGCCACTAAGTGTCTCTCAGAACATGAACGCTCTTTTGCTTCTCTCATTTGCCCTAAACCTAAGACTACACCAGCTAGAGCGTTTAAACAAACTCCACGTCGTTACCCTCAGAAAATGACTCCTGCTTTTTCTAGACCTCCACCTTGCTGCCCTCAGCAACAGCTACGTCAACAAAAGTCACAAACTCCTGCTGCCACCAAGCCAGCTCAGTCTTTTTGATGTTCTCAGCTTGAGCATTCCAATCTCCCTATTTTAGAATTCTCCTCTTCACATAGGGGGTCGCCTGTCCACTTTCTATCATCAGTGGGAGCTCATCACCTCAGATCTATGGGTTCTTACCATCCTACGAGAGGGATACTCTCTTCGCTTGCTTCAGGTACCTCCAGATCACCCTCCAAGAGAGTGTCCTTCCAATCAGTCGCAACTTCCCCTTCTTCTTCACGAAGCCCGGGCTCTCCTTCGAGCCGTAGAGGAGATTCCTCTTTCCCAGCGGAACTTGGGATTCTACTCCCGCTATTTCCTAGTTCCAAAGAAGATGGGGGATTTGTGACCTATTCTGGACCTCAGAGCTCTCAACAAATACCTAGTCAAAGAGAAGTTTCGAATGCTCTCTTTGCCGACCTTGTATTCTCTGATGGATCAGGGAGATTGGATGTGCTCGCTGGATCTCAAGGAGGCTTGTACTCATATCCCCATTCATCCAGCCTTTCGCAAGTACCTCAGATTCAAAGTGGGAAACCTTCATCTGCAGTACACGGTTCTTCCTTTCGGGTTGGCCTCATCCCCCAGAGTATTCACAAAATGTCTAGTGGTGGTGGCTGCAGCTCTTCACACCCAGGATCTTCAAGTATTTCCATACCTCGACGACTGGCTCATCAAAGCCCCCTCTCTTCCAGGGGTTATTGCAGCGACCCAACAGACTATTATATTCCTCCAAAGTCTGGGGTTCCAGATAAACTTTCCAAAGTCTCAGTTAACCCCATTTCAATCTCTCCAATTCATTGGAGCAACTTTGAACACTGTACACCTGAGAGCATACCTTCCGCAACTACGTCAGGACACCCTCATTCGACTTTGGCATCAGGTCTCTCATCTTCCATCCATTTCTGCACGGCAAATAATGGTTCTGCTCGGTCACATGGCTTCTACAGTTCATGTGACTCCTTTTGCCACAATGAACCGCAAGGTAATAGCGGAATAGAAATCTCTAATGTAATGTAATATACATAAACTTGATTTGTATACACTGCCTCTATTTCATTTCATTCATGCATATTCATTTGGATATCCTGAAAACCTGATTGGCAAGGGGGTACTCCAGGGCTGAGTTGAGAAACACTGTTCTAGAGTACAGTGGTGCCTCACACAACGAACTTAATCCGTTCCAGGAGCAAGTTTGTTATGTGAAACGTTCGTTGTGTGAAACGCGTTTTCCCATAAGAATACATGTAAAACAAAATAATTCGTTCTGCAGCCCTGTTTTCCCATAAGAATACATATAAAAGAAAATAATTCGTTCTGCAGCCCTACATTTCCCTCCCTCCACCTCACCTTATATGCAGAGTTTGCCAGCTTTCTTTTTCACCCAGCCGCACGCTTTCAAAAAGCTGTGCACGCGCAGCTGCTGAAGTTGATCAATGTTCTCTTCTCCTGCAACTTCCGGTTTCCGGTTGCGTCAGAGGAGAAGATTGAACAACAGAGCATGCGCGCATGTGCTGCTCTTTGAAAGTGTGTGGCTGGCCGAAAAAGAAAGCCGGAAAACTCGGCATCTAACGTAAGGTGGAGGGAGATGATGGAACACTGCATTCAGACAGGAGGGTGCTGCTGTTCCCGGCTTCGGCGAGAGTAGTTCCGCCCCCCCCCGGGCCCCTCGGGCGACTTCGTTGTGTGAAACGAAGTTCGTTATAGGGAGCAAGACAAAAAGTTCGTTATGCGCAGCGTTCGCTGTACGAGGCGTCCGTTATGCGAGGCACCACTGTACTTTCTAATCCAGAAAATTTTCATTCTCTTGAGACTTTATGCATGCAATATGATAGATAGATGAAAATGTAGTTTTTAGACCATAATCTTGAGAAGTTCATTAATACACAGATGCTCCTTCTTAATCCTAATTGTTAATCATTATACTCTTCTACCCCCTAAACAGGATCCTGATGGAGAACATGCCAGAAGAGCAGTGCAAAAAATGATAAACAGCATGGGAGGCCCTGGTCCTATGGGTTTCATGGGTCCAGGCCCTATGGGTCCCATGGGACCTATGGGAGGACCTGGCCCTATGGGAAGACCAATGGGGATGGGGCCAGGTCCAGGACCACTTGGACCTGGTGTGAACATTCCCCCCAGTATCCTCAATAACCCTAACATTCCCAATGAAGTCATCCATGCTTTACAGACTGGGAGACTTGGCAGTACAGTGTTTATTGCAAATGTAAGTATATTTGAAATAATTTTAAATGCTCTCAGATTTTCCTTTTTTTTGTGCTTGTCTGCAAAGTACCACTTTCTGAGGTTGTAACAGAGCAGATGTTGAATAATCTGCATTAATCATTCATTGCATGATTGCTTTGAAATTGTTTTCTTTATATCGTTGCTTTTCCCAGGACAGTCAGGCAGCAAATTCTCACATGTGGGTGACATCATCCACGGCGCCTGGTATGGACAGTACAAAAGTGTATTTTCATTTTAAACTTAGAAGTCTCCACCGCCTGTACTGCACATGCGCCTGCCTGTCTTCCCACCTGAAGTCAACTCACGGGACCATCAGTTCTTAGTTTTCCGCAGAGCTAAAATGACGTGTTTTTATGGAGCTCTTCCTTCCTGTGTTTCCTTTTTTTACGTTTAGTTTATTTACTACTTTTCTTTTTCTCAAAAAAATTTTGAATTTTTGTTTTTATTCTTCCGGGACTAGGCCCCCATGTTTCCTCTCAAGCCAGGGTTTCTGTGGGTGCCTTGAATCTTTTTCTGACTCATTTTCATGCAACCCTTGGTAGACATTGAGTCCTTCGATTTAGCTTCGGCGGTGCTCCTGTTCATGTCAAAGCCTTCTGTGGGCTTCAAGAGGTGTGTTCCGTACAACAGGGCCATTTCCATCACTGACCTACACAACTTGTGTCTTCAGTACCTTGACCCTGAGCATTGAGTCGACTCTTGTGTTCACTGTTCAACACTAAAGATGCGCTCCTTGAAGGCTTAACAGTTGCAACAGGAGAAGTTTTTCAGTTCTCCTCAAACTTCTATGATGTCAACTGTGTCTGACATTGATAAGGCTGCCTCGACACCAGCGTCCTAGCCTTGCTCGACGTTGGTATTATCGGTACCGGCTCCAGCTGATAAACCAGCTAAGAAGCACTCTTGTCCTTTTCAACATTTGTCAGCAGCTTCTCTATCATCGAGTAAGTCGATGAAGGCCAAAATGCATTGTAAGCAGTCTCGATTGCCATCCACACTGTTGTCATCACTGAGGCTCACTTCTACATCGAGGTCCCCAATACCTCAACGCCCTTTTAAAACCTGTGGTACCTTTGCAATCTTTGGCACCACAATTGTCCAACCGAGAATCAGCTGTGAGAACTACTTAAGAAAGAGTTGGCAGCCATGCTCCAGAAGCCAATCGGCATATCTGCTGCACAAACTTCAGTGATACCGGCCCAGCCCGAGCAAGGCTCATCGAGGCCTCATGGTACCCGCTCCTTGTCTCCTCCTGACACAAATCCAGATCCCAGTGCCACACTGCTACTTTGTCAGATCGGCACGGAAGAAGACATCAAGTCCTTCTCGACGCTCCCATCGGCACCGTAGCCATTAGACTTCTCAGCGTCTTACATTTTCTAGGAGTGGACATGCTAAATCTTGTGGTATCGATGACTTTGACTCTGATCTTTCTTCACACACCGATACTGACCCAGATTACCCAGCACCAAAGTCTTATGTGACCGGACTCGGATCCATCTACTCCATTATGACATAGATTGCCTCTGGAAAGTCTTTCCTTTACTAAATACATTCGACAACTGAGTTATGCTCTATCAGTTAAAACAGAGGCTGAATCTGAACCACAGGCTGAGCTTTTTGATGCCCTGGATTTCGACCAAGTTCCTGAGGATCTTCTCAAACTCCCATTTCATAATTTCATGAAAGATTTCATATTTAAGATTTTGGAGTCTTGTGCCTGTAGCACCATGTAAATTAGACTCCCTATATTGAGTTCAATCCTGTCTTGGTTTTGACAAACCTCAATTACAATATATCAATGTCTTCTCTAGAATCTGTATTAAAAATGTCATCTAGCTTCAGAACCTATGCCAGTACTTCTGGCAAGGAGGGTCACACTCTGGTTAAATTTGGTCATTGGTTCTTCCAAAATTCCATGCTTACAAGCCATATCCTCAGTTACAATTTCTATATGACCTTTTATTTAAAGCAGCTTGTTCAACACCTCTAATTTTGCTCCTGATGCTCAGCTTCCTGATTCTCAACAAACTACCTGTGATTTTCTGGAGACTCAAATTCATGGCCCGGTCAGTCTCTGATGCCTTCGATGTAACCTCCCAAGCATCAGTTTTACCTATTGCTATGTGCAGGCAAGCATGGTTATGAGATCCAATCTAGACTCCAACGTACAAGACTGCCTGGCGAATATTCCTTAGGTCCTTAGGTGACTGAACCAATCAATCCTTTGGCCCCTCCCTGTGCATCACATGATGCCACCGGGGAGGAGAAGGCAAGTCATTTAGGACTCGGCCTGAAGCAGAAGCTTCAGAGCAGGCTTCCTGCTTCCAACTTTTTAAAAAGGTATGGGGAGGTTGGGAGGGGGCATCTCTTCTGCCATTGTTTGGGAGAGGGGCTGGTGGGGGTGGGGTGTTTGTGGCAGGAGGGAGTGGTTTCCTCCTGCCAATTTTCTCTCGTGCCATGTTTATTGGAGGTCATCGGGGAGGGCCATCAGTGGTGGGGGGACTTTTTTTCTTTTTTTTTAATAGGACAGTGCCATGGAAAAAAAAGCTAGGCAGACCTGTCGATTTTTCTGATTGCTAAAACCTCATTATTTTATTATATTATTGTTTTGGAATAGCTTGGCTACTTTGCATAGGGTTTTAGCTAATTTGTATGGCTGGATCAGAAATTGGGCGATTGATGGGAAAAACACATAGTAGGCCGTTTTGTGCATCGGGTCGATAAAAGCGATCGTCACTAAAGCTGTAAAAACAGGTTTAGCGACGATCACCAACTTTAGTGCCTCTAGCTGTGTCATCCAAGCATCACTGTACGAGATGCTACTACAATCCTTGGCACTCGTCTATTTCTTATAACGCCGACTCCTGGGTTGGAGCCGTTGTGTGCTGGGAGTGTGGAGCCAGTGGGAGCAAGCTGTGGTGAAGCTGTTGGAGTACGGAGACCATTCTCCGGGAAAGAAGCCAAAGAAAATCTGGCAGTTATCTCCCCCCTCAAGCCGCTGGTGAGACCACAGGCGGTAACATTGGATTCTCTCTGGACTGCGATTGAGAACTTGCACTCGGCATGCACAAACTTTGTTTCTATTACCTTAAATTCAATCTCTAGGATAAGTCTTTTAGAGACTTCTGTTCAACAGCACCAGGTGGATTTGAATAATTTAGAGAAGTTAACAACTGAGACCTCGAATTTGGTTACTAAACAAATGACTGATAAAATGATGCTCTTGAGGAAGATTGAAAACTTAGAAAATCAACAAAAAATTTTGAATTTAAGGATTCTTAATTTTTCGATTGCGAAGTTTGTCTCTACAAAAACTCTTTAAGAACTTTATGTTAACAGTCTTAAAGGTTCCGGAAACAAGCCTTCCCCCACTACAGAGAATTTACTATTTAAAACAAATGCAAAAGGGAAAAGCTGTAGTAGTTGAAAATACACAGTTGGATGTTTCTGCTATATTGCAATCCTCTGATATTGAAATTCAGGGACAGGTGACATTGTTGGTCTCTCTTGTATTTCTACAGGACAAAGAAATGCTGTTGAAGTTATACTTTAATTTAAAACAAGTCACCTATTTAGGTGAAAGGGTATATATATTTCCAGACGTCTCCAAATGGACACAATCCAGGAGGAAAGAATTTTTATTACTTCGTCCAATAGTAATTACCTTGGGGGGCTATGTTTCAATTGAGATTTCCTTGTAAATGTTTTGTTTCCTATCAAGGGAGTAAATATATTTTTTGAACCTGCCCAAGGCTTCTTTCTTGAGGGTAAAGGAGTTTCAACTCAGCCAGAATGAAACATGTTATTTAGTGCGGTGATTAATTTAAAAGGGCAGGTTAACACCAAATAGCTGCTCCATTTCTTTATTTTTTTAAAATTTCATTGTATATGAATCCCCTTTTCCCGAGGGGTTTTCCTTAATTTTGCTCCTTCTTACAGATTGTGGACTGTATTAAATAAGTATTTCATTGTTCTTTAAATGGCGCTACACTCTACCACCAATGTTCTCTTAGGCTCCTGCCCAAAAGTGAGTTGATTTCTGCTCACCAAAAGTCAACTCAGTCTTTTTTCTAACAGCTAGAGAGCCTTGAGGCTGTTCAGCCAATGCTACCCCTTCTCTTTCCATTGGAGGTTTTCTCGCCCATTACCATCAACATTGGTCTTTGGTCACTACAGACACGTGGGTTCTACAGGTGGTGAAACAGGGTACGCTCTTCACCTCTGAGAACCTTCTCCAAACAGATCACCGAGAGAGTCCTCTTTCAACTCCCAGCAGAATTCTCTTCAAGAACTCTTGAACCTTCTGCAACTCAATGCCATCGAACCAGTACCCCCCTCAGCAGAAGGATCAGGAGTTCTATTCCAAATACTTACTCATAGCAAAGAAGATGGGAGGTTTACGTCCAGTACTCTACCACTGAGCTCTCAACAAATGCTTAAGTCAAAGAAATTCCGAATGCTCTTTTTGGGAACTTTACAAAGTCTGACAACTTAAGTTCGCAAATTTGCCTCCATGTGCTTACGTTAGTAGCATTGTGCAAACAATTTGGTAAGGTTTCATAACCTTGGTATATCAGTATCAGGGTGTTGTTTATGCTCGTGGAGGACATAAGAGTCCAGTCCTCCGCGGTAGCTGGTTGTTATTATAAACCTTGTTTTCTGCTATAGTTGTATCTGCTGTTGTCACTGTTTAATAAAAAAGATTTACATTAAAAATGTTTCTTGTTAAACTTGGCAAGAGTGAAAGTGAAATCAGGGACATGTTAGTCCAAGTTTATGGGAATATTACCATGAAGAAAACAGCAGTGTACAAATGGGTTAAATATTTTTCTGAGGGGAGAGAAAGGGTCACTGATGATGAAAGATCAGAGCGGCTAGTAACGAGCATAATTGATGAAAAACATTGCAAAAGTTCCTTGAAGTGTGCAACAAAATCATCAGCTGACCGAGAAGCTTAGCAGACCAAGTAAACATCGATAGAGAAACAGGAAATCTTAACTGAAAATCTTGGAATGAGAAAGGTGTGCGCAAAAATGGTTCTGAAGGAGCTCACCGCTTAACAAAAGCAAATCAGTTTATTGAGACCTTTTGGAGAGACAAGATGTTTTGGGCCGTGTTATCACGGGTGATGAAACATGGGTGTACCAATACGACCCTGAAACAAAGCGTGCACAATGGAAGCCAGACATTTCACTGACCAAAAAAGTTACGCCAGTCCAAATCAAGATGTTGCTAACCTTTTTTGAAATTGGAGGGATTGTTAATTATTAATTTGTACCAACTGGACAAACAATTAACCAAGTTTACTATTTGGAAGTGCTGAAAAGGCTGCGTGAAAGATAAAAAGTCTTATCTTTTTGCCAACAACTCATGGCTCTTGCATCATAGCAATGTATCAGTTCACATGGCACTGCCTATGAGGGAACTTTTAGCTAGAAAACCCTCCCTACTCACCTGATATAGACCACAGTGACTTTTTTCTTTACCCAAAGATAAAGGAAATATTGAAAGGTACAAATTGGTGGTGCTCTCTGGTACCGGCTACTGTGCTGCTTTTATGCCATCTTTCTTCTTGAAACTATTTGCTTTCTTCAATTTCTTCTTTTGGAACATAAATGTAGTTAACTCCGTGTATATTTTGGTCACAAAAGTTAAATAGATCCTTTGGCGTCAATATTTGATCCGTTGATGGTCTTTGGAGGTTAGCCCGGGCAGCCAGTCGTTTAGTTGTTCCACCAACTCCATCGCAGGGTGATTTTCCGTGGTTAGTTCCAAAAAAATTCCATTCAGCCTCAATGTTGAAATCATTTCTGTGATTGCACAAATTCACAAAGTTCTTGTAGTTTTTATATTGTGCAGCTGAGCCGTCACTGAAGTAGTATATTTTGGTAATGTTTGTTTGAGTTACCAAAAATTCGATCAACTTTTGAATAAACACGTGTACAGATATCGTATCATGTTGCATATGATCAGAAATAATGCAACAGTTTACAACTTGCAATGTGCCCACTTCATTGAGGTAATATGCAACAAAAGGATGTACCGTAGCTTGTGAATTTTCCCAGTGAAAGCCTTGGGCGGCATCCTGTACAACAAATGAGTAATTTTCAGCGAAATCCATCAAAACGATCATTTCCGTTTCTTTTAAGCCTGTCTTCAACATCTTCAAATATTCACTTTGATGTTTTGAAATGAAATGGTGGCTTGTCAACTTCCAAATCTTGCTTGCAAGTCTTTCAATAAAGTTGTCCATGGTTAGTACGCTTGTTTCTAATGTTTCACGGTCAGCGTGAACCCATTGCTTAAATTCTATTGATTCTTCTGGATCTAAATCCTTGAATATTTCTTCCAGGTATGCTGTTAGTGCTTCTTCACCAGGGCAGTTTTGACATCGTTGTAGCATACAGTCCTTGACATTTAGGTCGCACACAGTTTTTTCCATAAGAACTTTGTAGTTCTCTTTGACATTGGCGCCTTGTAGCATGAGCTTTACATTTTGATGTATCGTGCAGACACACACGGAGTGTGCACCTGATGCACCAACGGTTACACACCACTTTGGCCTGAGCTCACATAATTTGGAAAAACAATTTCAGTTCTGTATTTGTTACAGTACGCCATGTACAGCTCTTTTAAATTACACAACAGCAGCCGCTTTTGCTTTTGTACTTTTAAACCATTGAGGCGGACTGAAATGCAATCTTTTTTGCCAGGACATATTCTGCTGAATTCATCGTCTTCATAAAAATCTTGAACTCTATTTGCAATTTCTTTTGGAAGGGACTTGCCAATTTTTGCATCAGGTATAGAACAAATGCCTTTCTCTTTCTTTACTTTTTGGGCTGTTCTGACCATGCGCTCTGAAACGCCAAACTTCATTGCTGTTTCCTTTATTGACCAACTTTTTGGGGCCATCGTCCCCAAATAATTGAACTTTCATTGACCTGTTGGATATTGCAATTTTCGTTTTCATTTCTTCAATGAGGTCAGTATAATCTTCACATAAATTGCATTCTACAGACTGACGAGACGGCCCAACTTCTTCAGCTGAAACTCCAGCAGCAGATGTAATCTTCTTGGCTATCACATTCTTCACACGTTCAATTTTTCGTATCACATAGCCGGCTTTATCTCTACTAGCTAACCTTTGAATTTTCAATGGAGAGGTTCCTAAAGCAGTCAAGCTTTGATCAACTGCATCGGAGATGCTGATATCAAAATCGTCTGAAGATGAAGATGCTGCAGTAGCTTCACTCATTGAAACGTATTGGGCTTTGCACCTACTGCAAAGTTTCTGACCTGGCTTGATATTTATTTTTGCCACTTTTCTAAAATCATTAGACATGGCAAGATCGACTTTTAACAATCCACTTTGAACAATGTGATTTTTCTTTTCAAATGGATTGCAACACGATGTTTGCTTTAAT
Source organism: Geotrypetes seraphini (assembly GCF_902459505.1). NCBI lineage: Eukaryota > Metazoa > Chordata > Amphibia > Gymnophiona > Dermophiidae > Geotrypetes > Geotrypetes seraphini. Next base: position 88,447,879 of record NC_047091.1, on the reverse strand, counting down.
TCGTATTTGTCGAGATACTTTGCTTTGTGGTGGAGGCAGATTTGGTCTTTATCCATCAGTTCAACTTCAGAGCGCCGAGTGATAAGCAATTTTTCATCGGTTGACAAATTATGTAAAAAAATGAGCCCCCATTTTTTAGAATAAAATGTGCCGTCATGACACTTTGACAACAATTTTTGGCCAGTGGCACAGTCTGGCAGAAAAGGATTATTATTAGTCGATTCGTTGGCATCCATTTTAAACTGAATTAATAATAATGTGGCTCTGAAAAAGAAAACAAGTTGTAATTTGTGATCTGCATGCAACAAAATTATCACCTCAATTTCTAGTTAGGAATAATCATTAATTAAGAACACTATAATTGTACCCAAAGCTTGAGTAAAAATAAACAGGGAAAAACAGTGTGAAAAGTGACATAATTGTAAGTTGTAACGTAGGCCGTTGCCATGGTGACATCTCCCAACTTTGTCCCCCTTTTTCGGGCATTGTTAACCTGCGTTGAAAAATGAAGCCCACTTTTCTAGGGGGTTTGAAATATGCTCTTTCTAATGAGACTGATTTGAAAGAGTTTCTGAAAGGTATTTTTCTGTAAAAGCAGGCTGAAAATACCCTATTTTTGGCCTTTTTACACAAATTAGCAACTTTACACTTAATTTGTAAACTAATGGAAAGAGCTTGGAGGTTGAAATTGTACTTTTGAAAACAACGTTGTACTGAGACATGCGCCAAATTTCGCATTTATTACTCAATTATTGTGGGAGCTAAGTAATGTCAAACTTTGACTTTTTTTGGAGCACTAATTTTTTCAGCCAAGTTTACTGTAATTCAGCCATTCACTCAGTGCTCGACAAAAATTATTATTGGTAGCACTGAATAGAGCTCCAAAAGTTGTGCAGGGTAGCTAAGTTTCAGTTTTTTTGGAAACATAGCTCGTGAGATATTATGTCTCAAAGTTGTCAGAATGTCACTGTCGTACTGTATGTCATTGCAGTATGGGGTCAAACAAATGGCTATATCTCCATGAATATTCCACAGGCGAAACTAAAACTTTACCAAAGTTCGTTTGATACATGTGGGACTTTGTGCATAAAGTTTTATCAAAATCCGTGATGGTCATGCAGGGAGCCCTTGATCACTTGACATGGAATAACCCGGAAGCCACTTTAGGAGGCTGGGAAAGGTCTGGAAAAGGGAGAGCTGTTACTGGACTTGAAGGGAGTTAGAAGGATCTCTCCTGCTGGGAGGGGAGGAGGGAAAGGGATGGGAAGAGAGTTAATGTTGGATAGAGGGAGGAGGGAAGAGAGAAGAATGAGAGATGTTGCTGGGAGGGGAGGAGGGAAAGGGATGGGAAAAGAGTTACTGTTGGATAGAGGGAGGAGGGAAGGGAGAAGAAGGAGAGATGCTGGGAAGGGAGGAGGGAAAGGGATGGGAAGATAGTTAATGTTGGATAGAGGGAGGAGGGAAGGGAGAAGAAGGAGAGATGCTGCTGGAAGGGGAGGAGGGAAAGGGATGGGAAGAGAGTTACTGTTGGATAGAGGGAGGAGGGAAGGGAGAAGAAGGAGAGATGCTGCTGGGAGGGGAGGAGGGAAAGGGATGGGAAGAGAGTTAATGTTGGATAGAGGGAGGAGGGAAGGGAGAAGAAGGAGAGATGCTGCTGGGAGGGAGGAGGGAAAGGGATGGGAAGAGAGTTAATGTTGGATAGAGGGAGGAGGGAAGGGATAAGGAAAAAAAGGGAGGGTAGGGAGAAAGAAAAAATGAAGGAAACAGCTGGCAGGGAGATTACAGGAGGGAAGGGGGTCAGGGTGGAATGGAGAGATCAGATGAGAGAAAGGGGAGAGAGAGAAATGAGAAAGTAGAGAGACTGATGCTGGAAAGGGGGTCAGCAGAGAAATAAGAGAGGGATAAAGATACTAGATCTGGTGTAAGAGAGATAAAAATGAAGAAGGCAGTGAAGCTGGAATGAATGATGTAAAAAGGAGAGAGGAGGATGGACAAGGAAGAGGGGCATAGAAAGAAGTCAGATACATATGGAAGGGGGAGGGGGCAGACATTGGATGGAACGGGCAGATGCTGGAAGGAAAATAGTGAAAAGAAGATGAAAGCAGAAACCAGAGACAACAAAAGGTAGAAAAAATAATTTTATTTCTATTTTGTCATTAGAATATATCAGATTTGAATTATATATCCTGCTAGAGACATAACTGGGGACTGCAGTATTCTGTTAGCATGATATTTCTATGTAGCATTCTATAATAACTTGGCTTGTTCAGTTTTCTTGATAGTAGAGGGGATATATGTGAAAGGGAGGGGAGACAGGGGTTTTGTTGGTCCGTGCTCTGTATATTTGTATTTATAAAATCACAATTGTTCAGAATATTGTTTCTTTTTATACTTTAATAAAATACGTTCAATATAAAATCATAATTGCGGCTTATGCAGATGGGATCAGATGGTTTGTGGGGACTGAGCTCACGGAGATGGGGCGTAAACGGGGTTTTTAAATTTTAGTCCTAGTAGTTTGCCGGTCCACAAAATAATTCTTTTATTTCTGCTGGTCCACGGGTGTAAAAAGGTTGAAGAATACTGGTCTAGACTGCTCTAACTTCATACAGTTGGTGAGCTGTGACAAAGTTAAAAAAAAAAAGACAAGAAATGGAGCATAAAGTGGTCCTGAGGCTGCTGTTTTTTTTTTTTTTGTATGGCATTGTTGTATATGGGTTTTTGGCACATTCAGTATGTGCGCTTCAAAAAAATAAAGTAGCACAAGTGTGATTTATGTGGGTGCCCAGTGGTGGATGCAGCTGGTGGGTGCACAAAATTGTTCCAGCCACCTTGAGGGGGACCTGGCATATCTGTCTGCTCTTCGTGCGTGCACTGCTTGTCGGCAGGAGGCACTGGTAACACCCGACTCTCACCTGCTGCCCACACCGGGGTTTCCTCGGCTGCAGGAGGTCTGGCAGATTTGGGCTTGCAGACCACTAGGGAGGCAGGGGATTCCCTTGTTGCTGTGGCTGCTGGTGGTATTTTTGTAGCAATGGAGTTTTGCTTTGGTGCCGGGTTTGATTTCAGGTGCTGATTTAGTGACAGCGCTTCCTTCAGTTTTGGCGGGAAACGCATCTTTTGCCCATTGCCTCAGGCGACCTTGCTTCTGTCGTAGAGAGACAGGAACAGATCTTAAATTTGTCTTCTGCTCATGCTACGATTTCTAGATTGTTGTTTGAACCCTGATTTTATGTTAGCCATGTGCAAGACTTATTTACAGGGGGTTGTGCTTCAGTTCCAGGGGTCGTCTGGGTTTTTTTTCCTTTCCACAGCCACTCTGTTCAGTCTCTTGCTTCAGTTGCCTGGTTTTGACACAATCCCTGGAATATCGTGGAATCTTATTCCACATGGCAGAAGGCTAAGTCATTCTTCCAGAAGTACGCAAACAGAAGCTTTGTGGTCAGATTGCAGATCTGTTGACCAAGCCAAAGTCTACTACATGGCATTACCTTTCATTACAAGTCCTTGGGTTAGTGGTGCCCTGGGCAAAGGCCCACATGCGCCCCCTCCAGGACGTATTGCTATCTCATTGGTCACCAGATGCAACATGAATTATTGGCTGCGCCCAGTCTCTGACAAAAGGGATCCTGCTTCGGATCAATTCATGGGTCATCTTAATGGGTGCCAGCTTGTTTGGCTTGGGGGCTTATTGCAGTGGTCATTCAGTACAAGGCTAATGGACTCAGTCTCAGCAGAAAGTGGTCTATCAGCAGACTGGAACTCTAAAAAGTTTGGATGGTGCTGGTCCGACTGCAGTCTTTGAGGGCGGGTGAAGCAGTCGGTCTTCTCTGACAATGCCACAGCAGTGGCTTATGTAAACAGGCAGAGAGGTACCAGGAGCACACCACACCAACAGGTTAAGGCATTGTTCTGTTGGACAGAAATACACCTGCAGGCGATCTGAGGTGCATGTGACTGGAGTGGCCGGTATTTAAGTGGATTATCTCAGCAGACGGTCATTAGACCCAGGAGAGTGGACATTGTTTCTGAAAGCATTCCAGGCCATTGTGAGAAAAAGGGGTCGTTCAACATTTGACCTCATGGCAACTACAAAGAACAAGAAGGCGGATTTGTTCTTCAGTGCCAAATACAAGTCCAGAAGTAGTTCAACCACGGCCAGAGACCGGGTTACTGTACATATTTCCCCCTTGACCTGTGGTAGGCTGGGTGACCCTCTGGATAGCTCATCATACAGGAACAATAGTTCTTGTAGCATCAGATTGGCCCAAGCGATCATGGTATGCAGATATCGTTAGTCTGAGACTTCACTCGTTTTATAGTGCATCTAGACTTGCCCTCGTAGGTGCCCTAGAGTAGTGTTTCACAACCCTGTCCTGGAGGACCACCGGGTCAGTTGGGTTTTCAGGATAGCCCTAATGAATATGCATGGAGCAGATTTGCATGCCTGGCACCTCCATTATATGCTGATCTCTCTCATGCATATTCATTAGGGCTATCCTGAAAACCTGACTGGCCTGGTGGTCCTCCAGGATAGGGTTGGGAACTACTGCCCTAGAAGATCCAAAACACTTTGGCTTTATGGCATGTCTCTTGAGCACACAGCTCTAGTCCAAAAAGGATACTCAGAAGTAATCATTGCTACTCTTCTTCGAGCCAAAAAAGCTGATGACTATTTCAGTGTATGCTAAGGCATGGGAGACATTTCAGTGCTGCAAAGAAAAGTTAGAGCCGGGCAATTCCCCCATCTCATCTGTACTGGCATTCTGTAGGAAGGCCTTGACAAGGGAATAGCAGTAGCATCTTTTAGAATTCCAATAGCAGAAATCTCCTGTTTCTGAGGCTGAGAGAAGAGCGCTTCTCTAGCGGCCCACCTGAATATAGTCAGGTTCCTAAAAGGTGTCCTGACACTCCTCTGATTCGAGAACCGTTTCCATCCTGGAACCTTAACATCTTACAGGGTGAAACCCTGCTTGAGCTCTTACAGGAAGCTTCCCTCATGGATCTGATGGTTGAAGCAGTCTTCTTGGTGGCAATTACTTTTGCCAGGAGAGTCTCAGAATTGCCGTCCCTGCCGTGCAGAGAGCCATTTGTCTGGATCACGGAAGTGGGAGTGACTTTGTGGACGGTTCTCTCCTTTCTGCCAAAGGTCAGTTTGGCATTTCATACCAACCAAGAAGTTAAACTGCCATCATTTCACCTCACAGGGTCCAAGAAAAAAGACAAGGCCTTATAGTTTTTGAATGTTAAGTACTATTGCATTACCTGGAGGTGACCAATGAATTTCGTGTTTGGGATCATCTTTTCCTGTTAACCAGTCAGGTGAGACGAGGCAGACCCTCTTCCAAATCTACCATCTCCTCTACATACATCAGTTGCGGCAAACAGCCACCTATCTCATTGAAGGCGCGTTAAAGTAGCAGCCTCCTTGGTTGGAAGCCAGGGCGATTATTCCTCAGGAGATTTGTAGGTCAGCGACCTGGTCTTCCCTTCATACTTTCCCCAAGCTCTACAGGGTGGACATAGCAGTACAGGAAGATGCTGCTTTGAGTCTTTGGTGCTATGTGCAGGCTCATCTCTCCCACTGTAGACCTTTGAGATTGCTTAGGTACGTCCCTATGGTTCAGGATACCATCCCTATTGCACTGGGAAAAAAAAAGATTAGGTTCTTACCTTGATAATATCTTTTCCAATAGCCGAACAATTATCTGATGCGCCTGCTTTCTGACTCAGTTTAGTGGTTAGCTACACAGCTAAGTTTTTTTTCCTGTCTGACTCTGGATTATGAAGTCTGTGTGTAAATGTTCAGGTTATGTTCTTGTCTTATTTGTATTTATCTAACATTCATTGTTTCTCTTAGAGGCTTGTTAATGCTTTCACATTACTGTTCATTCAATGCTTCAGAGCATTGAATTCTTCAGAGCAAATCAGACATTTATGTTTTGGGGAATTCCTTGTATCCCTTCTCCTGTTTCTTCTGTAGGGGCTATTGCCAGCTTTGGTACGAATTGAAAAGGGCAGCTGATACCGGGGAGGAGGAGCTGAAAAGCTGTGATTTACATCTTCTACAGAATGCTTGTGAGTAGGCATGGACAGCCCTATGGTTCAGCATACCATTCCCTTGTGCTAGAAAAGATATTATCAAGGTAAGAACCTAATCTTTCCACTTATATTTCTGTAACCCTTGCCCTCTTAGTGTCCCTGCTCCCAAACCTAAAACAAAAAAAAACCCAATAAACTAAATGAAATAGAAAGTAGTTTTAATTTTGGGTTGTATTTAAACTGAATTAAATGATATGACATTTTTGATACCTGGAATACTTTCCTTTTAGCTTGACTATAAGGTTACTTGGAAGAAGTTGAAGGAAGTATTCAACATGGCTGGTGCGGTGGTGCGAGCGGATATACTAGAAGACAAAGAAGGGAAAAGTCGTGGAATTGGCACAGTTACCTATGAACAAGCCATTGAAGCTGTGCAAGCTATCTGTATCCTTCTAGCTTTGTGTAACATTTTTATATAATTAGTCTCTAAGATAACATTTGATTTTAGAATTTGCTTAAAATTCAATTTACATGCTAATTAGATGTGCCATAAATACTGTTCACATTTTATGAACCTGCTATCAAGAACTTTCAGCACATTGCAGCCACAGATGTTCAAGTCAATTGTCTTTGTCTGGAATGCTTTAATGAAACAAGGATTTTATACATGCTAATTTTGTTACTAGTTCCTTTATTATGTATGTTTAACCTGTAACCCGTTCTGAGCTGTTTGGGGAAAACGGGATAGAAATCAAAGTCCTTTAGACTGGTCCAGATGCTAAGGTTTAATGCTTTCCTACCACCAGATGGAAGCTGAGAATCTCTTTTGTCATTTAAATCGTCTAGCCATTTTTATTATGATTCATGGTGTATCAAGAATAAATTGAACCTGAACCTATAACTGTCCTGTGCAGTTCACAACCAGCCAGTAATCCTCATATTAAGCAGATCATAGATGTGGTCTAGTCTGTGTAGTTTAGTTAAGATAAGCCAAACAGTGCAGCCACAGATGTTCGTCAGTAGTCTTTATCTGGGATGCTTTAGTGAAATGAGGATTTTATATATAGTCTAAGACAAACAGGCAGCATATTCTCACATGTGGGTGATGTCATCCATAGAGCCCAGTATGAATGTGTTAAGTGAACTATCACTTTTAAGTTTTAAGAAACTTCATGACTGCCTGCACTGCTCATGAGCGAGTACCTCTCTGCCTGATGTCTGCTCGTGGTCAGTTCTTAGTTTTCTAAGCATAGCCTTGATGTCACAGGGTACCGATTCCAGATCTCCATTGAGGTGTCGGTCTACCTCTCATCGATCTTTCATTAGACATTAACATCAATCCTCAACATCACAGCATTGACACTCATAAAAAAAGTGGTTGCACTTTTTCAAAGCATCAGTCCTTCGCTCTTCACCAAATAAGACACTCTGTATTGAGGCCGAGACAACCTTGGTACTCCATTCTACTTCAACTCAGCAGCAGAGTTCTACCAGTTTTTCCATCTCTGCTTACACAGAGTCAAGGATCTCTACTTCATCCCAACCTGCAGTCTCTACACCTGCAGCTTGGTATCTCTCAACATAACTCCTCTTCAGTTTTCTCAACCTATAAGAGACATTTTAGAGGCTTCTAGAAAGCCTGCTACTAGACACTGCTACCATCAAAAATGGACTAGATTTTCTACATGGTGCCTCTCTCAAGGTTTTTAGCACCTCTCTATTCCCTTCAGATTATCTATCTTCTCCCCCAATTCTCTAGTATCTCTCTCTTCTCCCTTTCCCTTTTCTGCTATTCCTTCTCAATTTTTCTACCTCTTGTCTACTTTCTTTCCAGTCCTCAAATTCCCTTTCATTGTCTACCAACAGCTTGCCACCTCTTATGCTCACCTCTTCCAATATCTCCCTCTCTTCCCCTCGCCTAGCCGCCTCCTCCCTCTCTTCCCCTCGCCTAGCCGCCTCCTCCCTCTCTTCCCCTCGCCTAGCCGCTCTCTTCCTCTCGCCTAGCTGCCATTTCCCTCTCTTCCCTTCGCCTTGCCGCCATCTCCCTCTCTTCCCTTGCCTAGCCGCCACCTCCCTCCCTTCCCCTCACCTAGCCGCCACCTCCCTCCCTTCCCTAGCCGTCACCTCCCTTCCTTCCCTTCGCCTAGCCGCCACCTCCCTCCCTTCCCCTCGCCTAGCCGCCACCTCCCTCCCTTCCCCTCTCCTAGCCGCCACCTCCCTCCCTTCCCCTCTCCTAGCCACCTCCTCTTCCCCTTGCCTAGCCTCCTCCCTCTCTTCCACTTGCCTAGCCGCCTCCTCCCTCTCTTCCAATTGCCTAGCCGCCTCCTCCCTCTCTTCCCCTCGCCTAGCCGCCTCCTCCCTCTTCCCCTCGCCAAGCAGCCTCCTCCTTCTCTTCCCCTCGCCAAGCCGCCTCTTCCCCTCGCCTAGCCGCCTCCTCCCTCTCTTCCCCTCGCCTAGCTGCCCTCTTCCTCTCGCCAAGCCGCCTCCACCCTCTCTTCCCCTCGCCAAGCCGCCTCCACCCTCTCTTCCCCTCGCCAAGCCGCCTCTTCCCTTGCCTAGCTGCCACCTCCCTCCCTTCCCCTCGCCTAGCCGCCACCTCCCTCCCTTCCCCTCGCCTAGCCGCCACCTCCCTCCCTTCCCCTCGCCAAGCCGCCTCCACCCTCTCTTCCCCTTGCCTAGCCGCCACCTCCCTCCCTTCCCCTCGCCTAGCCACCTCCTCTTCCCCTCGCCTAGCCTCCTCCCTCTCTTCCACTTGCCTAGCCGCCTCCTCCCTCTCTTCCACTTGCCTAGCCGCCTCTTCCCTCTCTTCCACTTGCCTAGCCGCCACCTCCCTCCCTCCCCCTCTCCTAGCTGCCACCTCCCTCCCTTCCCCTCTCCTAGCCGCCACCTCCCTCCCTTCCCCTCGCCTAGCCGCCACCTCCCTCCCTTCCCCTCGCCTAGCCGCCTCCTCTTCCCCTCGCCTAGCCTCCTCCCTCTCTTCCACTTGCCTAGCTTCCACCTCTCTCCCTTCCCCTCGCCTAGCCACCTCCATTCCTTCCCCTCGCCTAGCCACCTCCTTCTCTTCCCCTCGCCTAGCCGCCTCCTCCCTCTCTTCCCCTCGCCTAGCCGCCTCCTCCCTCCTCTCTGCCCCTCGCCTAGCTGCCATCTCCCTCTTCCTCTCGCCTAGCCGCCACCTCCTTCTCTTCCCCTCATCTTTGCGGGCGTTCTTCAGAATGTTCTCTTTCTGAGGTGTCCGGACATGGTAACCGTTCTCACAAGTCCCACATGACTGCCCCAAAGCTTCTCCTCTGATGCATTTCCTGTTTCCGCCTGGGTGGCTTGCGTTAGAGAAGCTTTGGGGCTTGTGAGAAAGGTTACCACGTTTGGACACCTCAGAAAGAGAACATTCTAAAGAGCACCCGTGAAGGTGAGGGGGGAGGGAGGTGTACAGAAGAAGCAAAGAGATGCCCGGATGTGGATTTTTTTTTTGGGGGGGGGGGGGGGGTTTATGCCACTGCCGGTGGGAGGGAGCTAGTATCGCAAGGAGGGCTGCTGACTAGGAGGGGTGGGAAGAGAAGCAATGAGGCAGATACTTTACTGTGTGGACAAGGCCTTTTACTGCTCCACAGGGTGGTGAATGACGTTGACCCTGTGCCTGTGGTGACCAGTTTTTTTCTTCATCTTTTCGGCGGGTTACCCGCGGCTAGCCATGGGTAATAATCACCGTGTCATTCTCTATCTGGATGTGAGGGAAAACTTGCATTCTGTTCTTTTGTGCTGTTAATGAGTGAGCACTGAGCTATGGAAGCTTGAGGTAGCTCCAACTATAGTTCTTGGAGTACCTCTGCAATCATACCTTACAGTTTGGAGAGTTTGAATAACCGTTACACCCTTGGATCCTGTCCGAAATCAAGGGCTGCCATCTGATTGTGGTCAGCCTCTCATAGCTGGGATGCTAATCTCCCAGAGCTGAGGACACTAAATGAAAAATTAAAGGCATGGACTCTGAACCTTCGTCTTCCTAGTCCACCAGAGCTTGGTTCCCAATGAAATCTGCATGGTTCCTTGGGGTGGATCCTGTGCTTTTCGCTAAAAATCCTGGCACTACCTCCGCCAAGACCCCTGCGGAGCTAGGTTGGCATTTGAAACCTGAAAAGGCTTCGTACATGTGTATGAATTCGGGAACCAACCACTGTCCAGGTTGCCTAGAGGGTCCTGGCAGCGTCTCCTTCACTGGCTTCTGGTGTTTTTCCACTGACACATGGTTGCACTTTGCTGGAAACACCAAGTCTGCTTTTTCTGGCTCCCGCTGGAATTTTTGGCCCAGAAAATGCTCTGAACACCTAAGCCAGCAGAAGGGGAGGCAAAGCCCAAAGCTCTCTCCCCCCCCCTCCCCAATCAACATGCCATACAGCTTATGGAACGACCTCCTTCAGATCAGATTCATGACAGATTTGTGGTGGATACCTAAGTGTCTCCACTTAAGTACCGTACATCTGTACTGTTTGGGTAATGAGGCAGGTGGAGGCTTTTAAAATAAAATGGAGAAATCCAAGATGGCCACCACTATAGCGATTATCCCAGGACAAGCAAGCAGCCTATTCTCACATCTGGGTGACGTCATCCACGGAGCCCAGATGCGAACAGCCTCGCAAGCAGACTTGCTTGTAGAAACTCAGAAGTTTCGAGTCTGCTGCACCACCATGCGCAAGTGCCTTCCCGCCCAGCACAGGGCGAGTCTCCTCAGTTCTCAGTTTTCCTTGGAGCTGAGAAGTCCGTCTTTGATGCTCTGCACTGAACTTAGTTTGCTTTGTGCCTTCTCTTACTGGGTCGCTGTGTTTTTCTTTTAGTTATTGTGTATAAAAAAAAAAGTTTTATTTTCGTCAGCTGACTGGCTGGGCCTGCCGCACTCCCTCAGCCTGCGGGCTTCGACTTTGCGTCGGCTATCTTTCCTTCTAAGTCCCAACTGGTCATAGGCTTCAAGAAGTGTAGCCAGTGTTAGCCCTCAAACATCGTCGAGTTCAAGTGGAGAAGATTTTTAGTATGGAAACCCCTGCTATACCCTCGACCTCTGACTTGGTCAAGCCTGCTGCAAGGTGTCCTGCCTCCACAACTCCGACCTTGAGACTCATTAGACCTTCCTCAACCTCAAGTAAATCTGCCAAGTCTTCTCCTGAGCTTCCCTCAGGTCAGATACCTCAGCAGACAGTTCCGGCGGTGATCCTCAAGCTTCATTCCTCCAAGTCGAGGCATGCTTCCTCTGCCACCTTTAGCCTCAGCAAGTGGTCCAGTTTCAGACTCGGACAGATAGAGGGTTACTTAAAGGACATTAGGTGAATAGGGTATGAACGTTTTAGGTTAGAAGCACTTACAGGCCATGGACCTGGGGGGGCCGCCGCGGGAGCGGACTGCCGGGCACGATGGACCCCTGGTCTGACCCGGCAGGGGCAATGCTTATGTTCTTATGATCCACAATTGCAGGCTACCATCCAGACCATTCGAGAGTGGGAATTTGTTCAGTTACTGAGTAAATACTGTCCTGCCTCGAATCTGCTTACTTTAGTCCAACCTAGGCACTCAGCAGGCTCACAAGAGGTCGAGTCCTTGCCTGTGCCTCGAGCTGAATCTACACACTCTATGCAAGGAGTCGAGTCTTTGCGAGTGTCTGGTCTGGAATCGACACACTCCATGCAAGGAGTCGAGTCTTTACGAGTGTCTGGTCTGGAATCGACACACTCCATGCAAGGAGTCGAGTCTTTGCGAGTGTCTGGTCTGGAATCGACACACTCCATGCAAGGAGTCGAGTCTTTGCGAGTGTCTGGTCTGGAATCGACACACTCCATGCAAGGAGTCGAGTCTTTGCGAGTGTCTGGTCTGGAATCGACGCACTCCATGCAAGGAGCCGAATCTTTGCGAGTGTCTGGTCTGGAATCGACGCACTCTATGCAAGGAGCCGAGTCTTTGCGAGTGTCTGGTCTGGAATCGACGCACTCTATGCAAGGAGCCGAGTCTTTGCGAGTGTCTGGTCTGGAATCGACGCACTCTATGCAAGGAGCCGAGTCTTTGCGAGTGTCTGGTCTGGAATCGACGCACTCTATGCAAGGAGCCGAGTCTTTGCGAGTGTCTGGTCTGGAATCGACGCACTCTATGCAAGGAGCCGAGTCTTTGCGAGTGTCTGGTCTGGAATCGACGCACTCAATGCAAGGAGCCGAGTCTTTGCGAGTGTCTGGTCTGGAATCGACGCACTCAATGCAAGGAGCCGAGTCTTTGCGAGTGTCTGGTCTGGAATCGACGCACTCCATGCAAGGAGCCGAGTCTTTGCGAGTGTCTGGTCTGGAATCGACGCACTCCATGCAAGGAGCCGAGTCTTTGCGAGTGTCTGGTCTGGAATCGACACACTCCATGCAAGGAGCCGAGTCTTTGCGAGTGTCTGGTCTGGAATCGACACACTCCATGCAAGGAGCCGAGTCTTTGCGAGTGTCTGGTCTGGAATCGACGCACTCCATGCAAGGAGCCGAGTCTTTGCGAGTGTCTGGTCTGGAATCGACGCACTCCATGCAAGGAGCCGAGTCTTTGGGAGTGCTTCGAGATTCTTCGATCCAAACCACTGAGTCTATGGGGTTTCAATCTACAGCTTCCAGCCCTATACCCTCTCCAAAGGCATTGCCCGTTTCGAGGCACAGGGCGAAGTCTTGACCTCACACGAGACCTGTTCCAGGCAGCATCTTGTCGTTAGTCAAGGCCCTTATCGAGGTGCAGGTCCTCTTCCAGAGGGAAGCCTACCTCATCCATGCCTTCCAGCTCTTCGAGGCCTCCAACTCCTCGATCGTGGACATCGATTGCAGAACCCGAGGACTCAGCTGATTCCAATGCCTCATCAAAGTCTGTCTATTCCCTGGGATACCAATACTCCAGAGAGGCCTCGTGTTCGTTTTCCACTTGAGGCGCCTCGAGGCCATGCTCTGGATTCAATTGGACGCTGGATCGAAGTACTCTAAGGAGTATTTAGAGGAAATGAGTATGCCTTGACCTCCTGCAGAGTCTCTCAAGCTTCCTCTTAACAGGCTTCTGTCTCAGACTTTCATACGAAATCTGGAGACTCCTTATGTGATTCCTGCTGTTCTAGGCAAATTGGAATCGAGGTATAGAACTCTACATTGCAAGGGTTTTGAGAATTCACAATTATTTCACCAATCCCTCCTTGTGGAATCCTCATTGAAAAGAACCCATCCTTCCAGGGTTTATGCCACAGTACCTCCTGGAAGAGAGGGTAAGACCATGGACAAATTTGGCCGTCGCCTTTACCAGAATTCCATGATGGCTTCCTGAGCCCTCAACTATAATTTTATCTTCACGACTAATTTTAAGTTCCTGATTGATCACCTTCCAGATTTTACAAAAAATCTAGATCAACATAGGCATTTGGAGTTTCAACAACTTACTGCAACCTTGGCGCAACTCAGTTACATCTTCTCCAGTCACCTTATGATGCCTTCGGACTTTCTTCCAGGGTCACTGCTTTCTCAGTAGCGATGGACCATCTGGCTAATATTCCTTGTGAGGGCAATGACCTCTTTGATGAATCCATAGAGGCTGCCACCAAGAACTTGTCTAAGCATGAAAAATCTTTTCCTTCAATTGTCAGACCAAAGCCCAAGCCAGCTCCTGCAAAACCTTCTCGACCTCTTCCATTCTTCCAGAGATGTTATCCTCCAAGGGCGGCTCCTTGCACTCGAGCACCCCCCAGGAAACAACTTCAGCAGCAGAAACCTCAGCCTTCGGCTGCACAGCCTTTTTGCCTGTCTCAAACAGAGCATAATCTCCATCGTTCTGCCTCTGTTCTCCCTTCCCCCCCCCATAGGATGTCTTCTCCATCATTTTTACCATCGATGGGAGACCATTACATCCGACCACCAGAGCTTCCTCCAAGAGAGTATCCTTCCAATTCATCCCAGACCATCCTTCTTCGTCAGGAAGTTCAAGCTCTGCTTCATCTCCGTGCCATTGAGGAAGTTCCTCTGGAACAGCAGAGCAGGGGGTTTTACTCCCGTTACTTCCTAGTTCTGAAGAAGACAGACGATCTGCGACCCATTCTGGATTTCAGGGCTTTCAACAAATTTGTAGTCAAAGAAAAAATTTTATATGCTGTCCCTGACATCCCTCTGTCCCCTTCTAGATCAGAATGATTGGTTATGTTCTCTAGATTTCAAGGATGCTTACACTCACATTCCCATTCATCCGGCCTCCCATCAGTACCTCAGATTTCGGGTGGGGAATCTGCATTTTCAATACAGAGTGCTACCCTTTGGCCTGGCATCATCTCCCAGAGTGTTCAGCAAGTGCCTAGTGGTGGTAGCAGCAGCTCTAAGGAACCATGGTATTCAGGTGTTTCCCTACCTAGACGACTGGCTCATTAAAGATTCAACATCTCAGGGGGTTATTGTTGCGACCCAATGAACTACGTGGTTCATATAAAGCTTGGGATTCAAAATCAACTTTCCCAAATCCCAACTTCAGACCTCAGAATCTACAGTTCATCGGGGCTGTTCTGGACACTATCCAACTCGGAGCATTCCTTCCTCAACAACATTTGGATGCTCTTCTTCAGCTCTGTCACAAAGTGTCTTCCCACTCTTCACTCTCAGCGAGTCACATGATGGTACTACTAGTTCATGTGACTCTTTTTGCCAGACTTCACTTCAGAATTCCTCAGTGGACCTTGGCATCTCAGTGGACGCAGGCTTGCGAACCACTCTCTCGACACAATACAGTCACTCCTTCATTGAGACAGTCTCTCCGCTGGTGGATGCTCTCTTCCAATCTCTCTAGAGGTTTACTGTTTCAAACGCCACCTCATCAGAAGGTCCTCACGACAGATTCATTAATCTATGCTTGGGGGGCTCACCTCGACGGTCTCCGTACTCAAGGCCACTGGTCCAGCATGGATCGTCAGTGTCACATCAATCTGTTGGAACTCAGAGCGATCTTTAATGCTTTCAAAGCTTTTCAACATAATCTTCACGACCAGGTAGTCCTCATTCGGACGGACAACCAAGTCGCCATGTACTATGTCAACAAGCAGGAAGGAACGGGATCTCTCCCTCTTTGCCAAGAAGCTCTGAAGGTTTGGGTTTGGGCAATCCTTCACAACACCTTCCTGAAAGCTGTCTACATTCAAGGGGAGAAAAACTGTCTGGCGGACAAATTGAGTCGTCTTCTGCAACCTCACAAATGGACACTCAATTCTTCACCTCATCATCACATTTTTTCTCAGTGGGGAGCTCCTCAGATCTCTTTGCATCTCCCCACAACCACAAACTGCCTAAGTTCTGCTCCAGGATATATTCTCCTCATCGCCTCGAGGCAGATGCTTTTCTACTGGAATGGACGAATCTCCCCCTGTATGCATTCCCTCCATTCCCTCTCATTCTCAAGACTCTAGTCAAGTTGAAGAACGATCATGCCACCATGATTCTGATAGCTCCTCTGTGGCCGAGATAACCTTGGTACTCCTTTCTACTTCAACTCAGCAGCAGGAAGCCATACCTTCTACCAGTTTTTCTGTCTCTGTTTACACAGAGTCAAGGATCTTTACTTCATCCCAACCTGCAGTCTCTGCACCTGATAGCTTGGTACCTCTCAACATAAATCCTCTTCAGTTTTCTCAACCTGTAAGAGACGCACATTAGAGGCTTCTAGAAAGCCTGCCACTAGACAATGCTATCACCAAAAATGGACTAGATTTTCTACGTGGTGCATCTCATGACAAGGAGCCTCGAGATACCTCCTTGTCTTCCGTTTTGGATTATCTCCTGCACTTACCTACCTCTGGCCTCAAGTCTACATCCATTCGAGTTCATCTCGATGCAATTGCTGCTTTCCATCAGCCTATTGAAGGGAAACCCCTCTCTGCTCATCCGTTGGTTTCAAAATTTGTGAAAGGACTTTTCAGTGTCAACCCTCCTCTCAAACCACCTCTAGTGGTTTGGGATATCAATGTTAAGAACATAAGCAATGCCTCTGCTGGGTCAGACCTGAGGTCCATCATGCCCAGCAGTCCGCTCACGTGGCGGCCCAACAGGTCCAGGACCTGTGCAGTAATCCTCTATTTATACCCCTCTATCCCCTTTTCCAGCAGGAAATTGTCCAATCCTTTCTTAAACCCCTGTACTGTACTCTGCCCTATTACTCCCTCTGGAAGTGCATTCCAGGTGTCCACCACTCGTTGGGTAAAGAAGAACTTCCTAGCATTCGTTTTAAATCTGTCTCCTTTCAACTTTTCCAAGTGTCCTCTTGTTCTTTTATTTTTTGAAAGTTTGAAGAATCTGTCCTTCTCTACTCTCTCTATGCCCTTCATGATCTTATAAGTCTCTATCATATCCCCTCTAAGTCTCCTGTTCTCCAGGGAAAAGAGACCCAGTTTCTCCAATCTTTCAGCGTATGAGAGGTTTTCCATCCCTTTTATCAAGCGTGTCGCTCTCCTCTGAACCCTCTCGAGTAACGCCATATCCTTTCTAAGGTACGGAGACCAATATTGGACGCAGTATTCCAGATGCGGGCGCACCATCGCCCGATACAATGGCAGGATAACTTCTTTTGTCCTTGTTGTAATACCCTTCTTGATTATGCCTAGCATTCTATTTGCTTTCTTAGTGGCTGTTGCGCACTGTGCCGTCGGCTTCATTGTCATGTCCACCATTACCCCCAAGTCCCTTTCTTGGTTACTCTCATTCAATAATATCCCTCCCATCGTATAGTTGTACGATGTTTCTGTTTCCAACATGCAATACTTTACATTTCTCAAGGTTGAACTTCATCTGCCATCTTGCCGCCCATTCCCCCAATTTGTTCAAGTCCCTTTGCAATTCTTCGCATTCCTCTTTAGTCCCAGCTCCACTAAATAGTTTTGTATCGTCCGCAAATTTTATTATCTCACACTTCGTACCTGTTTCTAGATCATTTATGAATATATTAAATAGCAGCGGCCCGAGCACTGAGCCCTGCGGAACACCACTCGTGACCCTCATCCAGTCTGAGTAGTGGCCCTTCACCCCTACCCCCTGTTTCCTACCTGCCAACCAGTTTCTGATCTATCTATGTACGTCTCTGTCCACTCCATGGTTCTTCAGTTTCCGGAGTAGACGTTAGTGAGGCACCTTGTCAAAGGCTTTTTGGAAATCAAGGTATATGATGTCTATGGGGTCTCCTCTGTCCATCCGTTTGTTAATTCCTTCGAAGAAGTGCAATAAGTTCGTTAGGCACGATCTCCCCCTGCAGAAACCATGTTGGGTTGTTTCCAAAAGTTCGTTTCTTTCCAAATGTTCATCGATGTGTTCTTTAATCAGTGCTTCCGCCAGTTTCCCCGGAACCGAGGTCAAACTCACTGGTCTGTAGTTTCCCGGGTCACCTCTTGATCCCTTTTTAAAGATGGGCGTGACATTGGCTATCTTCCAATCCTCCGGGATCATGCCTGTTTTCAAGGATAGGTTGCAAATTTGCTGCAGTAGTTCCGCTATCTCCTCCTTTAATTCCTTCAGAACCCTGGGATGGATTCCGACCGGACCCGGGGATTTGTCAGTTTTAAGTTTTTCTATCTGCCTGTGTACATCATCAAGGCTCACTTCCATGGATGTTAATTTTTCTGCTTGATTTCCATTGAAGATTTGTTCAGGTTCCGGTATGTTGGTTGTGTCTTCGTTTGTAAATACAGACGAGAAGAACATGTTGAGTCTTTCTGCGACTTCTTTTTCCTCCTTCACTGCTCCCTTCCTATCTCCTTTGTCCAGCGGTCCCATCTCCTCCCTAGCTGGCTGTTTCCCTTTAACATATCTGAAGAACGGTTTGAAATTTTGTGCCTCCCTGGATAGCCTCTCTTCATACTCTCTTTTGGCTTTTCGAACCACACGGTGACATTCTTTTTGATACTTCCTGTGCTCCTTCTGGTTCCCTTCAGTTTTGTCCTTTTTCCATTTCCTGAATGAATTTTTCTTATTGCCTATCGCTTCCTTCACTATTTTAGTCATCCATACTGGGTCTTTTGTTCGACCCTTTTTGCACCCCTTTCTGAATCTGGGGATGTGCAGATTTTGTGCCTCGCTCACCGTGTCTTTGAAAAAAGACCAGGCATGTTCTACTGTTTGCCATTTTTTGAAAGTATTCCTAAGTTTCTTCCTTACCATTTCCCTCATTGCTTCATAGTTTCTTTTCCTGAAGTTGAAAGATGTTGCTATGGTTCTCTTTCCGTTCGGTATGCCTACTTCAACCTTGAACTTGATCATATTATGATCGCTGTTTCCCAACGGTCCCACTACTTCCACTTCCTTTGCAGGTCCCCTTAGTCCATTTAGGATTAAATCCAGAGTGGCATTTCCTCTCGTCGGTTCTCTAACAAGCTGCTCCATGAAGCAATCTTGTATAGCCTCCAGGAATTCTGTCTCCCTAGCGCATCTTGAGCTTCCAAGACTCCAGTCTATCCCAGGATAGTTGAAGTCTCCCATAACAACTGTGTAACCGCTTTTGCATTCTCGCTTCATCTCAGCATCCATTTCTTTATCGCTATCTCCGGTTTGCCCGGGTGGACGATAGTATAGGCCCATCTTTATTTCATGCCCTTTCCTACCCGGTATTTTAACCCATAGCAATTCCAGTTTGTTGATCATCTCCGCTGTGTCCATTCTTGTCGATTGTATGCTTTCTTTTACGTATAGGGCTATTTCTCCTCCTTTCTGACCTGACCTGTCCCGGCGATAGAGCTTGTACCCCGGCAGTGCTGTATCCCATTTGTTTTCCTCATTCCACCACGTTTCAGAGATTCCAATGATGTCTATGTCCTCTGCATTGGCCATGGCTTCTAGTTCCCCCATTTTGTTTCTTAAACTCCTTGCATTAGTATATATGCAGTTTAGATCCTGGCATTTTGTCGTCTTCATTTCTTTTCCCTGTGCTTCGGTCTTTGGTGTCTTCTCTTTTGCTACAATCTTTCTAACCTCCTCTTCTGGGTTAGTTGACTCCTGTAATTTGTCTCTTGTTTCTTCCCTGCCTTTTTTCCCCTCAGTATCTTCACGGGATACCTTCTTCCGAATCATCGACGCTAGGTCGACTGTTGGCTTTCCCCTTTCTCTTAGTTTAAAGCCTGTTCTATTCCTCTCTTGACGTTGTTTGCTAGAAGTCTTGTTCCCGCCGTGCTCAGGTGCAGTCCATCTCTCCTGTAGAGCTTGCTCTTGCCCCAGAACGTTGTCCAGTTTCTCATGAAGAGGAATCCTTCTTCCTCACACCATCTCCTCATCCACGCATTTATTGATTGTAGTTCTTCCTGCCTTTTCACATCTGCCCTCGGTACCGGTAGGATCTCTGAGAATACTATCTTCTGGGCCCTCAACTTCAGCTTCCTTCCCAGAATCTTGAACTGTTCTATCAGCGTGCCTCTTCTGTAGTCTCTCCTGCTGACATCATTCATCCCAATGTGGATCATTACTGCGGTCTCTTCCGTCTCCGCTCCATCCAGGATCATCCCAATTTTGTCCACGATGTCCTTGGTTCTCGCTCCTGGGAGGCAGGTCACCAGTCGATCCTCTCTCCCTCCTGCTATGTGGCTGTCCACATGCCTCAGTATCGAGTCTCCCACCAGGAACGTTGACTTTCCCTTCTTCAATTTTTGTTTCGGTCTCAGGTCAATGTCCTCAGCGTGCTTCACTCTCTCTTCTTCTGGGCATCGACTAGCCAATTCTTCCCCCTCGTGCGGTATTCTTCTGTGGGTGTCTTCTATGAGGTCACCTGCTTCTTGCTCCCCCTTCCAAGTTGGTGTTGGTGTAACTTCATCTCTCCTCTGGAGTTCGTTCTCTTCCAGCCTCCTCCTGTATGCTTCCTCAATGAATTCCTCAAGTTCCCTGACTTCCTTCTCGATGTGTCTCTTACTCTTGAAGTCTTCAAATGCCCTGGTAGGGTCCTCTGTGGTGTACATTCCTTCTAGCTCCTGTATCTTGTCTTCAAGTCGCTTGACTTCTTTCCTCAAGCTTTTCAGCTCCTGACACCGACTGCATACGTATGACTGTCTCCCCGAGGGGAGGTAGTCATACATATGACAGTCCATGCAGAACACTGGAAAGCTCATCTTCTGGTTACCTTCTGCTTCCATCGGAGTTACTACTTTAAGAAAACAGTTAAGTTTACGTGTTCCTTCTGTTCCTTCTGTGCCTGCTGCTTTTGCACAACCTTGCCTAACTTTTGCTTGTGTGTGGTTGTTCCTTCTATATCTGCTTCTTGCCTTGATGCCTTCTTGTGTGTGCTGTCTTTTCTCTTCCTTACCTTACTGCTGCTTGAATGTGTTCGTCCCTTCTGCTCCTGCTTATTCTTACCTTCTGTGCTTGCCGCTTCTTTACCTTTCAGTCCTTCCCTGTGCTCTTTGGTGTAGTGACTTGGCCCTTCTTGAGGCCCTTCACAAAGGCGCTCTCGCTAAGGCGAGCGCTTTTGCCGCTCGCCTTCACCGCGCGCCGTTGGCTCCGCCCCCTTTTATGAGGGAGCTCGGTTGCTGACTCTCCGACGCGGTGGGGGTGGGCAGAGCTAACTCTCGCCCTGCCCCTAGCCTCCTGCTCTTCTCTGTCTCCCTCCTCTGCTTTAAAACAGCTTTAAAACTGCTTTTCTCCCTTTCTCCTGCTGACTCTCTTGCTTTCCTCTTTGCTTCTGCTGCTCCTCTTGCCTGATGCTATTGCACCGCGTTCGCCCTTGGCTCCGCCCCCTTGCTCAATTGATGAAGCCTCCATTTGAACCAATGTCTACGGCTCATCTGAAATATCTCACTTAGAAAGTGGTGTTTCTCTTTGCCCTCACATCTGCTCGAAGAGTCAGTGAGCTGCAAGCTTTAGTTGTGGATCCACCTTTCACAGTTTTCCATCATGACATGGTGGTCCTCCGTACTCATCCAAAATTCTTATCTAAAGTGGTTTCAGAATTTCATCTCAACCAATCTATTGTACTACCAGTGTTTTTTCCAAGGCCTCATTCTCATCTTGGAGAATCGGCTCTTCATACTCTGGACTGTAACCATGCTTTGGCCTTCTACTTAAAACGCACCAAACCACACATATCTGCTCCTCAACTTTTTGTCTCTGATCCGAACAAGTTGGGACATCCAATTTCTAAGCGTACCATCTCCAACTGGATGGCTGTTTGTATCACTTTCTGCTATGCCCAGGCTGGACGGCATCTACAGAGTCGAGTCACAGCCCACAAAGTCGAAGCCATGGCGGCTTCAGTAGCTTTCCTCAGATCCACTCCTATTGAGGAAATTTGCAAAGCTGCCACCTGGTCCTCGATTCATACTTTCACCTCTCATTATTGTCTGGATGTTTTCTCCAGATGAGATGGCCATTTTGGCCAGAGAGTATTACAAAATTTATTCTAAGCTGCCAACGCTCCCACCATCCCATTCTGGTTAGCTTGGAGGTCACCCATATGTGAGAATAGGCTGCCTGCTTGTCCTGGGATAAAGCACAGTTACTTACCGTAACAGTTGTTATCCAGGGACAGCAGGCAGCTATTCTCAGAACCTGCCCTAGTTGACTTCTCTGCTAGCTATCTGAACTGAGGAGAAGACTCGCCCTGTGCTGGGTGGGAAGGCATGCGCGGTGTGGCAGACTCTAAACATCTGAGTTTCTACAAGCAAGTCTGCTTGCGAGGCTGTCCGCATCTGGGCTCCATGGATGACGTCACCCATATGTGAGAATAGCTGCCTGCTGTCCCTGGATAACAAATGTTACGGTAAGTAACTGTGCTTTCTAGCACCTAAAACAACCCGTGAAGAAAAAGTGTCAACACAAAAATTGCAGGGAAGGGGTTTGGGGATAGGGGACCTGATTCCTAACCTCAGAAACTTCAAAAATAACTTATGGACCCCCCCGCCCCGATTATCTGCACAGGCTGCAGTAGCCTTGCCCACAATGCCATGCTGCTGTGCTGGAGCTGCATAGGGAAACCTCAGATTAGAGGTATGAAGATTTCTGCCTCTTACAAGCCTGGAGTCCAACAGATGGCTTGCTTCTTCTGACTGCCATTCAGACCCCAACAAGGGACTGGACTTCAGATCCCCACTGGAGCCGCATGACATCGTGGAGGAAGCAGTGCAGTTGGCCCCGATCGTAGATACCGCCACAGGACCCACTCAATCTCTGGATTTATCTGCTGCTGTTGACAAGTGGATTTACAATCTGTTTTTGTACCTGGGGCGATGGAGTGTTAAGTGAATTGCCAAAGGTCACAGGGAGAGTAATGTCTGTGGGGAAACTTTATTACAGGTAAGCAGATTTTTTTTATTCATCCTGTCATTCAGTTAGCTGTTTCAGATACTACGTTAGATTTCTACAACATTAAGCTATCCCTCTTTTTAAAATTTTGTCCAGCTGCTATAATTAGGCAGTAATGTTTGAATACTAGTTTCTAAGAGTGACATTTTTCATTTAGTGACTTCTCTAATTAATCTGTTTTTTTCATATTATTTTCAAAGTCTTTGGCCAGGATTCAATGATTCAGCCACTAAATTCAGGAATTTTTATTAAAGTTTATAAACGCCTTAATGTATAATCAGCAATGTTCCATGGCCAGTCGCTGTTTGACCGTCCGATGCTTGTGAAAATTGTAAGTAAAATCCTTCCAAACTTTTGCTGTATTATATAGCTAATTGGGAGCAACACAAATTTGTTTAGTTTCTTTATCAGCTAATCCAGAACCTGTGGGTTGTACCCACCTGCCAGCAGATGGAGACAGAGAAATAGTGCCCATTTGGGCATAATGGATCACTAGGTCTTTAGTATTTTCTATATCTCTGGTGGATGGTACCGCCATACTTTGCAATTCCTTGGTCATTTGGAGAACTGCTTGCCAATGTAGCAAAAGGAATGTTCTAATTCAAGTATGAGTTTTTGACGGAGAAAGATATACATACACAAGAGTCGGAGCTCCTTTTATCTTTTTCATCCGAGTCTGTTAACATATAACAAGATTTAATTTTGTTTTGAAGCAGTGAGACCAGCACGAGTATGTTAACAGGTTAGGCACATATATAGTTAACTGGGATTTTCTGTTTTGAATGTGGGAGGATTGATCATCCTGAATGCCAGGGGATTCCATTGTGTCATGTGGAGGCCAAAAAGCATTGGCATTTATCTCCTTTGAAGCACAGCACTGAGACATCTGTCACGGATAGCTTTGAAGGCCACTTCCCCCTGAGATGAGGGTATTTTGTGAACCAGGCAGGGTGCAACAGTCTCCATTGAGCTGAGAACAGGTCACTGATAATCCCAAATGCCTTTGAAGAACATGACAAGTCTAAACCTCAGCCTTCATTGACAGCCCTTGAGAGCAACTCTGGGCCATGTTCCAAGGGCATCTGAATCAACTTGCATTGTGCTGGTGTTGATCTCCAGTTCTTTGTCATGGGCTGAGATTTGGATGTCTCCAGAAGAGTACTTCTATGAATCAGATTTAGGATGCTTCTCAGTGTCTAGATGTTCTCTCAGTAGAGAGGTCCCTTGATCTTCCCTCTGAAACCTTCCCATTCTTTATCATCCCTCCAGACCGGCACAGAATGGATGGGTTTTCACTCCTCTGCCAGCAGGTGGAGATTGAGAACACACTGACTTTTGCGGTAATAGAAGTAGGCTGGTGGAGGTGGTAAGCCTGTGCAGTCTTTCCTTTGGTTAATTAGGGCTTGTTAGATTTGATTAGTGGCCTTATTGTTCCTGTTTTGGTTGCTGGACAGAGCTTGGGGGGATTCTTTTGGGGGTCCATCCATCATTGGGGGTGCCACACTCAAGTGGTCAAGACCCTCCCCCCACCTCCTCAAAATTTTTTTTCTTGGAGGTGCCTCAGCTGTACACACCTTGCCACAGTTCAGGCAAAAGCCACAGCTTTGAGAGCCTGTGGGGTCTGCTATCTTGTCCATTTAAAAAAAAAAAAAAAAGGCCTGAGGCATCTAGTCTGGAAGGAAGCTTTTAATTAGCTTTAATTGACTTTTCTTTAGCATTTCTCCTGACTGGTACAGTGGAGACTGAGACAAAACTTTTGTCTGTAATACTAATAGCTGTGCTTCCCTCTAGTCTAACCAGTCTGTTCAATCTCCAAGCAGGTGTGGTAAGCTGTGCTAGTCTTCCCTGAAAATGGTTAGTGTAGGCCTGTTGGAAGTTGTTTAGTGGCTTTCTTGTCCTTGTTTGGTGTCACATTTGACGGGTTATGAGTTGAGTCCCTCCCCCCCATTTCCTCCACCTAGAGGTGCCTCAGCTCTAAGCCTTGCCACTGATACTGATATGGCTTACCCAGTGGAGTAAGTTATGAAAGAAAAAATATCCTGAGGCAGTGCCGGTCTGAAGGGAGCCATCAGTTCATTTTTATTGCTAACCGGCACCTTTTTCCTTAGATAGGTTGCGTATTGCGCAATGAGCACTTTTAAAGGGAAAAAGTGCTCCAGACGCAAGGTCGATGCGGCCAGCCTGTGCTTGCGGTGTACCAGCCACCGCAAAGTGGCATCCTCGTCGGCTTCGGGTGCTTGCATCTAGGGATCCCCTTCGGGAGTACCTCGCACGCGCGCAGCTGACAGCGGGGAAGCCTGGGCTTCCCTCGCTGCCCACACAGGGATTCCCCCCAGCTGCCGACAGTCGGGAAAATAAGGTTTCCCTTACCGCTGATGCTGCTGGGGACTCTTTTACAGCTGCTGCCAGCTTGCCTGATTTAGTGGCTGGGGCGGTTCAGGCTTCTCAGCCGCTAGAGGCCTCAGGGGCATGTTTATTGGCAGGCTTTGCTCCGATTTTGGCAGGAAGTACCTCCAATTTATCTTCAGCCTCGGGTGACCTTCCCCCTGTATTGGAGAAACAGGGGCAGGTTTCTGCTGGGTTCTCTGCTTTGGCAATGAGTCCAATTGGGCTGCTAGGGGGTTTTCTCCTGATTTTGTAAGGCTTATCTTCAGGTTGCCGGGGGTTCTGCTTCCGCCTCGGAGGGTGTTCCCTCTGCATCCGGTTCGGCCCCCCTCAACGACGTTTTTGTTTCCTCCTCATCCTTCTCTCTTCCAAGTGTCCAGTCTCTTGGGACGATGAAATTTTCTATGGGGAGCAGTTTTCTGTTGATGAAGACCTGGACCCTTTGGGAGTCTTCCAGGATCCTTTTAGGTGCCAATTTTACGGTTCCGTCAGCTGCTGAGGATCTTGGTGCGCATCTTTCAGTGGGAAGGGCTCCAGTCCAGAAGCTTATTCTTTAGGTCTCCTTGGTATTGTGTTTTGAGGAAGACGTGAAGGAGATGCCATGTGTGGTGGATCCTCTGTTTCGGAGGATCTACTCAGAATCCCACACTTTTCTTATGCATCAGGATATTGTGCTTGCGCAGTGTAAAGTGCCATAAGTACCCTTTCGTTGTGCGCGCTCTATGACTCGCCTGTATTCCATCCCAGAGGGGGATAGGGATACCTTGAAGTCGCTAGTGGTGGACTCGGTGGTCTCGGCAGAATTTTGCTCTCACTGCTCTTGCGGTCCATGTGGCAATTTGTGGCGGTCTGGTAGCTTAGGCTTCTTTTTGGTGGACAGAGCATGTCCTTGACCGTGAGTCTGATGACTGTTTCTTAGTGGAACAGGAAGTAGCCAAAATTGAGATGGGTGCTTCTTATTTCTCTGATGCCATGTATGACCTGTCACAGGTGTTAGCCAAGTCCATGGCTCTCGGGGTGGCCGCTCGTCGTACCTTGTAGCTCTGGGCTTGGTAGGCGGATGCAGCATCTAAGACTAGGCTGATGAAATTTCCTGTCCGGGGGTCTCTTTTGTTTGGCGAGGTTTTGGACAAGTTGGTTCAGACCTTAAGGTGCCCTGTCTTCCGGAAGACAATGCCTGCCTGCATGAGCAGGGTGGCATTGCTCGTAGGCATTTGCGTGATTTCCACAGATAACACCCTGGTTGAGGAGCTGCTTCTTTCCCTGCTTCTGGGTCGCCCCGGGGCAGTTTATTTCAGCGCATGCAGCCCTTTTGGGAGAGGGGGACATGATTCCCCTTCCGCCCATCCTGCCCAGTGACTCCTTGCTGGCGCCTCCCTTGGTTCCGGTGGGCACTAGGTTGCGAGACTTTTACCAGGGTTGGGCCGAGATCATAGCAGATTAGTGGGTCATGGAGGTGATTTGGGACGGTTATGCTCTGGAATTTTTTCCCGCTTCTTGTCAGGCGGCATGGAAGAAGTGGGCCTTTCGCCAGATGCTTCAAAGATTGCTAGATCTCAAAGTGGTAGTGTCCGTT
This sequence comes from Geotrypetes seraphini, assembly GCF_902459505.1. Taxonomy (NCBI): domain Eukaryota; kingdom Metazoa; phylum Chordata; class Amphibia; order Gymnophiona; family Dermophiidae; genus Geotrypetes; species Geotrypetes seraphini. The sequence continues at coordinate 88,421,599 of NC_047091.1, read as the reverse complement.
CCTCCGCAAGAGTGAGGCACCGGTCGGTATTTGTTTACATTTTGGCCCATCTTGGATCTGAAGGGAGTCAACAGGGCTCTGCGAGTTCTGTCTATTTGCATGTGAGATCTGACATTTTGGTAGTTCAGCTGGTGGAATTTCTGACCTCTCTTGATCTAACAGAGGCTTACTTGCATGTTCCAATTCGCAACTCCCATCAGCGGTTCCTTCGCTTTGTGATCTTGGGACAGCGCTGTCAGTTTTGTGTGCTTCCACGGCACTGTGGATGTTCACCAAGATTATTGTGGTCATGGCGATGGCCTTGCGCAAGGAGGGCATTCTGGTTCATTCCTATCTGGATGACTGGTTGATCTGAGCAAAGTCTTTCAGGAGAGTTTCCGGGTTACAACTCTGGTTGTGGAGTTCCTGCAGTTGCTGGGATGGGTAGTCAACTTGTCCAAGAGCCGATTGGCTCCGTATCAGCACCTGGAGTACCTTGGGGTTCTTTTTGACATCAGCTTGGGGGAAAGTCGATGGCAGCTTCCTTGGACGTGGTTCGGTGGGCCCAGGCTCACATGTGCCCGCTGCAGCTGTTGGTTGCCCCAAGTGCACGATTTGGACCCTCCCGTTCTTCGGGTGTTAGTTCGCTGCAGTCTTCGTTGGTGGCTACAATTTTTCAATCTGATGCAAGGAGTGAGTCTGGATCAGCCCCAGTGGACAGTGCTTCTCATGGGCATCAGTCTCCTTGGTTGCGCAGCTCAGGGCAGCTGGTCTCTGGAGGAGGTGTCTTGGTCAATCAGTGTTCTGGAGACTAGAGCCATCTGGCTGGTGTTGCTAGTGTTCCAGATGTACGTTGTTGACAGACAAGTCTGTTCAGGTTCTCTCGGAAAATGCCACAGCGGTGGGTTATATCAATAGTCGTGGGGGAACCAGGAGTCGTCTGGTGGTGCAGGAAGCTGCTCTGCTACTGGTGTGTGCACTCATCTTTGGGACATCTCGGCTTCCCACATAGCAGAAGAGGAGAATGTCCAGGCGGACTTCCTCTGTCATTATGTGCTTCGTCCGGAGAGTGGTATCTAAGTCCCGCAGCCTTTGAGTTGATTGTGCAGTCTTGGGGGCCACCAGTCATGGACCTGATGGCCATGAATGTCAACGCCAAAGCGCCATGGTTCTTCAGTCAGCACAGGGATGTTCAGGTCGAGGGGCTGGATGCTCTGGTACAGCCTTGACTGACAGAGGGCCTCCTGTATGTGTTTCTTCTGTAGCCGATGGTGGGCACAGTACTTCGCATTGCTCAGCACCCCAGGCGCATGATCCTGGTGGCTCTGGACTGGCGCAGGCACCCGTGGTATGCAGATCTGGTTTGTCTTCTCATGGCACATTCTCTTCCGCTGCCTCTCTCGCATGACCTTCTGATTCGGGGCCCTTTTCCAATATTCGATCCGGGTTCCTTTTTGTCTTATGGCTTGACTCTTGAGGGGAAACGCCTAGGTAAGAAAGGTTATTCAGATAAAGTGATCTCCACTCTTCTGGGGGGAAGTGGAAGAACTGAAGGGGGTCAGGGAGGAGAAGCAACTCCATTTTATTTTTGGAGGGTGGGTGGAGGAAGGGAAGCAAATCAGATAAAGTGCAAATTTTGCTTACAACAAAAATACATGGTGTTTTTTTGTTGAAACGGAAAACATAGCTGAAATTGGGCAAAATATTTTGAGCTGGTTTTGGTGCAGAAACTGAAATTTTGGTCTGCTTCTATAGTAATTACATAGGTAATGATGGCTCCTTCCCCCCCCCTCCATTACCAAGATTTTCTTGTTATTGCTATCTAAAATTTATAATATAAGCATAAAATAAAAAAAGGCAGAAACTGGTATATTTGGTGGATTATTTTGGTTATTCAAGATTCTAAAAACTTCACCTCATAAAGGGACCATGCACTGTTAAGTTCACAGGACTTTTTCTGTCTCCATCTGCTGGTAGATGGGCACAGCCCACAGGTTCTGGACTAGTCTGGTGGAAGAAATTTAACATGTAAGTCTTCTCCTTAGTTTAAACAATTGTTTATCTTGTGACATAAGTTTATCTCTGCTGCCATCAAGCTTGTATTACTGTTGGGAGAATTTAACACCCCCCCCCCCCCCCACAAAAAACAAGCCAAACAACATTCTGATTATTTTCATCATGACCAAAGTATCTGTAACAAAATAAATTAATTTCAGATTCTAGGAATACTTTAAATTTTGTTGCATTCTTTCTCCCTAGCTCTTCCATGCAGAATGATTTGATTAATTCATAGAACTTATCTACCTTTCTTTTTAGGATGATAAATCGCTTCCCAAAGGAGATGGCTTCCCTCCAGATAGGCCACCACAACTTCCTCGTAAGTCTCATTTCATCTTTTTTTAATGTATTTTTCTAAGTGTCTAAATGCAACTTTATTTTTTACTACTTTATCAGAGCATGAAATGTGGTTTTCCTTTTCTTCCCCTTCTATTCTTCAGGAGGACTTGGTGGGATTGGCATGGGATTGGGCCCTGGAGGACAGCCAATTGATGCAAATCAACTGAGCCGAGGCATAGGCATGGGCCCTCCAGGTGAGGTGCTTGAAATAGTTGACATATTTCCCATCCTCAAATCTTTTGCTTTAGGATACATTTAGGGACCTCTTACAAAGGTTTAGTGGTACTAATGAGTCAGCATGCATGCTATCTTGATGGCATAGCTACAGGAATAAAATAGATCATGGTGGTATTACATAATGCTATTAGCAAGTGCTAAGTTTTGGTAAAATGGGCACTTCATGTCTCAGACTTGGAAGGCTGTGGGGGAAGTGTTTTATTTTACAATTAAGCTATGTTATAAGAGTATATAAATTGCAGTATGGCATGACATGCCAAATCCTATTTGGTTCCTGGTACTTTCTTTTTGGTTCATGACCATTTCTGTTCTCCAACTCCCCAAGCTTTCAAAGTGAAGGCTTGAAGGAAAACTTAACTCCACTATTTGTGAGGTGTGTGTGGTGTGGGGGGGGGGTTCTGCTTTTGCAGCCATTTGTATAATGAGCAAAAAAACTATATCCCAAGATTTGGAATAATTCCATCAACTTGATAATAGAGCTCGGTTTTGGTTATGAACAATAAATACATTTTCTGCCTGGAAAGGAAAACAGGTTTGGGTTGAAGGTTTTCCATTGTTCCCTTTTTCTGAGTACAAGCAGGCCTTATCTCCCAACTGGGTACTGATATCCAACAAAGCCTGGTGTGGATGCTGCCCAGTGAACTCTCTTTGAGGACTTTGGCAATGTCTCTGGTGCTAGTGTTATTATACAAATTAAAAAAAAAAAGAAGTACTGCTCTCAGGAAGAGAAGGGAAGAGAGGAAAACTGACACCCCCCCCAAAAAAAAAAAGCCTGACCAGCCCCTTCACATGAGCCAGGCTGCACAAGTACTTACCATCTGCTGAGACTGAGAAAATACTGGCCAGTAAGAGACTGCATAGGGTACTTACAGACTTACTTTGTGGCTAGTGTGTTCTCAGTTTCTTATCAGCTCATAGGAGTGCACAGCCCATTAATCTGAACTGATTTGGAGGAAGTAAAGGAAAGAAAATTAGCAGGTGAGACCTAAGTTTTTTCATAAATTTACTGTCAAATGGATACCTTGTCTCAGGCAGACTGGTTAGGCTATATGGTTTTTATGTGCTACTGTATCTTTTGCATATGTACTAGATTTTATCCTAGGACAAGTATATTCTTACATGTGGGTGATATCCACAGAGCATAGTACTATCACTTTAAGGATTTTGCTGAACAAAACTTGGATAAATTCAAAAGTAGTTGAAAATGCTTTCTTTTTAAAGATGCCTACAATTGATTTATCTTTCATAAACATTTACATTATTATTACTCAACCTGTCACATCTTCCCTACTGTACTTCCCTTTATGTGCTTTTTCTTAATTGTAGTTCCTCCCTTTTTTTCCCCTGTTCTCATGTCGTAACCCAATCAAGTATGTCTGTCTTCGAAGGTCTGTGTTTATTATTTGTTGTTTGTTCCCTATTTATATTTAAATTTTTAATATACCACACTTTGTATTCTAGGAGAAGCATTTTATCAAATTTTAATAAACTATGACTGTCCGCTTCGTGTACGCACGCGTGTCTTCCAGCCCAAAGTCAGCTCGTGGTTCCTCAGTTCTTCATTTTTCGCGAAAAAGTAGCATTTGTACTCTGTCCATACAAGTTGCCATCCTGTCTTGGTTTTACCCTTCAGGTGCTTTATTTTTGTTTTGTATTACTGTACTAGCAATTCTTATTTTCTTTGTTTTGGTTTTCGTTGACTTTAAATTTAACTTAGGGGGTTCCCCCCCCTTTCTCGGGCCTTGTGCCCTCCTGTTCAGCCTTTCGGCGTTGAGCAACAATTGTGCTTTTTGACCTTGCTACCACGATTTTCCCTCTCATGTCAATGCCTTCCAGTGGGTTCAAGAACTGTGTTCGTTGCCAATAGCCCATTACGCTCACTGATTTGCACAATTAGTGCATTCAGTGTCTTGGGACAGAGCATCAAGTGGACTCCTTATACCTGCTGCCTTACGCTCAAAAAAACCCAAAAACCGCTCACTTAGGCCCAATGTCTCCAGCAGGAAAAGATTTTTAGTCTTGCAAGGTTTTCAGAGGACATTGCCGCTTCAGCGGTACCAGCATCGATGTCTCCCCTCGATGTTGGACTAAGTTCCTGCATTGGGTAAGCCTGCTAAGAAGCTGCCTGAGTATGGTGCCTCGAGACCCCATGGTATCGATCCTTGCTCTCCTTCTGGTACCGAGAGAGCATAGACATCACATGGTCCTGAATCACACTCCTCTCCTGCTAAATCTACAGCTAAAGGAGCATGGAAAACTCAAAGTACCATTTCCTAAACTCCTCAACACAAACCAAGATCCTCTCTCCTGCATCCCAGCGACCTCATAAAAGTTCTTCACGACACTGATCATCGCCATACTTCATCACATGAAAGACACAAATCTCTGTCTCCTGTCTAATACAGGGAGTCTCCTGCAGTGGACAGTGGGCTCAGCCATCTCAATACATGATGATACTGATCCTGAACTATCTAATCCAGAATCGTATGGAATTCCATCAGATCCATTTCCTCCTCCACCTAGGTGCAGATTGTGGAGGACTTCAGGAGGCAAAGTTCATTCGGCAGATGCTTTGTCAGTAAAACTAGAAACAGATTCTAAACCTAGGGAAGAGCTTCTGGAAGCATTGGACTATGATGATGTACCTAAAGACTACTCAAATTACCACTCCATTTGCTTAAGGATGCTATGTAGAGAATGACATGGGGGAAAAAAAATTTGTCCTTTTCCCATCCCTGTGAGTAATTCAAAATCTTTGTAGAGTCAAATGATTGCCATAACAGCGGAAGCAAAATTTCTTCCCTCTATCTAAATGTGATATTTGTTATTTAAAGCATTGTTTCAGCGACATAGTATCGCTGTTGTGTCACCTTGCTAAAGAGCTTATGAGCACATTTAAAATGTAAAGAGTTCATAAGGAAATATCTGACATTGTTTACAGAGATTAGCCATACATCCTTTAGCATTAACTTTTAACATTCAACTTTCTTCCATTTTTCTGCTTTCTTCTCAAAATCTATCTAATTTTCTAAGTGTTTCTCTATCTCTATCTCTCTTTCTCCATGGTCTGGCATATCTCGTCCCCATGCATCTCTACCTCACTCCTCTCCCACCACCATGTCCAATAATTTTGTCTCCCTCCCTCTCTGCCCAACAATTCTCCTCTTTTTTCATCTTCTCATGTGCACCATCTGTTTCCCTCTCTGACACCCAATTCTCCCTTTCTATTCCCTCACTTTCTCCATTCTATGGCTCATGCTCCCCTCTCTCCTTCCCTTCATTCTATGTCCCAAGTTCATGCCCTTTCCCTCCTTCCCTCCCTCTTTCTCGAGTTCCAACACACCCCTCTCCTTCCCTCCATTCTGTGCTTTAACTAGGTGGCTCCCTCCGGCGAGTGTTTAACTTCTGGCCAGCTCCCTCCTACTCACTGCCACAGTTTTCTGTGCACAAAGCCACGGGCGGTGGCTCCTACACGTGTCACGCGCCTGAACCAGAAGCTTTCTTTCTGATGTTGCAATGTCGGCGGAAAGGCTTCCGGATGAGGTGCGGGATGCCCGAGGAGTCGCTGCCTGCAGCTTTGTGCACAGAAACGACTGTGGCAATGAGGAGGAGGGAGTTGGCCAGAAGGTAAAACCCCCGGGGGTGACAGAGGAAAATGCCGCATCACCCTCAAGCCAGCACACAGTCATTGCAGGCTGCATAAAATGGCCTGCGGGCTTTTTGTTTGACACCTGTGCTTTAAAGTGTGTCTAGGATTTTCATTAAAGCATCCTAGGAAAATTCACAAATCTTAAATTCGAAATTCTTATCCTGTTTTCAATGGATTCCATTCTCTGACGAGACACCAGCCGATCTTAAACAGAAATTGCCAAATTAACCTGTTCTACACGCTATTCAAAGTCACCACCCTTCGAGTCACAACTCATTTTTTCTTCCTGCTGAGAAATATTTAAATCTAATTCAGCTGAGAATGCACTCAGTTCATTGGAACATTGCATTACCAAAGATTCCAACTGTAGAAGAGCTGCCCAAACTGAATCTAATGTCTCCAATGGAGGATCAATACTCCAATGGCCTGATGATCCAGGTTTAGAAACTAACTTGACTGAGTCAGGCCCAGATGCACTAAACCTATTTTAACAGCTTTAGCGAAGATCACATTTGCCAATCGATCAGGCCCAGATGCACTAAACCTATTTTAACAGCTTTAGCGAAGATAGCATTTGCCAATCTGATGCAGAAAACGATTTACCGCCTGGTTTTCTGCACGATCGCTCATTCACTGATCCAACCATGCATATAAGCTAATTAATATTAAAATGACATGTAAACTAGTAGAGCGGTTGACGCTCTAACATGGTTTCCTAATCCACTAAAAAAAAAGTGATCACTTTTGTAGCAATCCAAAAAAGTGACTGGTCAAGACCAGTGGCTTACTTGTGCGACATTTTTTTTTTTTTAATGAGCACACATGCACAATATCTGCCTCATAAAAAAACACCCCCTCCGCACCCCCCTCGCCCGCACCAATGACAGCCCTCCCCATGACCCCCCCCCCAAAAAAAAAAAAAAAAAAAAAGTCAAGTCAGAAGGGATGCCCACTCCCTCCTACCACTGGAGGCTCCCCCCAGGTACCGTTTAGCATTGTAAGGAGGAGGGAAGCACGGTTAGATATTATGCGTGTGTAACACAAAAAGCATCTGCCCATTAAAAAGAAAAGTTTCCTGACCCAAACATCTGAGTGGCAGGAGGCTGCTTTTGGGGCTTCCCCTGTCTCTCAGCTGTTAGGGCTTTACTGGCTCTGCACATGTGTAATCGGAGGCCAAGTCAGGCATTACAACGAACATCCGTGTGAATCATTTGCATATAAACCTTTTAGTGCCTCTAGCTTTTTAAATCGGCCAAAAAATCGGATCGGTGCAGACCCACCTAGTCTTACCGATCGTCTTGGTGCATCTAGGACTCAAGTCACCATTCCTGCCGATTTGAATTCATTAAGAGAAGTTAAAACAGTTAACTCCTTCCCAGCTGTTTCTATTCTGGAGAAAGCTGGTGCTTCTACCGACAACAAATCTGGGAGCTAACTGCTTCCTGGGGTTTCTCTCTGAGCTGTACCTCAATCTTTTCGGAATTCGACTCGGTGAACTGAGCCGATAGCACTCTAGAATTGGGTCTGAGTGGAGTGTTTTGTACTATCGGGCTCAAAGAAGCCTCAAACAGCTGCTGGGTCAAATCGTCCTGCAGCAGCCCAGAAGTCGCGGCTAGCTCTGAAACTGGGGAGTTCAATGTGAACGCCAGTATCAGCTGCTACTTTAATTCAGGCTAGGGTGAAGGCTCAGAGGGATAACTCTGCACCTTTCCTTTCCTCTATAGAGACACATTCAGTTAAAAAAAGCAGGAAAAAAATTACTTAAAGGAAAAGAAATAGGCTCAGAGGAATCCAGAGCTCAGCTGAACACATCCTCACAGGTAAACACCATTTTGCTGCCTTCCATGTTCTTTTAACAATAAGCCTCACCGTCCTGATGAAGCCTCCATTTGAACCTCTTGCAACTACCGTATTTTCACGTAGATAACGCGCACACGGGTATAGCGCGCGGAAAACACAAATTTATGTACAGAAATTTTTGTATACCGCGCATGCTGGCCGACTCTCCTTTCGCCCGCCCCGACACTCCTCTGGCCACCTCGACTCTCCTTTCGCCCGCCCCGACTCTCCCCTCCCCCTTGAAGTCCTGTCCCCACCCTGAAAGCCTGATGCCCCCCCCACGTCCGATTCACCCCCCGCTGGACCGCTCGCACCCCCACCCCGAAGGACCGCTCACACACACCCGCACCCCCACCCTGAAGGACCGCTCGCACCCCCACAGCCTCCCGCACCCCCCCCCCCATCATGTAGAAGCTCCTACCGGTGTCCTGCTGCTTTCTCTTGGCGGTCCCGGCCCTTCCATGAGCCCTGCGCCTGCGCTGCTTCCTCTTCCAGCGGTTCGCCCTTTCTCTAACGTCAATCCCTCTTGCCCCGCCGACTCCCCGACACGATCGGGGCAAGAGGGAGCTCAAGCCCTCTTGCCCCAGCCAACCGCGGCAACCCCGACACGATCGGGGCAAGAGGGAGCTCAAGCCCTCTTGCCCCCCGACACGATCGGGGCAAAAGGGAGTCCAAGCCCTCTTGCCCCGCCGACTCCCTAACTCCCCGACACGATCGGGGCAAGAGGGAGCTCAAGCCCTCTTGCCCCAGCCAACCGCAGCACCCCCGACACGATCGGGGCAAGAGGGAGCTCAAGACCTCTTGCCCCAGCCAACCGTGGCACCCCCGACACGATCGGGGCAAGAGGGAGATCAAGCCCTCTTGCCCCCCCGACACGATCGGGGCAAAAGGGAGCCCAAGCCCTCTTGCCCCGCCGACTCCCCAACTCCCCGACAATATCGGGCCAGGAGGGAGCCCAAACCCTCCTGGCCACGGCGACCCCTACCCCCACCCCGCACTACATTACGGCAGGAGGGATCCCAGGCCCTCCTGCCCTCGACGCAAACCCCCCTCCCCCCAACGACCACCGCCCCCCCCAGCCGACCCGCGACCCCCCTGGCCGACCCCCACGACACCCCCACCCCCTTCCCCGTACCTTTGTGTAGTTGGCCGGACAGATGGGAGCCAAACCCGCCTGTCCGGCAAGCAACCAAAGACGGAATGAGGCCGGATTGGCCCATCCGTCCCAAAGCTCCGCCTATTGGTGGGGCCTAAGGCGCCTGGGCCAATCAGAATAGGCCAGGGAGCCTTAGGTCCCTCCTGGGGGCGGGGCCTGAGGCACATGGGCCCAACCCGACCATGTGCCCAAGGCCCCGCCCCCAGGAGGGACCTAAGGCTCCCGGGCCTATTCTGATTGGCCCAGGCGCCTTAGGCTCCACCAGTAGGCGGAGCTTTGGGACGGATGGGCCAATCCGGCCTCATTCCGTCGTTGGGTTTGGCTCCCGTCTGTCTGGCCAACTACACAAAGGTACGGGGAAGGGGGTGGGGGTGTCGTGGGGGTCGGCCAGGGGGGTCGCGGGTCGGCTGGGGGGGGGGGCGGTCGGAGGTTCTTTGGGGGGGGGTGGTCGTTAGGGGGAGGGGGGTTTGCGTCGAGGGCAGGAGGGCCTGGGATCCCTCCTGCCCGTAATGTAGTGCGGGGTTGGGGTAGGGGGTCGCCGTGGCCAGGAGGGTTTGGGCTCCCTCCTGGCCCGATATTGTGGGGGAGTTGGGGAGTCGGCGGGGCAAGAGGGCTTGGGCTCCCTTTTGCCCCGATCGTGTCGGGGGTGCCGCCGTTGGCAGGGGCAAGAGGGCTTGAGCTCCCTCTTGCCCCGATCGTGTCGGGGGTGCCGCGGTTGACTGGGGCAAGAGAGCTTGAGCTCCCTCTTGCCCCGATCGTGTCGGGGAGTCGGCGGAGCAAGAGGGCTTGACGTTAGAGAAAGGGCGAACCGCCGGAAGAGGAAGCAGCAGGACACCGGTAGGAGCTTCTACATGATGGGGGGGTCGGGAGGCTGTGGGGGTGCAAGCAGTCCTTCAGGGTGGGGGTGCGGGTGCGGGTGGGAGTGCGTGCGAGCGGTCCTTCGGGGTGGTGGTGCGTGGGGGGGGGAACTATGTAAAAAAAATTTTATATAGCGCGCTCACGCGTATACCGCGCAAGGCTATGCACGGTTTGTAAAAACACGTATAACGCACGCGTTATATGCGTGAAAATACGGTACTCATCTCAGGAATCTTGTTTGGAAATTAGTCTTGATCTGTGTCACTTCAGCTTGTCGTGTAAGTGAGCTTTGAGCCCTTGTCTTACACTGTTTTTCACCACGACAGGGTTGTCTTTTGCACTCATCCAAAATTTCTTCTGAAGGTAGTCATGGAATGTCACCTTAATCCATTGTGCTGGTTGTTTTCTTCCTGAAGCTTCATTTGATCTCTGAACTGTAAACGTGCCATGGCTTACTTTTTGGAACTTCACCTCAGCTGTTGATCTCATTTGATCCTAAGCGGATTGTGTTACAGCCCACAAAGTTTGAGCAGTGGCAGCATCGGTGGCCTTTATTGCTTTCCACTTCCATTGAGGGCATCTGCAAAGCAGCTATTTGATCTTCAGTTCACACACTTACAACCCACTACTTTCTGGAGATTTTCCAGACGAGATGGCCAGTTTGGCCAAGCAGTGTAAACAAAATTTATTTTCTTCCTGAAGGCCAACTCTCCGTCCTTTCTCAATTAAGCTAGGGAATCCCATGTGTTAGAATATGATGCTTGCTTGTCCTAGGATAAAGCACTGAAGAATCACAAGCTGATGTCGGGCAGGAAGGCAATTGTGTGGTGCAAGCAGTCTTGAAGTTTTGGTGAAAATACACTTAACACTGTCCGTACTGTGCTCCGTGGATGATGTCACCCACATGTGAGAATATATTCCTGCTGTGTCTAGATAACACCTGTTAATGGTAAGTAACTGTACTTCTGTTAATGGTAATGATAAGTAACTGTGCTTTTGTTTCACACAGTATCTGAAATCAAGTTACTGGAAATCATATCTATTTCAAAAACATTGCTTGACTGAAAAGAGCTAATAAGGGTGTGAACTTTAAAATCAATTGAATTAGTACCATGCTTGAATATTTACATACAGTGCTATCAAGCCTGGATAGAAATGCAAGTAGCACTACACCAGCATGTGTTCTAAGCTGCATTTTCATTTGTCAAGACATGGGTTTATTCTGTTCTCAAAAAAGGCAAAAATTGCTACAAATTAGATTATGGCATCTGGTGGCTTGATATATTTTCTCATTGCATTTGTTAAATAAAGCCACGGAGAATTTAAGGGCTCAGAGTACTAAATAACTTTTTCTAGTGCAGTGTGTCTAGTGGTCCTGAACACTGGGGTTTTGCATTTGAGCCTGCAAGTTGCTTGTAGAATGCTGGCAATCATCTTTTGAACTCTGCCTCCTTCCCAGGGAGCTGCTCCTGCCTCCTTAATTTTTTTTTCTGCAAGCAAGCTGCTCAGAATGTTTCTACTCTGGGTTTTATTGCTTTCAGGTATTGTTTTCTAAGCAGTCGGAGGTTCAGTGCCCCAGAGGTTTCTATTTTTGGAACCTCTGTCTGGGAAAAGATGCAACTCTTTTAATACTACTCTGCCATTATTGGGGAGAGAGGTACACTTGCTAACCTCCACCACCAAGGAATCCATCTTCCACTGCGGAAGTCTGCTGCTAGCAGGATCACCTCTCAGGGACACCTAGGTAGCCAGCCTGCTTTTGTAGGTTTTGAGCTCAGGGTCCATCTTCTGCATAGCTGCTCACATCCTTGATATATATCAGTAGTGCAGGCTGTTTAGCTCCTTCCTGGCTTAGCTGTGATAAATAGTAGGCTATCTGTGTGGTCCTCTCTCCCTTCGCGCTGTGAGGTTTTCTTTGGCTTGAGGCTCAGTCTGACCTTGGTCCAACTAGCAGCCCAAGGACCAAGTTCGTCCGGTGAACCTGTGAGGCAGTGTTCATCTCCATTTATTCCAGTTGCATCCCTGAGTTGAAGCAGGCAGGCACATGGCACAGAGAGTAAGGCTATTACAGCCTATGTGAATTTTTTTTTTTTTTTTGGGGGGAAGGTTTCCAAAACTGAAATTTTAAAGGTTTCTAAAGCCAGAGCCAAGGTCCTCCACCTCTAAAACCCCTTTCCCTTCAATTTTTCTACTTCAGGGAAGTCAGGGACCGTTTCTGGTGCAATATTACTTGTGGCAGCCATCTTGGATTTTAAATTATCTTTTTTCTAAAGCCTCCATCTGCCTTAAAACCCCTAAAAATATACATTTTTAGCACTCTCCAGACCAGTAGAGGTTAATCTTTACAAATGGGTATATATCCAATCATGACCAGCAGGTGGAGACTGAAAACAAAACTGTGGGACAGTATATAATATACTCCCTTTTCTATTTACATCAGTCTTCTTTCAGCCTCCAGCAGGTGTTGAGTGATCTTCTGTACCCATCTCCCTTGGTAGGGCTGTTGGAATTTGTTTAGGGGTTTCTAGTCCCTGTTTTTGGCCGGACAGAGCTTGGGCGGGCCCTGTTTGGGAGTCCGTCCGACCTCGGGAGTGTCAAACCTGGCGGGTCTCGAGCGGGGTCCCCTTCCTCCACCTCCCCACATTTTTTTAGAGGAGCCTCAGCAGTAAGCCTTGCCCCTAAATCAAGCAAGGCATATTGCTTCGAGAGCCTGTGGAGTCTGTTCTGTAAAAAAAAAAAAATCCTGAGGTAGTGCCGGTCTGCAGGGTTGCTTCCCTGTCAGTTTACTGTTTTTTACTGTATTTTTTCATCTAACCGGCACTTTGTTTCTAGCTAGGTCGCGTATGGAGCAATTGTGCCCTTCTCTGGGGGAGTGGGACACAATTTGGTCCAGCCGCGAGGCACTCGCGGCCGGCCTGAACTCGGCGGTTTGGGCCGGTGAGGTGGTGGAGCTCCGTCGGCTGCAGGCGCCCAGAGCTCCCCGCCGATGGTGCCTTGCGAGTCGGCGGGGAGCAGTGGGGAAGCCCGGTCTTCCCCAACCGCCCACGGAGGGATTCCCCGAAGGATTCCCTCTCAGCTGATTTTTTGACAGCTGATGCCGACTTGCCTGTTTTAGCGGCTGGGACTGTTCAGGCTTCTCAGCCGCTAAAGGCCATGGAGGGAGTATTTTGGCGGGAACTTCGCCATTTTCTCTGTCTGGCCCCTCCATTTTGTCTGCAACCTCAGGTGACCTTCCCCCTGTATTGCAAACACAAGGGCAGGTTTCAGCAGGGACCCCTGCTGGGGCAGGGAGTCTCTGGGGACCCCCAGGGGTTTTTTTGCCCCCAATTTAATTTATTTCTTTGTGCAGACAATTGGGGGTCCCACGTGCACCTGGGGGGTTTCGGGGGTGGTTTCCCTCCGCGCCCCCTGTGGCTTTGCCTCCCTCTTTTCGTTTGGCGTCCCCTCTTCCTCCTCCCTCATCCAAGCGCCCGCGGGGGGCTTGGAATGCAAATTGGTGGTTGGAGGAGCGTGTTGGCATGATTGAGGACCTGGCCGCTTTGGCGGGCTTCCAGGATCCTCTAGAGGGGACGCCCGCTGGCAGCGGGGCAGCGGGTTTCCCATCTTCCAGAGCAGATGCGTCCGTGGTGCGCTTTTTATTCAGAGGGATGAGCTTTTAGACCTGATGTAGCAGGTCTCCTTGGTGCTGCATTTTTGAAGTTACACCACCGGAGACCCCGCGTATGGGAGCCCCTCTGCTTCAGGGGGTCTGTCCTGTTTCCCGCTCTTTTCCTGTGCGTCAGGATTTTCGGGATTTTGTGCTGGCACAGTGGACTACGGGTGCCGTTTCGGTTGGTGTGCGCCTTGGCTCATGGGTATCCCATCCTGGAGGGGGATAGGGCTACCTTAATTTCGCCAATGGGGGACGTGGTGGTCTCGGCACTTACTAAGCAGCATACCGTGCCTGTTATGGACGGTTCTGCTCTTAGGGTCTCTGAGGAGCGTACGTTAGAGACACTTCTTAAGTATAATTTTGATGTCTCTGCCTTCGGGGTCCAGGCGGCTATTTGTGTGGAGCTGGTGGCTCGCACCGTGTTTCGGTGGTCTGAGCGTGTCCTGGATCGTGAGTCTGATGACTGGTCCTTAGTGGATCAGGAGATGGTGAAGATTGAGATGACTGCCTTGTTCCTCTCGGTTGTTCTTTGTGACTTGGTGCGGCTAAGTCTTGGACTTTTGGTGGCCGCACGCTGTACCTTGTGGCTTCGCGCTTGGTCGGCGGTTGCTGCGTCCAGAACTGAACTTCCCAAAATTTCCCTTTCGGGGGTTGTTTTTGTTTGGAGAGGACTTAGATATGGTGGTTCAGACTCTGACGGACTCTGAGGTGCCCCGTCTGCCTGAGGACCGTGCCCGCCCGGCGTCTCGGGTTGGCATTGCCCGGGGGCGTCTGTGGGAATTTCGCAAGTTTCGCCTGGGGCATGGGACTGCTTCTTTCAAGGCTTCCGGTTTTTCCCCGGAGTTGGTTGGCTTAGCGCATGCAGTCCTTTCAGGGAGCCCGTCGGGGGGGCTTGGAGTTCCAGAGCCGTCCCTCTGGCGCTGTTAGCCTTCCGCTCCCTCTTGATGGGCAAGTCGGTCAGAGTCCTGTCTGACAATGCCACAGCAGTGGCTTATGTCAATCGTTGGGGCACCAAGAGCGCTCAGGTGGTGGAGGAGGCGGCTCGGCTCATGCTTTGGGCGGAGTCACGCCTTCTGGACCTCTCGGCCTCTCACATGGCCGGGGTGGAGAATGTTCAGGCGAACTAACTCAGTTTCATCTTAGATCCCAGAGAATGGTGTCTCAGCCCCGTGGCTTTTCAGTTGATAGTGCAGGCTTGGGGTCAGTCCCTGATGGATCTGATGGCCCCGAGTGGCAATGCCAAGGTGTTCCGCTTCTTCAGTCGTCGCAGGGATGGACTGGCCGAGGGTCTGGATGCTCTGGTTCAACCATGGCCAACAGAGGGGCTGTTGTGCATGTTCCCTCCGTGGCCATTAGTGGGCAGAGTTCTTCTCCGCATTGTTCGCCATCCGAGTCTGGTGGTTCTGGTGGCTCCAGATTGGCCTCGACATCCGTGATACGCAGATCTGGTGACACGCTGGTAGCAGATCCTCTTCCTCTGCCTCCCTTGGACGACCTTCTGACACAGGGTCCCATTCCCATGTTCGACCCGTCTCCCTTCTGTCTTACGGCTTGGCTTTTGAAAGGGGTCGCCTTGGTAAGAAGGGGTATTCAGATAGGGTGATTTCTACACTCTTGGGGTCCTGGAGGCTTTCTACCTCTCAGGCTTCTGTGTGGATTTGGCACTTCTTTGAGGGGTGGTACCAGGTGCGGGGAGTAGTCTCTCTTCGCGTTTCTGTGCCTAACATCCTAGAGTTCTTACAAGATGGCTTGGATAGAGGCCTGGCTTCGGCTTCTCTCCGGGTTCAGCTTGTGGCCTTGTCAGCCTTTCGGGAGTTTGTGACAGGTCAGCGTTTGACAGCCATTCCTGATGCGATTCGCTTTTTGCGGGCGGCCAAGGTGCTCAGGCCTCCCGTGCGGCCCTCTGTTCCCTCTTGGAATCTCAGTCTGGTTCTCTCTATTCTGATGCACCCGCCCTTCGAACCGTTGGGCGGCTGCTCTTTGAAGGACCTTACTCTGAATGCGTTCTTTTTGGTGGACATTTCTTCTGCTAGGCGTGTTTCTGAGCTACAGGTTTTCTCTTGTAGGGCTCCCTTCTTGGAGTTTTCTAGGGAGCAGGTTGTCTTGAGGCCTGTTCCTTCTTTTTCTGCCGAAAGTAATTTTTCCTTTTCATGTCAATCAATCTGTGGTCCTCCTGGTCTTGGGTAGTCGGGAGGGCTCTTCTGAGCTAAGACAGCTGCGCAAGTTGGATGTTGGTCGGGTCCTTCGTTCTTATGTGCAGCGGACATAAAGCCTCCATCTGCCTTAAAACCCCTAAAAATATACTTAAAATCGACAAGGATGGACCCCTAAGACATTCCTATCCCTATATCATGTCAGATTTGTTCTGGATGGCCAGCCGAGGAATATCTAGGTCCCACATACGACGGAGCGTATGGGGGAGGGGTGGGAGCCCTGGGCTCAGCCTCTTCCAAGTCCTCCAGGGCTGGGGAGTTGCAGGAAGTGCATTCCCAAGGGAAGAGACCCTTTCCAGGAGGTTCAGTCTAATATAGACTTGAAGGATGGAAAGTCCAAAAATGCCTATACCTTGGTGTGATATATAGACCTCCCAGGCAACAGGAGGACAAAGACATGGAATTAATCGAGGACATAGAGAACGTCACGCTGCGTGGAGACTCAGTAATGCTAGGAGACTTCAACATGCCAGATGCAGATTGGAACACACTCTCCGCGACTACGGGTAGCAGCAAAAGAATATTGAACTCCATAAAGGGTGCACGTCTCAAGCAATTGGTGTTGGAGCCCACCAGGGATCAGGCATTACTAGACCTGGTCCTCACCAATGGAGATAGCGTCACGGAAGTCTCAGTAGGAGACACACTGGCCTCCAGCGACCATAATATGGTATGGCTCAACCTTAAGAAAGGTTTCCCTAAGACAACCACAGCAACAAGGGTTCTCAACTTTAGAGGTACAAACTTCAACCGCATGGGAGATTATGTCCATCGGGAGCTACATAAACAAGCAAAATCTGACAACGTGGAGGATATGTGGTCGTCTCTGAAATCCATACTACACGAAGCAACAGACCGATACATAAAGACAGTAAGTAAATGCAGGAGAAACAAAAGACCCCAATGGTTCAGTAAAGAAATTTCAGACCTAGTTAAACAGAAAAAAGACGCATTTATCACCTACAAACATCTAGGCAGGGAGGGGGCGAAGGAGGACTACCTAGACAGATCTAAAGCTGTCAAAACAGCAGTCAGAGAGGCCAAACTCCGAATGGAGGAAGAGCTAGCACGGAAAATTAAGAAAGGGGATAAATCTTTCTTCAGCTATATTAGTGACAGGAAAAGAAACAAAGATGGGATAGTACGCCTGAAGCAATCGGACGGTAATTTTGCGGAATCAGATTCTGAGAAGGCAGAACTACTAAACCAATACTTCTGTTCAGTATTCACCCGAGAAGCGCCGGGAGTTGGTCCACAGCTACAGACGGGAGATAACCAGAAAGACCCGTTTCAAGATTATGAATTTACACCCAGTAGCGTCTACAACGAACTATCAAGACTCAAAGTAAACAAAGCCATGGGACCAGATAACCTGCATCCCAGAGTGCTCAGGGAGTTAAGGGAAGTCCTGGCAGAACCATTATCTGTTCTTTTCAATCTTTCCCTAAGCACAGGAAGGGTCCCCTTGGACTGGAAAACCGCCAACGTAATCCCACTCCACAAAAAGGGCTGCAGGACAGAAACAGCAAACTACAGACCAGTGAGTCTCACGTCTATAGTGTGTAAACTCATGGAAACACTGATCAAACAGAATATTGACACAATCCTAGACGAAGAAAAACTGCGTGATCCACACCAACACGGGTTCACCCAAGGTAGATCCTGCCAATCTAATCTGATTAGCTTTTTTGACTGGGTTACTAGACAACTGGATGCAGGAGAGTCACTGGACGTAGTGTATTTGGACTTCAGTAAAGCATTTGATAGCGTCCCTCATCGAAGATTACTGAACAAGCTAAAATCGATAGGATTAGGAGACACTCTAACTACATGGGTTGGGGATTGGCTGAGCGGCAGACATCAGAGGGTAGTGGTGAATGGTACTCCATCTGAAGCATCGGACGTGATAAGTGGAGTGCCGCAGGGCTCGGTCCTGGGTCCGATTCTATTCAACTTATTCATAAGAGATATGACGCAAGGACTTAGGGGAAAGGTATCGCTGTTCGCTGACGACGCCAAACTTTGCAACGTAGTAGGCAGAAGCTTAATACCTGATAATATGACACACGATCTACTGCTGCTGGAACAATGGTCAACTACTTGGCAGCTTGGCTTCAATGCTAAAAAATGCAAGGTAATGCACCTGGGAAAGAGTAACCCACGTAGAACTTATGTACTAAATGGTGAGACCTTGGTTAGGACCACAGCGGAACGCGACCTAGGAGTGATCATTAGCGAGGACATGAAGGTTGCCAATCAAGTGGAGAAGGCTTCCTCCAGGGCAAGACAAATGATGGGGTGTATACGCAGAGGTTTCGTCAGCAGGAGACCTGAAGTTGTGATGCCGTTGTACAGAGCCATGGTGAGGCCTCACTTAGAGTACTGCGTTCAGTTTTGGAGACCTCACTACCGAAAGGACGTGCTGAGAATCGAGTCGGTGCAGCGAACAGCCACCAGGATGGTCTTGGGGCTCAAGGATCTCACGTATGAAGAAAGACTAAAGAAATTGCGACTGTACTCACTTGAGGAAAGAAGAGAACGGGGAGATATGATTGAAACGTATAAGTATATCACGGGATGCATCGAGTCAGAAGATGATATCTTCCGGCTCATGGGACCCTCGACCACCAGAGGGCATCCGCTGAAAATCAGGGGAGGGAAGTTTCGTGGCGACTTCAGGAAGTATTTCTTCACCGAGAGAGTTGTGGATCATTGGAACAGACTCCCACTCCAGGTGATAAAGGCCAGCAGCGTGACGGATTTTAAGAGAAAATGGGATACTCACGTGGGATCTTTAAGTGAGTAAACTCAGGGGGGGGATACATGGAATGGGCAGACTTGGTGGGCTATAGCCCTTTTCTGCCGCTTTTTTTCTATGTTTCTATGTTTCTAATTCCATACCACTATTGTCCCAGGATGTAGTTTCTCTGGCATTGTCTAGTTCTCTGCATGAGAACAGTGGTCAAGAAGTAGTAGTGGCCTTGGACCAGAGGGAAGACCTCCATGATGTGCGGACTATTATAAATCTCTGTGTTCTCAAACATTATTTCTACTTTGCTATGAGAATTGAAGCTGGAAGTTCCTTCAGCCCCCTCATCCCGATTGGCCCCGCAGACCATAGTATAAGAACATAAGAATTGCAGCTGCTGGGTCAGACTAGTGGTCCATCGTGCCCAGCAGTCCGCTCACGTGGTGGCCCTTAGGTCAAAGACCAGTGCCCTAACTGAGACTAGCCTTTCGTACGTTCTGGTTCAGCAGGAACTTGTCTAACTTTGTTTTCAATCCCTGGAGGGTGTTTTCCCCTAGTTTGCCTCCAGAGGGACGAAGGCTTCAGACTGCCGTTCCAAGTAGATTTTCTTACTCAGGGTCCAGTCCTTCTTAAGAATCTGGATCACTTTGGGTTTATGGTATGGCTCTTGAACAGGAAGCCCTGATGAGCAAAGTTTGCTCAAACATAGTAGTTTCAGTTCTGCTTAGAGCTAAGAAGCCATTGATGGTATCAAGTTTATTATCAGCATCAAGTTTTATTAGGATTTTATATACTGCCTATTAAGGTTATCTAAGCAGTTTTACAATCAGGTACTCAAGCATTTTCCCTATCTGTCCCAGTGGGCTCACAATCTATCTAACGTACCTGGGGCTATGGAGAATTAAGTGACTTGCCCAGGGTCACAAGGAGCAGCATGGGGTTTGAACCCACAATCCCAGGGTGCTGAGGCTATAGCTTCAACCACTGCGCTACACACTTCTCCATAGAAGTCCTTTCAGCATTGCTTTGCTGTGTATGATGTAGAGCCCTTATGAGCTCTTGTTTTATTTATTTTTGTGGGGGGGGGGGGGGGCGAATGGAATACTCTCTCTGGCCTCATCTAGATGTTGCTTGATACATTTAAGGGGTTCTTCAGTTCACCCTCCGGTGTGTTGTCTTCCCTTCCTGGAATCTTAACACTGTATTACAAGGTCTCAGAGCTCTGTATAAGCCTTATGGGAGGCTTCCCTTCTGAATAAGAACATAAGTGCCTCTTCTGGGTCAGACCAGAGATCCATCGTGCCCAGCAGTCTGCTCACGCGGCGGCCCAACAGGTCCAGGACCTGTGTAGTAGTCCTCTATCTATACTCCTCTATCCCCTTTTCCTTCAGAAAATTGTCCAATTCCTTCTTAAACCCTAATACCGTACTCTGTCTATCACGCCCTCTGGAAGCTCATTCCAGGTATCCACCACCCGCTGGGTGAATAAAAACTTCCTAGCATTGGTTTTGAATCTGTCCCCTTTCAGCTTTTCCGAATGCCTTCTTGTTCTTGTAGTTTTTGAAAGTTTGAAGAATCTGTCCCTCTCCACTTTCTCTATGCCCTTCATGATCTTGTAAGTCTATCACATCCCCTCTAATTCTTCTCTTCTCCAGGGAAAAGAGCCCCGATTTCTCCAGTCTCTCAGTGTATGAAAGGTTTTCTATACCCTTTATCAAACTTGTCGCTCTCCTCTGAAACCTCTTGAGTATCGCCATATCCTTCTTAAGGTACTGCGACCAGTATTGGACGCTGTACTCCAGATGTGGACGCACCATCGCCCGATACAATTGCAGGATAACTTCTTTTTTTCTGGTTGTAATACCCTTCTTGATTATACCCAGCTTTCTATTCGCTCTCTTGGCGGCCGCTGTGCACTGTGCCAACGGCTTCATTGTCTTGTCCACTATTACCCCCAAGTCCCGTTCTTGGGTACTCTCAGTCAATAACATCCTTCCCATCGTATAGCTGTACCTCAGGTTTCTGCTTCCCACATGCAATACTTTACATTTCTCTACATTGAACTTCCTCTGTCATCTCGTGCCCACTCCCCTAGCTTGTTCAGGTTCCTTTGTAATTTTTCACAGTCCTCTTTAGTCTGAGCAGCACTAAATAGTTTGGTGTCGTCTGCAAATTTTATTATTTCGCACTTCGTCCCTGTTTCTATATTATTTATAAATATATTGAATAGCAGCGGTCCGAGCACTGACCCCTGCGGAACACCACTTATGACCCTCCTCCAGTCCGAGTAGTGGCCTTTCACTCCTATCCTCTGCTTCCTCCCCGCCAACCAATCTGTGTACGTCTCCTTCCACCCTATGATTTTTCAGTTTCTGAAGTAGGCGTTCATGGGGTACCTTGTCAAAGGCTTTCTGGAAATCTAAATATACGATGTCTATGGAGTCCCCTTTGTCCATCCGTTTGTTAATTCCTTCGAAGAAGTTCAGTAAGTTCGTTAGGCACGATCTCCCCTTGCAGAAGCCATGTTGGCTTGTGGTTAGAAGTTTATTTCTTTCAAAATTCTCATCGATGCTGTCTTATCAGCGCTTCCGCTATTTTCCTCGCAACCGAGGTCAGTCTCACCGGTCTGTAGTTCCCCGGGTCACCTCTCGATCCCTTTTTAAAGATGGGCGTAACATTGGCTATCTTCCAATCCTCCGGGATCACGCCTGTTTTCAGGGATAGATTACAAACTTGCTGTAGTAGTTCCACTATTTCCTCCTTTAGTTCTTTCAGAACCCTTGGGTGGATTCCATCCGGGCCCGGCAATTTGTCAAGACAGTGTTTCTGGTGGCAGTTATGTCAGTGAGACCATTTTTTTGAGTTACAAGCTCTGTTCTGGCAGAGAACGACACTGGAACAATCGTACCTGCAAAATCTGTCTGATCCCATCCACACAAGTTGCTATTTTATATTGAAATCATTTTATTAAAGTATGAAAAGAAACAATATTCTGTACAATTATCATTTTAGAAATCATAAATACAGAACAAGGATCAATAAAACCCGTCTCCCCTCCCCTACCTCTCACAAATATTCCCATCACTTGAGAAAACTGAACAAGCCAAATTACTACAGAATGCTACATGGAAAAATCATGCTATTAGAATACCTCAGTTACAAATGGCAGGAATAGTGGTAGGGGAGTGAAACTAGGGCAACTGCCCCCTGGCCAGAGAGAGCCCTAAGCCTGCTGGAAGCTAAAGAAGCATGTCCAGGTAGTTGGCTTTGTTTTCCCCAGTTATGTCTAACATAAGCTCTGGCAGGCTACACATTTCAAACCTGATATATTCTAAATCTCAAAATAGATACTAAAATTATTTTTTATACCTGTTGTCTGGTTATTTTATTATTCAAATCACATTGGTCTCAGGCTCTGGTTTTTGTTTCCTTCTGTCTTCATAGTGACATGGCTGGCTCCTGAAGGTAAAATAAGCATGAGGGGAGTTGGGGAGGCGATGCCAAGTCTGACCCGGGTGCAATTTTTTTTTTTACAGCAGGAGCAAGACTTTTTACTGCTACCGTGGAGTGGTAAAAGGTCTTGTTCCCACGGTAAACTGACAGTAAATTTTCCTGTTCCCACAGTTACTATGGTTTCCTGTGTTATCCCAGGACAAGCAGGCAGGTATTCTCACTAGTGGGTGATGTCATCCGACAGAGCCCCGATACGGACATCTTGCAAGCATGTCTTGCTTGAAGAAACTCAGAAGTTTCGAGATGCCCGCACCGCGCATGCGCCAGTGCCTTCCCGCCCGATGTACCGGGCGTGTCTCCTCAGTTCTTTTCTTTCCGCGGAGCTGAGAAGTTTCACTTCATTCTGCGCTGACTGAATTTCAGTATATTTGCCTTCTTTACTACCGCGTTTTGTTGTTTATTTGATTTATTTCACTTTTAAGTTGTTTTAAAAAAAAAAATAAAAAAAAAGTAAAAATTATTTCTTCCGGCGGTTCAGCCGGGCCGGCCTCGTGGCTTAGGCCGAGCGCCTTCGACCTAGCAGCGACGATTTTCCGGCCTATGTCCCGGCCAATCACCGGTTTTAAAAAGTGCAGCAAGTGCCAGCGTGCGATTTCGTTGACGGACCCGCATCGACGCTGTCTTCAGTGTCTTGGTCCAGAACACGTTCCGAAATCGTGCCGGCCTTGTTCCACGCTCACTGCGCGATCGTTCAAACGGCGCTGCTTACTTTGGGAGTCAATGTTTATGATGGAGTCTGCCAAAGAGCCGTCTGCTTCAACTTCCACTGCGGTTTCGCCAGTTCGTTCGAAGCCTGCATCGACTACCCCTGCATCGGGCATCGTGAAGCCGGCATCGTTCACTCCGACTTCTGCTTCCGGTTCAGCATCGGTGCCTGCCCCTGTCTCCTCGGCTCAGGTACCGCCTTCCACTGTCCCTCCGGTGGTCATCAAAGTGCCTAAAGCTAGCAAGCAGAAGCACTTGGCCACAAAGGAGCGCGAAGACCGTGCTGGAGGACCCCCTTTCGGTGCGGATCCCTCCATATCGGCTTCGCTGCGATCCCTGCTGGAAGCTCAGTTTGTCGAGCTTATGCAGTCTATGGGACCCCGGCTTATCGCCTCCATTCAGGGTGACCTCCCGGTCTCGGTCCCGGGGGGCGGTCCGCCCCCTCCCCCTCCTCCTCGTCGTACGATCTCTCTGCTCGACGAGGAGGATCGGCGGAGGGCGGCGGGTGCTTCTAGGCGGGCTTCATTTAGTGATATGCCGCCTTTGGAGCCCATCACGCCCCCTCGACAGCAGAGTGCTGTGTCAGCCCCTGATAGTCGAAGTCCTGGGCATACTGCATCGCAGGAAGAGTTCTTCCGCACTCCATACCAGACCTGGGTGGCCCTGCGTGAGTCCGCATCCTTACCACCTCTGCGATCCACTGCATCAAGTCCCATCCATTCCTTGGAGGCTTCGGGGGATCGTGCGATGCACAGAAGATCTCGCTCCCCATCCCGTCACCGGGAGGGGCATCGATCTCGACACTCATCTCGACACTCCTCACGTCATTCGGAGGTGTCCCCGCAAAAGAAGATCCAGCTTATGGGATACTCCTCGTCAGATTTATCCCCGCCTGAGGGACCGGAGTATGAGGAACCATCTACCTCCTATTCTCCCTGCCGCTCTCAGCTCTCTCTGGATCCTGAGGCTTCCACTTCTTCTAGTCCGTCTCGCCGGCCGGCGCTGGCGGACCAACTGTCTTTTTCATCCTTCCTTCGACAAATGGCGGATGATTTAGATGTGACGTTGGACACTGGTTCTCGATATTCTAAGGAGTATCTGGACACCATGCATTTGCCTCACCCCCCAGCGGACACGCTTCGCCTTCCTCTGCATAAACTGCTTGACCAGACTTTCATGCGTTGTTTTGAGACACCGTATTCCATCCCTGCAGTTCCCAGTAAATTGGATGCTCGATACCGCATCGTCCATCACAAGGGGTTTGAGGGGGCGCAACTTTCTCATCAGTCACTTCTGGTCGAGTCCTCCCTCAAACGCTCTCATCCCTCCCAGGTTTACGCCTCAGTACCTCCGGGCCGTGAAGGGAGGACGATGGATAAATTTGGTAGACGTATCTACCAGAATTCAATGATGGCGACTCGAGTGCTCAATTATAATTTTTTCTTCTCTTCATATTTGGACTTTTTCTTGCCGGTGCTCCGCAAGTTCATCCCTTTTATCGATGCTCAAGCTCGATTTGAATTTGAAGAGGTGGTGGCTACCCTGTCTCAGTTACGCCTGCAGCTGATGCAATCCTCCTACGATGCCTTTGAACTCTCGGCACGTGCTGCGGCCTGTTCGGTCGCCATGCGTCGCCTGGCATGGCTTCGTACCATTGATATGGATCCAAACCTCCAAGACAGACTTGTTAATGTGCCTTGTGCGGGGGCTGATCTGTTCGATGAATCTATCGAGACTGTTACTAAAAAACTTTCGGACCATGAGAAGTCCTTCCAGTCTATTCTGCGGCCTAAGCCTCAGCAGTCTCGTCCCTCTAGGCCGCCTCTGATTTACCAGCGGCGTTATCAGCCGAGACAGACTCCTCCTGCGAGACAGCCTGCAAAGAGACAGCCTCCTCAGAAGCCTCAGCAGAAGCCTCAGATGCCGGCTGCACCCAAGGCTACTCAGCCTTTTTGACTCTCTTCCAGGGAGCATAACCGACTTCGTTCTGTCTCCCCCCGTTTTTCCCATCGGGGGTCGTCTCCATCATTTTTGTCATTGATGGGAGACCATCACCTCGGACCTCTGGGTACTTACCATCGTAAGAGAGGGATACTCTCTTCATTTCCAACGGGTCCCCCCGGACCACCCGCCAAGAGAGTATCCTTCCAACTCGACGCAGACCGCTCTTCTTCTCCAGGAGGCTCAGGCTCTTCTTCGGCTTCGGGCCGTCGAGCCGGTGCCATTAGATCAGCAAAACCGGGGGTTCTACTCCCGGTACTTCTTGGTTCCGAAGAAGACGGGCGATCTGCGTCCCATTTTGGACCTTCGAGTCCTCAACAAGTTTTTGGTCAAGGAGCGGTTCCGCATGCTGACCCTTGCTTCTCTCTATCCCCTCCTCGAGCAGAACGATTGGTTATGCTCTCTGGACCTCAAGGAGGCCTACACTCACATCCCGATTCATCCGGCCTCCCGCAAGTTTCTCAGATTTCGGGTGGGACATCTACATCTGCAGTATCGAGTGCTTCCATTCGGCCTTTCCTCGTCTCTCAGAGTCTTCACAAAGTGTCTGGTGGTGGTGGCCGCTGCACTCCGGAACATGGGTCTTCAGGTGTTTCCATACCTCGACGACTGGCTCATCAAGGCACCGTCTGCTCCAGGGGTCATTTCGGCGTCCTTGACTGCAATTTGTTTCCTGCAGAGTTTGGGCTTCGAGATCAACTTCCCCAAGTCACATCTTCAGCCCACCCAGTCTCTCCCCTTTATCGGGGCTGTTCTAGATACCATTCAACTTCGAGCATTCCTTCCTCCTCAACGCATGGATGCTCTCCTTCTACTCTGCCAGTCGGTCTTCTCGCCCGTCCATCTCGGCGAGACACATGATGGTCCTCTTGGGCCACATGGCATCTACAGTTCATGTGACGCCTTTTGCCAGACTACATCTCAGAATTCCTCAATGGACCCTGGCATCTCAGTGGACTCAGGTGTCCGACCCGTTGTCCCGTCACATTATCGTCACTCCTGCTCTACGGCAGTCTCTTCTCTGGTGGATGACCTCTTCGAATCTATCCAGAGGTTTGCTGTTTCACTCTCCTCCCCACCAGAAAGTTCTCACAACCGATTCTTCGAACTATGCATGGGGGGCCCATCTGGATGGTCTTCGCACTCAGGGGTTTTGGACCAGTGCGGAACGACTCCATCAAATCAATCTTCTGGAGCTCAGGGCCATCTTCAATGCTCTCCAAGCTTTTCAGCATCTGCTTCACGACATGGTGGTCCTTATTCGCACAGACAATCAGGTCGCCATGTATTATGTCAACAAACAAGGGGGCACGGGCTCGGCCCCTCTGTCAGGAAGCTCTTCGAGTCTGGGATTGGGCGGTTCGCCACAACACCTTCCTCAGAGCTGTCTACATTCAGGGGAAAGACAACGTCTTAGCAGACAAATTGAGTCGTCTTCTCCAGCCTCATAAATGGACGCTCCATTCCAAACCCCTTCATCAAATCTTTGCTCAGTGGGGAACGCCTCAGATAGACCTCTTTGCAGCCCCCCACAACTTCAAACTGCCTCAGTTTTGCTCCAGGATCTACACTCCTCTCCACCTCGAGGCAGACGCCTTTCTACTGGAGTGAGGGAATCGCTTCCTATATGCGTTTCCTCCCTTTCCTCTCATTCAGAAGACTCTGGTCAAGTTGAGATCGGATCATGCCACCATGATTCTGATTGCTCCTCGGTGGCCCAGACAACCTTGGTTCTCCCTTCTACTTCAACTCAGCAGCAGGGAACCGGTCCTTCTCCCAGTGTTTCCTTCACTGCTTACTCAACATCAAGGTTCACTGCTTCATCCCAACCTGCAGTCTCTCCACCTGACAGCTTGGTTCCTTTCAACATAACTCCTCACCAGTTCTCTCAAGCAGTGAGGGAGGTCTTGGAGGCTTCCAGGAAGCCTGCTACTCGACAATGCTATTCCCAAAAATGGACTAGATTCTCTTCCTGGTGTATTTCCAATGCCACGGAACCTCAGCGAGCTTCCCTATCTTCTGTATTAGACTATCTTCTACACCTGTCTCAGTCTGGTCTCAAGTCTACCTCTATACGAGTCCATCTGAGTGCTATTGCGGCTTTCCATCAGCCTCTACAGGGGAAACCTTTGTCTGCTCATCCTGTGGTTTCCAGATTTATGAAAGGACTTTTCCATGTCAACCCTCCTATCAAACCTCCTCCTGTGGTTTGGGATCTCAATGTTGTCCTGTCTCATCTTATGAAGCCTCCGTTTGAACCTCTCAACAAGGCTCCACTTAAGTATCTCACCTGGAAGGTGGTTTTTCTGGTGGCCCTCACGTCAGCTCGCCGGGTCAGTGAGCTTCAGGCCCTAGTGGCGGATCCACCATTCACTGTATTCCATCATGACAAGGTGGTCCTTCGTACTCATCCAAAATTTTTGCCTAAAGTGGTCTCTGAATTTCACATCAACCAATCCATCGTGCTTCCAGTGTTCTTTCCAAAGCCTCATTCTCATCCTGGGGAATCTGCTTTGCACACTCTGGACTGTAAATGTGCTCTAGCTTTCTACTTGGATCGCACAAAGCCACACAGAACTGCTCCTCAACTTTTCGTCTCCTTTGATCCAAACAAGTTGGGACGACCTGTATCGAAGCGCACCATCTCTAACTGGATGGCGGCTTGTATCTCTTCCTGCTATGCCCAGGCTGGATTATCCCTTCCCTGTAAGGTCACAGCCCATAAGGTCAGAGCAATGGCAGCCTCTGTAGCCTTCCTCAGATCGACACCGATTGAGGAGATATGTAAGGCTGCCACTTGGTCCTCGGTTCATACATTCACCTCTCATTATTGTCTGGATACTTTCTCCAGACGGGATGGACAGTTTGGCCAAACAGTGTTACAAAATTTGTTCTCTTAAGTTGCCAACTCTCCCACCATCCCATTGGGGTTAGCTTGGAGGTCACCCACTAGTGAGAATACCTGCCTGCTTGTCCTGGGATAAAGCAATGTTACTTACCGTAACAGTTGTTATCCAGGGACAGCAGGCAGCTATTCTCACGTCCCACCCACCTCCCCTGGGTTGGCTTCTCAGGCTAGCTACCTGAACTGAGGAGACACGCCCGGTACTTGGGTGCGGGAAGGCACTGGCGCATGCGTGGTGCGGGCATCTCGAAACTTCTGAGTTTCTTCAAGCAAGACATGCTTGCAAGATGTCCGTATCGGGGCTCTGTCGGATGACATCACCCACTAGTGAGAATAGCTGCCTGCTGTCCCTGGATAACAACTGTTACGGTAAGTAACATTGCTTTCTCTGCTTTAGGTTTATGAAAGCAGGTCTCTCCTTGTGCATGGTTCTTCCTTAACGAAAGTAGTTTCTGCCTTGCATGTTAATCAGGAAGTCCATTTGCCTGATTTTCACCCAAAAGGGGGGGGGTCTAAGAAAATGATGAAAGAGTTGCATTTGCTGGATGTTCAGGCCGAGGGGCTGGATGCTCTGGTACAGCTTTGACCGGTGGCAGGCCTTATGTTTGTGTTTCCTCCATGGCCAATGGTGGGCAATTCTTTGCATTGCTTGGCACCCCAGCCGCGTGATCCTGGTGGCTCCGAACTGGCCCAGGTGCTCGTGGTACACAAATCTGGTTTGTCTTGTGGCAGATTCTCTCACCCAACCTTCTGACTCAGGGCCCCATTCCAATGTTGGATCTGGGCTTGGCTCTTCAGAGGGAAAGCCTAGATCAGAGAGGTTATTCAGATAAAGTGATCTCCACTCTCTTGGGGTCCCGGAGGCTTTCCACGTCTCGAGCTTATGTATGTGTTTGGTGTATTTTTTAGGAGTGGTGTGCTGCGTGTGGAGTAGTTTCCTTTCGCACCTCTTTGCCTTGCATCTTATTTTAGGATGGCCTGGACTGGGGCCTGGCCTTCTCCGGGTTTAACTTGCAGCTTTGTCTGTGTTTCGCGGTTTGCTACAGGGTAAGCGTTTAACCTTTTTTTTTTTTGATGTGTTTCGCTTTTTGAGAGCGGCCAACTTACTGCGGCCTTTGGATCTGATCCTGTCCGGGCTTGTGCGCCCTCCTTTTGAGCCCCTGGGTTCCTGCTCGTTGAAGGATATTACTCTCAAGGCAGTTTTCGTAGTGGCCATTACTTCTGTGAGATGTGTTTCTGAGCTGCAGGCTTTCTCTTGTAGGCCTCCCTTCCTGGAGTTTTCTAGGGGCGTGTTGTGTTGCGTCCTGTTCCTTCCTTTCTGCTGAAGGTGGTCTCACCTTTTCATGTCAATCAGTCCGTGGTCCTCCCGGTCTTGGGTAATCGGAAGGGCTCTTCGGAGCAGAGGCAGTTGTGCAATTTGGATGTCTGTTGCTCTTAGCTATTAACTGTACTGGTTTGGAGAGTCTAAAAAGAAAATTAGCAGGTAAGGACCTAATTTCTCCTTCCTCTGCATATATGGGCTGTGATAGGCAGCCACTGGTCACATTGAAAGCGCACCCCACTAGAGGAGTCATTATTTCATGGGCAGAGACTCAGGCAGTTTCACCTAAGAATATTTAGAGCAGCTAATTAGTGTACCCCTCATACCTTTACCAGGACTGCGGATTTTCAGAAGTTGGATCATCTCTGTCCTCTTAGTGGGTTCTCATAAGGGGGATGGTGCTTCCAAGGCTACCATTGCGCATTGGATCAAGGAGACTATCGCATTTGCATACCTTCTTCAGAAGAAGCCTGTTCCGGACTTTCTCAAGGCTTATTCCACTCGGGTCAGGTAGGCTGCTTCTTGGGCTGAGTCTTCTCTGGTGCCTCCAGTGGATATGTGTAAAGCCTCGGTTTGGTCTTCTCTGCATTCCGTTGTGTGAAACTATTGTGTGGATGTTCAGGTGTGTTGGGACGTGGTGTTCGGTGAGCATGTTCTGGTGGCGGCTCTCCGGGTGTCCCATCCATGATGGGTACTGCTTTGGTATGTCCCATCAGTGAACTGTACCTGTCTGGAGAGGTGCTAAAGAAGGAGAAATTAGGTTCTTACCTATTAATTTTCTTTCTTTTAGACTCTCCATACCGGTACAGTCCCCACCCTGTTGGTCTGTCTGTTCTTATGGGATTTGCGTGAAGAGTATCATTTTTCTGTGGGTTCTAGTATTTTTATAGGGTTGGGGAGGTTAAAAAATACAGTGGCTTTGGCTCAGCTGGCGAGCTGTGGGGATGTTTGCTGAAGGGGCTTCTATGTTGTTACTATTGCAGGTAGCACTTCTTAGTTCTGCTTGGCTATTCAGCAGACTGCTATATTAGGGGGAAGTACAGCTACTTGTATTACAGCCAAAAGGTTTTGTCTCAGTCTCTACCTGCTGGCCATGGTGAGCTATTAACCATCAGTGAACTGTACTGGTTTGGAGAGTCTAAAAAGAAAATTAGCAGGTAAGGACCTAATTTCTCCTTCCTCTGCATATATGGGCTGTGAAAGGCAGCCACTGGTCACATTGAAAGCGCACTCCACTAGAGGAGTCACTATTTCATGGGCAGAGACTCAGGCAATTTCACCTAAGAATCTTTAGAGCAGCTAATTAGTGTACCCCTCATACCTTTACCAGGTTCTGTGGGATGGCCATTTTGAAGGTAGGCTCAGCGGGCTCACCCTAGACTCTAGGGACTGTTTTGGTATGTCTGTAGTGTTCAGGACCACTAGACACATTACACTAAAATGAAAGATTAGGTTATTACCCTGATAATCTGCTTTCTTGTGGATGTGTCTAGTGGTCCTGAAGACCTGCCTTGTCAGTAGGCTTTGCCTGCCTTAAGATCAGTCTGGATTTGGAGAATTCTGTCTCTTGGATGAACAAAGAGGAAAATGCTTAAAGTCTGGTTTAAGTCTCTGCTTATTAGCTGGACATGCAAGTAGCTATGAGTAGAGAATGACGTGGAGAAAAAATTTTGTTGCCAGCTCGGTCCTCATCCCATCCCCGCAAACCATCTGATCCCATCTACACAATCCTCGAATAGTTGTGATTTTACACTGAACTTATAAAAAATATATATATTCTGTACAATTGTCATTTTATAAATCACAAATAATACAGAGCAAGGATCAACAAAACCCGTCTCCCCTCTCCTCCCCTTACAAATATCCCCTCCACTATCAAAAAATTTGAAGTCAAATTACTATAGAATGCTACATAGAAAAATCTAGCTTAAAGAATACTTTACTCACATATGGCAGGAATAGTGTTAGGGGAGTGCAAACAGGGCAACTCACCCTGGACAGAGAGCCCTAAGCCAGCTGGAAGCTAAAGATGCACAGCCTGGGCTTTACTGTCCACAGTTATGTCTAACACCAGCTCTAGCAGGATACATATTTCAAATCTAATATATTCTAATCACAAATACATTTTTTTTCTACCTTGTCTCGCCATTTTATTGTTCAAATCATGTTGGTCTCAGGCGCTGGTCTCTTGTTTGCTTTTGTCTTCTCTTTACTCACTTGCCAGGGTCTCCTGACCATTTGACATTTCTTCTTTCTCCATGCTCACTATCCATCTTCTGTCTCTGTGTATGTATTGTTCCCCATGTTCATCTCTCTTCTCCATGTCTCCTATACGTCTCTTTCTAGTATTTCCCCTGTACCCATCTCCCTGCCTTCATCATATCACCATTCTATGATCCCCTCCCCCTGTGTATATATCACTCCTCTATCTCCCTATGCCCCCCACGAAATCCAGCATCTTCCTTCTGCATTCTTATTCTACCCCCCATGTCTAGCCATCTTTTCTCTGTCCATATACCCTTCCATGCAGCGTTCCTATGTTCCCATTCATGCCCACCATCTCCCCTCTTTTTGTATATCTCCCTGTGTCCAGCTTCTCCTCTCTTTTACTCCATTACACCAATGTGTGTCACAATCTTTCCTCTGCTATGTTCAATATTGCACTCACTCTTCCTTCATCCCTTTGGTTCAGCTTTTCTCTTTCCCTTTCTCTCTTCCTCCCTTTGCTCTAGCCCCTCCCTTCAGCTCCCAGGTATGAGTCTGGCACCTCTCACTTCCCTCAAGCTCCAATCCACCCACCACATGGGCCCAGAATATGTTTCCCTTCTCCCTCACAATTCCCAGACTAGATCCAGTAACTGTCTCCATCCCCTTCAGCTCCAGCCAGTCAAGCAGTCCAAGCAATCCGCTCCCTCCTTTGTGGGTGCAGCAGCAGCCCCCCTCGCTAATCCAGCAGCCCCCTCCATCTCGCGGGTCCAGCAGCTCACGCACCCTCCCTCTCTGTGGCTCACTGAATGCTATCGACGATGGAAAAAAAAAACCCACAACAAATCTGCAATTCTCCTTGGTCAGCCTCTTTGATCCTCCCAAGGCGGGCTTACTAGCTAGTTGGAAGCTTCATTCACGCAGCGCTGCTCTGGAAACCTGGACCTACTAGCTAGTTGGAAGCTTCTTGCACGCAGTGCTGCTCCAGGATCCTTTTTGCTGCTGATACCCTCCTTCCGATGTAACTTTCGGTTTTGCCGGAAGTTACATGGTTCCCAGAGCAGCACTTTGTTCAAGAAGCTTCCCATTTGCTAGTGGGCTTGGCCTGGGAGGTACGAAGAGGCCGCGGGTTTGTTGTGTTTAGTGGGCTAGCTTTTTTTTTCCTGCCAGCGTTCAGGGAGCCATAGAGGGAGGGTGCAAAGGATGTTGGACCTACGAGAGGAAAGAAGGGAGGGCTGCTGCTGCACTCATGAGGGGGCAGGAGGGCAGGGGGAGGGGTTGATGATTGGTAGGGGTGGGAAAGGAGGCAACTTGCGACAGATACTTTATTTCGAGGACAAGGCCATTCACTGTTCTACGAGGGATGAATGGCCTTGTCCCCGTACCTATGGCAACTAGTCTATTTCTTCTCCCGTTCCTGCGGGTTACCCTTGGCTAGCTGCGGGTAACAGTCACCATGTCATTCTCTAGCCAAGAGTTCTATAAGATTAGTACTGGTAGCACACAATTTTTGTCTGTTTTGATCAGTTACTTGAATGTTAATGGATATGTTACAGCAGAATAGAATTGTAGTGCCGGATTTTTCCCTATTTACCTTCTTCCGATTATTTCTCTTTAATGCTAATTGATTGCTTTTGTACAAACTGAGGGGGCAGGAGGTGGACTTCAAAATATGACTGACAGCATTCTGCAAGCAACTTGCAAGTTCAGATGCAAAACTCTAGCATTCAAGACCACTAGACACATCTACAAGAAAGATTATCGAGTTAAGAACCTAATCTTTTTCCTGAATGTCATGTTTCACTTTTATAAGAGTTCAAGGTATCATTATGAATTCAGTGTATCTGTCTTAATAAAATAATGTTGTTGTTCTAGGAATGGGAATAGATGGAATGGGCTTTCCCATGAGCAAAATGGGAGGTAAGCTGAAATAGATGTTTGTAGAACTTGCACTTAGTTATTGAACTACTGTGTCATGGTAGAGAATCCTGCATTCGTTTTCTACCACCAGACCATTCTAGACTGGTTATTCTCTAGCAGAAGAGATTGAGAATGAATTGGTGGTGATTTGCCCAGTATAGAGGGAGGGAAGGAATTTTGGATTTAGCTCATGCCTTCCTCTGTTTCATTTCAAGGATATTTACCTTCAGAGTATGATAGTTATTTTCCTTTCTTTAGAGGGTTTGCAATCTAAGTTTGTACCTGAGACAGATCACAAAGAAAGACAGTAGGTTTTGAACAGGGATTCCCTGGATCTCAACCTGTTGCTCTTACCATTAGGCTAGGCACTATACAACCACTATATGCTCAATATTCTGTTTCCAGCATTTTAGTCAGGCTGGAAAGGCTCCTGGGTCAGGCCGAAGAACAGGCCTTCTGGTTGAGTGTCCATGGGGGAAGGGTGGGGGAATAACATCCAAGTACAGCCAATGGTGGCTGCTTGTTTGGGAGATATCTGGAGGAATCCAGATTCTCCTCTTAACCTTAGTTTCTGCCAGGTTGAAGGCTTGGTTACCCAGTAAACATTTCATATGGCAGGAGATCAGGTTGCTGGGGGGCTGTGTGAAGCATCTGGTGAGCCTCAAGAGCAGAGAGAGCAAGCTCATATTCTTTAGCACCTCTCCAGATCTGTACAGTTCACTGATGGGTAATAGCTCACCATGACCAGCAGGTGAGGACTGAGACAAAACCTTTTGGCTGTAATACAAGTAGCTGTGCTTCCCTCTAGTCTAACCAGTCTTCTTGCCACACACCTGCTGAGACTGAGAACATAAGAATTGCCGCTGCTGGGTCAGACCAGTAGTCCATCGTGCCCAGCAGTCCACTCACGCGGCAGCCCTTTGGTCAAAGACCAGTGCTCTAAATGAGTCCAGCCTCACCTGCGTACGGTCCGGTTTAGCAGGAACTTGTCCAACTTTGTCTTGAATTCCTGGAGGGTGTTTTCCCCTATAACAGCCTCCAGAAGAGCATTCCAGTTTTCTACCACTCTCTGGGTGAAGAAGAACTTCCTTATGTTTGTACGGAATTTATCCCCTTTCAACTTTAGAGAGTGCCCTCTCATTCTCCCTACCTTGGAGAGGGTGAACAACCTGTCTTTATCTATTGTCTATTCCCTTCCGTATTTTGAATGTTTCGATCATGTACTCTCTGTTTCCTCTTTTCAAGGGAGAAGAGGCCCAGTTTCCAGGCTTTCCTTGGTTAGTGTAGGCCTGTTGGAAGTTGTTTAGTGGCCGCCTTGTCCCTGTCTGGTGCCAGGCTGAGCTTGCGGGGACCCTTTCGAGGGTCCATTCAACCTCGGGGTGTCACACTACATATCATGAGTTGAGTCTCTCCTCCCCCTCCCATGTCCTCAACCTCCCCCAAATTTTTCTACAGGTACCTCAGCTGTAAGCCTTGCCACCGATGCTGACAAGGCATATGGCTTAGAGAGCCAGTGGAATCTGTTCTGACAGAAAAAAAAATGCTTAGGCAGTGCCGGTCTGAAGGGAGCCTTCAATTGACTGTAATTGATTTTTGTTGTTAACCAACACATTTCTTTCAGCTAGGTCACATATTGTGCAATGAGCACTTTTAAAGGGACAAAGTGCTCATTGTGCTCCAAATGTGAGGTAGCTTCGGCCCACCTGTGCTCATGGTGTGCAGGCCACTGTGAAGGGGAAGCCTTGTCCCCTTTGCGAACACCTCGCAGAACAGCAGCTGACAGCGGGGAAGCCCCACCACCCACGCAAGGATTTCCTCAGCTGCTAACGGTCAGGAAAATAAGGTTTCCCTTACCACCAAAGCTGCTGAGGACTTCCTTACAGCTGCTGCTGGCTTGCCTGCTTTAGCAGCTGGGGTGGGTTAGGCTTATCAGCTGCTACAGGCCTCGGCATTTTTTCTCAGCAGGCTTTGCTCCCATTTTGGCGGAAGTGCCTCCATTTTGTCTGCAGCCTCAGGTGACCATCCTCCTGTATTGGAGAGACAGGGGCAGGTTTCTGCTGATCCTCTGCTTTGACATTGAGTTCCATTGGGCCTCTTTTTCACCTGATTTTATTTTAGCCTTGTGCAAGACTTATCTTCATGCTGCCGAGGATCCTGATTCCGCCCCGGGGGTGTCCACTCTGATTTGGGCCCCCTTGGAGCCGGTTTCGTCCCCATCTCCTCCTCTTTCGTCTAAGCGCCTCTTGGGACACTGATTTTTTTGTAGGAGGAGCAGTTTTCTATTGATGAGGACCTGAACCCTTTGGACCTCCAGGTGACAAGCGAGTTCGTCTATCGGATCATCTATTTGTCTTGACCAGTGCTAGCAGTTGGGGCAGACCAGTCTCTAGAGCTTCTATTTCCTGATGGCTATTTCTTGACATACATTGGCTGTGGAAAGTGGCATCTTCTGGGCAGAGTCCAGGACAGTCCTGCATGATGAAATTTGTAGGGCAGCCACATAATACACCTTTACAAAATTTTACAGAGTGGACGTGGTGGCACCTAGGGGCCTTTGGGACTTCTGTACTGTCCGCAAGCTCATGTATTCATCATTATAGGATCCCCAGAGACTCCTGAAGAAGACTTTTTGTAAAAACGTGGACCGTGTTGGGTCCTGCATACCTAGCGGACTAGGTCCTTTAAGATTTTTATGTGGATCATTTTACTTTTATGTGAATGATATTAGTGTACCTTTGGAACTTTGACATTTTCAAATAAAGTCCATATAGGAACATCGTCATTCCACAGAGTTTCTTTTGGTTTCTTCTAGATTTTCTTCTCTGTGGAGATTTTGGGGGTCACTTTTTTTTTTGGGGGGGGGGGATTTATTTGATTTTTGTTTCACCATCGTTTTGTTGCTCTGTTGGATGGTTGTTAACTTTTAGTTACTATTGCAGAGCCAATCAAACATCTGGATCAGGGAGTTCCTCAAGCACCCCCCCCCCCCCTTATTTTATTTTTTTTAGTTACTATTGCAGAGCAGATCAAACATCTGAATCCTCAAGCACACCCTCCCCCTTTTTTCTTTTTCTTTGCTAGGGGTTATTTGTTATCCTAGGACAATCAGGCAGCATATTCTCACATGTGGGTGACATCATCCATGGAGCCCGGTAGTGTACTTTCACTAAGCTTTCTAAGAAGTTTTGAGACTGCCCGCAGCATGCATGCGTGAGTTCCTTTCCGCCCGATGACTAGCTATACTTCAGTTGTTCATTTCCCGCAGAGCGAAAAAGTTGTCTCTGGACTTTGTCCAAATGAGTTTGTCTTCATGTCTCAATTTTTCTTTTAATTTTGCCTTCAGATGTAGATATTAATGTAGAGAATAACACAGGGACAAATTGTTCCCCGTCTCTGCAGGAGCTCATTTTCCCATCCCATCGAGTTCTTTTCCTGTCCCTGCCCCATTTCTGCATGATCTATCCTCATCTGCACAAGCCCCAAACACTTTAAAATCATAAGTGTTATCCCAGGACAAGCAGGCAGCATATTCTCACGTATGGGGATGTAATTCACGGAGCCCCGATGCGGACAGCTGCAAAAGCATTTTTGCTTGAAGAACATAAGTTTGCGACTGACTTCGCATGCGCGAGTGCCTGCCCGCCAGAAGTAGGGTGTGCGTTTCCTTAGTTCTCATTTTTCTGCGGAGCGGTGAAGTCGTGTTCCAACGCTCAGCGTGGATTTTTGTACCTTCTTGCCATGGAATTTCTCTCTTTTTTTTAATCTTCTTTTTCTTCTCTATAATAAAACTAAAAAATATATATATATATATCTTCTTTG
The DNA here is from genome assembly GCF_902459505.1 of Geotrypetes seraphini. Taxonomy (NCBI): domain Eukaryota; kingdom Metazoa; phylum Chordata; class Amphibia; order Gymnophiona; family Dermophiidae; genus Geotrypetes; species Geotrypetes seraphini. Next base: position 88,384,481 of record NC_047091.1, on the reverse strand, counting down.
TTATTTCGGCTGTTTATGACGGCGGGGCATTGTCCTTCACCTCAGCCTTTGGACTTTGATTTGGCTGAGGCGGTTTTTCCCTCCATGTCCCACCCATTAGCCGGCTTCAAAAAGTATAGCAGGTGCCAGCGCATGATTTCCCTTACAGACCCCCACAAGTGGTGCATCCAGTGCCTAGGGCCAGATCACCATGTGGAGCCTTGTTAGCTCTCTGCAACGCTACAGAAGCGGTCCATCAAAAACTGTATATTACAGCAGAAGCAGATTTTCGGTACCATGCTTGCTGCTTCAGTATCCCCAACACTGACCAAACCCTCAACATCCAAGGCATTGACATCCCTGAAGTACCGGTGTCCAAGTCTGTGTTGCCATCGAATACTCCATCAGGTAAGCCAGCTAAAAAGCTACCAGCTTCCCAGACGGGGTCTCAGACCTTAAAAGTAGAGAGTCAAGGGTAGCCAAGATGGCGGCGGTGTGTGAGCAGTTAAGAACCGACAACTGCTGGAGTTCCTCATTACCTGGTGATTGCAGAGAATTTTTCCAGCGCTTCCCGCTATGCTGCATACGAAGAGGAAGGGGGTGATTAGAACCACATCCTCGCTGGCACTAACGTCCACCCCAGCCCAGCAGACTGTCGATTGCTTCTTCCCAGCTCTATCAGCGATGACGCAAGTAGTCGGAGGTTTAGACATCCCGGCGTTGGACATAGGCATGGGAGAGCCTATTGCCCTTTCGGGCCTTGAAACACCTCTCTCACCTCCTTCCTCCCTTAAGCCTTTGTGTCCAGCTGTAACTGGGGCTCTGGGGCAGGAGAGCCGTGATCCAGGAAGTGGATATACGGGGTCTCCCAGCGAGGGTACAGCATCAATGGAAGAACAGCTGATGGTTACAACCAAGAGAACTGAGGAAGTATCAGCTCCCACGGAGGCGTCCCTGAATGATATCTGGCTGCTGCTCCAATGAATGGAGACTAAAATGACTAAGACCACAGAGGAGGTAACTAATATTACAACCAAACTCAATACTAAGACTGTGGATTTAATGAAAACGGAGTTTACAGACCAAGCCAGGCAAACACAGGAAGAAATAACACATTTACAACAGTTTGAAGCAGCTACAATTAAGGATAATAGCATGATCCATAGGAAACTTGAACAGATAGAAAATTATAATTGTCGGCTAAATCTTCGTTTCCTGAATTTTCCTTTGGCTCCAGGTGTTTTACCTATTGATTATCTTAAGAGGCATCTATCTGAGAATTTAAAAATTTCCCTTAATAATATTCCTCCAATTAATAAACTATATTACCTCCCAAATAGAAAGGATGTACAAAAGGATTTAGGGAAAAAGAATGGTCAAGGGACTCGGATTGATTTTGATAATGTGTCTTCTTGAACAAACTTTAACAGCTGACACAGAAAGAACTACTCTTTTGGTGTCCTTTGTTTTTGAACAAGATGCCAATATGATTTTGAAACTATACTTTAAGAACTCTCAGAAATTATTTGGAGGTCGGAAAGTATGGATATAGCCCGATGTTTCTAAAACTACTCAGGAACGAAGAAAGTATTTCCTCTCTCAGCGTCAAGAGACAATTAAATTAGGTGCTACATTTCTTCTTGCTTATCCCTGTAAGTGCCTGGTCAGGTAATTGGGTGTCAAATATACATTTTACTAGTTGTTTAGCCCGTTACATTAACGGGTGCTAGCAGCCCTTCTCCCTTACTTTTACCTCCTCCCTGTCCAGCAGCACCCCCCCTATTCCCTGCTCCCCCTATATAGCAGTAGCCCTTCTCCTTTTATCTCCCCCTGTCCAGCATCCCCCCCCCCAATTCCCTGCTCCTCCTGCCCAGCAGTAGCTCTTCTCCTTTACTTCCTCCTCCCCCCCTGTCCAGCAGTAGCCCTTCTCCCTTACTTGTACATTCCCCACTGTCCATTAGGAACCCTTCTCCCTTATCTGTAAACCATGCAGCCTTACATTTTAGAAGTCCCCCACCCCATTCTGGCCAGCTCCTCACCCAATCCCCACTTACAGCAGCCCCGCACTCGCAGTCTGGTTGGCTCCCTTGCTGTAGCTTTTCGCGGTGTTGTCTCCTCTTGGGCTTCTCCGAGGGCTGGCTCCCATGAAAATGTTGTGTTGCTGTTCGGGACCGCGGCGGCAGCATCTCTCCGGAGGTGCACTGGCGTCGGAAGCCTTTTGTCTGACGTTGTGACGTCAGAGGGGTTTCCGACGCTGGTGCGGCTCTTGGGGGGGGGGGCTGCCGCCGCGGCTTTGAACGGAAGGGTAGCATTTTCATGGGAGCCAGCCTTCGTGGAGGCTTTAGATGCGGGGCCGGATGAGGGAAGAGCAGCCACCATGGGGGGCTTTGGTGGGTGAGCCAGCCGGACACATGGACCAAGCAGCCCGGGCCCCGGGAAGAGATGCAGCGGGGCGACTTGTCCGGTTGGTAGAAGGGGCAGATTTTAACCCTCCATTCGCCGCTCCACCATTTGCCAGGAAGGACTAAAGATCCTTGTAAGCGCGAATGCGCACTTTTGTGGCCACATCCCGACATATCAGGACTCAGGGAACACGGGATAAGAGTGCGCATGCATGCTTAGCATTTTATTATTATAGATTCTCCAGAACACTTGAAGCAGTTTCTAGATATTAAGAAAATCGTCAAGGAATGAATGGAAAAGGGATTTATTGAATTAGTCGTTGATTCACACTAAGCTTTACTGCAAATGATATGTAATTAATTTCTCCCTTAATATGTTTGACTACCCTTATTGAAATTGTAGTCTAAGAAAAGGGGATTAAGATTTGGTTATATTGTAAGAATTTTTTCTTCTTTTTTCTTTTGAAATATTTTCCTTCTCTGTGTTTCATGTAGCAAGATGTTCTTGTGAATTTTATTTGAAATTATAAAATTGCTTCCACATCTAGAGGTGAATTTTCCTTGATGTCTTCCTCACCGGAACGAGCCACGGCGCCAGTGATACTGGCTTCCACAACCCAGGTATCAGTACAAGCTTTTAAAGAGAATCTCGATGCTCTTTTTAAGTTAGAGTTTGGGAGCATGTTTCAAATGCTCACTCGTGTCGGCTCCTCCGGTACAGTCCCAGCCTGAGCATCTCTCCATGCCAAGTGAAGGTACCAAGATTGTCCCATCGGTATTGCCTTGACACTGATAATTGTCATGCTTCTCAACATTGGTCTTCGAGGCATCGATCTGCTTCACCAAAGCATTACTCCTCAAGGCTTCGGTCTCCTGCATCAAAGTGTTGCTCCTCACCTTTATTCCTCACCTTCACAGAGTCCTTGGTCCTCACCTGCACCAAAGCATCGGTGTTCAACTCCTCCAAAACGTCAACCATGAAGTATCAGTCATCTTCTGCCAAGCATTGCTCTTCTAGGTACCGTTCAGCTTTTCCAGAGCATATGTGAAAACATTGTTGTGCTTCTGGGCACAGGTCCTTCCAGATATTCATCTCCGTGCCTTCCACCCTCAAAATCTGGGAAACATGCTACCAAATCCAAGCATCTCTTCCCTACATGCTCAAGTCAAGCGTAAGCAATCTGCATCACCTGCTTCTTCACCTTGGTACAATTCCAAGAGCCAGTACCCTTCTCCCATGCCTGAGGATTCAAATCTTAATTTCCAATCTACTCATGGGGCTTCACCTTCCTCCAATCTACTCATGAGGCTTACGGTTCCCAAGCAGAGTGTTCTCCTCGTTCCACTTCTCATCGGGAACCTTCATCATCAGAACCTGTCTCATTTACTCGTTTCATTAGACAGATGGGTAAGGACCTTTTGATAAAGATGGAAGCAGACTCCAAATATTCCAAGGAGTACATGGAGGAGTTAGATACCAAGCATCCTCCTAAAGAATTCCTATGAATGGCATCCTGAAGCACACCTTCCGTAAAAATTTGGAGACCCCCCATACTCTGTGCCAGCAATTCCTAGGAACCTGGACTCTCAGTATAAAGTTATACCTTGTCCTGATTTCGAAACACCCCAGTTGTCTCACCAGTCTCTGGTAGTGGAGTCTACTCTGAAGAAGTCAGTCCCTTCTAAGGTTTATGCTACGGTACTTCCAGGGCATGAAGGTAGATCGATGGACAAGTTTGGGAGGCGGTTATACCAAAACTCTATGTTGGCCAATAGAGTCTTAAATTATAACTTTTACTTCACCTGATATTTGAAATACTGGATTAATACCATGCCCACCTCGTATTTGAAATACTGGATTAAGAGTATGCCCACCTTATATTTGAAATACTTGCCTTCCCATCGACTACTATATGTACTGCTCCCTCAAACAGCTCTGGCAGAATCTGGTACAATCTTCTTATAATGCCTTTGAGCTGTCAGCCAGAGTTTCAGCAATCTCAATAGCCATGAGATGACTGGTGTGGTTGAGAGTGGCGGATATGGACCTAACATCCAAGACTGGTTTGCCAACATTCTGTGCCTGGGGGATGAGCTGTTTGGAGACTATAGTAAATGCAACCAAAAATCTCTCGGAGCATGAAAAATCATGTAACTCGTTGCTCAGATTGAAATCTATGTCTTCAGTCTCTAAGGGGTACAAACCATCTTCATCGTACCAGATGCATTATCCTCCCCAAAGTCTGAGCCTTTGTCTAGACCTCCACAGATAAAAACAACACCAGCAATGTCCTCAGAAGGCTCAGACACCTGCTGTTTCCAAGGGATATCAGCCTTTTTGACCATCTCATGCAGAGCATAACTTCAGTCAATATATCTCTGACTCCCCCCCCCCTCTTCCCATCGGAGGTCATCTAATCCATTTTTACCATCGCTGGAAATTAATCACTTTCGATCTCTGGGTTATCACGATCATACAAGAAGGTCATTATCTTCATTTCTTTCACGCTCCATCAGATCACCTACCAAGAGACATAGTAACATAGTAGATGACGGCAGATAAAGACCCGAATGGTCCATCCAGTCTGCCCAACCTGAGAGTTTCCTTCCAACCCTCTGCAAGCCTCCCTTCTCCAGGAAGTTGAAGCTCTGCTCGTTCTCAATGCCATCGAGAAGGTTCCTTTGGAACAGCAGAACATGGGGTTTTACTCTCGGTATTTCCTTGTCCCGAAGAAGACAGGAGGTCTCCGACCGATATAGGATCTTAGAGCTCTCAGCAAATTTCTCAGCAAAAAAAAATTTTGGATGCTATCTCTTGCGTATTTGTATCCCCTTCTGGATCACAACGATTGGTTATGCTCTGGATCTCAAGGAGGCTTACACTCACATGCCCATTCATCCAGCCTCTTGCAAGTTCATCAGATTTCGTGTGGGAAATCAATATTATCAATAAAAGGTGCTACCTTTCGGCCTGGTATCTCCCAGAGTTTTTACCAAGTGCCTGGTAGTAGTAGCAGCAACTTTACAAAATCACAGACTCAAGGTTTTTCCATATCTGGACGATTGGCTCATCAAAGACCCTATGTCTCAAGGGGTTATTGTAGTGACAAATGGACTGGGATTCAAAATCAACTTTCCCAAATCTCAACTGCAGCCCTCTCAGACTCTGCAATTTATTGGAGCTCTTCTAGACACTGTACAACTCAGAGCATTCCTTCCACAGCAGCGTCAAGATGCTCTCATACAACTTTACCAACAAGTGTCCACCCTTCCTTCACTCTCAGCGAGGCACATGATGGTTCTCCTAGGTCACATGGCTTCTACAGTTCATGTGACTCTTTTGCCAGACTTCACCTAAGGATTCCTCAGTGGTCACAGGCTTTCAACCAGCTCTCCCAGCAGATTAGTGACATCTCATGCGGCAATCTCTTCATTGGTGGATTCTGTCTTCCAATCTTTCCAGAGGTTTGCTGTTCCACATGCCCGCTCACCAGAAGGTTCTCATGACAGATTCATCAACCTACTGTTTGGGGGGCTCATCTAGATGGCCTCCGTACTTAGGAGCATTGGTCCACCACAGATCATTGAACTTAAGAATTGTCGCTGCTGGGTCAGACTAGTGGTCCATCGTGCCCAGCAGTCCGCTCCCGTGGCAGTCCCCAGGTCAAAAACCAGTGCCCTAACTGAGACCAACCCTACCTGCGTACGTTCTAGTTCAGCAAGAACTCGTCTAACTTGTCTTAAATCCCTGGAGGGTGCTTTCCCCTAAGACAGCCTCCGGAAGAGCGTTCCGGTTTTCCACCACTCTCTGGGTGAAAAAGAACTTCCTTACGTTTGTACAGAATCTATCCCCTTTTAACTTTAGAGAGTTCCCTCTCGTTCTCCCAACCTTGGAGAGGGTGAGCAACCTGTCTTTTTCTACTAAGTTTATTTCCTTCATTATCTTGAACATTTCAATCATGTCCCCTCTGTCTCCTCTTTTCAAGGGAGAAGAGGCCCAGTTTCTCTAATCTCTCGCTGTACGACAACTCCTCCAGCCCCTTAACCATTTTAATCGCTCTTCTCTGGACTCTTTCGAGTAGTACTGTGTTCTCCTTCAAGTACGGTGACCAGTGCACCATGGCCAGGTACAGCGGCATGATAACCTTCTCCAATCTGTTCGTGATCCTCTTCTTAATCATCGCCGTGCATTGCGCGGACGGCTTCATCGACCTGTTGACCAGTACTCCCAAGTCTTTCCTGGGGGGTCTCCGAGTACTGCACCAGACATCCTGTATTCGTGTACAAGATTTTTGTTACCGACATGCATCACCTTACATTTGTCCACGTTAAGCTTTATTTGCCATGTCGCGGCCCTTTCTCGAGTGTGTTTATGTCCTGTTGCAGGTCTTCGCAATCCTTCTGCGTCTTCACTACTCTGAATAACTTCGTATCGTCTTCAAATTTAATCACCTCGCTCATTGTTCCAATTTCCAGGTCGTTTATAAATATGTTGAAGAGCACAGGCCCAAGCACCGAACCCTGCGGCATTCCACTGGTGACACTTTTCCAGTCCGAGTATTGTCCATTTACCCCCACTCTCTGTTTTCTATCCCCCAACCACTTTTTGATCCACATGAGTATTTCACCCTCGATTCCATGGCTCGCAATTTTTTGAAGTAGTTGTTCATGCGGGACCTTGTCAAACATCTTCTGAAAATCCAGATATACAATGTCGACCGGGTCACCTTTGTCTATCTGCATGTTAACTCCCTCGAAAAAGTGCAGCAAGTTTGTCAAGCAAGATCTTCCTTTGCTGAAGCCGTGCTGGCTGGTTTCATCAGATTGTGTCTGTCAAGGTGGTCAACAATGCGGTCCTTTATCAGCGCCTCTACCATCTTTCCTGGTACCGAGGTTAATCTCACCGGCCTGTAGTTTCCTTGATCTCCCCTTGAACCTTTCTGAAGATCGGCGTAACATTCGCCACTTTCCAGTCTTCTGGAATGCTTCCTGATTTGTTCAACAGATTGGTTATTAGTTGAAGCAGTTCAGCTATAACCCCTTTCAGTTCCTTGATTATCCTCAGATAGATGCCATCTGGTCCAGGGGATATGTCATTTTTAAGACTGTCAATCTGCCTGATAACTCTTACAGACTGACCGTCAACCCTGTCAGTTTCCCGTCTTCGTTTCCTAGGTATAGCCTGTCAGCTTCTGGTATGTTGCGTATATCCTCTTCTGTAAATACAGATGCAAAAAACGTGTTCAGTTTGTCGGTTATGGCTTTGTCCTCCTTTAGCATTCCCTTTATTCTATGGTCATCCAATGGCTCCACCGCTTCCTTTGCGGGTCGTTTCCCCTTAATATATCGAAAGAACGGCTTAAAGTTTTTTGTTTCCTTGCCAATTTTTTCTTCAGTCCTTTTTGTCCCCTCTTACCGCCTTATGGCATCTGCGTTGATGTTGCTTGTGCTTTTTCCAGTTTTTGTCCGTTTTTGACCTTTTCCATACTTTAAAAGAAATCTTCTTGTCTCTGATCGCTTCTTTCACTGCTACAGTGAGCCATGGTGGTTCCTTGTTCTTTTTCCTCTTGGATACCTTGTTGATACGCAGTATATATATATATTTTGCGCCTCGGTGACTGTGTCCTTAAAAAAGGGATCACGCTTGCTCTAGCATTTTTACAGCACCTATTCTCTTCTTAATCTTCTTCCCCACCATGAGTCTTATCCCTTCGTAATTTCCTTTTCGGAAGTTCAGCACCGTGGCCGTCGTTCTGGATCGTTGTTTTGCTCCCGTGTCCAGGTTGAAGCAGATCATATTGTCATCACTGCTTCCCAGCATCCCTTCTGCTTCTACATCTTGTGCCGGTCCTCGTAGTCCATTAGAATTAAGTCCAGAATTGCATTTCCTCTCGTGTTTTCCTTGACAAGTTGTTCCAGGAAGCAATTGCCCACTGCATCCAGGAACTTGGTTTCCCTACTGCAGCCGGAGGTGCCTAGGTTCCAGTTTATCCCTGGGTAATTGAAGTCGCCCATGATAACTGCATTTCCTCCCTTGCTGTTGTGTTTAATCTCAGCCGTCATTTCTTCATCAATTTCTTTGGACTGCCCAGATATATCACAACCCACCTACCTCCCCTGGTTGACTTCTTAGCTGGCTATCTGAACTGAGGAGATGCGTGCCCTATGTCGGGTGGGAAGACACTCGCGCATGCATGGTGTGATCAGTCACGAACTTTCTAAAGTTCTTCAAGCAAAAATGCTTTTGCAGCTGTGTCCACATTGGGGCTCCATGGATGACGTCACCCATACGTGACAATATCTGCCTACTGTCCCTGGATAACGCCTGTTATGGTAAGTAACTGTGCTTAATCCACTACTTATGCAAGTGTATACACTTCCCCCTCCCTATTCATGCCGGTCAAGCAAAAACCCCTTAAGTGATTAGTTCCACCATTGAGGAGTGATGACAACTTCTGAGTCATCCTTTCCGGAATGTGTCGCAGCACCAGTGGTACCTGCGAGCAAGCAAAAGGTACAAGTGCTAACTTTCCAACAGAAGCTCAATGCTCTGTTCTGTGAGGATTATGGGGATAAGTTTAATCTTTTTACTCCATTGATGACTGAGCCTAACACTGCAAGTTCTTCTGGTACTGTCGATTTCAGTATATGTTTTAAAACATTATCTCTCATACAGCTAGCTGTTTTTGATGCAGGCATTCAGTTTCATAGCCCTTCTCTGAACTGCCTCTGTTCTGCTTGTCTCATGGAAGGAATACCGTATTTTCACGCAAATAACGCGCACCCGTGTAAAACGCGCACACGGGTATAGCGCGCAGAAATCACGATGATATGTACAAAAACTTTTGTATACCGCGCTCACGGGTATACCGCGCATGATGCCCGACGCTCCTTTCGCCCGCCATGACTTTCCGTGCACTGTCCCCCCTTGAAGGTCTGTCCCCATCCTGAAAGCCTGATGCCCCCCCCCCGACGTCCGATACATCTCCCCCCCCCCCCGGCAGGACCACTCGCACCCCCACCCCGATGGACCGCCGACTCCCCAACAATATCGGGCCAGGAGGGAGCCCAAACCCTCCTGGCCACGGCGACCCCCTAACCCCACCCCGCACTACATTACGGGCAGGAGGGATCCCAGGCCCTCCTGCCCTCGACGCAAACCCCCCCCCCCCCACGCCCGCCCCCCCCCCAAGAACCTCCGCCCGTCCCCCAGCCGACCCGCGACCCCCACGACACCCCCACCCGCCTTCCCCGTACCTTTGTGTAGTTGGGCCAGAAGGGAGCCCAAACCCTCCTGGCCACGGCGACCCCCTAACCCCACCCCGCACTACATTACGGGCAGGAGGGATCCCAGGCCCTCCTGCCCTCGATGCAAACCCCCCTCCCCCCCCCAACGACCGCCCCCCCCAAGAACCTCCGACCGCCCCCCCAGCCGACCCGCGACCCCCCTGGCCGACCCCCACGACCCCCCCACCCCCCTTCCCCGTACCTTTGGTAGTTGGCCGGACAGACGGGAGCCAAACCCGCCTGTCCGGCAGGCAGCCAACGAAGGAATGAGGCCGGATTGGCCCATCCGTCCTAAAGCTCCGCCTACTGGTGGGGCCTAAGGCGCGTGGGCCAATCAGAATAGGCCCTGGAGCCTTAGGTCCCACCTGGGGGCGCGGCCTGAGGCACATGGTCGGGTTGGGCCCATGTGCCTCAGGCCGCGCCCCCAGGTGGGACCTAAGGCTCCAGGGCCTATTCTGATTGGCCCACGCGCCTTAGGCCCCACCAGTAGGCGGAGCTTTAGGACGGATGGGCCAATCCGGCCTCATTCCTTTGTTGGCTGCCTGCCGGACAGGCGGGTTTGGCTCCTGTCTGTCCGGCCAACTACCAAAGGTACGGGGAAGGGGGGTGGGGGGATGCCAGGGGGGTCACGGGTCGGCTGGGGGGGCGGTCGGAGGTTCTTGGGGGGGCGGTCGTTGGGGGGAGGGGTGTTTGCGTCGAGGGCAGGAGGGCCTGGGATCTCTCCTGCCCGTAATGTAGTGCGGGGTGGGGTTAGGGGGTCGCCGTGGCCAGGAGGGTTTGGGCTCCCTTCTGGCCCGATATTGTCGGGAAGTCGGCGGTCCTTCGGGGTGGGGGTGCGAGTGGTCCTGCCGGGGGGGGGGGGATGTATCGGACGTCGGGGAGTCGGCCGGGCAAGAGGGCTTGGGCTCCCTCTTGCTCCGATCGTGGATGCGGGTGCGGGTGGGAGCGCGTGCGAGCTGGTCGTTCGGGGTGGGGGTGCGAGCGGTCCTGCTGGGGGGGTGAATCGGGCGTCGGGCGGGGTGGGAACTATGTTAAAAAACTTTTGTATACCGCGCTCACGCATATAATGCGCGGTAGGTAAAAACGCGTATAACGCGCGCGTTATATGCGTGAAAATACGGTATATCCTTTGCAATGTGGACAGAATTACTGAGCAAGCTACATGGATTAGAAGGTCTTTCTGTTCTCGTTTGTGTTGATCTGTAGGAAAATAAATGCCTACAAACATTTCATCTCATGATACTTGAGGCCAAAATGAGAAATTACTGTTTGCAAAGGTCAATATTATAATGTTAGATTGCTTAACATGTTGAGACATTAGCATATCCCTCTTCTTTCTATTTTGTTTGATAAGTATATGTTCATTGCTTTTAACTGTGCACTTAATGCTTTAATTTTCCATAGAATTAGAACGTGGAATGGGAGGATTTGAGAGAGACTTCAGCAGGGGTGACATAAGTATGACTCGAGCTTTTGGAGATGCTCTTGATAGAGGAATAGGTAAGCAGAAGCAGTGTTTGTCTGATAACATAGACCTTAAATAAGACTTTTTTTTTTTTTTTTGCATTTTATGAAGTGTGTTTAATTCATAAATACTAAACCTCTACTACATTTGAGCACCCATTAGAAAAGCTTTAATTCATATTTTTCTAAGAATTAAGTGCTGAGCAGACAGCTGTGGTAGACCATATCTGTCCAATCAAATGAGGTTAATTTTACAAAAGCAAGTCAGTCATTGTAGGGTTTGTAAAACCAAAGCAGACTGAAATGTAATGTTTGTAATTAAAATTTTTTTGATAAACTATAAGCAAGCTCATCATGTAAAGAATACATAATAGTTATCCTTAAAGTACATTTTTTTTCATTCAGGAGATAATTTTATATGACTCATGTAGAAAAGCTCATGCGGGCACTTGGACAATTGTATGGGGGAGTATGTACACCAATTGTTGTGCATTATGTGGAAAGGCATTCTAGGGTAGAAAAACAGGCAAAGTAGGTGAGATCAGCAATTGAATGTGTTAAAGTCCATGTGTTATCTTAATGGCACATATATAGAGTTGCGTGGGCCTTCGAGCAAGTGTAAATTTGTGCAGGAGCTTTAAAGTAGACTGTTTTTATGAAGTTGGGTACATAGTTGTCTTCATAAAAATAGTTTGAAGACAAGCAGGCATAATAATCTCACATGTAGGTGAAATCATCCACAGAACCCAGTATGGACAGTGCTAAGTACACTGTTGGTTTAAATTTTATAGGCAGTGCCGTGCCACCCAATGCTGGCTCGTGTGACCATCAGGTTTTGGGGGGGTTGTTCTTTTTGCAGAGTTGAGAAGCTATGTTCAGTTCTCTTCATCATATTAAATGTTTACCATTCTCTTGTGCCTTCTCTTACTTATTTTTCATTGTTTTCCTTATAATTCACTCTTTATCCAGCTTTAGTATTTTACCCAAGTTTGGTTCATTTTTGTCAGCTTTTGTTTTTTGATCTTCGAGCCACTCGGTCCTTTTTTTTCCCCCTCCCAGGAGAGTCAACCATTTTTGGAATCCTAGGTATTTGACCTCACTGAGCCCTTAGACTTCATATTGACCATTCCCCCTCTATGTCACTGAAAGCCCGAAAACTCCCATCAAGCATGTCAAGGGATTTGGAACCTGACGCTCAACCTCCAGTGACATGTCCATTGCCATCCATTCTAGCCTACCCTCTCCAACTCTGGTCTAAAAACAGTCTGCCTGAGTACATCTCAGTGTTATCAGTGCATTTTACTCTTGGACAAGAAACCTTTTTTTATGCATCCCTTGGTAGCCCTTTCATGAAAGGTGGTTTCATATGGAATAGACTTATCAAGCCTCCATCTGTTTGGGATCTTAATATGGGGTATCTGCTTGGCTAGTGAACTGTCTGCTTTGCATATATGCAGCCTTGGCTCACACTTCAGGCCCTATAACAGCCACAGTGAGCTATGGCTGCCTTGGTGACTCATTTCTGCTCTGCATCTATTGAGGACATTTGCAAAGAGGTTACTTGGTCCTCAGTCTACTTGTACAGTATATGTAAGATTTAAATCTATTCACCTGTGTTCTGATGGGTTTAGTCCGAATTTCGTCAAAAAAACACTGAACTATCACAATGTTTATACAGAAACATGCTTTCAAATAAACAAACATTTACTGAAGAACACAGGGAAATAAAATAGATCATTATAGCCTTAGTTTCCTTAGCACACTTGTGAGATCTATAACTTCTGACTGGTAGTGCTGCCCGATTCACGATTCAAATCAGTTATTGAAGAAAATCGGACTTAACGATTCGTTGGCCCCCTTGTTTGAGACCCATTCGGGCTTTCTCTCTGCCACTGGAGTCCTTGCTTCTGATGTAACTTCCGATTTTGCAAAACTGGAAGTTACAACGAAGCAAGGACTCCAGTGGCAGAGGAAAATCCTGAACGGATTTCTGGTGCAGATCGGCAGCAGCAAGGCTCTCTCCTTCCCGGCAGCAAGGCTCTCTCCTCTCCTCCCTGGCCAGGCAAAAGCGGCCGTAGCGAATGCAATTCACTACCCTGCCACTACTCTGGGCGTCTTCTCTCCATTCGGCCGCCCTAGCGGAAACGGGAAGTTTTCACTGAGGGCAGGCTGCAGTGGAGAGAAGACACAAGGAGTGGTGGCAGGAGTGGATCACTACCGCCACTGGCAGACCTCTTCCCAGAAGCATCCCTCCTGCCGGACTCTCTTTGGGAAAGGTGCAGGGGTGTGGTGGTGGTGGGGGGGCTTAGGAGTACTAGGGGTTCTACAGGTTTGGGGAGGTCTATTGATGTAGGGGGATCTGGAGAGGGGGTGTCGCAGATTGGGGGGATTGGGAAGTTCCAGTGGGGTGGTGGCAGGAGAGTGGCACACTGGCTAACCCTAACAAGGAAATGTTCTTGTCCCAGCCACTCTGATGTGTCTCACATTTATGTGCCTTAGAGAAATAGTGTAAAGCCTTTTTCTTTTCTGGCTAAAATCTTTAATAATTGTGCTACACCACAATAAATATTTTGTGTACCATAAAAAAAAAAATAAAAAAAGGTAGATGGAAGGGAAATAGACAATGAGATTTAGGGAGGGAAGGAACAGAAAGGAAGAGAAGTTGGACTCAAGGGATGGTGGGAGGGATACAGATACTGGATAGGAGGGTAGTTAGAAAGAGAAAGGGAGAGCTGGTGGGGAAGGAGGGAGAGATGCTGGATAACAGGGTAGTTGAGAAAAGGAGAGATGGTGGATCTGGGCAAGAGACTCTGGCAAGCAAGTTATCAGAAGACGTTTATTGCAGAGCCTGGGACCAACATGATTTGAAAAATGACCAGACAACAAAAGGTTAAAAAAAATATATATATTTCTGTTTTGTGATTATAATGTGCCAGATTTGAAATTTGTAACCTGCCAGAGCTGAGCTAGGATTTAACAGAGAGAGGAAAATTCTGTTTGGTTTGTTTATTTTGTTTACACCACAGCACCAGTGTGGGTAGGATAGGGTGAAGAGGCTATAAAATAAACTCACCAGGATGTTTGGGGAAAAAAAACATCCAATTGTGCAGGAAAATTGAATCGAAAAATCGATTCAATAGGCTGAATCGAATCGAAATATTTTTTCCTGAATTGGGCAGCACTGCTGAATGGGTGTTCACAAATTTTTGCTTCCCATTGTATACTGTTACTTCTCACTATTGCTTGGAACAAAACCTCAGGAGAAAGTTTAGTCAAGCAGTTCTGTAGAATCTTTTTACTTCCTGAGTGCCAACTTTTCCTCCAGCCCCTTGGGATTCACCAGGCTCATATTTGTTCATTAATTTTGCCAGGAGTCATCATTCTGGCAGCTTGGGAATCCCAAATATGAGAATATTATGCCTGCATATCCTCTGAGAAAACAGATACATACCTTTTAGCAGGTGTTCTCAGAGTACATCACAACCTCCCCTAGTTGACTTCTAAGATTTGTTACTAAACTGATGGTCCTGCAAGTTGACGTCAGGTGGGAGAGCACCAGCATACATGTGGTATGGGCAAGTGATGGTGCACTTGCTGGTGTCCTAATGGGTTTTGTGGATGGCATCACCCACTTGTGAGAATATATGCCTGCTGTCCTCGAGAAAACACCTGCTACAGGTTAGTATCTTTGTCATATAACGTAGGTGCTGTCTTGTCTAGTCATCCTATTATAAAATTACTCTCTAGAAGACCTGTTCACCATGCACCATTAACACAGTAACCTTTATAAAGGTATTTGCATGTGTCAGGAATTGCCTTGTTGAAAGCATTTAAAGGCCAAAGTTTTCTGACACATTAAATATGATAGCTTAAGGAACATAGGTAAAATATGGGATCTAAAATTATTTATCCTGATGTATTATTTTAGTGTAAACTCATTTTGTATGAATATCAAATGAAATTACACATTCTGTTGTAAAGACATAGAATTCTGTACTGAAGCAGTTGTCCTCATTTAGTTATGAACTTTGCAGAAAGTATAACTCATATCTTTCAACTCCTTTCCTTCACCAGCAGAGAATAGCGTTCTCTTCAGTTTTTCCTTGTGCAAGTGAACTGAGAAGGTGTGTTCTGATCTGCTCTCTTACTTGTTATTGTCTGGTCTTTTTGTCCATTGGTTCTTTTTTCCTGTATGGTTTCGTTGCCTGGAGGTCCCCTTCTTAGGCTTACTCTGCTGAGGAAAGAACACAGACCCACAAGGGTGGGCTGCCGATCACAGGCCAATCTTTGTCATTCATCGAAAGCTCTGGGAGCTTGCTCACCAGTGATGTATCTTGAGCGCAGGCTGTGGGGGCCCTTGTGTAACACCTTTAGGTATTAGGGAGCCAGCTGTGAATTATCTCCTCCTGACGTGCCACATGGACTTTTGCCCAGAGATCATTGGCAGTGGATTCACCAGTTCAATCTGCCGCTGCTTTATACCTTTTTTGTGCAGCTTTTGTCAGCAGAGGAGTGGCTGCGGGATTAAGGGGCAGGAGTTTGGGGCTTAGTCTCCTTAGTTCCCAAAAGCCTGGCCCAATAGGGAAGAGATCCTATTCAGAAGCTGCAAGCATGAGGAGGCAGTGGAGGTCCAGCTATCCCAGTCAGGGGTCCTTAAGGGCACCTGTCCAAGAGTTTTCAGACTTTCAGTCTCTTGTGGAAAGCCTATTTGACGGGCCTGGGGAGTGCTGCGCTGCCAGTGAGTGTGCCAGCACCAATACAGGGAGAGTTCCATCCAAAGCAGTTTTCCCTGCCTCAGAACAAGCTGGCTCTAAGTCTCACTGACCACTCAGTGGAGGCCTGGAAGTTCCTTTCCATGCTTTTATCATCTCAAGAATCTGCTGCGTCCTTGAATGATCTAGGGTCCCTGTTTGGGGCCAGAGGTCAGGAGACTTTGGCTGCTATTGATCAGGGTTACGATTCCCCAGTGTACAGTCTTTTTGAAGTCCTCCACTTTTTTTTTTTTTTTTTTTGGGTGGGGGGAGATTATCATAAGTCAATTCACACACTCTGAGTTGAAGTCAGATCCTCAACATCCCCAATGTTCCGTTATGAATGGTACAAACGCACAGACTACCTT
The DNA here is from genome assembly GCF_902459505.1 of Geotrypetes seraphini. Taxonomy (NCBI): domain Eukaryota; kingdom Metazoa; phylum Chordata; class Amphibia; order Gymnophiona; family Dermophiidae; genus Geotrypetes; species Geotrypetes seraphini. The sequence goes on along the minus strand of NC_047091.1, from coordinate 88,368,230 downwards.
CTTTCCAGCACATCTGGACATTACCTCGTTAGTCACTGACCAATGGATGTCACCAGAAAGCTCCCTAAAGGTTGCAAAGGCTATGTCTAGGCTCTATCCTATGGCTCCAGATTTCCAACAGCTGTTTTCGCAGCTGAAGGTGGATATCGTGGTATCTCAAGTGACTTAATTGTATCTCTCTTAAACTAATCTAAACTAAACCTTAAGTTTATATACTGCATCTTCTCTATAAATATAGAGCTCAACACGGTTTACAAAAATTAAAAGGGAAGGGCCATTAGGGTGGGCAGACTAGATGGGCCATGGCCCTTATCTGCCATCTATTTCTATGTTTCTATGAAGTACAGTGGGAGTTGGTGGTAGGGGTTTACCAGGGATTAGGCCGAAGCCAGCATCCCCCCCACCCCATCTCCCTTCTTAGTGAGGGAGGGGTGATGCTGAAGGTAACATTGGATCAGAAGGTGGATTTGGTCCTTAAAAGACAGTTTGAAGCGGTGGCTTTGAGTATCAAAGCGGCAGTGGCTACCTTGTTTATGGTATGGCCTGTCATACCAGGTTGCGGTGTAATCCTTCAGAGGTGGAAGACCTCTGTCCCTATTTGATTATGGAGGGAGTGGATTGAGGCCGATGCTTTTTGACATCGTAGTCATGAGCAAGTTGCCTGCTTAAGCCATTTTTGCCTGGCAGATGCTCTGGATTAGGCAGTGGGCAGGCGATTCAGCCTCCAAGGTTCCTGCCATGCCTCCTTGCATTGGCAGGAATCTTGGCTTTCTAGAGAGAATGGGAACAGATCTCATCAGGCTGTTGGGTTCTGAACATTTGGAAGGGGTACAAGATCAGGTTTTCTCGCCTTCCATTCAGATCTGGTCTCAGCTCCCCATCCGGATGGCCAAAGGAAGAGGCCAGGGTCCAAGCAACGGTACAATGTCTTTTGGATATTCATGCCATAGAACCAATTCCCAAAGATGAATCGGACTCTGTTACAGGCACAGAAGATTGGCAGCCTATTCTGGATCTAAAGTGAGTAAACCAAGGTACCAAGAGTTACCTGCTTCTGCATGGAGACAGTCCAGTCAGTCATTGCAGCAGTGGCTCCAGGGGAATTCCTAGTCTTGTTGGGTTTAACAAATCTTCACATTCCTATTTTTCCGAAGATATCCGAGATTTCATGTTTTCCAGAGGCACTTCCAATCTGTGGCACTACGTTTTGGATTGGCCAGGGCCCTGCGCACCTTTACCAAGGTGATGGTGGTGGTAGCAGCTCACCTTTGCAGGATGGGCATACAGTTACCCCCGGTGACATTTTCCATAGATACAGCTTCTCCTGGTCATGGGCAAGGAACAGCTTACATTTATAGTTCCAGGGGGGTGCCTTGTCGAAGGGTGTGACGCTCATGGGTGACGCTCACAACCGATACCAGCCTTGAGTGGCTGAGGAGCTCACTGCTGTGGTTTTCCGCTCCAGGGCAAGTGGAGGCCATCGGAAAGCAAGTGGTCCAGAAATCATCTGGAACTGAGAGCCATTCATTTAGCATTGAAAGCACTGGAGACTTTCCTGATAGGAAAATCAGTCAAATGTATTCTCCAACATTACCATCACTTATGTGAACATCAGGGAGGCACCAGAAGCAACTCTTATGCCTCGAGACTCAGATGATGATCAAGTGGGCAGAAGCTATCTTACAGGCACTCTCAGCAGCCCATCTTTCTTGAGTTGAGAACATCCAAGCCAGTTTCTTAAGCAGGCAGACTCTGGATCCAGAGGAGTGATCTTTGTCCCAGATAGCATTCAGCTTCATTGTGCAGTGCTAGAGAAGACTGGAAATGGATCTCATGGTCTCAGCCAAGAACGCGAAAGTAGATTGCTTCTACAGTCAGAGCTGAACCAGGAAGTGCAGGGCTGGATGCCCTAGTTCAGCCCTGGCCCACAGAGAAGCTACTCTGTGTTCCCACCATGTGTCCATGGTCGGCTGGATCATCCACAGAGTCGCAAGTCACTAGGATCTGGTAATACTGGTAGCTCTGGACTGGTATCGTCAGTCGTGGCATGTGGATCTGGTGCAATTACAAAGAAGCAGATGTCTCAAGCTGCCGGTTCATCCGGTATTCCTTCAGGGCCCAGTTCCCATGGAGAATCCAGAATGCTTTGGGCTTATGGCATAGCTCTTGAGCACTTGGCCCTAACTTGGTTTCTCGGAAGTAGTCATCATGACTCTCCTTACAGCAAAGAAGCCTGATGTTTGTGGCTTACATTATAACTTGTAAGGCTTTCCAGCTCTGGTGCACTAAGGAGCAGCTAGAGCCTTGTCAGGCCTCTCGTGCTTTTGGGCTCGTGGAGGTAAACAATCGCTGGTGTCTCATCCAGATGTCACTCAGTTCACAGGGGGAGGAGGGGAGGCTTAGATTGCATCCTCCATTGTCTGCCTTTCCGATTATGGGACCTTTAATGTTTTGAAGGGCCTCTCGGGCTCCATGCAAACCTCTGCAAAATGCGTCCTTTTTGGACATTACGGATAAGACAGTATTTCTTGTGGTCGCTGTCTCAGCAAGGCTGATATCCGAATTACAGGCTCGCTCCTGCAGAAAACCTTTCCTCTGGTTTATAGAATCAACATCCACTCGGTGCCGACATCCATCGATACCGACTCTTTCGACACCGCAAGAAATTTCTTCGGTGTCGCATCCTCCAGGTAAACCGGCTAAGAAGCCTTCCCCTACCCTGGTGGGCCCTCCGGTCGAATCCGCAGTGAGCCAAGTCCTGCAGACCACGAGGCGTCCTCGTAAATGCTCCGCTGCTATTGAGGTGAGTGCCTTGACATTGGCCTCCTCATCTCCAGAGCGTCGAGCGGCACCTCAGGTACTGAAGAAAAAGAAAGCGATACCGGTGCCTTCCTTGAATGACCACATAGCGGCTATCTTGCAAGTCCAACTCAAGGAGCAGTTACAACTCCTCCTCCCTGCTCTATTGACACTGAACCTTCCAGTGCCTATTCGGTCTGAGCCTTCGGTACCGATTGTTGCTCAGTCTGTATTATCAGCGTCAACACTTTTCGGCACCGGTCCATTCGGCTTCCTCAGTATCCATGCCAGTACTGTCGGCAGAACCGAAAGCCGCACACCGTACCGTCCAGTCGGTCTCCGAGCCGGTACCGCTTTTGGAGCCGACTCGACACCACACTTCCCTGGGTACCGTATCGATGCAGTCGGGCAAGTCGGTGCGCAAGTCCCTGCATGATGACACCTCAACTCCGGTCTCTCGAGGACGACTACCATCGGTGCGAGACCCTGACCTATGGGATGATTCTGAAGAACCTCTCGGTACTGATGATGAGGTTTCTTCTGATGAGGATGACCCTGCTGTCCGGGAGCCTGGCAGTAAGCCTGATCGGACTTCGACCAACCTCCAAAAGAGTTTCTGAAGTTACCTCTCCATGATATTCTGAGGGAAACCTTTTATAAAAACCTGGAAACTCCCTTAATCATTCCTGGAGCTCCCTGTAAGCTTGACACCCTTTACAAAATTATTCCTATTCCAGGGTTTGACAAGCCTCAGCTCTCGCATCAAGTTTCAAGTTCAAGTTTATTAAATTTTGATTTTACGCAATATCAAATATTTCAATGCGTATTACATAATTACATGAGTCCCTGCTAGTAGAGTCTACTCTAAAGAAAGCTGCAGGCGCTAGTGTGTTCACCTCTGTCCCTCCTGGCAGAGAGGGTAAGGAAATGGATAAATTTGGCAAGCGTTTATATCAGAATGCTATGCTGGCCAATCATTCGGGTAATTATGCTTTTCACTTTTCTTTTTACCTGAAACATTTAATTCAGCAGCTTTCTACCCTCCAAAGATATTTACCTGAACGTAAAGTCCTTTTGTTTCAGCAGTATACTTCCAGTTTGTTCCAACTTAGGAAGCTCCTGGTCCGTTCTATCTACGACACCTTTGAACTCACTCCAGGGCTACTGCAATGGCTGTCGCCATGCGGCGTTTAGCTTGGCTTCGGGTCTCAGAACTCGATATCAATCACCAAGACCGCCTCGCTAATGCTCCTTGCCTGGGTGATGAGTTATTTGGAGAGTCTCTCGATACCACCACGCAAAAATTATCGGCTCATGAGAACAGGTGGGACACTTTATTGAAAAACAAAAAGAAACCTCCACCGTCTCGCCCTTTTCGACAGCAGTCTTCCTATCAGAGACGTTATTCTGCTCGTCCTCTTCAACCACGTGCCCAATCTTGTAGGCCACGTCAGCAGCAGCAACAGGTTCGTCCACAACAGCAGCAACCTGTGAAAACAACTGCTCCGCCTAAAGCTGCTCAGCCTTTTTGACATGCTTCTTCAGGACATAGCCAGTCTCTCCCCTTCATCTCCTCTGCCTCAGCCTATCGGGGGACGTCTCCATTTTTTTCTCAACCATTGGGAATTCATCACTTCAGACCAGTGGGTTCTCTCCATCATTCATCACGGTTACTCTCTAAATTTTCAGACTCTCCCACCCGACAGTCCTCCAAAAGAGTCTGCTTTCAACATGTCTCAATCCTCCCTATTGGCTCAGGAGGTACAATCCCTTCTTCTGAACGCTAAAGAGGAAGTTCCTCTAGATCAGATGGGGCAGGGATTTTACTCCCGGTACTTTCTGGTTCCAGAAAAGACCGGAGATCTCAGGCCCATCTTGGATCTCAGGGATCTCAACAAGTGTTTGGTCAAGGAGAAGTTCAGAATGCTCTCCCTAGCCACATTTTACCCTCTTCTCAATCAGGGCGACTGGCTATGCTCCCTAGATCTCAAAGAGGCCTATACTCACATCCCTGTCCATCTGACCTCCAGACAGTACCTCAGATTCCTGATCCATCACTGTCATTATCAATACAAAGTGCTACCCTTTGGCCTAGTCTCGTCTCCCAGGGTATTCACAAAGTGTCTCAATGGTGGCTGCCTTTCTGAGATCTCACCATCTCCAGGTTTTTCCTTACCTGGACGAATGGTTGATCAAAGCTCCTTCATCTCAGCAAGTCGTTCAAGCCACCAACCAGACCATCTCTTTTCTTCACCTGCTGGGTTTCGAAATCATTACCTGAAGTCTCATCTCATTCCCATTCAACGACTTCAATTCATTGGAGCGATCCTGGACACCACTCTCATGAGGGCGTTTCTTCCATCCAATCGTCTTCAGACCATCCTCCAACTCTGTCATCACGTGCTCCTCCAATGTATCATTTCGGCCAGACAGATGATGGTACTCTTGGGACACATGGCCTCGACAGTTCATGTTACTCCCCTCCCCCCGTCTTCACCTGCGTACTCCTCAGTGGACCCTGGCCACTCAATGGTCGCAGGCGACAGATCCATATCTGTGACATCGTCTCTTCGGCAGTCTCTGGACTGGTGGTTGAACTCCTCCAATCTTTCCAGAGGTCTTCTGTTTCATCTGCCTCCTCATCACATGATCATCACAACAGATGCTTCCCCGTATGCCTGGGGAGCCCACATGGACCATCTCCGTACTCAGGGTTTTTGGACGGTCCAGGAGCGTCTACATCACATCAATTTCCTGGAACTCAGGGTGATGTTTTATGCTCTCAAGGCGTTTCAACATCTTCTCTCTCCCCAGGTTCTTCTTCTGTGCACAGACAACCAAGTCGCCATGTACTACATCAACAAACAAGGTAGGACGGGCTCTCGTCTGTTATGTCAGGAGGCCCCAAAGATTTGGTCTTGTGCGACAGCTCGCAGTCTCTTTCTGAAGGCTGTCTACATTCAGGGCGAACAGAATTCATTAGCAGACAACCTCAGCAAAATTCTTCAACCTCACGAATGGACTCTCGATCCTGTCACTCTTCAGTCCATCTTTGCTCAGTGGGGCACTCCTCAGGTGGACCTATTTGCAGCGCCTCACAACCATCAACTGCCCCAATTTTGTTCCAGACTCTACTCCCCTCATCGTCTGGCAGCAGATGCGTTTCTCCTCAATTGGACGCATCGGTTTCTTTATGCCTTTCCTCCTCTCCCTCTCATGTTGAGGACTCTCTTCAAACTCAAAAGGGAGACAGCCACCATGATTCTCATTGCTCCACGGTGGCCCAGGCAACATTGGTTCTCCCTTCTTCTTCAACTCAGTTCCAGGGAGCCCATACTTCTCCCAGTGTTTCCTACTCTGCTTACTCAGCATCAGCAGTCCCTTCTACATCCCAATCTGCAATCTCTACACCTGACAGCTTGGTTTCTCTTGGGCTGAGTTCGGCTCATACACTCCTTTCTCAGCCTGTTCGTCATATTCTGGATGCCTCCAGGAAGCCGGCCACTCTCCAATGTTACCAACATGTTACCATCTGTTCTCTTCCTGGTGTCTTCTTCATCAGCATAATCCAACTTCGTTGGCGGTGGAGCAAGTGTTGGACTATTTGCTCTCTTTGTCTGACTCTGGTCTCAAATCTACCTCCATCAGAGTCCACCTCAGTACAATTACTGCTTTTCATGAGCCCGTTCACAGAAAACCTCTCACTGCTCATCCTTTGGTCTCCAGATTCATGCGGGGTCTTTTCAATGTGAAACCACCTCTTAAGCCTCATCCTGTTATCTGGGACCTTAATATGGTTCTCTCTTCTTTAATGAAGCCTCCATTTGAACCATTGACAATCGGAGCTCAAGGACGCTGATTTAATTGAAGACATTGAAAATATCACCTTACGGGGGGACGTTGTTCTGTTGGGGGACTTCAACATGCCTGATGTAGACTGGAACACATTCTCAGCGACAACTTGTGATAGCAGGAGGATATTGACATCCATGAAGGGAGTACGGCTCAAACAATTGGTACTAGAGCCCACTAGAGCCCAGGCCATCCTGGACCTGGTACTTACAAACGGGGAAAGTGTCTCAGAGATCTCGGTGGGAGAACCGCTAGCCACCAGTGACCATAACATGGTATGGTTTAACCTTAGGAAAGGCTTTGCTAGATCACAAACAAAAACAAGGGTACTCAACTTCCGGGGTGCTGACTTCGCACACATGGCAGACTTCGTCCATCAGACGCTTCAGGTTCAAGAAGGAACGGATAATGTGGAGGTTATGTGGTCAACCTTGAAATCGACCCTTCATGAGGCAACTATCCGCTACATAAAATCAGTAACTAAACAACAAAGAAGAAAGAAACCCCAATGGTTCACTGATAAGGTCTCGCGCCTCGTCAAGGAGAAGAAAAGAGCATTTCTCTCGTACAAACGCACCGGGGAAAAAGAAGCAAACATTGAATACAGGACAAAGTCTGCAGCGGTCAAAACAGCAGTTAGGGAGGCCAAACTTCGAATGGAAGAAACTCTAGCGAAGAACATCAAGAAAGGGGACAAATCATTCTTCAGGTACATTAGTGACAGGAAAAAGAACGCAAACGGGATAGTATGCCTTAGAACGCCAGACGGGAATTATGTGGAAACAGATTCTGAAAAAGCCAAACTACTGAATGATTACTTCTGCTCAGTCTTTACCTGCAAAGCACCAGGGCACGGGCCACAGCTGAAAGCAAAGCAAGGAAGACCCATTTCAGAATTTTGAGTTCACACCAGCTGATGTTTACAGAGAACTGTCAGGACTCAAGATGAACAAAGCCATGGGACCAGACGAGTTGCATCCAAGAGTGCTCAGGGAACTAGGCGATGTTCTGGCGAAACGGTTAGCCATGCTCTTCAATCTCTCCCTAAGTACAGGGAGAGTACCCCTGGACTGGAAAACAGCAAACGTCGTTCCTCTGCACAAAAAGGGTTGCAGAGCAGAGGCTGCGAACTACAGACCAGTGAGTCTCACATCAATAGTGTGGAAACTCATGGAAACTCTACTTAAAGGTAAATTAGACTCGATATTGGATGAAGGGAATCTAAGGGATCCCTGTCAACATGGATTCACCAGAGGCAGGTCATGCCAATCTAATCTTATAAGCTTCTTTGATTGGGTGACAGGAAAGCTAGACTCAGGAGAGGCTCTGGACATAGTATACTTGGATTTCAGTAACGCTTTCGACAGTGTCCCACACCGTAGACTATTAAACAAGATGAAATCGATGAGGTTGGGTGAGAAACTAACTGCATGGGTCAATGATTGGCTGAGTGGAAGAATTCAGAGGGTGGTGGTCAACTGCACCCTCTCTGAGACTTCGGAGGTGACTAGCGGAGTGCCGCAGGGCTCAGTCCTGGGACCATCCTTTTTTAACATATTCATAAGGGACCTGACCCGGGGGCTTCAGGGTAAAGTATCACTGTTTGCTGTTACACTGTTTGCCGACGACGCCAAACTGTGTAACATAGTAAGTGAAAGCAACCTCAAGGACAGTATGACGCAGGATCTGCTCACGTTGGAAAACTGGTCCTCGACATAGCAGCTGGGCTTCAACGCTAAAAAATGTAAGGTCATGCATCTCGGCAGCGGAAATCCATGCAGAACATACTCCTTGAATGGAGAAACGCTAGCTAGGACTTCAGAGGAACGGGACTTCGGGGTAATCATCAGTGCAGACATGAAGGCTGCCAAACAAGTAGAGAAGGCCTCATCTAAGGCAAGGCAAATGATGGGATGTATCAATAGAAGCTTCGTCAGCCGCAAACCTGAAGTCATAATGCCACTACAGAACCTTGGTGAGACCTCATCTGGAATACTGTGTGCAATTCTGGAGGCCACATTACCAGAAAGATGTGCTTCGAGCTGAATCGGTCCAGCGGATGGCCACTAGGATGGTCGCCGGACTCAAGGGTCTCTCATACGAAGAAAGACTGGGCAAACTGCAGCTCTATACCCTGGAGGAGCGCAGAGAAAGGGGTGACATGATTGAGACATTTAAGTACGTCGCTGGTCGTGTCGAGGTGGAAAACGATATATTCTTTCCCAAGGGACCCTCGGTCACAAGGAGGCACCCGCTCAAACTCAGAGGGGGGAAATTTAGTGGTGACACCAGGAAGTATTTCTTCACGGAAAGGGTGGTAGATCACTGGAACAAACTTCCGGTGCAGGTGATCAAGGCCACCAGCGTGCTTGATTTTAAGAATAAATGGGACATCCACGTGGGATCCCTACGAGGGTCAAGTTAAGGAACTAGGTCACTAGCACTCAGACTCAATGGGGTGGGTCAATAGAGTGGGCAGACTTGATAGGCTGTGGCCCTTTTCTGCCGTCATCTTTCTATGTTCTATGTTTCTATTGGCCACAGCTCATCTCAAATTTCTCACTTGGAAAGTGGTTTTCCTTATCGCTCTCACCTCTGCCAGAAGGGTCAGTGAGTTACATGCACTAGTGGCTGACCCATCTTTCACTGTTTTTCACCATGACAAGGTGGTTCTTCGTACTCATCCTAAGTTTCTGCCTAAAGTTGTCTCTGACCTTAACCAGTCCATCGTTTTACCAGTCTTCTTTCCTAAACCTCATTCCCATCCTGGGGAACAGGCTTTGCATACTTTGGACTGTAAGCGTGCTTTGGCTTACTATTTAGAGAACATCAAACCTCACAGATCATCTCCCCAACTTTTTCTCTTTTTTGATCCTAATAAGCCGGATCGCCCTGTTTCTAAACGAACGATTTCCAACTGGCTTGCTGCATGCATTTCGTTCTGTTAAGCTCAGGCCGGACTCGCACTGGAAGGTTCTGTCACGGCCCATAAGGTTAGAGCTATGGCAGCATCTGTGGCTTTCCTCAGATCTATACCTATTGAGGAAATCTGCAAGGCTGCTACTTGGTCCTCGGTTCATACTTTCACTTCTCATTACTGTCTGGATGCATTCTCCAGACGGAAGGGACATTTCGGCCAATCTGTTTTACAAAATTTATTTTCCTAATGGCCAACCTTCCCTCCATCCCTCTTTGTTAACTTGGAGGTCACCCATCAGTTAAGAATATGCTGCCTGCTTGTCCTGGGATAAAGCACAGTTATTTACCGTAACAGATGTTATCCAGGGACAGCAGGCAGATATTCTTACGACCCTCCCACCTCCCCGTGTTGGCTTCTTAGCTGGCTTATCTTAACTGGGGACCGCGCGCCTCTTGTCAGGCAGGAAGGCACTTGCGCATGCGCGGTGCGGACCACCTAGAACTTTCTAAGTTCTTAGAGTGCAATCACTCTAAGATTGTCCATACCGGGGCTCCATCGGTGTCGTCACCCATCAGTTAAGAATATCTGCCTGCTGTCCCTGGATAACACCTGTAAATAACTGTGCTTTCTTAACCTTTGGGGCTTTTATGCGATAGTGCTAGTGGCAAATAGGTTGGTTTCTGGATACTCCTAAGTTTGAGTTCATGTTAATTATTGTTCTTTTGTCATGATTTACAGAGCAGAGCAGAAATGTAGTTTGTCTCAGAAGTCCCTATGCTCCTTCTCTTTTCTTCTGTTTTATTGGAGTTTGATTGCTTTGGTACTAACTGAAGAGGGAGCTATTCCCCACTGTTGAAAGGGGGGGGGAGTTGAAAGATATGAGTGACTCCCTTCTGCAAAGTGCAAAGTATGTGACTAAAGGAGGACAATAGCTTCAGTACAGAATCCTATGTCTTTTATAGCAGAAAGAAGATTACCAAGGTAAGAACTTAATCTTCCATTCTATTACACTCCACAACAGTTGGTGCTGATGTGTGCTGTTTCATGGGGAGCGTAATAGATCAGCAACAAAAATTTAACCACATGTATGCCCCTCCTACTTCTTACTGCATGTGGTCCTTCCACAATCTTTGATCTCTGGCTTTTGATCCTGCAGATGAGTGTGGGACAACAGGAGAATTTCAGGGAGTCTTTAAAAACGTTGTCAATTTTTCTGTTTTAGACCCTAAAGCTAAAGTGGCCCCGTGGTTCACTGAAGAGCTACGGGAATTGAAGCGAAAAGGCCGTAGGTTGGAGCGAAGATGGAGGAAGTCTAACTTAGAGTCGGATAAAGATCTTTGCAGAAAACATAAAGCTGTGTATAGTGAGGCAATTAATGCAGCTAAGGAAAAATATTTTGGAAAAGAAAAAGCAGCAGCTGCTAATTCTACTGAAAATACAATTGACTCTGACTCTGATTCCACTGAAAAAACAGCCGAGCCTAATGCCACACAAAAAACTACTGAAAGCTAGTAATTTTCTGCCTAATCCATCATTAGACCATCCTCTGCCCATAGAGCTTTGTAGTAATGATTCTGCAAATTCTCATCAGATTTGAGAAATACTCAGTATCTGTGATCTTCTTGTTGTGTCTTACTAAATAAAAAGTAAAAAAAAAATTGTGATGAATTAGACACCATTACTTTACTTTAATAGATATGCAACATTAGACAATAGTGTTTATACAGGTGGCAGTTGTGGGGGTTTATACTTCAAATTTTCTGTACCTCCTTTCCAATTACAGCTCAAGGCACTTAAGTTTCACCATGCAAGCATAAAATTAAAGTTAAATATAACATTGTAGTCAATGATATATTGCAACAAAATATCCAATTTGAAGACATCATAAATGCATTATTAGAAAACTTCATGGTATCGACTAAACATTTTGTTATCTTGATATTTATTTTTAAATATATAATCTTTAAAACTTGAATTAATATTCAACCCCTCTCACCACTACCTAGAAATGGATAAAGTCTAAACCCATTTTGGCATCATAAAAAATGAAAAATAGAAATACTTGAAAGTACTTAAGCTAAAACTACAGCAATAGCCATACCTCAAATAGTAGACAGTAAGACTAGTTCAAAAGCATACGTGCAATTGAAGCCCTAAAAACCAACAATATCTTTGCCTTTATATCTTTTCTGAAGGCAACCAAATGAACAGGTGAACACAATTCTGTCGTATATATGTTTATAGTGTTTTTCATTTGTCCGCTTTTGGACAAGGAATATATGTGATTTGTTTACTGACCACAGTGACCCAATCTAAGTAAAACTTTCAAGGTATTTCATTATGTATACTTTGAAGGATAGGTGAGAGAGGGGAGATATATGTTTAAATATCTACATGGCATAATTATGCATGAGGAGAGTCTTCTAATTGAAAAACTCCAGAGAGGGCATAGGATGAAGTTAAAAGGTGATAGACTCAGGAGTAATCTAAGAAAATATGTTTTTACAGAAAGGTTGGTAGATGGCGTGGAAGTGTCTCCCAGTAGGGGTGGTGGAGACGCTGAGTCTGAATTCAAGAAAGTGTGGGACAAACATGTGGAATCTCTTAGGGAGAGGAAGAGATAGTGGATATTATGGATAGGCAGACTGGATGGGTCATTTGGCCTTTATCTGCCATCATGTTTCTATATTTCTATACAATGTTACTATGAATCTTAAATCGAGCCTGAAAATAGGTAGCAACTATTGGCTTAATGTGTGCTCATATTACAACACTATTACCCAAACTGCAATTTTCTGAATTAGCACTAACGTCTGGATATTACAGACTAGCAGAAGTATGATAAAGCTAAGTAACAGTTGTCAAATCTTGTTTTGAAAGAGGTATGTTTACAGTGAATGGTAAAATATTTCTAGAAATCACTGTTTCCTTAGATAATGATTTCTAATCTGTATACTTGACCGTGTAGTTTCAGGAAGCAAAATAATAATAATAATAATTTTATTTCTTATATACTGCTGTTCCGTGAAGTTCTAAGCGGTTTACAGTAGAGAAAGAAGAAATGAAATAAGTAAGATTAATTAAGATGAAGAGAGAGTACTTAGAGTTCCCTGACTGTCCCAAAGGCTCACATTCTTGCTAAAGTACTTGAGAAAAATAAATTTAGTGGAAGGGATGTAGATTCTTATCCAGGAGACTTGGGTTGAAGGTTAGACTTCAATTTATTATCAGACGGCCAAGAAATGGAGCATCCTACAAAATATATTGTGATTATTTTGATAGACATATTACCATAAGTTAGTACTAAATCATGGAATTGCAGTTGAACAAAGATTCATTTAACTCTGTCTAAAGCTTTAAATTTTGATTAAATCCAGCATAATATCCAGCATCCACCAGTGGAACCAGTAAAGGGGGGGGGAGTAAGTTGTATGCCTCTTATCCAAAGAAAATCAGATAATCTGAGTATTCAAAATAGTGTTTTCATAATAAAAGAAGCTCTAAAACCTGCAAGATCTGACACGTTTTTCACTTCTTTTATGGAGGCCCAAATTGCAGCTGTAGTGGAAAGGTTGTTTTTTTTTGTTGTTTTTTGTTTTTGGCTACTCTGCTGAATTTGCAGATATTGACACTATACTTTTAACCCAAGAAATACATTGGGTACTCATCCTCTAGATACTGCTGTCTTGCTCTATTTTATGGCCTTTAATCTTAATAAACTGGTTCCCAATACACAGTCAAGCTCAATTGAAAATGTCAACTTTTTTTTTTTTTTAAATAAATCTTTGAGTTTTCAAAGCTACCAAAAAATGCAATACAATATACATACAAATAATAATAATCATATATGCACTTAGAATCAATCAGTATCCATAGAACAATAACCCCCCACCCACCCACTCAACATTTTCATCAGGGAATAAAATCACACAAGATATACCCATCTACCCCCACTTCCCATCTTCCCCCCCCCAGATGTGTGTGTATTATACCAACAGAAATAAGGATAAAAGATAATTATAACAAATCCACAAAAGACGTCAGTGGACCCTAAACTAACTTGAATGTCAACTTTTTAAGTGTTCAATATGATAGATCCTTAAGAGAGCCTTTTAGATCAACTAATGAGGACCACCTGGAATCCCCATCTATAAAAGCAACCAAATTAATAGTAATACCTAGCTAGTGCGAGTATTCTGGAATGGCTCATAGTTTGAAAAATGCAACCGATTGTGAGCTGCCAGAACTAGAAGCATTAAATTACGGCTTTTTAATGACACATTCACCTCTTACTGTGTAGCCTCAGTGGTCTTTACAAATGTATCACTGATGTATATTATGTTCTATTACTTTTTAGCTTATTTTGATTGGTGGTTCTTTGCCTTGAGCTACCATTGGAAAGGCGTATAATAAATCCCATCAAATGTATATTTTCTCTGTAGAGCTGGCAGTCTTGTAGTTTTTCACTGTTGCTGTAATCATGTGGTTTTGCCTGTTTTAATATTTGCAGTTTTACTACTGAATCTTTTTATTTTCAGTTTTTTTTGTACCTCGCCTTGAGCTACCGGAAAGGTGTCATAAATTTGATAACACAAATGAATCACAATTTTTTACTGTTCTGAATTCTTTATAGCCTCAGAATTTGAGGAAGTGTTTACACTGGGGAAGGGATTGTATGCAATTGGAAGTAGGATGGTGTTGCACCAGAAGCAGTGTTGTATGATTTACTGCTACTGGTCTACTTCATTCCTCAAATGATAATGGCCATTGGTCCTGACTGTTATAGGAGCTAATAGAAAGGACACTGAATTATTTTCTTCTTCACAGGTGGAGGAAGGACATTTTACCTGGTTCTTTTACCACACTGAAAATTAAAAATGTGTAAATATTTTTGTTCTGTGCTCCTTGCTGAACTTAAAAGGTGCTGCAGCTCAGTTTATTTGCCAAATGTTTTCTAATTTGTTTAAAACTATCCTAAGATCCTAAGAACATTAACCATTTTTCTGCAACTCTTTATATAGGCACTGCAAGCAGCACCATGGCTGCCATTGACAGGCTGGGGACTGGCATGGGCTCCGGGATAGACCGACTGACTTCTAATATGAGCCGTGGTATAGATAGAGTAGGGCCTGACATTGACAGAATGAGTCTGGTGATGGATCGTATGGGTTCTGGTGTAGATCGTATAGGTACTGGGATAGATAGGATGAGTTCCATGTCTATGGATCCTCTGCCTACAAACATTGACAGGGTGGGACAGAATTTAGATAGAATGACTTCAAATATGGATCGAATGACTTCTGGGATGGGTTATGGGATGGATAGAATGGGCTCCTCTCTTGATCGTGTAAGCTCTACTATGGATAGAATGGGCACAGGTGTAGACCGTATGGGTGCTGGTATAGATAGAATGGGAGTAGGACTTGATCGTATGGTTTCTTCTGCAATGGATAGATTGGGAAGTGGAATGGGTCAAGTTATGGATAGAATGCCAGCAGGGATGGACCGTATGGGTTCTGGGACTATGGACAGAATAGGCTTGGATCATATTAGTGCCAGTACTTTGGACAGAATGGGGACAGGCTTGGGCCAGACAATGGGAACCTCACTGGATCGAATGGGCCTTGGTGTGGGAGCCAACTTTGACAGAACAATGGACATGGAGCGAGGAAATTTTGGAGTTGGTTATGGAGCTGCTTATGGAGGAGCAGGGACTCAAGCAGCAGGACACACGGCTGCTACCGTGAGGAAAGGCTGCCAGATATTTGTCAGAAATGTAAGTGGGTTCTGTTTGTTTTGCTCTTTAACTTGTTTAAAAGAGAATTGTGTTTTATTTGAAAATTTTAAAATATTTCTGACAAGCAGCAACCACCCTGTCTCTTTAAGAGCTGCTTAAATAATGGCATGTGGTACAATTAATCATTTTTGCTATTATTGCTGCTGCTGCTACTATTATTACTTATTTCCAATGCAATAGGTGTGTCATTCTAGATATGTGGGTTATCTCCCTATGACTGTGAGCTATCTGCAGAAGGAATCCACTCTGGATTTTTTCTATGTCCCTCCTCTACTTCACTGGAAGCTCTATTGCCACCTGTAGTTTTTCCCTTCTTCATGTGAGCCTGAAGGAGTGTTTCTGTTTTGCTCTCCCCTTTTTCTTATTTTCTTCTGTGTTTTTTTTGTTTTGTTTTTTAACCCCTTTCAAGTTTTTTTGTGCTCTGAGCGTTCTTTTCAGCTCTACCTGTATAGAGAAAACGCAGACTAAAGTCTGCAGCTGACAGACCAATCCCTGATGGTACCTGCTAGCCAGCCTGCATTAGTTTGGAGCCTGGGGCTGTCCTCGCTTTATCCTCACCTCCTGTTTAACAGGGGTTTGAGCGCAGGCTGTTAGGCACCCTTTGGAGGCTCAACAGTCTCTCGCAGGGTGCCGGCTGCATTCCTTACCTCCACCTATCTGTTAATGTATCCACCAGTCCAATGAGGTGGGGGTGCGGTCAGGTGCGGTGTCTGACTGGCAGCCTGAAGATCAGCGTCAGCGAGGCATTCCCAGCATGAGGCAGTGATTCTTCTACTTCTAGTTACTGTAAGAGATCTGAGGCAGACTGCAGCACATTTCCAGCACAGGTTGCAGTGAGTAAGGCTGTTACAGCCTGTGGGGGTGGAAAATCTGAAAAGGAAATTTGAGGGCTTCTGCATGACCCCTGTGTTCTTCCACCTGAAAAATCCTAAAATTGCTGTTTTTAGACTTTGCATTTTGTTTAAATTGCGAGTTTTGGTGTGAATTTCTTATCGGCGGCCATCTTGGATTTTTAGCACTCTCTTTTTCTAAAGTTCCCTGCACTTTCAAAACTGCAATTTTTGCCTCAAAACTTGTTGGGATGGAGTCCTTGTGTTCTTCTGCACCAATTTCACGCGAGGATTGTGCAAATTTAGCGCCTCCAGAGCATCTTTGCGCTGCGTGGCCTGGTCGGGAGAGGTGGCAGCGCCATGCTTAGCCTCTCGCCTGACTAAGCAGGTGAGAAAACAAGTGGGTATCTCATTGTGGTGGCCTTTTCTCTTTTCAGGGCCTGGCAATGCTGACCATTCCATGTGGAAAGATGCAGACACCCCGCAGTGAAGGTTAATTCATCTAAAGGTGACTTTATGCTCCAAGGACTGGAGGCTTTCTCAGTCTTTATGAAATTTCTTTCATAAAGAATGCATTTCAGGATAGTCGTGCTTCGCCTGCGCAGTCCCTTTCCACCTTGGACTTCTCTCAATGACTTTGCCTCTTTAGGCACAACCTCTTCTTTGTCACCCGCTATTCCTGATCTGGCAAACTCTGATCTGGGCAATCTCTATGATGATCATTTTACTAACCTCTTGTTTTCTGGGAATACTCGTCCCATGGCTGGGGCCCGGATCCATGTGCCAGATCTTTGGATCCTTTTCTAGCTTTCAAACCTGGGGACAATCTCAGGGTTCTGCTTTTAAGTCTGTTGCCATACCAGATCTCATTTCGGAGTCTCTGCATGAGTTGAATTTTGACACTTAGCCGTTTCCTTCTACCTCCTCTCTCCTAAGTGGAGAGCTAGATCAGTCTTCAGTATTTCCCTGGCATCCTGATAGTATTCTGATTTTGAAACAGTGGAACTCTCCAGAAGGTGCTATCAAAGTGGAGAGAACCATGTCCCGTCTGTACCCTGTGGCATAGGAGTTCCAGCAGCTTTTGTAAGCCTAAACTAGACTTTGGTTGCACAAGTGGCTTAAGTGCACATCCCTTCCCAGCGAGGGTGGTGTGGTGCTCAAGGATATGCAAGACTGCTGGGGTGTATGTGGTTCTCAGGAGACACTTTGAAGCAGTTGCTCTGGAAGTCAAGGCTGCTTCAGCAGTGTCCTTTGTTACTCGAGCTTGTTTGTCCAGGGTGCACACTTTAGAGAATGAGGGCATAGAGCCGCCGCCTTAGCTTCTCTTGTCTGTTGTGGATTATGTTGTTGACACTCTGTATGACCTTATGTGGGTACTGGGTAAGGCGTCTGCATATTTGATTTTTATTTGCAGAATGCTCTGGATCAGACAATGGGCTGGTGATCCCACCTATAAAGCTACTCTTACGAGGTTCCCTTTCAAGGGGCAGTTGTTATTTGGTAAAGGCCCGGATGACTTCATGAATTCTGTGGTGGACCATTATTCTAGGACACTGTCTGACAGCAGACTCAGAACCTCAAGAGGTTCAGGACGCTCTAATTTTTGTGGCTCCAGGCATTCTCACCTGTATTCCAATTCCACAACTCAGATTTACAGGCAAAGGTTCTCCGGTCCCAGGCATAACCTCCCGTACAACTTCCTTTGCCAAGAAATCACAATGACACCAGGCTGAGGGAGGCCTTTCTGCATATATGTGAGCCTGCCAGGACAGATAGGGAAAAATGCTTGAGTACCTGAATGTACTGTACACCACTATAAGTGGTATATAAATGCTAAAAATAAATAAATATAGGGGGCAGGCTTTCAGGATTCCTGCAGACCTGATTTCAAATTTCATCCAATTGGTGGGTTCAGTCTGGCTAAAAGATGGAATTTGCCCGGCTTCTGACAGATTGGATTGTAGACTACCATTCAAGGCGGTCAAAGTGCGAGCCATTGTACAATGATTGTTGGATAGTCAGGCCATAGAACCGGTGCCACAATAAGACTGAGGCTTGGGCAGATATTCCTTATATTTAATTATGACAAAGAAAGACTCGGATGATTGGAGGCCCATCCTCGACCTTATGCACATCAGTGCATCACTTAAGATCCGCACTTTTGCATGGAGACAATGTGCTTTGTCATAGCGGTGGTTGCCCCAGGAGAGTTCTTGGTCTCTCTGGATCTTACAGAGGCTTACTTACATATTACAGTTTTCCTGGAGCACCACAAGTTTCTATGGTTTCATGTTCTGGAAAATCATTGCTAGTTTTCAGCTCTGCCTTTTGGCCTGGCAACAGCTCCTCGTACCTTCACCAAGGTGATGGTGGTCGTGGCAGCCCACTTGTGCAAAATGGGGCTGTAGGTACACCCCTATTTGGACAACTGACTGACCAGAGCCCCTTAATTCTCAGAGGGTCAGCGCAAGGTGGATCAGGTGATCCAGGTCCTAGAGGAGCTGGGTTGATTGTGAAAAGCAATTTGATGCCAACACATTCCCTGAAATACCTGGGTGTGGTGTTCAACACGGCAGCGGGTCACGTCTTATCTTCCAGAGGCACGCAGACAGAAGTTGTACTCCCAGATTTCTTGTCTCCTGGACAAGACAGCTGTGTTGGTGTGGGACTATCTTCACCGCAATAGATGTGCCTTGGACTCTGCTTTTGGGTCTTTGGTCTTGAGGGTTGGCATAGTCAGCCCATCCTAGGAGTTTGGAACTGCTTTTGTATGTCCCACATGTCTAGAATGACACACATTGCACTGGAAAAAGAAATTGTCCTTACCTTGATAATAACTTTTCCAGTAAATAGGTATGTCATTCTAGACTCTTGCCCTGTCCTTCCTGCACCTCCCAACTCATTCTGTTTATGCTTCTCCAAGTTTGATTCTTGGATGCCAGTCAGCCCTTTGGGCCTTGAAGAATGCTGTAGATATGTTCAAATTGCATAAAGGGTTATTCCTGAGCTTCTTTGATGCTTCTGTTGGCTGTTTTTAACTTTGATGTTTTAAGGTTATTTTATTTAAGCAGAGCAGTTGATACCTGGGAAAGTTCCCATTGCTGCCCCTACTGTTGATGGAGCTCTTTATGCTTGGGTACTAACTATAGGTGGCAGTAGAGCTCCCAGTGAAGTAGAGGAGGGACACAGAAAAAAATCCAGAGTGGATTCCTTCTGCAGATGGCTTGTGGCCCTAGGGAGATAACCCACATGTGTAGAATGACACACCTATCTACTGGGAAAAAGATATCAAGGTAAGGACATAATCTCTTTTCTGTAGCACTACTAGATGCATGCAGCACTGTACACTAAGCATTAAAGCCCTGCTTGTCAGACTAACAGGACAAATAAGGGATTAGGGAATTACTTATTGTGGGAATGATAAAACACATGGGAACTGAACAAGTGAATAGGTGTTAGGAATTAAAAGCAGCCTCAAAAAGGTGGACTTTTAGACTTGATTTGAATATGACTATTAACTCAAATATTGAGAGCAGTTGCATTAGTTAAAACCAAATTGCTTCATTTGTTTTATGACAATCACATCCTGCACAATGTCACACTCAAACTCCATTTTATGTGAGGTGTTTTAATACCTATGAATATAGCTGTTTATAGGTTTAGCAAAATTGAGGCTGTAAGTTTAAAAAAACAAAAAAACAAACAAAGTTTGATAGAGGTAGCTTACTATTTGTTAAAATAAAAATAAGTGTCTTGTGAAACAGAGAGAGACATGAACATTGCTGTTTCTGCTATCAATGAAAACAAATGACTGACTTGTACAGTAAAACCTTGGTTTGCAAGCATAATTTGTTCCAGAAGCATGCTTGTAATCCAAAGCACTCGTATATCAAAGCAAATTTCTCCATAGGAAATAATGGAAACTCATACAATTCGTTCCACAACCCAAAAACTTTAATACAAAATACTATACGTACTTGTATTGCAAGACCTCGCTCATTTAGAACAGACACTACACTCCCACAGCGTCAGAGAGAGAAGAACCATCGGCTCAGTTGTGATGTGCCGCATGTATACTGTATGTACTCGTATTGCACAACTTTACTTGTTTAGAACAGTCACTACACTCCCGCAGCGTCAGAGAGAGAAGTTGTGATGATGTGACGCGTGTATACCGTATGTACTCGTATTGCAAGACTTTGCTCGTTTAGAAAAGTCACTACACTTGCAGCGTCAGAGAGAGAGATGAACCATCGGCTCAGTTGTGATGATGTGACGCATGTATACTGTATGTACTCATATTGCACGACTTTACTCGTTTAGAACAGTCACTATACTCCCGCAGCGTCAGAGAGAGAAGTTGTGATGATGTGACGTGTATGTACTTGTATTGCAAGACTTTGCTCGTTTAGAAAAGTCACTACACTCTTGCAGCGTCAGAGAGAGAGATAAACATTGACTCAGTTGTGATGTGTGTATATTGTATGTACTCGTATTGCATGACTTTACTCGTTTAGAACAGTCATTACACTCCCGCAGCGTCAAAGAGAGAAGAATCATCGGCTCAATTGTGATGATGTGACATGTGTATACTATATGTACTTGTATTGCAAGACATTGCTTGTATATCAAGTTAAAATTTAATCAAATGTTTTGCTTGTCTTGCAAAACATTTTCAAATCAAGTTACTTGCAATCCAAGGTTTTACTGTACTTATATTTACTGGTGTTTACAAGTGTTCCATGTCTTAACTCATCACTCTTGTCTTAACGAATGTATACTGGAAGCAGATAGTTCTGGTTTTCCATCCCCCATGAATCATTGGGTTTTTATCTGCCAAGAATTTATGCTTAAGTTTGGTTATAGAATAGTTAATCTTTCATACCTGAGTGGATAATTAAGGCCTACAAATTTGTGGCACTATTTCATTGATGGCAAATCTGGTTTCTAATTTTTCCCCTTTTCAAGTGAACAAGAGGTAGACAGTTTCATTTGTAATATGTAAAGCTTTTTCTAGTGTAGTAGTTGAGACATTCTAGATAAGTAGATGGTATCCCCATGCCACGTGCCATCTGCAGAAGGAATCCAGTTCAGAATTTTCTCTGTGCCTCTTCTGTTCTTCACTGAGCTCCTTGGCTCTACCTACAGTTTTACCCTTCTTCACGCGTTCCAGCAGGATTGTGTTCGTTCTGCTCTCCACATTTTATTCAGTGTTTCTAGTATTTTTTTCTCTCTTTGGGATTCTTGTGCTCTGAGCGTTTTACATTGCCTTGCATTGAGAACATACAGATTTACATTTGTAGCTGACAGGCTAGTCACAGTGAGTACCTGTTAGCTAGGCTACTTAGTTTGTTTGGAACTTGGGGCCATCCCTGAAGTTCTCACCTGTTCAGCAGGGATTGAGTATAGGCTGTTGCCTTTAGGAGGCTCGTTGGTGTCTCACAATGTTCCAGCTGCGTCGTCTCGCTTCTGCCCATCCGGTGCGTGTCTGTTGGTCCGCAGGGATGGAGGTGCAGTCTAGGATGGGGTCTGTTTGACAACCCGAAGATCAATTTTCATTCCCAGCATGAGGCAGTGATTCTCTAATACAAGTAGGCTGCAGCACAGATCAACAAACAGGTCATAGTGAGTACAGGCTATTACAGCCTATGAGATGGATCGGACAAGATCTGAAAAATGGGGTTTTCAAGGTTTCTGCATGTCCCCCTGTGTTTCCCCATCTGAAAAATCCTAAAATCGCTGTTTTTTAAGTTTGCTAAATGTGGAAAATATCATGATTTTGGCACGAATTTCACAGCGGTGGCCTTCTTGGATTTTTAACTATCTTTTTTTCAAAAGCTCTGTGCTTCTCCAAAACTGCAATTTTTTGCCTCAAATCTTGTTGGGATGGAGTCCTTAGGCTCTCCTAATGTGAATTCTTGCCAGGATAATGCAAATTAGGTGCTTCAGGAGTGTTCATGTGCTGCGTGGCGCAGCTGGGAAGGACAGCAGCGCAAAGCTTAGCCTCACCCCTGGTCAAGCAGGTGACAACACTCGGCTAGCTCAATGGGGCAGCCTTCTTTATTTTTGGAGCTCAGCACGGCTGTGATCCATCCGCATTCTCTGAAGCGCATGGTTAAGTCATCAGAGGGTGACTATGCGCCCCAGGAGCCAGAGATTTTCTCAGAGTTTCTAAAACAGTTGTGAAAACAAAAATTCTCAAAGCAGGCATTCTTCCCCTATGCGGTCCCATTCCGCATCCACTGTATCTCCCAGTGGCGTTGCTTCTCTGGACACATCCTTGTCTCAGTCAGCCGTTGTTCCTGATCTTGGTCTTTATGTTGATGACCAACTTGCTGACCCATTATTTCAAGATACAGCACTTCCAAGGAAAGGGGTACCAGAGACTGATGGATCTTCAGCTTAATTTAGTCTGTGTCTTTGCCGGATCTTATTTCTAAGTCTTTGCAGAATTGCATTTAGTCACTCAGCCAGCTCCATCCTCTTTTTCCGACTGGCTTTGTGTTGCACATTTGCAGTCTTCCACCTTTCCCTGGCACCCTGATATGATCATTTTAATATCAGAGCAATGTGAATATCTGGAATGCGCTCTTATGTTAGCGAGGACCATGTCTCATTTGTACCCTCTGACACTGGAGCACCTGCAGGTTCTGCATCAGCCTAGAGTGGATTCTTTGGATACGCAGGTGCCTGATTGTATCTATCTGTCCAGGGAAAGTGCTGTGATGCTTACAGATATGCAGGACTGCTGTGTGGATATAGACCTTCGAAGACTTTTTGATGCAGCTGCTTTGGGCTTTCAGGCTGCTTTAGCAGCGTCTTGTCCAAGTTTTATTTAAAATTTGATAAAACGCTTATAAATATTTCTAAGCGATTTACATTAAAGGAACTAGAGTAAAAAAACTACTTAAATCATACCAAACAAAAACAAGAC
Organism: Geotrypetes seraphini; assembly: GCF_902459505.1. Lineage (NCBI taxonomy): Eukaryota > Metazoa > Chordata > Amphibia > Gymnophiona > Dermophiidae > Geotrypetes > Geotrypetes seraphini. The sequence goes on along the minus strand of NC_047091.1, from coordinate 88,345,098 downwards.
AGTCATGGGAGAAAAAAAGGAAGGAGAGTAGAACTACAAATGTGATAGGAAAGTAACATTAAATGGGTAAAAATGTGAGGGAGTGTTAAGTGGAAGTATTACTGTATTTTTCACCCTGTAAGATGCACCTGACCATAAGACGCACTCTAGATTTAGAGGAGGAAAACAAGAAAAAAATATTCTGAACCAAATTCTCCATGCTAAGCTCTGCACCCAACCCCATACTCCTTGCCAAGCTCTGCACTCTGTCCCCACTCCCTGCCAGGCTCTGTACCCCCCCTGCCCTTCCACCACCCCCCCTAATGGTAGGCCTGGACAGGAGGGATCCGTCCCAGCCGACTAAAAATTTTTATACCCCTCCAATATCTTTTTAAATTATCCCTTCGTACCCCCAGTACCTTTTTAAATCATCCCCTTGTACCCCTCCCCTAGTTCTTTTAAATCATCTCCTTCCCCCATACATCAGGTCCAGCAATAATTTTGGCTCTCACACATTGGCTATTTTTTTTTTTTTCTTTTGCTAATGTGGTCCCAGCTAAACAAAATTAGGAAGATCATTACTTTAATTAGTGAGAGAAGAAGCTCATAGGGTGTCAGAGTGCCTTCAAATAAGTATGACCCATTCCTAAAGAAAGAAACTGCATCTCTCAGGAGCACAAAGCTTAAATTTCGCTAGGACTCCAAATGCTCTAGTATCGTCCCTAATAGAATGAGTTCATTAAAGGCCATCACCAGAATTTGTGCAAGGAACATAAAGAAAGTCCATCATTTTCTTTACCCAGCTTTGTATAGCCTAGCCTTATGTAATAACATTTGTGAATTATCTCACACTGAGCAGAATTAACGAATACAACTATACAATAACCCCAATTCCAACCACCTTACAGCAAGAAAACAGCAAAGGATCACTGAGGTTGACTAAAACTACCCTGCACTCTCCTGTGGTACCTCCTGTTCCTCTTCGAACAAACAGATACTCAACGCAGGTGAGGATACAATGCTCCAATTGGCTACAAGACAAGAGGGATTCACTGATTGGTTACAGTAGAAGACTGGTTTCCTCTCATTGACTGCAGGAGGCAGGTTTTGGAAAAGTTACCCGGGCTCAGTAGTATTTCTTCTGGCAACATGGAACCTTACTTCCGAGGTACGTCGTAGCGCTCAGTGGCAAGTGATGCGTTGTACTCGATAGTGTGTGAATCTAGGTGGGACGAGGACAGTGACATCGCAGGGAAGGGGTTGTCAAGTAGTTGGAATTATCGCAGCAGGATAACAGCTGTGTTGGTTCCAAAAGGTAAAAAAGTCTTTGGGCTGTGAGTATGTGACCTGAATTTTTGCTATTGTGGGAAAGACTCCTAGGTGTCACGTTAATGCCGTGCGCCTGTTCCCTTTCCCAGTGTCGCGGGCCCAAGCGGGAGCGCAGAAAGCTTGCTCCTGACGTGTGCACCGCGAGGGAGGGATACACATTGGACCACCAGGTACTATGAAGGGGGGTTTAAAAAATTGTATCTTTACTCCATAATATGCACTGAGATTTCCACCCAGTTTTGGGTGGAAAAAAAGTGCGTCTTATGGAGCGAAAAATACGGTAATTAATTTATGGATTTGAAGTTTGTCTGACATGCGCCTGTCTCTCGCCTGTGCCCCCTGGAGAATGAGGCTGTAGATTCCCCTCTTCCTTTTAGCTCGGTCAGTTTATGTGACTTCTGCTTTATATGCCTTATGCAGGTTTTGGCATTTTCCATTTCTGCCCACAGAATGCTCTGGATTAGACAATGAGCTGGTGATTTCACTTCCAAAGGTTTCTATGGTGAGATTTCCCTTTCCAGGACGGTTGTTTGGCAAGGGCCTAGTCACCTCATGGATTCTGTAGTGTTAGTCCCCTTAAGGCCCTGCCTGATAGTAGACCCAGACCCTCTAGCAGTTCTGGTTGCTCTAATTTTGTGGCTCCAGGCATTACCACTTGTATTCCAGCGCAACATCTCGGACCATAGATCCTGGCAGCAGTTTTCCAGCTACAGACTTGCCCAGCCATCTGGCTCTCGTCCTGTGCCCCCTCCAAGAAGGCACACTGCGCCAGGCTAGGGGACTCCTCTCTACAGATAGGAGCAGGTTGTCAGCATTTGAACTTTATTTGGTCAGGCTGCAATTGGAATTCACCTGACCTCTGACCAATTGATTCATGAAATCTCTCACAGGGCATCCAGACAAGGCGCTCCCAAGTACAGGCCACCTTACAGCACTTGCTGGATATTCAAGTTTTAGAGCAGGTGCCGCCTGATCTTTCAGGCTCTGGCAGAGATACTCCATATGCTTATCGTGCTACTAAATGGCTCCGATGGCTGGAGGCCTATTGTGAAGCTGCAGCACGTATATGAGGTTCTCAAGATTCCACGCTCACACATGGAAACAGTGCAATCTGTCAAAGCAGCAGTGGCCCCGAGAGAGTCCCTTTCCTCTCTGGATTCATGGGAGAATACTTGCACATTCTGATCTTTCTTGCACAAGCATACCAGTTTTTGGCTCTGTCCTTTGGACTAGCAACAACAACTCGTACTTTTGCCAATATGATGGCGGTTGTAGCGGCTTACTTAAGTAACATGGGTCTGTAAGTACACCCAGTCTTGGTCGACTGGCTAGTCAGAGCTCCCCCATTGGCCAAGGGTCGGCACACGGTGGATCAGGTGATCCAGGTGCTAGAGGACCTTGGTTGGATTGTGCATTACAGATGGGGCAGTCTTGGAATACCTGAGTGTTCTCTGATATAGCTACAGGCCGCATCTGTCTTCCAGGGACATGCGGAACATCAGTGTTCCCAGATTTCTTCCGTTCTCCAGCTCCTTTGGCGTGGGACTATTTTCAGATCCTGGGATCTGTGACTACCATGTTGCATGTGGTTCCTTGGGCGAGAGTGCATATTCATTCTTTCCAACTTGTCTCACTATCTCTCGCTGGACTCCGCACTGGGATGCATTACAAACCAGTTGTCCCTGGTCTCTGGAGTCTGTCTAGCCCAGTGGTCTCATACTCGCAGCTTGGGGGCCACATACGGCCTGCCAGGTACTATTTTGAGGCCCTTAGTATGTTTATCATCACAAAAGTAAAATAAAAGTTTCTTGATCATATGTCTCTTTAGCTATAAATAACAATATTGATATTAAGACTTGGCCAAAAGGAAAGATTTGTAAACTATAAAGTTTTACCTCATGCAAAATTGTCATTTCTTTAACAAGACACTATTTTTTCTGAGGCCCTCCATGTACCTACAAATCCAAAATGTGGCCCTTGAGTTTGGTCATGGTGCTGATAGATACCAGCCCTCGGGGCTGGGGAGCCCACTGCACTCGGTGTCCTATTCAGGGGTATTGGATGCCCTCAATGGAAATGATTGCTCAACTAGTTGGAGCTCAGAATCCTTCAGCTGGCTCTAGTGCACTAGCAGAAGACTCTGGAGGGCCAAGTGGTCATTGTCTTCTCCGACAATGCAACAGCGGTAGCCTATATCAATTTATTTTAAAAATTTCTCTATCGCTTATATCCTAAGCAGTTTACAATCTTCACATACCCAAAACCAGAATAAAAACAACAAAAATACATCTTACAAAGAGTAAAACAACATAATACATCTGTACAAAACTCAGACACATCAAGTAAGGGATACATCTTATGATTTAAAACAGAGGTGTCCAACCTTTTGGCTTCCCTGGGCTGCATTGGCCGAAAAAAAATGTTTCTGGGGGCTACACAAACGCGCAAACGCTGCAGCAAGACAAAGGAGGGAGCCGGCAAGACGGTAAACACCCGGGGACAGCAGAGGAAAACACCGCATTGCCTTTGATCAGGGCTGCACAAAATATTTCACGGGGCCACAGGTTGGACACCCCTGGTTTAAAAGAATGCTTTGACAAATGTGTTTTCAGAGATTTTTGAAGGACTTCTAATTTTTACATTGCCTCAAGGAGCCACTCAAAGCATTCCATAAACAAGGTTTCCAGGTGCTCTCAGGGCTTCAACTTCATGGCCATGTAGGGATGGAGATCTGATAAGTTCTGATCCAGGGCATCAGAACACGGGCAGTGTCAACACACAGGCGATTCTGAACGCAGGCCAGGTCGGCACACTGACCTAGGCCCTGTGTACGGATCTAGGCCTGTGTGTGGATCTAGGCCTGTGTTTGGATCTGAGGCCCTATCTCTTATTCCCTTTCCCTTCCTTGCCATGCAGCCATTCTAAGTAAAGGAAAAATACAAGCATCTTGTCATAAGACTTTTGTCACATATTAACCTGACACACATTTACCCTTTTTCCTTATCTTGTATAAGCATCCCTTATATGGGCAACAATCAGACTTTGCATACAGCTTAAGGCTATGGAGCATGCATTATAACCTTTGGACTGTCACATGCTTATCTTATTTGAGCTGTCCGTATTTGGTAAGGACATCAGCTGACAGACATTGTATATGTGCATAGACTCAGGCCCTGTCCACGTGTTAATCAGGGCGTTGTCTAAGTGCTGAGTTGGAGGATGATCACGAGGTAAAAGCACGAGGTAATCACGAGGTAAAAAGCATGTACCTATCTTTGTATCCCCCAATGTAAAACCATGTACCTTTGTACCCACCAATCATAAGATGTGTAAACGAGGGAGTTACTGTGATGTCATTAGCTTAGAAGCATAATAAATAGGGACTCGGAGCTAGTACTTACTAGCGCCTCCTCCCGATTCTAAGATTGTGTGTGTGTTTCCTTTGTGGGGCATTCCTACAGCCATGGGAAAGCACGTTCAGAGCAGCTTGATTCTTCAGACAAAGATCCGACCTTGGAAGCAAGAGTTTCGATGCTCTGGTGCAGCTGTGGTCTTAGGAAATCCTCCTGTATGTCTTTCCTCCCTCGTACGTGCTAAACCAAGTCTTTTGGTGGATCACGGTCCATCCAGGTCATGTCATTCTAGTGGCTCCAGACTGACCTTGCAGGCTGTTCTATACAGCTCTGCTGTTTCTTCACTAGAGTAGTGGCCTTCGGTTGAGCGTCCATCCTGGCATACTTAAGCAGGGTCCGGTCTGTGTGGAGGGCCCAGGTCGTTTTGCTCTTCCGGCTTGGCGCTTGAGCGTGCAATCTTAGTTTGCAAGGGCTCTTCTGCTGTGGTCCTTGGCACTTTATTCATGTCTAAGCGGTTGTCTGTTGTATCTGCTTACGCTACAGCATGGGAGACATTCCAGCATTGGTGCACTCAGGACCACTCGGAGCCATATTCTGATCCACTTTCTATGGTGCTGACCTTTCTCCAGGCTGGTCTTAATACAGGCCTCTCTGCGGCTCCCTTTTGGGTCCAAGTGGCTGGGCTCTCTTGTTTTCATGCCCAGGGTCATCATTCGTCTTTGGTGTTTTGCCCTGACGTTGCTAGATTTCTGATAGGAGCTCTTTGCAACGGACCACCGATTTTATCTACAGTTCCCTTTCTGGGACCTCACCCTGGTGCTGTTTAGTCTATCTAAGACTTCCTTTGTTCCCTTTCGGGATGCTTCCCTCTTGACCTTGATGCTCCAGATGTTTTTTCTGATCGCTGCTCCATCAGTGAACTGTGTCTCTGGACTCCAGACTCGTTCCTGCAATGAACCATTACTCCAAATCTCGGAGATTGGGATTTCCTTGTGAACAGTACTTTACTTCCTGCCGAAGATGGTTTTGACTTTCCATGTTGATCAGGAACTGCATGTGCCTGTTTCTCAGCCGGTGTCAGGTCAAAAGTGCGTCGGGACAAAGGCACTGAACAATGTGATCCTCTATACACCGGTTTGCCCTGTTTTGCAGAGTGCATATGGTGGTGAGACAGAACTTCGCCTTTGGGTCTTTAATCTTGAAGGTCGGTGCAGTCGGCCTGCCCTGGCTTTTTGGAGACTGTTTTTGTATGTCCTACTTGTCTAGAATGTCTCACCTGTTGCATTGGAAAAAAAGATTATGTACATACCCTGGTAAGCGCTTTTCCAGTAGATAGGTTAGACATTTTAGACTCTTGCCCTGTCCATCCTGCGCCTCAGTTTTTCATGCGTCTCCAAGTTGTACATTGGTTAACAGATAGCCCTTGGGGCTGGAGAGTATATTGTGCATATGTTTCTCTTTTCGGCAGGAGTAGTTTGAGATCCCTTGAGATTTTGCTGGCTATTTGCAGCTGATATTCTCATGTTACTCCTTTGACCTTGATTGGTATGGGTGTCTCTACTTCACACTGATTTGGTGGCCCTTGGTGCACATAGAAAAATCTGAACTGGATTCCTTCTGCAGATGGCATGTAGCCATGGGGACACTACCTACTTGTCTAGAATGTCTCACCTGTCTACTGGAAGAGAGCTTACCAGGGTAAGTACATAATCTCTTTTTCTTAAAAGCCTCCTTAAAAGTTGACTGAGCAGTGAGTAAAAATAAAACCAGGTGCTAAGAGTTTCAGCTCTTCCCTAAATATAGACAGAGTGGTCTCTTTACAGGTCTGCTCTGCTAACATGCATTTTATTCTTTGGTAAGAGTAAGTTTCTCTTTTCATTTCAGAGGTCCTTAGGGTTATAAGTACTGTTAATTCATTCAACGTTACATATCATTCATTGTCTTAAAATGAAAAATGTTTCCAGAGAATGTAAGACCTATAGTGAGCAGAGAGGAAGGGTGTTTTGTGTTTTTTGTTTTTTTTTTTGGGGGGGGCTACTTTATCTGCAGAGATTCTAAAAGAGTAAGGGAGAAAGGAAATGACAGAAGATATTAAATTGATTCTGAAGTTGAGAATTCAGTTCAACACTAGCTCTTGGTTAGAAGATAAAACCATAGTTGAGCAATCTTGGCATCGAGAAAACAAAGGTATTTAAGATCAAAAAGATGTATAGCCAGATTTTTGCATACTCTTCAAGCATTTAAATATTTACCATGTAACAATTTCCTGGCACATCTGCTAAAACTTTGTGCTCTATATCAATCATGAAGAAACATCCCAAATACCATAAATTGCCACTATAGTGAAAGTCTCATGAGTTGATTCAGATACAAATCAACAGCATGATCAGATCTTCAGATGGGTGGTTCTGAAATCTTACAAGATTTGGACTATCTGCTGCTGATTGTGCTTCACTACAAGATGGACCTTCTGTACATCTTATATGGAAAGTAGAACATTCTATTTATAGATCCCTAAGGATCCATACAAAGTTAAATTGATCTAACAAATGGAATTTGTTAGTGTTAACTTTGGCAATCTAGCTGCTTAGGATCCCACATATCTAAAAGATTCTTGTAAAGATAATTAGAGAATGAATTGGGATGCTTACAAATGCAGGATAGTCTTTAATACTTGAAACAAAAATCTTTGTTTCATATACAGTAATATGTTTTTCCATCCCATTACAAAAGAGCTTTCTGGTGAGCAGGAAAAATGACCTAAAAAACAAATAGAAACATAGACGTAGAAACATGATGGCAGATAAAGGCCAAATGATCCATCCAGTCTGTCCATCCACAATATCTATTATCTCTTCCTCTCTCTTGACATCCCACATGCCTATCTCACACTTTCTTGAATTCAAACATAATCTCTGTCTCCACCATCTCTTCTGGGAGACACTTCCGCGCATCTACAACCCTTTCTGTAAAAAAAAAGTATTTCCTTAGATTACTCCTGAGCCTGAGCCTATCACCTCTTAACTTCATCTTATGCCCTCTCATTGCAGAGCTTCGTTTCAAATGAGAGACTTGACTCTTGTGCATTTATACCATGTAGGTATTTAAACGTCTCTATCTTATCTCCTCTCTCCCATCTTTCCTCTAAAGTATACATATTGAGATCTTTAAGTCTGTCCGCATATGCCTTATGATGAACATAAGCAATGCCTCTGCTGGGTCAGACCTGAGGTCCATCTTGCCCAGCAGTCCGCTCACGCGGTGGCCCAACAGGTCCAGGACCTGTGCAGTAATCTTCTATCTATACCTCTCTATCCCCTTTTCCAGCAGGAAATTGTCCAATCCTTTCTTGAACCCCAGTACCGTACTCTGCCCTATTACGCTCTCTGGAAGTGCATTCCAGGTGTCCACCACACATTGGGTAAAGAAGAACTTCCTAGCATTCGTTCTGAATCTGTCCCCTTTCAACTTTTCTGAATGCCCTCTTGTTCTTTTATTATTCGAAAGTTTGAAGAATCTGTTCCTCTCTACTCTCTCTATGCCCTTCATAATCTTATAAGTCTATATCATATCCCCTCTAAGTCTCCTCTTCTCCAGGGAAAAGAGACCCAGTTTCTCCAATCTCTCAGCGTATGAAAGGTTTTCCATACCTTTTATCAGACGTGTCGCTCTCCTCTGAACCCTCTCGAATAATGCCATGTCCTTCTTAAGGTACGGCGACCAATATTGGACGCAGTACTCCAGATGCGGACGCACCATCGCCCGATACAATGGCAGGATAACTTCTTTCGTTCTGGTTGTAATACCTTTCTTGATTATGCCTAGCATTCTGTTTGCCTTCTTAGCGGCCGCTGCGCACTGTGCCGTCGGCTTCATTGTCATGTCCACCATTACCCCAAAGTCCCTTTTTTGGGTACTCTCATTTAATAACATCCCTCCCATCGTATAGTTGTACCTCTGGTTTCTGTTTCCCACATGTAATACTTTACATTTCTCAACGTTGAACTTCATCTGCCATCTCGTCGCCCATTCCCCTAGTTTGTTCAAGTCCCTTTGCAATTCTTCACAGTCCTCTTTATTCCGAGCTCCACTAAATAGCTCGGGCTAAAGAGGACTGCGAAGAATTGCAAAGGGACTTGAACAAACTAAGGGAATGGTGAAGACCATGCACCATTTTAGTAGCCTTCCTCTGGACCTACTCCATCCTTTTTATATCTTTTTGAAGGTGCATTCTTCAGAACTTACACAATATTCTAAATGAGGTCAAACCAGAGTCATACAGTGGCATCAATACCTCCTTTTTCCTACTGGCCACACCTCTTCCTGTGCATCCTAGCATCCTTCTATCTTTCGACATCACCTTTTCAATCTGTTTGGCCTCCTTAAGATCATCACCTACAATCACACTCAAGTCACACTCTTCTGTCGTCCACATAAGTTCTTCACCTCCTAAACTGTACCGTTTGGGTTTTTGTAGCCCATATGCATGACCTTGCATTTCTTAGCATTAAATTTTAGCTGCTAAAATTTCAGACCATTCAAGCTTTGCTAGGTCTTTCTTCATGTAGTTCACACCATCCAGTGTGTCTACTCTATTGCAGATTTTGGTATCATTCGCAAAGAGGCAAAGTTTCAAGTACAATTTATTTGATATACCGCAAATATAAAATCTAAGCGGTTCACAACATAGTAAATATATAAAAAGGGGAGGGAAGATGGAACAAATCAGTAAATCAATATGTATATTACATATAAATACCAAACATAAGGAAAAGAAATAAGGGTAATTACAATAAAAAATTAAATTCCAAGGGTGGGAAAAGGAAGGCACACAGGGTTGTGAGAAAAAAAAAGTGTTGTGCAGTTATATGCCCAATGTGTTCTATGAACAGAATGCCTGAGAAAAATAGGCCTTTAATTGAACCTTAAATGTCTGAAATGAACTTTCTGTACAAAGGTAAAGAGGCAGAGAGTTCAGAGGGTAGGAGCCATAATTGAGAAGTTTCTATGACCATAAAGAAATAATTGCCTAAATGAGGGAACTGTCAACAACTGTTGATGTGATGATCGAAGAGTTCTCTGTGGGGGATATGGAGCCAAAAAACTAAATAAAAAAGATGGAAGACCACTTGATAAAACCTGGTGTGAAAGAATATTATACTTGAAAGGAATTCAATAGGAAACAGGAAGAATACAAGTGCTCAGCTTCTAAAAGGTGTAAAGTGATCAAATTTTGAATGACAGTAAAGCAGTCTAATAGCAGTGTTTTGAACTACTAGTTGTAACCGATGTAACTGGTATTTTGGAAGACCAACTAAAATAGAATTACAATAGTCAAGTTTAGATAATACTAAAGAATGTATAGGAATACGAAGAAAATCTAATCGAAGAAATGAACGAACAGATTGAATTTGACGAAGAGCAAAAAAAGAGGAAGAAACCACCTTTGAAATGTGAGAATGAAAGGTTAAGTTATCATAAATCATAACACCTAGAATTTGAGTTGTTGTAGAAAATGTTAAAGGAACAAATACCTTTCATACTAAAGTTTAATAATTTTAAGGGTGGAGTCCCTTCAAGAAAGCATTACTGCTGTTTTTTGAGAATTTACTTTCAATTTATTTTGCGTAAGCCAATCTGCGATTTTATCCAACTTATCAAAAATAGATTAGTAACTAAGCTCTGAATGAGAGTCAAGTGGAAAAATAAGGTGGAAATCATTAGATAAAAATGTACATTAGATTAAAAAAATGTAAACCCTAGAGATTGAAGAAGAAGAGTTAGTGGAGCAAGAAAAATATTCAATAACTGACCGCCCTTCAACAATATCGATTATAAAAATGTTAAAAAGAACAGGCCCAAGAACAGAACTTTGAGGCACACCACTGGTAACATCCCTTTTCTTAGAGCAATCTCCATTGACCATACTACCCTCTGTAGTCTTCCTTTCAACCGGTTCCTGACCCAGCCCATCATTTTGGGGCCCATCCTGAGGGCACTCAGACGTCTGTGTGGAACACTCTCAAAGGCTTTGCTAAAATCTAAATACACCACATCTAGCTCACTCCCTCTATCCAATTCTCTGGTCACCCAGTCAAAGAAATGATCCGATTTGTCTGACAAGACCTACCTCTAGTGAATCCATGATGCCTCCGGTCCTGTAATCCACCGGATTCCAGAAACTTCAACATTCTCTGTTTTAAAAGCATTTCCATTAATTTGCTTACCACAGAAGTCAGACTTACTGGCCTGTAATTCCCTACTTTTTCCAGTTTTGTGTAGAGGGACCACATCTGCCCTTCTCTAGTCCTTTGGTATCATTCCCAATTCTAGAGAAGCATTGACAGTGTCAGCAGAGCAGAACATCACCTAAGTTTTTTCAGCACCCTCGGATGTACACCTTCTGGCCCCATCACTTTGTCTACCTTTAATTTAGCTAGCTCCTCACAAACACAACCCTCTGAAAATCGATCAGGGTCTACCACTTCTCCATCCCTATTCACGTTTGTCTTTTGTGGTCCCGCTCCCAGTGCTTCAGCCGTGAACACAGAACAGAAGTATCTGTTAAGCATATCAACCCTTTTTTTTATTGGCTTCTACATATTTATCCCCTTAACTTTTGAGTCTCACAATGCCACTTTTGCACTTCTTCCTATCACAGATATATCTAAAAAATCTCATCTCCCTGTTTTACCGTGTCAGCTATTTTTTCATCCAGCTTTATCTTTGCTTTCCTGACTACTCGACCAGCCTCTCTTAACTTTTCCAGATATTTTTGCCTGTCTTTCTCTTTCTGCAATCTTTTGTAGTTTATAAAAACTAAACTTTTATTCCTTACCTTCTCAGCTACTACTTTTGAGAACCAAAGCTGCCTTCTTTCCGTCTTTTACTTACTTGCCACTACATTTCTACTCCATCCAGACAACAATTCCTTAATGTGATCCCCCATTTGAACAAAGTTGTTGTTTTTTTTTTAGTCTAGAACATTTACTTTTGAATGAGCCCTCTCTATACCAGTCTTAATATTTAATTGTACTATGCAGTGATGACTGGATGCCAGATGATCACCCACTATAACATCAGAAATACTTTTGTAAGTACTAAGTCCAGCATGACCCCATCCTGCATGGGTTCCATTACCAACTCCTGGAACAGTTCTCCTTGTAGAAAATCCAGGATCTCCTTATTTCTAGAAGATCATGCAATAGGGATACCCCAATCAACATCCGGCATGTTAAAATAATCTATTAGTAAAACTTCCTCTTTTTTAGATATATTCTGAATGTCTACTATTAAATCTCTGTCCACTTCTTCCATCTGTGGAGGCCTGTATATCATAGCAATGCAAATATATTTACTATTATCCCAGGACAAGCAGGCAGGTATTCTCACTAGTGGGTGATGTCATCCGACAGAGCCCCGATACTGACATCTTGCAAGCATGTCTTGCTTGAAGAAACTCAGAAGTTTCAAGATGCCCGCACCGCACATGCGCCAGTGCCTTCCTGCCCGATGCTCCGGGCGTGTCTCCTCAGTTCTTTTTCTTCCGCGGAGCTGAGAAGTCTATCTTCAATTTGCGCCCATTGAATATCTTTTTTTGTCTTCTTTTTGCCGCGGGTTGAGTTCTTTTGGGCTCTCCTGTGCGTTTATTTCTTTCTTTGATTTCTTTTTTCAAAAAAAACCAAAACTTTTCCTTCCGACTCCGGGTCGGCCGCGTGGCTGAGGCCCCGCGCCTTCGACCTTGCGGCGGAGCTTTTCCGGCCTATGTCCCGGCCGATTACCAGTTTCAAAAAGTGTAGCAAGTGCCAGCGCGCGATTTCGCTCACGGACCCTCATCGACGCTGCTTACAGTGTCTGGGACCGGATCACTTTCCGAAATCGTGCCGGCCTTGCTCCACTCTGACGGCGAGAGCGTTTAAGCGCCGCTGTCTGCTCTGGGAGTCCATGTTCAAGATGGACTCCCTCGTTGCTCGGCGAGGAGGAGCAGCGAGCGGTGTCCAGGTCCTCGAGGAGGTCCTCCGATAGTGCTTTGCCTCCTTTGGAACCGATTCCCTCGAGGAGGGCTTCTCTTAGTGATATGCCTCCCTTGGAGCCCATTCCCTCGAGGAAACCCTCGTTTAGTGACCTGCCTCCCTTGGAACCGATTACTCCGCCCCATGATTTAGTGTGGCATCCACCTTCGGGGCCATCCAGTCCAGGGCATAGCAGGAAGCAGAACGAGTTCTTCCTAACTCCCTATCAAGCCTGGGTGACGTCCAGAGAAGCACCGACTCTTCCACCTTTGCGATCGACGGCATCGAGTCCGATCTGCTCCTTGGAAGCGTCTGACCCAGTCTCTCACAGAAGGACTCGATCCCCTTCCAGGCATCGAGAGGGGCATCGGTCCAGGCATTCTTCGAAGCATTCCTCTCGACACTCAACCGTCTCGCCTCAGAAGAAGTTGCCTCGGTTGGGGTATGCTGCTTCGACGGGGTCTCCCCCTCCGGGCCGGAGTTCGAGGACCACGAGGTTTTCTACTCGTCCTGTTGCTCGCAGGCCTCTTTAGAGCCTGAAGCTTCGTCTTCTTCTAGTCCGTCTCGCGGACCGGCGACAGCGGACCAACTGTCCTTTTCATCGTTTCTCAGGCAGATGGCGGATGACTTGGACATTACTCTAGATGCGGGGTCTCGATATTCCAAGGCATATCTCGATACCATGTACTTGCCTCGGCCTCCGGCGGAGTCCTTGCGGCTTCCCCTGCACAAGCTCCTCGACCAGACCTTCATGCGCTGCTTCGAGTCTCCTTACTCTATCCCTGCGGTCCCTGGCAAATTGGATTCGCGGTACCGCACGGTACATCATAAAGGCTTCGAGGGTCCTCAGCTTTCTCACCAGTCCCTCCTGGTCGAATCTTCGCTCAAGCGGTCTCATCCTGGCCAGGTCTATGCTTCCGTGCCTCCGGGTCGCGAGGGCAGAACCATGGATAAGTTTGGGCGACGCATCTATCAGAATTCGATGATGGCGTCTAGAGTCCTGAATTATAACTTCCACTTTGCAACCTACTTGGAATTTTTTCTGCCTGTGCTTCAAAAGTTCACTCCATACATCGAGTCCCAGGCTAGGTTTGAGTTTGAGGAAGTGGTTGCTTCGTTGTCCCAACTCCGGCTTCAGTTGATGCAATCTGCTTATGATGCGTTCGAGCTCTCAGCCCGAGTGGCGGCTTGCTCGGTGGCGATGCGAAGGTTGGCCTGGTTGCGGACCATTGATATGGACCCGAATCTTCAGGACCGCCTGGCGAACGTGCCGTTTGCTGGGGCGGATCTTTTTGACGAATCCATCGAGACTGTCACGAAGAAATTGTCTGACCACGAAAAGTCCTTCCAATCTATCCTTCGGCCGAAGCTGAAGCCTCAGCAGTCTCGACCTTCTCGTCCACTGTTGATTTATCAGAGGCGTTATCAGCCGAGGCAAACTCCTCCTGCGAGGCAAGCGGCGAAGCGTCAGCCTCCCCAGAAGGGTCAGCCTAAGTCTCAGTCGCCTGCTGTCCCTAAGACCACTCAGCCTTTTTGACTGTCTCGTCGAGGGCATAACCAACTTCCTTCTGCCTCCCCCTGTTTTTCCCATTGGAGAGCGTCTCCATCATTTTTATCATCGCTGGGAGACCATAACAACCGACCTCTGGGTCCTTACTATCATCAGGGAGGGATACTCTCTTCATTTCCATTGGGTCCCTCCGGACCACCCTCCAAGAGAGTATCCTTCCAACTTGAATCAGACCGCCCTTTTCTTCAGGAAGCTCAGGCTTTGCTCCGGCTTCGCGCCGTGGAGCCGGTGCCTATGGACCAACTGAACCAGGGGTTTTACTCTCGGTACTTCCTTGTTCCGAAGAAGACGGGCGATCTGCGACCCATTTTGGACCTCAGGGTCCTCAACAAATTCCTTGTCAAAAAGAGGTTTCGCATGCTGACGCTTGCTTCTCTCTACCCCCTCCTCGAGCAGAACGACTGGTTATGCTCTCTGGATCCCAAGGAGGCCTACACTCATATCCCCATTCATCCGGCCTCTCGCAAGTTCCTCAGATTTCGGGTGGGACATCTCCATCTGCAGTACCGAGTGCTTCCATTCGGCCTGTCTTCGTCTCCCAGAGTCTTCACGAAATGTCTGGTGGTGGTGGCCGCAGCACTCAGGAACCAGGGTCTTCAGGTATTCCCCTACCTCGACGACTGGCTGATCAAGGCTCCCTCGGCCTCGGGGGTCCTCTCGGCGACCCTGTCCACGATTCTGTTCCTGCAGAGTTTGGGATTCGAGATCAACTTTCCCAAGTCTCATCTACAGCCGACCCAGTCTCTGCCCTTCATCGGGGCTGTCCTGGATACCATTCGTCTCAGAGCATTCCTTCCTTCTCAGCGCATGGATGCTCTTCTTCATCTCTGCCAGTCTGTGTCTTCTCGCCAGACCATCTCGGCGAGACACATGATGGTCCTCCTGGGCCACATGGCCTCTACAGTTCATGTGACGCCGTTTGCCAGACTCCACCTCAGAATCCCTCAGTGGACCCTGGCATCTCAGTGGACTCAGGTGTCGGATCCGTTGACTCGACACATCACAGTCACTCCTGCTCTTCGGCAGTCTCTGCTCTGGTGGATGACCTCTTCGAATCTATCCAGAGGTTTGCTGTTTCATTCTCCTCCCCACCAGAAGGTTCTCACAACCGATTCCTCGACCTATGCCTGGGGAGCGCATCTGGATGGGCTTCGCACTCAGGGATTCTGGACCTGTGCAGACCGACTTCATCAAATCAATCTTCTGGAGCTCAGAGCCATCTTCAATGCTCTTCAAGCTTTTCAACATCTACTGCACGACATGGTGGTCCTCATTCGCACCGACAACCAGGTCGCCATGTATTATGTCAACAAGCAAGGGGGCACGGGCTTGGCCTCCCTCTGCCAGGAAGCTCTCAGAGTCTGGGATTGGGCGGTTCGCCACAACACCTTCCTCAAAGCTGTCTACATTCAGGGGAAGGACAATGTCTTGGCGGACAAGCTGAGTCGGCTTCTACAGCCTCACGAATGGACCCTCCATTCCATGCCCCTTCATCAGATCTTTGCTCAGTGGGGAACGCCTCATTTAGATCTCTTTGCGGCTCCCCACAACTTCAAACTGCCTCTTTTTTGCTCCAGGATCTACACTCCTCATCGTCTCGAGGCAGATGCCTTTCTACTGGATTGGGGGAATCGCTTCCTGTATGCGTTCCCCCCATTTCCTCTCATTCAAAAGACTCTGGTCAAGTTGAGATCGGATCATGCCACCATGATTCTGATTGCTCCTCGGTGGCCCAGACAACCTTGGTTCTCCCTTCTACTTCAACTCAGCAGCAGGGAACCGGTCCTTCTCCCAATGTTTCCTTCACTGCTTACTCAACATCAAGGTTCACTGCTTCATCCCAACCTGCAGTCTCTCCACCTGACAGCTTGGTTCCTCTCAACGTAACTCCGCACCAGTTTTCCCAGGTCGGTGAGGGATGTCTTGGAGGCTTCCAGGAAGCCTGCTACTCGTCAATGCTACTCCCAAAAATGGACTAGATTTTCTTCATGGTGTATTTCCAATTCTAAGGAGCCTCAGCGAGCCTCCCTATCCTCTGTTTTGGACTATCTTTTACATCTGTCTCAGTCTGGTCTCAAGTCGACATCTATATGAGTTCACCTGAGTGCTATTGCGGCTTTCCATCAGCCTCTACAAGGGAAACCTCTCTCTTCTCATCCTGTGGTTTCCAGATTTATGAAAGGACTTTTTCATGTCAATCCTCCTCTCAAACCGCCTCCAGTGGTTTGGGATCTAAATGTTGTCCTTTCTCAGCTTATGAAACCTCCTTTTGAGCCTCTGAGCAAGGCTCCCCGAAAGTTTCTCACTTGGAAAGTGGTTTTTCTAGTGGCCCTCACATCTGCTCGCAGGGTCAGTGAGCTTCAGGCCTTGGTGGCGGACCCACCTTTCACAGTTTTCCATCATGACAAGGTGGTCCTCCGCACTCATCCGAAATTCCTGCCTAAAGTGGTCTCGGAATTTCATCTCAACCAATCCATTGTGCTTCCAGTGTTTTTTCCAAAGCCTCATTCTCACCCTGGAGAATCAGCTCTACACACTCTAGACTGTAAGCGTGCGTTGGCTTTCTACTTGGATCGCACCAAACCACACAGAACTGCTCCTCAACTTTTCGTCTCCTTTGATCCAAACAAGTTGGGACGGCCTGTATCGAAGCGCACCATCTCTAACTGGATGGCGGCTTGTATCTCTTCCTGCTATGCCCAGGCTGGATTATCCCTTCCCTGTAAGGTCACAGCCCATAAGGTCAGAGCAATGGCAGCCTCTGTAGCCTTCCTCAGATCGACACCGATTGAGGAGATATGTAAGGCTGCCACTTGGTCCTCGGTTCATACATTCACCTCTCATTATTGTCTGGATACTTTCTCCAGACGGGATGGACAGTTTGGCCAAACAGTGTTACAAAATTTGTTCTCTTAAGTTGCCAACTCTCCCACCATCCCATTGGGGTTAGCTTGGAGGTCACCCACTAGTGAGAATACCTGCCTGCTTGTCCTGGGATAAAGCAATGTTACTTACCGTAACAGTTGTTATCCAGGGACAGCAGGCAGCTATGCTCACGTCCCACCCACCTCCCCTGGGTTGGCTTCTCTGCTAGCTACCTGAACTGAGGAGACACGCCCGGAGCATCGGGCGGGAAGGCGCTGGCGCATGCGCGGTGCGGGCATCTCGAAACTTCTGAGTTTCTTCAAGCAAGACATGCTTGCAAGATGTCCGTATCGGGGCTCTGTCGGATGACATCACCCATTAGTGAGAATAGCTGCCTGCTGTCCCTAGATAACAACTGTTACGGTAAGTAACATTGCTTTCTCTCTTTCCAAATTGATCCACAGTGCCTCTTCCTTGCCTTGCAGATCCTGCAGTTGTGTGGCTTTAATATGATTTTTTTTTTTTTTTTTAATAATTTTCAAATAGTTACATACAGAATTGTACAAGGAATACTGAATACATCTTTTTCAATTCATCATTAAACAAATGAATATGAAACAAAAATAAAGAAGAAAATCTCTTGAATATAGTCCACCTATTAAGGGAGAAAAAGCTTTAAGAAACCTCCTTGTGGGAATCAAGGATTTAAAACTAAATATATAATAAAAAGGAAAAATAAGCTCGAGCATACATTTTATGACCACATTATATGGTTTCAGTCTGGGCCACGGTAAAAAGCCCTTTACCTTCCAAAAAGAAACCCAATTGGGCCGGTTCAAAAAAGATATACTTATTCCCTTGATAGGAAATAAAACACTTACAAGGAAACCTTAATTGAAAACTTGCCCCTAAAGAAATCACTCTTGTACGGTATGTAAAAAATTCTTTCCTGCAAGATTGAGTCCATATAGATACATCTGGAAATATATTCACCTTTTCACCTAAATAGAAGACCTGTTTCATTTTAAAGTATAATTTCAGTAACATTTCTTTATCTTGTAGAAACACAAGCGTAACTACCAATGTAGCATGACCTCTATCACAGATGATTCAAAAAATGCAGAGATGTCTAACTCAGTCTTTTCCCCTTGAGTGTCCTCTCTAATCTTTTTTAAATAGTAAATTTTTTGTACAGGGGGTAAGTTAGAGTCTGGAACTTTCAGCACCGTTACCAAAAGTTTTTTAAACAGTTCTAGAGGGGAAAAATATTTAGCAATAGGAAAATTTAAAAGTCTCAAGTTTAAATTCCTTTGTTGATTTTCAAAATTTTCAATTTTCCTCATTAGTAACATTTTGTCAGATGTTTGTTTTACAAACATAGTCTTCATTTCTTTTGTTGTTTTCTCCAATTTAGATAACTCTTCCTTCTGAAGTTGAGAGGAAATCTCCAAATGGGTTATCTTAGCAGATAAGTTTAAAGTGTTTATAACAAAGTTAGTACATACCACATGTAGGTTTTCTATAGCGGTCCAAATCGAATCCAAAGTCACCACTGACGGCTTCACGAGTGGCTTGAGGGGGGAAAGATCAGCCTGTTGGAATGTGGCTCCTTCCACGCGGGTGAACCCGCAAGTTCCCTCACCCTCACCACCACTCGTTCTCAGTGGGAGAAAACACCCAACTTGCATCGACTCCAAGGCCTTAGTCGATGACAACGTGTTGACATCCGGGTTAGCTGGACGTTCGAAACGCTCCTCACCAATCTGTGAGTCCTCCAGACTTGTCTGTCCCGCCTCAGTATCTCCGGGCATAGGGGGAGTGTGCGGCCCACGCAGGCTCATCGAAAGATCGCTGCCTAAGCTGTGCACTTCCCCTGGCACAGCAACAGGAACACCCGCAGAAGTTTGATGGACTGCGAGCGATGTAATCGCAGTCTGCCGTGGCGTTGAGGTTTCTGGAGCCGCTGGAGGATTGCCTCTTGGCCTTCCCCGTCTTTTGGGCATTCCGCAGGTAATTAAAAGTAATAAGGCAGAAGAAAAAACTTCCAAAACAACGGGAGCTCCCTCAACTCGCGTCCTGCTCGAGCACCATCTTGCTTTTTCTCCCCGGCTTTAATATGATTTTTATTAAAGTAAAAACGCTACTCCCTCTCCTTTTCATAGCATAAAAACATAGTGAACTAAGCTACAAAATGGGGAGTAATTGGCTAGTTGTGTACTAAAAGTTTGCAGGTAGAAGACACTTTGGATTTTATTTCCCTGGTGTTCTTTGTGGGGGTGGGGAGGAGTGAGTAGAATCTTTAGCATTCAAATACACACTAAATAAGAGCACAATGAAAATGTACATCCCTAGTCCGTGAATTTCAATATAACAGTAAGTGATCAGCTACTTGTGATAGAAAAGATGGGAAGCTTTCTGCTTCCACCATAAGGGTTGTGTATGTGTTTCAGCAGACCTCTATGCCCCTCATTCACTGTTTACATTTGAGGATACTTCCAGGAAGCATGGTTTCTGGTATTTTTACATCCATCAGTAACAGATGATGGAAATCAAGTGAGCACAAGTATAATTTATCACTTTTTGGAACCTCCGCCCCATCTCCATACATAACATCCTAGTGAGAAAGCAGAGCACATTTTACAGTAATTTGTGTTAGGTTTTCCTGTGTGTTGCATATCTTATTGACTTCTAGTTTGTGTAAGGTTTGACAGCTCCTGAGGGCTTAAATAGAATTGGCATGTTCTTACTTTTTGGCTTTTATAGTGTACCATGGTTTTAAAAATGAATTCTATTTGACAGTTATTTTTATAAATGAGTAAAGAATTTGTGCACTTCAACTTACATAATGACCTAATTTGTGGTGATATGTTAATAGAAATAATACCTACATGAAAGCAGCATATGACACGGGGACAAATTTTTCCCCATCCCTGTGGGAACTCATTGTCCCACTGAGTTCTTTTCCTGTCCCTGCCTCATTCCTGCAAGCTCTGTCCTCATCTGCACAGGCCTAAAACACTTTAAAATCATAAGTGTTCGAGGCTTGTGCGGTTAAAGCAGAGCTTGCAGGAATGGGGCAGCTACAAAACTCATGGGGATGGGACAGGGAAATTGAGTTCCTGTGGGGACGGGGACAAATTTGTCCCCATGTTATTCTCTACCTTAAACATCTTGAAAAGTGTAGTCTTAAGTGCATAGCCAAGGGATACAATTGCTATTGGGAATTGTACCAGTGAATAAAGATTAAAAACGAACAAACTCTAAAATGACCCTGAATTTTTTTTTTTTTTCCCCCCAGCTGCCATTTGATTTCACATGGAAAATGCTAAAGGATAAATTTAATGAATGTGGTAAGTTACTGTTACTGAAAAGTCTATAATGCCCATTAAGATGGGTCCTTAAAGACAAAGCCATCACCGCATCAATGTGATGGCTGCTAGGGGTAAAGCCAGTCTGAAGACAGTGTAATGATTACAATCTGCTCCTTTGTCCATGAATGCTGTAGGAGGAGGGAATAAGAATGTGGTTAGAGTTACAGCCTCAGCACACTGAGGTTGTGGGATCAAACCCCGCACTGCTCCTTATGACTGTGGGCAAGTCACTTAATCTCTACTGCCCCATGTACATTAGATAGACTGTGAGCTCACCAAGAGATACCCTGAGTACCTGATTTGTAATCCGTTCTGGGAGGACGGGCTAAAAAATCAAATAAATGCTGTATAGTTTATATCTAGTGCTTGGACATAAAATAGTTGTAGAGAGGCAGTGATGGAAAACAAGGAAAATGCTGAATACCCTATATGATAGGAACAAGCTAACAGATGAGGCCTGCAGGGGATGAACAAAAAGGGCTCAGTCTCTATAGTGATAAAATCTTGGGAACATGTTAGATGTGGATAAAATGTAGTAAGAAAGAGACTCTGAGAGAGGTGGTGTGGTTGGCATTGCAAGTACCAGTTCAATCAGGCTGATTTTGTAGGGCTGAGGTATTTGGGGAGTATGAGGTAAGAGCGTACTTTCCTGTCAGTGACAACTGATTTCTGGTATGGACAGACCGACAGATAAATTGGTGGATGGAAGTGGTAAGCAAGTGTGGCAATATTTGTTTATCAAAGACCGGGGACTGATTCTGAGAAGTAGACTGTAGGAAACCCAAAAGAGGTGCTTGAATGGAGGATGGTCACTAATATCTTGATTGCCATATGTCATCTGCATATTGTGCTTATTATTCATCATTGGCTGCAATTTAGATTGGCAAAAGGTGGTGTAACTGATGTGAATGAGCTATTGATGAGAATGTGATGTGTTTTTTTAACCATTGTGCATTGGCTTGCATTAATGGGTGCCATATAGTACATCTCCACTTCCTATGCTTATTTCATGTAGGTAAGGATAGCATTTCCTAGCAAATAGTGGTGGTGTGCTGGAACATTGGAGAAACAGTGAAACTTTGGATTGCAAGTAACTTGCTATGCAAGTGTTTTGCAAGACAAGTAAAACGTTTTATTAAATTTTAACTTGATATACTAGCAAGGTCTTGCAATACAAGTACATAGAGTATACACACATCACAACTGAGCCGATGGTTCTTCTCTCTCTGGCACTGCAAGAGTGTTCTAAACAAGCAAAGTCTTGCAATATGAGTACATACAGTATACACACGTCACATCACAACTGAGCTGATGGCTCTTCTCTGTCTGACACAGCAAGAGTGTAATGATTGTTCTAAACAAGCAAAGTCTTGCAATACGAGTACATACCATATTTTGTATTAAAGTTTTTGGGTTGTGGAACAAATTGTCTAAGTTTCCATTATTTCTTATGGGGAAATTTGCTTTGATATTGGAGTGTTTTGAATTACAAGCATGTTTTCAGAACAAATTATGTTTGTAAACCAAGCTTTTACTATATTTGGAAGTGCTGTGGGATGGATGATTGTGGCGACTGGATTTCTAGATTAGCAGGTGGGATGAGGGAAATTTACAAGAAATCTGTTGAGGTATCTTAAGAGACATTTAACATGTGTTCTCCAGCCGGTATGTGCTTGTGTATAGACATGTACAAATAGTAAATATGTAGTGTGTTGGCTTGAACAAATGCAAATGTTATGACCAGAACTAGAACTGCCAGTCAGGATGAGTAATTCTGAGACTTAAAAGCTTTTAATTAATTTGTGCTGGTGTTTGGCAGCTGTATTAGGAAAGGCTGGGAGGGGGACAGGGATTTGGGATCATCTTTCCATGTATTGGCTTTTGTAGTCTAATATACTTTAACATACCACTAATAGAGCACTGCTCATTTGTAGGTCATGTGATGTATGCCGACATCAAGCTGGAGAATGGGAAGTCCAAGGGCTGCGGTGTAGTTAGGTTTGACTCCCCCCAAGTTGCTGAGAGAGCCTGTCGGATGATGAATGGGATAAAAGTCAACGGGCGGGAAATTGATGTACGAATGGATCGAAATGCCTAACTCCCTGCTTCTGGTTCTTAGGAAGTAGAGTCTGGGGTTTGTTTTTCTCTGTTAACCACATTTTAAATTGTTAAATGGATTTATAAGGAGACAACAACAAGGAATAATTTTAGAATTTTTTTTTAATGGGCACAGATCTGTGCAGAGCATTTCTGTTTGTAGTCGTGAGATTTTGTTGACAGATGTACAAAATGTGCGTTTGATAATAAATATCTATTACCAAAAAGCTTCAGCGTGATGTTTGTTATTGGACTGAGAATGTGTGGTGTTATCTGGGGGGGAAAAAAGCAAGTGTAAGTGAATGCAGTCCTGGCAGGAGGAAGCCTATTCGGTTTATTGAAGTGTCAGACCGACAGCAGAAAATCTTATAAGTGTTAGTCTTAGTCCTTCCTTCCCCTCTTTAATACTATTCTCCATTGGAGAAAGAGCCATGTTATTGCTCTGGTTAAAGGAACCATCTAAGCAGGTATAAAGATGAAACAAATTACTTGCACTGAGCAGCATTTCTGCTTTGCAGTCAGCAATTAAACCTGGAAGGTAAGAACTACTTTACGGATCTTCCCTAAGCTGTAGGTTTTTCTTGCCCCTTCTTTGCCAGCAACCTCTTTGGAGACACCTATAACTGCCATTTTCTGAAGACAGCAGGCATATATTTTCACAGACCACCTACCTCCCCTAGTTGGCTTTTTAGCTTTGTTACTGAACTGCAGGTCCTGCAAGCAGACAGGCAGGAAGGCACTGGTATGCACGTCGTATGGGCACTGTCTATAGATTTAAAGTGACAGCGCACTTGGCAGTGTCCATACTGGGTTTCTTGGATGATGTCTCCCAGGTGTGAGAATATATGCCTGCTGTCCTCGAAGAACACCTACTACTTTTTGAGCAGGAAACCTTGAGGTCTTAAACCAAGATAATTTTTGGTTATATATTGGTAAGTACAAAGAAATCCTAACTTTTCCATCATGATTTTCTTGTAATTTAGGGAAGTGCTATGTGTGGCCTCTTTGGTGCCATGGGTGATTGAACTCAGGACTGCTAGACTGCCCAGATTTCATTAATTTCATACTGAATCATCAGGGCCAATCTCTATCAAGTTTGCTGCGTGTGGCCAGAGTATAGCAGAACACTTTTTTTTTCCATAGTGGAACATAGGCATTTTGAGTAGTCCCAAGGTCAAGCATCAAGATTGTATGTTTCAGCCTCGTTGAGGTTTTACAAATGGTTCCCCCTCCTCATACCAGATGATACCAGAAAGTAGTTGAACACAATCCTAAGAGAGCCTGAGCTTTCTAGCTGCATCCTTCAATCAATGCCATCTACTTTTGAGTGACTTAAAGGAGTTCAGAAAGATGGAAGTGTCAGATTTCAATATGAAAAGTCTGATTCTAGAAGTTAATTTTCGTGGATGTAGCCTTCTGTTTGGAGTATGTATGTTGGGAGGGGCCTGGGGCTCAAATGATGGATTTTCAGATACATGCATTTTTTTTGGCTCAGTTTAAAAAAATAAAATAAAAATTATATTTGGAACACACCTTTCCTATAGCTCAAGGCATGGTACAAAAATTGTAAAATATGAAAATATAGTAAACATGCTTGTGCAAAACATTTGTGACTGACTTTAATGGCTTTTGTCATAAATTTTAACACGTTGTGCTGATCTGTTTTTATCACTGGATCTTTGGCTCCACTCTTATTAACTATTCTAGGACAGTATTCCTTGGTATATTATTCCACATTGGAAACATGTAAGATTAGACTGTCAGCTTGTTAAATTTTAAGCTTCCTGGTAATGGCTTTATTTTTTGAGGGGGGCTTGTTATTTTTTTAATTGCCTCTTCTGTTTACTTGCCTACTGAGACCAAAATTCTACTTGCAGATGGATAGTACAGCCATCCAGAAGACAGCTTATGGTATGCATCCTGCTCAGAGTAGTGGAGTGGAAGAGTAGTCTAATGGTTTGTGCTGTAGTCTGAGAACCAGGGGAACTGGTTCGATTCCCAACTGCAGCTCCTTGTGCCTCTGGGGAAGTCAATTAACCCGCCATTGCCACAGGGACAAAATAAGTACCTGTATGTGAGATGTAAATCACTTTGTAACCATGAAAGGCGATAAATCAAATGCCATCTGCTTTCCCCATTCTAGCATGCTTCCTGTTTTATCCATGCTGAAAATGTTTAGTTTTATTTGGAACCTTCACAAATTCTTTCATATCATCTCATATATTTTTTTAGGATCATCGGAAACTCTTCCAGTAATCCTTCATTGTTTTGTGCAGAATCATCATCAATCCTTTTTTTTATTTAACTTATGTAAACCATATCTTTTTTTCTTCTTATACTAAAACTTAATTTAATTTACAGCACTTATCTTTTTAATTGGATCACTGTCGGCTTGGGGACCCTTGCCGACATGTTTCGCCTATTCAGGCTTTTTCAAGGCTATCCCTGGAATGTACCGCAGCCCCACCATCCAGTCTTTCTTTGACAAGACTGGATGGTGGACTGCAGTGCAGGGTCCCCTAGAAGTAGGGAGATCCTGAATTCTCTACAGGGAGAACTGTTTCAGCTATTAGTAATGGAACCCACGCAGGATGGAGGTCATACTGAACCATACTTACAAATAGGGAAAGTGTTTCTGATGTTACAGTGGGTGATCTGGCATTCAATGATCACTCCATGATGGTGATTAATATTAAGATAGGTGTAGAGATGGCTCTTTCATAAGTAAAGGTTCTAGACTTTAAAAAAAAAACTAATTTTGCTCAGATGAGGGATTATGTCAAGGAATTGTCTGGATGGGAAAATCTGGAAGAAGTAGGAAAGCAGTGGACAAAACTGAAAGGAGCTATTGTAAGGGCAACAAACCATATGTTAAGGAAAGTAAGTAAAAAAGGGAAAAAATGCTGCATTTTTTCTCAAAAGTAGTTGTTGAAAAGGTAAAGAAAAAGAGGTTAGCTTTCATAAACTACAAAAGATGGTAGAAAGAGGAAGATAGGCTAAAGTATCTGGAAAAGTTGAAAAGCTGGTCAAGTAGTCAGGAATACAAAGATGTAAATGTAAGAAAAATTATTCAACAGAGTGAAATGAGGGACAAGACATTTTTTAGCTATATTAGTGATAAGTACAAAAGTGGTGACTCAAAAGTGAAGGGGAGAAATATGTAAAGTTGATAGAAGATAAAGCTGAATTGCTTAACAAATATTCTGTTCTGTGTTCACAGCTGAAGAACCGGGTGTGGGATCACAGAAGACAAATGCAAGTAGGGATGAAAGTGAGGTAGACACTGATCAATTTTCAGAGGATTGTGTTTATAAAGAGCTAGCTAAACTAAAGGTGGACAAAAGCAATGGGGCTGGATGGCGTACATCTGAGGATACTGAAGGAACGTAGGGAAGTTCTGGCAGCTCGGCTGGCTGACTTTTTCAATACTTTTCTAGAATTGGAAGTGTTACCGGAGGTCTGGAGAAGGGCGGATGTGGACCCTCCACAAAAGTGGAAGGAAGAAGTAGGGAACTATAGGCCGGTGAGTCTCATTTCTGTGGTAAGTAAATTAATGGAAACACTTTTAAAACAGAGAACGCTGAAGTTTCTGGAATCCATTGGATTACAGGACCCGAGGCAACATGAATTCACTAGAGGCTGGTCTTCTCAGACAAATCTGATCAATTTATTTGGGTGACCAGAGATTTGCATATAGGAAGTGTGCAGATGTGGTGTATTTAAATTTTTAGCAAAGCCTTTGACAGTGTTCAACACAGGCATCTGATAAATAAACTGGATGCCCTCGGGATAGGTTCCAGATTGACAGACTGGGTCAGGAACTGCTTGAGTGGAAAGCGACAGTACAAGTGGGCTGTGCAGTTGTTCTTGCAATCAGTCTTTTCTCAGTCTCCAGCAGGTAGAGTAGTAAGACTGTGCAGTCTATGCTGAGGCTTGTTTTGGGCCTGTTGGATCTGATTAGGGAATTATTCTGATCTCTTTTGCTGTCCAGATAGAGTTTGGGAGACCCTCTTGGGGGGGGGGGGGTGCTACACTTGAAAGGGTCGTGTCCTTTCCCACATTCCCCATCTCCCCAGGTTTTCTGTATTTAGAGGAGCCTCAACTGTATGCATTGCCACAGATACTGGCACTGACTACAGTTAGTTCCATGTGGGATCTACTCTAACTTGATACAGTTGGTGAGCTGAGAAGTTTAAAAAAAAGACAAGAAATAGAGCATAAAGTGGTCCTCAGGCCGCCATTTTGTATGGCTTTGTTGTATATGGGTTTTTGGAACATTCAGTATGAGCGCTTCAAAAAAGCAGCACAAGTGTGTTTTATGTGGACGCCGAGCGGTGAATGCAGCTGACAGGTGCACAAAATGTTTGTTGCCTCCGGGGGGACCTGGCTTTGGGTGTCGGCATGTCCAGCTCCCATTTGTGCATGCACTGCTCATTGGCAGGAGGTGCTAGTGACGCCCGGGCTTCTCCTGTTGCCCATGGCGGAGTTTCCTCGGCTGCAGGCGGTCTGGCAGATTTGGGCTTGCGGACCGCTGGGGAGGCTGGGGATTCCCTTGTGGCTGGAGCTGCTAGTGGTGTTTGTTGCGGCGGGGTCGAGTTGGACTTCAGTTCTGCATTTGATTTCAGGTGCCAGTTTAGCGACAGTGCTTCCCTTAATTATGGCGGAAAACTCGTCTATTTTGCCCACTGCCTCAGGCGACCTTCCTCCTGTCTTAGAGAGTTGGGAACAGGTCTTAAATATGTCTTCTGCTCATGCTACAATTTCTAGATTGCTGCCTGAGTTGTTGAGCCCTGATTTTGTTAGCCATTTGCAAGGCTTATTTACAGGTAACTGGGGGTCCTGCTTCGGTTCTGGGGGGGTTTCCCTTCCACAGCCAACCTGTTCAGTCTCTATCTGGCCCCTTCAGCCATCGTCCAAGCAGCTGCATGTGTCTTGGGATGAGGTTTTCTTTTATGGCTGATCCGTTTCCTTCAGATAGGGACTTGGATCTTGGGGAGGATTTTTCAGATTTGTTTGGGGGGGGGGGGGTGTCTGATGTTTTGGATAGAGAGAGGTTGTTTTTTTTTCCTGAGGTGCATTTTTTCTCGGGCAGAGTAGCAGGAGCTCATTTTTCAGGTGTCTTCAGTTTTACACTTTGAAGAGGCAGCTAAGGACTCTCGTGTGGTGGACTCTCTTCTTAGAGGGATCTGGTCAGCATCCTGCTCTTTCCCTATGCCTTAGGATATTCGGGATGTAGTGCGTGCTCCGTGGAACGTTCCGGATGCGCTTTTACAGTGGTTGCTGTGGCTGGGCCAGGCCCCGAGCATATGGGAAAAACCAACTCGGGCCACAGGTAAGATTTTTATGCGCCTTTTATATATGGCTGGTGTAAGGAAAACACGGACACAAATTCAGTTCGAACAAAACCTCTCCCGGGTTTATTATAAAGAAAAAAAAAATTTAAAACAAAACTGCTTTCCATATGCATGTATCATACAGTTCCCTCTCCACAGGTCTAGAGTCTATTATCAGTAATATAGTTCAGGGACCGGACAGTCCTTGTCCCTACTTTAGCAGCAAAACGAAAATCAAAATAGGACTTCTCTTTCCCTCAATATACTAGTGTGTCCCTCTTAGGACCACTGGCTACTTTGTACAACAGTCCTTGCCAGCACAGCTCTGGCAATTCAGGTGCCCACACTTCTCTACACCATAGGAAAAAACAACTTCTTCTTTTGGCTTTTATTCTTACCAGCAATTTGTCCCACTAAAGACTTTCACTGCAGTCTGTGTGGAAGCAAGCCTCCCTTTTGTATCCAGATGTTCAGGCCCTCCCAAATGCCCCCACAGTCCTTGAACCTTTGTTACTTGGGGACCCTGTTTAAGCTGCTTCAAATGGACAGGCACTGCTGCCTTGCTGCTTCTGTGGCATTAATTAAGTGCAGGCTTCTCGGTGCAGTCTTTACTTTAGATCAGGGGTATCAAACTCAATCACATTAAGGGGCTGAAATCCAAAACACAGGCTAAGTCACGGGCCAGACCCCGCCCAATCTCCGTCCCAAACCACGGCCTCATAATAATACTAATTATAACACCATTTTTTCCATTCATTTTTCATATATATATACACACACAATATAATCTTAACACATAATGGTAATGGTTAACCACAAAATTAAACTATACAAAACACACACTATGCTTCTCAACATTCATTCCTACTAGAGCACAGATAACCCCTATGCAAATCCAGGACCAAAAACTATTTTTAAAAACACCCTAAGATTCAAGATTCTGCATGCAGTACAACCCCTAGAGAAAAAGAAACAAATATATTTCTTACTGAGCAATGCTAAAGATAGCAGATTAAAATGCTCAAAATTGACACAATTCAAATACAAACTTGTAAATAAAATCATTCCCCCCTACCTTTGTTGTCTCCCTCCCTCCATGCTGTGCCTCCCTCCGGCGGGTGTCTAACCTTCTGGCCAACTCCAACCTGGCCATTTTATGCAGCCCGTGGTCCAATACCCCCCCCCCCCCCAGTGTTATCTTGTGGCTGAACCCCTCCTCAAAGCCGTAGTGTGCAGCAGCTCCTTGTGCGTCCTGCACCTGAACCAGAAGCCTTCTCTCTGACGTCACAATGT
This sequence comes from Geotrypetes seraphini, assembly GCF_902459505.1. Taxonomy (NCBI): domain Eukaryota; kingdom Metazoa; phylum Chordata; class Amphibia; order Gymnophiona; family Dermophiidae; genus Geotrypetes; species Geotrypetes seraphini. Next base: position 88,315,896 of record NC_047091.1, on the reverse strand, counting down.
CAGAGGGAATGCTTCTGGATGAGATTTGGGAAATGCAAAGAGCCTCTACTCGCGGCTCCATGCACACTATGCCTGTGAGGAGGAAGGAGCCGGCCACAAGGTAACTGGGACATCGGACTGCGAGCCGCATAAAATGACAAGGCGGGCCGGATTTGGCCCATGGGCATTGAGTTTCACACCTGTGCTTTAGATGGAGGATTGTCACAGCTTATAACTTTTAAATCAGGTTTCCATACATTCCTCTGGCACACTTAACTCTGCTCCAGCCTAACTGCACCACCCTCCTGGGTCACTGGGACTATAGTCATCTTCTGTCTCCATAAACTCCCCTGCTTCACTCTCCACCTCCTGGCCAGGTTCTTCTCCGTCTGAAATAACCTCTAGTCCCTTCCTGGAGTTCTCTAGTGAGCGGGTCGTGCTGCGGCCAGTTTCCTCCTTTCTTCCGAAGATGGTCTCGTCGTTTTTTCATGTCAACCAGTCCATGGTCCTCCCGGTCTTGGGTAATTGGGAGGGCTCATTGAAGTAGAGGCAGTTACACAAGTTGGAGTCCATAGGGTCCTTTTGTTCAGCAGACCAAGGAGTTCCATAAGTTGCATCGCCTTTTTGTCCTCTTAGCGGGTCCTGGTAAGGGGGATGGTGCTTTCAAGGCACTGGATCAAGGAGGTTATCGCTTTGGCATACCTTCTCCAAAAGAAGCATGTTCCGGAGTTACTCAAAGTTCATTCCACTCAAGGGTAAGCAGCTTCTCGGCCTGAATCTTCTCTTGTACCTCCGGTGAATATCTGTAAAGCTGAAGTTTGGTTTTCTCTCCATTCCTTTGTTCAACACTTCCATATTGACGTTCAGGTGTGTCTGGACACAGTGTTCGGTGAGCGTGTTCTTGTAAGGGTCCTTCGGGGGTCCCACCTATGATGGGTATTGCTTTGGTACATCCCATCCATTTCTCTGCCGGTCTGGAGGATGCTAAAGGAGAAATTAGGTCCTTAACTGCTAATTTTTTTTTTTAGTCCCTACAGTCTGGCACAGACCCTACCCTGTTCAGTATTTTCGCAGAGTACAGGTTTTTTTCTGCAGGATTTGGTTGTTTTGGGGAGTTAAGTGCAGTGATATTTGGTTTGGCCGGTTTAGCTGGCGAACTGTGGGGAGTTCTGAAAGGTTCTTGTTCTAATCGGTATCCAACAGTGTCCCCGGCCCAATTTGGACTGTTCCTTGGTCTTCTCCATGTGAGTGTAACGTTATATGTTCTGATTCAGCCTAGTTGATTTCTGCTTGGCTATTCATAAAGACTGATTGTAAGAGGGGCTGCACAGCTCACTTGTACTGTATCCAAAAGTTAGTGTCTGTCTCCACCTGCTGACAGAGGAACGTAAACCCATCCATTTCTGTGCCAGTCTGGAGGGACTAAAAGAAAATGAACAGGTAAGGACCTAATTTTTCCACACCTATGATTTTAAAGTGTTTGAAGCTTGTGCAGATGAGGCAGAGCTTGCAGGAATGGGGCAGGAGCAGGAAAAGAACTCACCAGGATGGGAAAATGAGTTCCCGCGGGGACGGGGAAAAATTTGTCCCCATGTCATTCTCTACTGTGTACAATTCTGGAGACCTCACCTTCAAAAAGATATAAATAGGATGGAGTCTGTCCGAAGGAAGGCTACTGAAATGGTCAGTGGTCTTTATCATAAGGTATATGGGGACAGACTTAAAGATCTCAATATGTATACTTTGGAGGAAAAGTTTGAGGAGAGATATGATAGACGTTTAAATACCAACGTGGCATAAATGTGTATGAAACTCCAAAAACCAGACCTGCTCTCTATTCTCCAGACACCTGAAGGGTTTCGGGCTAACTGAGCCCCTTATACCAAATATTTGGTTAGAAATTATAAACAGTGTTACATCAGTAAGTGGGAATTGTGTGGAAGGTTTTATCCGAGTGGATAAAGGGGAATCCATAGACATCATTTACCTTGACTTCCAAAAGGCCTTCGACAAGGTACCTCACGAAAGACTGCTTAGGAAGCTGTGGAGCCACAGGGTGCAGGGGGATGTCCACCGATGGATCAAACACTGGCTGGCAGGCAGGAAACAGAGGGTTGGAGTAAAGGGCCATTACTCAGACTGGCAGTGGGTCACGAGCGGAGTGGGGTGGGTGCTGGGATCGCTCCTGTTCAATATATTTATCAACGACCTGGAGACGGGGACGAAATGTGAGGTTATTAAATTTGCTGATGACACCAAACTCTGCAGCAGGGTTAGAAACTGCGAAGACCTGCAAAGAGACCTAATGAGACTGGAAGAGTGGGCAAAAAAGTGGCAGATGAGTTTTAACATAGAGAAATGCAAGGTCATGCATGTAGGGAAAAAGAACCCGATGTTCAGCTACAAAATGGGAGGATCACTGCTAGGGGTGAGCAACCTTGAAAGAGACCTGGGGGTGATGGACACAACATTGAAAGCATCAGCACAATGTGCGACAGCCTCAAAGAAAGCGAACAGAATGTTGGGTATCATTAAAAAGGGTATCACGACCAGGACGAAGAAAGTCATCATGCCGCTATATCGTGCAATGGTGCGCCCACATCTGGAGTACAATAACTCTCCGATTTCAACCTTCAATTCCTTTAAGACTCTTGGGTGAATTCCATCCGGTCCAGGGGATTTGTCACTTTTAAGTTTGTCGATCTGGTAGTATATCTGGTCCAACTCCACTTCAACTGTGGTGAGGCTGTCTTCTATTACTCCACTAAACACTTTCACTGCTTCTGGTATTTTAGCGGTATCCTCCTCCGTAAAGACGGACGCAAAGAAGGAATTTAGTTTGTCAGCAATTTGTTTATCTTCCTTGATGTACCCTTTTCTTCCCTGGTCGTCCAGGGGTCCCACCGCCTCTTTTGCGGGTTTTTTCCCTTTCACGTATCTAAAGAAGGGTTTGAAGTTTTTGGCTTCTTGCGCTATTTTTTCCTCATAGTCCTTTTTGGCATCCCTCACCGCCTTGTGACATTTCTTTTGATCATCTTTATGTATTTTCCATGCTTCGGTTGTTTTCATGTGTTTCCATTTTTTGAAAGAGTCCTTCTTTTCTTTTATGGCTACCCTCACCTGTCTGGTAAGCCATGCCGGTTCTCCCTTACCTTTTGTTCTCCCCTCTTTGGAGATCCTTGGAATGTGGAGATTTTGTATTTTTCAGTAGGGACCATGCCTGGTCTACCGTTTCAAGTTTGTCCACCTTTTTCTTGAGTCGTCGTTTCACCATGGCTCTCATGCGATCGTATTTGCCCTTTTTAAAGTTAAAGGTTTTGGTTAAGGTTTTGGCACGTTTTCTATTCCCGATGTCAAGCTTAAAGTTGATCACATTGTGATCGCTCGTCCCCAGCGGTACCGTAACTTCTACTTCTTTTGTCGGTCCCGTGAGGCCATTTAGTACCAAGTCCAGGGTGGCGTTGCCTCTTGTCGGCTCTTTTACCATTTGTTCCAGGAAGCAATCCCCTAGCACCTCCAGGAACTTGGCCTCCTTGCCGCAGTTGGAGGTTCCTAGTTTCCAGTCTATCCTCGGGAAATTGAAGTCTCCCAATATTATTACATTGCCCGTCTTGCATTCTTGTTTAATTTCCTCTATCATTTCTGAGTCAGTTTCCTCCGCCTGTCCTGGGGGACGATAGTAAAGGCCAATTTTCGTGTCTGCGCTGTTTTGGCCAGGAATCTTGACCCAGAGGGACTCTAGCTTCTCTTTCGTTTCTGTCGTAGCCACTTCAACAGATTCTATTCCTTCCTGAACATATAGGGCAATACCTCCACCTTTCTGCCCTACTCGATCTCTTCTATATAGTTTGTATCCCTGTAGTACGGTGTCCCATTTGTTTTCTTCATTCCACCATGTTTCTGTTATGCCAATGATTTCCAACTTATCATGTCTTGCTATTGTCTCTAGTTCCCCCATTTTGTTTCCTAGACTTCTAGCATTCGTATACATACATTTGAGTTCGCTTCGTGTTACCTTTTTGGACTTTCTACTCTTTGCTGTCCCTACTGTTTCTTTCACGTTATCCCTAACTGCTCCAGTGTTGTCTCCCTTGTTTGCTGTGCGGTCATCCCCTCCTGTGTCTGAGTTGTCCCTTCCTGCCTTGTCTTCCTTATTTGCTGTCAGGTCGTCCCCTCCTGTGTATGAGTAGTAGCCCATGGCTCCTTCATCGGAGCATCCTGTCGTCCGTGCCATTGACTGGTGGTCGACTGTCGGCTTTCCCCTATTTGTTAGTTTAAAGCCTTCTTGATGGCCTTCTTCATGTTGCCTGCCAAAACTCTTGCTCCTTCCTTGTTGAGGTGTAGTCCATCATTTCTGTAGTACTTGCTTTTTCCCCAGAACGCCGTCCAGTTGCGCACAAAGTCAAAGCCTTCTTCTTCGCACCATCGTCTCATCCAGGCGTTAATAGCTTGCAATTCCCCTTGTCTCTTTCCATCCGCTCTTGGTACTGGGAGGATCTCGGAGAAGGCCACCTTCACCTCCCTGATCTTCAGCTGTCTTCCAAGTGAGCGGAGCTGGCCCTTCATCTTTTCCCTGTCATACTTCCGTCCGCTCACATCATTTGTTCCCACGTGGATGAGCACAGCAGTATCCTCTCCCCCTGTGCTGTCTATGATCCTGGAGATCCTATTGGCCACGTCCTTCACTCTTGCTCCAGGCAGACAGGTGACGACTCTGTCCTCTCTTCCTCCTGCGGTGTGGCTGTCCACGTGACGTATAATGGAGTCCCCTATAATGATCCCCATCTTCTTTATTCGGGGGTTTCTTGGGGGTCGTAAGTCCACGTCTATGGTATAGGGCCAGTCCTCTTCCTCTAGTGCTACTCTTGAAATTGTTTTCGGCTCTTCAGATGGGGGGACGTCTTCCTGCGTTCTCTCTCTTCCTCCTGGTGTGCGGATGTCTCCTACCTCATCTTCGGTTTTTTCTGTGTTTGCATGGGTGTCTTCTCTCCTCTCTTCCAGGCCTTCTTTCTGGGTATCCTGGGTACAGTTTTCCAGCCCTGGGATCTCTACATGTTGCTGGTGGGCTTCCTCGATGAATCTTTCTAGTTCCATGATCCCTTTGCTGGTATCGGACTCCCCTAGCAACTTCTCCTGCATGCAGTTTTCCTCCTTCCTGGCAAGGAGTTCTTCGAGTTTCATCACAGTTACCTCCAGCAGCCGAACTTGCAGTTTCAGGCTGTACAGCTCCTCGCATCGGCTGCAAACGTATGCCCTAGTCCCCGAGGGGAGGTAGTCATACATACTGCAGCCGGTGCAGAAGACTGGAAAGCTCATCTTCTGGCTTCCGTGGGCGCTCATGTCTTGTTCTCCTTCTCAATTGTGTGTGTCCTGCCCTCCTGATAGCAGTCCTCCTCCTGTTGATCGTTGGTCTTGGTTGTGTTGGTGCTGTTGAGCTGTTTGAGAGTGCTTGTCTCGGTGTGTGCTGTGTGGCTAGGTAATAGTAAACAAAGGAACAATAACTGGAATGTAACTTACGTATTGGGGCTCCCTGTTAGTCGGCCCAGCTTCCTGGCTCCTTCTGCAGGCTCCTTTGCAAAGGCGCTCTTGCTAAGGCGAGCGCCTTTACCGTGCGCCGAACGGCTGTGCGCCGTTGGCTCCCCTCCTGTTAAGGGGGAGTCCAGCGCTCTGCTGGTGACGCTGGCGGTGACGCGCTGGGGGTGGGCGGAGCTCCCTCTCGCTCCCCCACGCTACCGCTCGCTGCCTGCCGCTGTGTCCTGCCTCTCCCTCTCTCGGCTTCTCCTCTCTCCCTCTTCCGCCGCTGTCTTCGCCGGGCCTGCTTCCTCCCGCACCGGCTGAAGATGAAGATTGAAGCGCCGCGCTCTCCTCCTGTTAAGGGGGAGTCCGGCGCTCTGCTGGTGACGCTGGCGGTGACGCGCTGGGGGTGGGCGGAGCTCCCTCTCGCTCCCCCACGCTACCGCTCGCTGCCTGCCGCCGTGTCCTGCCTCTCCCTCTCTCGGCTTCTCCTCTCTCCCTCTTCCGCCGCTGTCTTCGCCGGGCCTGCTTCCTCCCGCACCGGCTGAAGAAACATGATAGAAACCTTCAAAATCCTGAGGGGCATAGAGAAGGTGGACCGGGACAGATTCTTCAGACTGTGGGGAACCACAAGTACAAGGGGTCACTCGGAGAAATTGAGAGGGGACAGGTTTAGAACAAATGCGAGGAAGTTCTTTTTTACCCAGAGGGTGGTGGACACATGGAACGCGCTTCCGGAGGTTGTGATAGGCCAGAGCACACTACAGGGTTTCAAGGAAGGTTTAGATAGGTTCCTAAAGGATGAGGGGATTGAGGGTTACAGATAGATGTAGAGGTAGGTTACAGAAATGGTCAGGAACCACTTCACAGGTCACAGACATGATGGGCTGCCGCGGGAGCGGACCACTGGGCGTGATGGACCTCTGGTCTGACCCAGTGGTGGCAACTTCTTATGTTCTTATGTGCACCAAGGTTTACCACCACCAAATGCATCAACGTACTTGGCAGATATTACCCAGGATGGAGTCGGTCCGGAGGATGGCTACTAAAATGGTCGGTGGTCATCATAAGGTGTATGGGAACATACTTAAAAATCTCAATATGTATACTTTGGAGGAAAGGTGGGAGATATGATAGAGATGTTTAAATACCTACATGGCATAAATGCGTAAGAGGCAAATCTTTCATTTGGAAGGAAGCTCTGGAATTGAGAGGGCATAGGATGAAGTTAAGAGGTGATAGGCTCAGGATTGATCTAAGAAAATACTTTTTTATAGAAAGGGTATAGATCAGTGGTCTCAAACTCAAACCCTTTGTGGGGCCACATTTTGGATTTGTAGGTACTTGGAGGGCCACAGAAAAAATAGTTAATGTCTTATTAAAGAAATGACAATTTTGTATGAGGTAAAACTCTTTATGGTTTATAAATCTTTCCTTTAACAGTTAAAGGAAAGATTTATAAACTATAAAGATTTTTAGCTTATGCAAAATTGTCATTTCTTTAATAAGACATTAACTATTTTTTCTGCAACCCTCCAAGTACCCTATTTTTTCTGCAGCCCTCAAATTGTTGTACACGCAATGTCAAATACTTCAATGCATATGACAATTTAAAATTGGGTAACAAGCAATAAAACAACTTTATACAAATAAACACACAGTGTATACGTACAAATAATTACCAGTACAAAAGGAAAGGAAGGTGAACTGACACATTTCAATCACTATATTGAAAATAAAATCATTTTCCCTACCTTTGTTGGCTGGTGACTTTATTTTTCTGTGCTAAGAACATAAGAATTGCCACTGCTGAGTCAGACCAGTGGTCCATCACGCCCAGCAGTCTGCTCATGCGGTGGCCCTCAGGTCTAAGACCAGCACCCTAATTTAGACTAGCCCTACCAGTGCACGTTCTTGTTCAGCAGAAACTTGTCTAACTTTGTCTTGAATCCTTGGAGGGTGTTTTCCCCTATAACAGCCTCTGGAAGAGCGTTCCAGCTTTCTACCACTCTCTGGGTGAAGAAGAACTTCCTTACGTTTGTACGGAATCTATCCCATTTCAACTTTAGAGAGTGCCCTTTTGTTCTCCCTACCTTGGAGAGGGTGAACAACCTGTCCTTATCTACTAAGTCTATCCCCTTCAGTACCTTGAATGTTTCGATCATGTCCCCTCTCAATCTCTGTTCGAGGGAGAAGAGGCCCAGTTTCTCTAATCTTTCACTGTATGGCAGCCCCTTAACCATCTTAGTCGCTCTTCTCTGGACCCTTTCGAGTAGTACCGTGTCCTCCTTCATGTATGGCGACTAGTGTTGGATACAGTACTCCAGGTGAGGGCGTACCATGGCCCGGTAGAGCGGCATGATAACCTCTGATCTGTTCGTGATCCCCTTCTTTATCATTCCTAGCATTCTGTTTGCCCTTTTTGCTGCCGCCCCACATTATGTGGACAGCTTCATCGACTTGTCGATCAGAACTCCCAAGTCCCTTTCCTGGGAGGTCTCTCCAAGTACCGCCCCGGACATCCTGTATTCGTGCACGAGATTTTTGTTACCAACGTGCATCACTTTACACTTATCCACGTTGAACCTCATCTGCCATGTCGATGCCCATTCCTTGAGCTTGATTGTCACGTTGCAGATCTTCGCAATCCCCCTGCGTCTTTACTACTCTGAATAATTTCGTATCATCCGCAAATTTAATCACCTCGCTCGTCGTACCTATGTTCAGATCATTTATAAAGATGTTAAAGAGCACGGGTCCAAGCACCGAGCCCTGCGGCACCCCACTGGTGACGCTCTTCCAGTCCGAGTATTGTCCATTTACCCCCACTCTGTTTCCTATGCTCCAGCCAGTTTTTAATCCACATGAGTATTTCACCCTCAGTTCCATGGCTTGCAATTTTCCAAAGTAGTCGTTCATGCGGAACCATGTCGAACACCTTCTGAAAATCCAGATATACAATGTTGACCGGATCGCCCTTGTCTATCTGTCTGTTTACTCCCTCAAAGAAGTGCAGCAAGTTTGTCAAACACAATCTGCCTTTGCTAAAACCGTGCTGACTGGTCCTCATCAGCCCATGTCCGTCAAGGTGATCAATGATGCTGTCCTTTATCAGTGACTCTACCATCTTTCCCGGTACCGAGGTCAGACTTATCGGTCTGTAGTTCCCCGGATCTCCCCTCGAACCTTTCTTGAAGATCGGTGTAACATTCGCCACCTTCCAGTCTTTCAGAATCTTTCCAGAATTGATCGACAGATTGGCTATTAGTTGAAGCAGTTCAGCTATGGTCCCTTTCAGTTCATTGATGACCATCGGATGGATGCCATCCGGTCCCGGGGATTTATCGCTCTTAAGCCTATCAATCTGCCTACATACCTCCTCTAGACTGACCGTCAATCCTGTCAGCTTTCCGTCTTCATTTCCAGCATAAAGCCTGATGGATTTTGGTATGCTGTGTACATCTTCGGTAAATACAGATGCAAAAAAATGTGTTCAGTTTGTCAGCGATTGCTTTGTCCTCCTTTAACGCTCCCTTTATTCCATGGTCATCCAATGGACCCACCACTTCCTTTGCGGATCGTTTCCCCTTAATATATTGAAAGAACGGCTTGAAGTTCTTCGTCTCCTTGGCTATTTTTTCCTCTTTTGGCCCCTTTTACCCACCTTATGGCACCTGCGTTGATGTTGTTTGCACTTGTTCCAGTTTTCATCCGTTTTTGACCTTTTCCATTCCTTAAATGAAGTTTTCTTGTCTCTGATTGCTTCCTTCACCTCTACAGTGAGCCGCACCGGTTCTTTGTTATTTTTCCTCTTGGATCCCTTGTTGATACGTGGTATATATAGATTTTGCGCCTCGGTGACTGTGTCCTTAAAAAGGGACCAAGCTTGCTCTAGCGTTTTTACAGTGGTTATCCTCTTCTTCCCTACCATGAGTCTCATCCCTTCATAATTCCCTTTTCGGAAGTTTGGTGCCATGGCTGTCATTTTGGACTGATGTTTCTCCCCTGCGTCCAGATCAAAGTGGATCATATTGTGATCGCTGCTTCCCAGCGTCCCTTCTACTTCTACATCTTGTGCTGGTCCTCGCAGGCCATTTAGAATTAAGTCCAGAATAGCATTTCCTCTAGTATTTTCCTTGACAAGTTGTTCCAGGAAGCAATTGCCTACAGCATCCAAGAACTTGGTCTCTCTAATGCAGCCGAAGGTGCCTAGGTTCCAGTCTTTTCCCGGATAGTTGAAGTCACCCATGATAACTGTGTTGCCTCCCTTGCAGTTGCGTTTAATCTCGTCTGTCACTTCTCCATCAATTTCTTTGGACTGCCCTGGGGGTCGGTAGTAGATGCCGATCTTCATTTCCAGGCCATTTGTTCCTGGAATTTTGACCCATAGAGACTCTAACTTATCGGTCAGTTGTGGCGTGTTCTCTCCAGCAGATTCAATTTCCTCTTTGACGTATATGGCAACGCCCCCACCTTTTTGAGCCACTCTGTCTCTGCGGTATAGTTTGTATCCCGGTAGCACAGTGCCCCAGACGTTTTCCTCAGTCCACCATGTTTCCGTGTTGCCTATGATGTCAACGTTATCTTTTTGTACTATGGCTTCTAATTCACCCATCTTATTTGTAAGGCTCCTTGCATTTGTGTACATACACTTGAGTTTGTAGCTTTTTCCTTTCTTGCATTTCCTTCCCTCTTGTGTCCTTTTCGATCTCTCTTGCCTGTAATCCAGTGAGTCTTTCCCTCTATCTTCTTGCATGTTATCCTCTGGGTATACCGGTTCCCGAACCTTCTTCCTAGTTTAAAAACTTGTCCATTTCTCTCTTGATGTTGCTTGCAAGTAGCCTCATTCCGTCTGCTGAGGTGGAGTCCATCCTTCCTGTAGAGCTTGCTCTTCCCCCAGAACGTTGTCCAGTTGCGCACAAAGTGCCTTCTTGTTCTTTGACTGTTTTTCTCTCCATCTTCACTTTCTGCCTTGCATCCATCTTTGGCATTAACTTAATATTCAATTTTTCTGCTTTCTTTTCAAAATCTACGTTTCCATGTCTTACCTTCCCTCCCTTTCTCTTCTTCCGTCCCTATTTCCATGGTCTGACATCTCTTTCCTTCCTTTCTCTCCCTCCCTCCTTTCTTCCTTTCCTCTGGTCTGCATATTTCTCTCCCCCCCCCATACCCTGGCATCTCTCCCTCCCCCTCCATGGTCTGGTATCTTTTTTCCTTTCCCTCCCTTCCATGAACTTGGCATTAGAGAATTGCGCGGGGACAGAAATCCCACCCGTCCCCGCCAAACTCCCACCCGTCCCCGTGAGGAATCCCTCCGTCCCCGTGAGGAATCCCCTATGTCCCCGCCCATCCCTATAAACTACAGAAATAGTTATTTCATTTAATTATGCTACTTAATTAAAGGCTCTGGTAGAAACCCATTTAAAAATAAGCAAAAAGACTTTATTAATTTGGAAATATTAATTGAGAAGAATACATACTTTGTAAATGGGTTTCTACCAGAGCCTCTAATGTTTATAAATTTTTATCAACACAACTAATATACTACTTTATCCTGAAGCAAAAAAAAAAAAAAGAAATAGAATTCTTTTCCTACCTTTGTTGCCTGGTTTCTGCTTTCCTCATGTTCTCATTCAATTCCTTCCATCCACTGTCTCTCTTCTCTCTGTGTCTTCCATTTGCTCTGTTACTGTGCCTCTCCCTTTCTCCCCCCTCCCAAATTGGTCTGGCACCCATCTTCTTCCCTCTGCTCCCCCCATAGCCTGGCATCTCTCTTCTTCCCTGCCAGCGTCTTCTCCCCACTCTCTCTTCCCCATGTCCTGTCAGCATCCTTCTCCCCCTCTGCCTTCCACATGTGCTTTCAGTGTCCTCCCCCTGTCTTCCCCATGTCATTTCAGCATCTTTCTCTCCCCCTGTCTTCCCCATGTCCTTTCAGCGGCCTTCTCTCCCCTCTGTCTTCCCCATGTCCTTTCAGCATCCTTCTCCCCCTCTGCTTCCCCTTGTCCTTTCAGCGTCCTCCCCCCCTCTGTCTTCCCCATGTCCTTTCAGCGTCCTCCCCCCTCTGTCTTCCCCATGTCCTTTCAGCGTCCTTCTCCCCCCTCTGTCTTCCCCATGTCCTTTCAGCGTCCTTCTCCCCCCTCCGTCTTCCCCATGTCCTTTCAGCGTCCTTCTCCCCCCTCTGTCTTCAGCATCCTTCTCCCCCCCTCCCGTCTTCCCATGTCCTTTCAGCGTCCTCCCCCCCCCTCAGTTTTACCCATATCCCTTAAGCGTCTTTTCTTCTCCACTCCACCTTTCCTCCCTTTCTCCCTCCCTGCTCCTTTTGTGGCGATTCCCCACTCGACCGACAACAGAACAGGCCCGGTCGGATAAACCTCCCTCCCCTGTAGCCGCGAATCTAAATTACCTTTTTACAGCAGCTTTAGTATTGAAGCTGCTGTAAGAAGGTAATTTAGATTCGTGGCTACAGGGCAGGGAGGTTTGTTGGCCGGGCCTGTGGTCGGTCGGTCGGTCGGGGGAAGTGCCACAAAGGTAAGGGGACCTGACCGGCTGTGCACACTTCTCCCCCATGGCTGCAACCGGGGCAGACCGCCCCCCCCCCTTTTGGTACACCATTGCCTTCTCCCTACCTACCCTGCCACACTCAGCCAACCGGAAGTCTTCCCGATGTCAGCGCTGATCCCTCCGACGTCAGCGCTGACATCGGGAAGACTTCCATTCGGCTGTGTGCTGCGGCAGGGCAGGTAAGGAGAAGGAGACAAGCCTCGCGGCTTGAGTGCCATCCAACCCCGCAGGAACCCCACGACCCTAGGGGGCGTCCCCACGGGATCCCCGTGACCCAAAGGGGGAACCCACGGGTCCCGTGGGATTCCCGTTCCCGTGCAGCTCTCTACTTGGCATCTCTTGTTCCTCCTCTCCCTTGTCTTCCTTCTTCCCTCTCTTTCCCCAATTGGGTGCAGCAGCAGCAGCATTTCCTTTCCCCCTTTCCTGTGCAGCAGAAGCATTTCTCTTTCCCCTCCCCTTTCTTTCCCTTCCTTGTGGAGCAGCAGTATGTCTGGCCGGCTCCCTTGCTCAGTCGATTGTTCCATTCAAAGCCTCGGGTGGCAGCTCCTTGTGTGATCTGCGCCTGCATCAGAAGCTTCTCTGATGTGACGTCAGAGGCTTCCAATGCAGGTGTGGATAGTACAAGGAGCTGCCACCAGCGGCTTTGAACAGAACGATCGACTGCAGCAAGGGAGCCGGTCAGACATGCTACTGCTTCACAAGGAAGGGAAGGGGGAAGAGAAATGCTGGTGTGGATGGTGTGAGGAGCCGCCGGCGGCCTCAGCTTTGGCCAGAACAATCGACTGCAGCAAGGGAGCAGTTGATCATCATGTCCAGACCGCGGGCCGCAAAATAGCACCTGGAGGGCTGCGAGTTTGAGACCACTGGTATAGATGCATGGAATAGTCTTCTAGTAGAGGTGATGGAGAAGACTGAGTTCAAGAATGTATGGAACAGGAGGGGATAGTGGATGCTTTATCTGTCTTCATGTTTCTGTTTAAAATCAAATGTGATGTGGCTCCTTAAATTGTGATTGAGTGGTCTTACCCAAATAAAATTTGAACGTATATGTTGATTTGTGATTGCTTATTAGTAGTCTGCAGTTTCTGTCAACACTGAAGAGTAATTTTGCTGTCCTGATTTTTCCTCCTTTATTTAATTTTGCAAATAACATCACAAGTAAACACTTGTTACAGAAACACAGGAATGTAATGCTATATAGCAATAAAAGAAATACTACAAAAACATTAACAGAGGAAATCAAGTTATATCCTTTATCCCAGGACAAGCAGGCAGCATATTCTCCACATATGGGTGATGTCATCCACAGAGCTCCGTCGCGGACAGCTTCTCAAGGAAACTTGATTGAATATCTTGAAGTTTGCTAGTGTTGCACCGCGCATGCGCGTGTGCCTTCCCGCTCAGCTAGGGGGTGCATCTCCTCATCGTGGCCTTCAGTTCTTAGTCTTCCGCGGAGCAAGAAAGCCCTGTCTCTGTTCTCTGTGTTTGATTCTCCATGCCTTCTTCACCGCAGCTCTTTTATTGTTTTTTCAGTATCGGAGTCGCTGTGCATCGCGTCTTTTCTTGTTTTTTTTCCTTTGTTGGACTTCAACTGCGGGCTCCCGGTTGTCTGGCTGCTTGGCTTCGTGCGGCTGTGGGTTTTTTTCACTACCTATGTCATGGCCTCTTTCCGGGTTTAAAAAGTGCACTAAGTTTGGTTGGGTGATTTCAATTACCGACCTGCACTGTTGGTGTATCCTGTTCCTTGGTTCCAATCACCCTACCGACTGACCGCATTGTGCCACCCTCCAGCCCCAGGTACTTCGGCGTCGGCATGCCAGGGTCGCTGAACTTTTCGGTGCCATGGATAAGTTGGTTGACAAGGCCTCGACCTCGGTTTCGACCTCGAAGGCCTCGGCCCCGAGCAAGTCTCCCTCAACCTCAAAGGTCTCGACTGCACCTGCTCCTCCTTTAGGGTCAGCTCCGTTACCAAAGAAGCCTCCCACGGAGTCTCAGGCGTCCTCGGCAGTGAGTGCAGTCCTGCCAGCCTCAACGAGACCTCCGACGAAGAGTGCCTCCAAGTTATGGGAATACTCTACCTTGAGATCGCCTTCATTGGAGCGTACTGCTGCACTAGCCCGACATGAGTCCCTGGTCTCGGTGCCGATGTTTGAGGATATGCTTAAGGCGATCCTGACCACGCAGCTCTCCTCAGCTCTGGCACAGCTTGCCTCGACCTTGATCCCCTGGGACTCAGCCTGAGCATTGCGTCGAGGTTCCCTGGGGCCAGCCTTGGCAGTCTCGCCATTTGTCCTCGAGTGATTCTTCACCTGGCATCCCAGGCAAAGCGGCGGAGGGGCTCTCCTCCCCACAGGGGCAGGTCTCCAGTAACTTGGACCTCGAAGGCCCTCGAGGCACCGGCACACTCAGAGCGTGCCTCTTGGCCTCGCTTATCTCTGGTGCCCTCGCAGTCCCCGGGTCGGGGCTCATCGAGATCCCCCTCGCAGCGTCGACAGGTCTCTTCCGGGGTTCTCTGAGGTGTGACCCTCGGGCCTCCGTTTCTGGGACTCCGGGGTCCTCGCCCAGCATGCTGGTTAAATGCAAGCTTTCCTCAACGCCCCCTTTGTCTCTTAGTCGAGCTTCGGCGTCTCTGCGGGCAGACACTAATATGCCGGTGCAGTATTCAAGGGAAGCTTCTCCCTCCTTTTCCGCTGCTCCGAGGTCTGGCTCCTCGACGCCACCGGATGGGCGCTCCTCGGCCAAGCCATCTTCCTTCACCGGGTTTGTTGTGGATAAGGGCTCGGCGCTTGGTCTGGACCTCCAGTCTGACTCCAGATACACCAGGGAGTATTTGGAGGAAATGAATCTTTCCCATCCACCAAAGGAATCTCTGCTTCTCCCTTTGAGCCCGGTACTGAAGCAGACTTTTTTCCGGAATTTGGAAACGCCTTATACTATTCCCACCATTCCATCCAAGATGGAGTCCCGCTATCAGACTGTACCATGTAAGGGGTTTGAGAAGTCCCAACTTTCTCACCAGTCCTTTGTGGTCGAGTCTTCCTTGAAGAAATCGAACCCCTCCAGGGTCTACGCAGCCGTCCCCCAGGCAGGGAGGGATGTACCATGGACAAGTTTGGCCGGCGCCTTTACCAAAACTCCATGATGGTGAACCGGGTCCTGAACTACAATTTTACTTTCATGTCCTACCTCAAATATTGCTTCAAATCCATGCCATCTTTCCAGGATGATTTGCCTGCCCATCACGTTCGGAGATTCTTCAGCTTCGGGATACGCTATCTCAGATCTGGCTTTATATGCTGCAAGCGGCGTATGCCTTTGACCTCTTTCAAGAGTGATGGCCTTTGCGGTCGCTATGCGTCGCCTAGCCTGGCTTCACATAGTTGATATGGACCCGAACCTTCAGGACCGCTTGGCGAATCTTCCGTGCTTGGGCAACAAACTCTTCAATGACTTTATTGAGGTGGCTACCAAGCGCCTATCTAATCATGAACACTCCTTCGCCTCCTTGGTATGTCTGAAAGCTAAAGCACCTCCTCCAAAACCATACAAGTTGCCTCCGAGGCGTTACCCCAGAAGTCTACGCCTGCATTTTTGCAGCCGTCGCCTCGGAGCCCACAGCAGCAGAGGGCCTCTCAGAAACCTCAGGCCCCTGCGACGGCTAAGCCAGCCCCACCTTTTTGACTATCCTGGTTCGAGCATTCCATCCCCGTTCATCCACGAGCCCTCCCCTCTGCCCATCGGAGGTCATCTCCGCCTGTTCTATCCCCAGTGGGAGAAACTCACATCAGACCTCTGGGTTCTTTCCATCATTCGGGACGGCTATTCTCTTCAGTTCCTGATTGTGCCTCCAGATTGGCCTCCAATCGAGTGTCTTTCCAACAGGTCACAGCTTCCCCTTCTTCTGCAGGAGGCCCATGCTCTCCTTCGCCTCCAGGCGGTCGAGGAGGTTCCTTTGTCACAGCAGGGCACGGGGTTTTATTCCTGGTATTTCCTAGTCCCCAAAAAGATCGGGGACCTGCGCCCTATCCTGGACCTCAGAGCGCTGAACAAATTTCTAGTCAGGGAAAAGTTCTGCATGCTCTCCCTTCCCACCTTGTACCCCCTGATGGACGAAGGGGGCTGGTTATGCTCGTTGGATCTCAAAGAGGCCTACACCCACATCCGGCCTCATGCAGATTACTCAGATTCCGGGTGGGGGATCTCCATCTGCAGTACCGGGTCTTTTCTTTCGGACTAACATCGTCCCTGAGAGTCTTCACCAAGTGTCTCATGGTGGTGGCTGTGGCCAGTCTTCAGGTGTTTCTGTACCTCGACGACTGGCTCATCAAAGCATCGTCCAGGACGGAGGTTATTGCAGCAACCCAACGGACTATTCTGTTCCTTCAGCATCTAGGTTTCGAGGAGAACTTCCCCCAAGTCCCAGTTGTGTCCTTCTCAGTCCCTTCAGTTCATCGGGGCAGTGCTGGACATGGTTCGTCTTCGCTCATTCTTGCCTCAGCAGGATGCGCTTGTTCGTCTTTCCCAGTAGGTTCTCTTCTGTCCACTGTTTCAGCCAGGCTCATGATGGTCCTCCTGGGTCACATGGCCTCCACGGTGCATGTGACCCCTTTTACCAGACTCCACCTCAGGATTCCTCAGTGGACCCTGGCGTCGCAGTGGAGGCAGGACCAGGATCCGGTCTCAGCACATTGTGGTGACTCATTCGTTGCGGACGTCTCTCTGCTGGTGGATGCTCTCTTCCAATCTTTCCAGAGGTTTTCTCTCCCTTCGCAGAAGGACATAACGATGGACTCTTCCGAGTACGCCTGGGGAGCTCACCTCGACGGTCTATATACTCAGGGTCATTGGTCCGAGGCTGATCGTCGTTGCCATATCAAGCTGGAGCTTCGGGCCATCTTCAATGCGCTGAAGGCTTTTCGTCATTTGCTTCGAGACTGCGTGGTCCTGATTCGAACGGACAACCAGGTGGCGATGTATTATGTCAACAAACAGGGGGGTACGGGATCCCTGTCTCTTTGCTGGGAAGCTCTGAAGCTTTGGGACTGGGCGATACTTCACAACATCTTTCTCAGAACGATATACATTCAGGGTCAACAGAACTGTTTGGCGGACAAATTGAGCCGCCTTCTCCAGCCTCACGAATGGACGCTTCATTCTTCCGCTCTGCGTCAGGTTTTTGCTCGGTGGGGTACTCCGCAGATTGATCTGTTTGCATCCCCCCTCAACCACAAGTTGCCTCGTTTCTGCTCCAGAATTTACTCCCCGCTCCGATTCGAGGCGCATGCTTTCCTTCTGGATTGGACGGGCCAGTTCTCTCTCATTCTGAAGACTCTCGTCACGCTCAAGTCTGTCCATGCCACCATGATTTTAATAGCTCCTCGGTGGCCCAGACAGCCGTGGTTCTCCCTTCTGCTTCGACTCTGTCAGAGAGCCTCTGCTTCCCTTGTGTTTCCTTCTCTGCTGACTCAGAGTCGAGGTTCTCTGCTTCATCCCAATCTGCAGTCTCTGCACTTAACAGCTTGGTTCCTCTCGACGTGATTCCATCTTTCCCTTTCTCTCAGTCTGTAATGGATGTTCTCAAGGCCTCTCGGAAGCAATCCACTCGACAGTGTTACGCTCAGAAATGGACTAGATTTGCTGCGTGGTGTGCTGCTCATTCCCTGGAACCACTGTCTTCCTCCTTGTCTTCAGTGCTGGATTATCTGTTGCACTTGTCTCGGTCTGGTCTAAAGTCAACATCGGTTCGAGTCCACCTCAGTGCGATTGCTGCTTTTCATCAGCCACTTAATGGGAAACCGCTCTCAGTCCATCCGGCTGTTTCCCGGTTTATGAGGGGTCTTTTCAATGTCCATCCTCCTCTCAAACCTCCCCCAGTGGTTTGGGATTTTAATGTGGTTCTAGCTCAGTTGATGAAACCTCCGTTTGAATCCATTGATAAGGCTCATCTGAAGTATCTCACTTGGAAAGTGGTGTTTCTGATTTCCCTCACGTCTGCTTGCAGGATCAGTGAACTGGAAACTCTGGTTGCGGACCCTCTTACTGTTTTTCATCATAACAAGGTGGTCCTTTGTACTCATCCTAAGTTCTTGCCTAAGGTAGTTTCGGATTTCCACCTCAATCAGTCCATTGTTCTTTCTGTGGATTTTCCTAAGCCCCACTCTCATCCTGGTGAAGTGGCACTACATACTCTTGACTGCAAGAGGGCATTGGCTTTCTATCTGTAACGTACTCAAGCTCATCGCTCAGCTTCTCAACTCTTCATATCTTTTGATCCGAATTGTTTGGGGCGTTCTGTGTCCAAGCACATCTTATCTAACTGGTTGGCTGCTTGTATTTCTTTCTGCTACGCTCAGGAGGGTCTCCCTCTGCAAGGTCGGGTCACGGGGCATAAAGTCAGAGCAATGGCGGCATCGGTCACTTTCCTCAGGTCCACGCCTATTGAGATTTGCAAGGCTGCCACTTGGTCTTCAGTTCAACCTTTCACCTCTCACCACTGTCTGGATACTTTTTCCAGATGCAATGGCCAAGTCGGCCAGTCTGTTTGCGTAATCTGTTCTCCTAATTTGCCAACAATCCCATCGTCCCTTTTTGGTTAGCTTGGAGGTCACCCACATGTGGAGAATATGCTGCCTGCTTGTCCTGGGATAAAGCACAGTTACTTACTATAACAGGTGTTATCCAGGAACAGCAGGCAGGTATTCTCACAACCCACCCACCTCCCCTGGGTGGCTTCTTTGCTAGCCATCTGAACTGAAGGCCACGATGAGGAGACGTGCACCCTAGCTGAGTGGGAAGGCACACGCGCATGCGCGGTGCAGCACTAGCAAACTTCAAGATCTTCAATCAAGTTTGCTTGAGAAGCTGTCCGCAACGGGTCTCTGTGGATGACATCACCCACATGTGGAGAATATCTGCCTGCTGTCCCTGGATAACACCTGTTACGGTAAGTAACTGCTTTCTTAGACCACCATTAGGCTAGGGGAATCCATTAAACCCATGGAGAGGATTACAGCAAAGCATATAATATTTAAAGAAAGCTAACTACGAACAACCAAATATTATATATCCATATATTATATATCCAGTTAAGTCTGTAAATCACCAGAAATCTTTTTGAGGTCTAGAAAGGCTCTTAACTGTGATGGTACAAAGAAAATGTACTAAACCCCCAGATAACAAATCGAACATTTGCATGAGTAAGCTACAGCAATCGAGTTTTAGGATCAGTAAAACCTGATGCTAAATAACCAAGCAATGTAAGTGAATCAATCGCTTGGCTATTTTGCATGAGGTTTTACTAACTTGCATGGCCGGATCAGAAAATGGGCGATCGAGGGGAAAATCATGTGGAGGCAGTTTAGTGAATTGGGTCAGTTAGCTGCGATCGTCGATTGCTGACTTTAGTGAATGCAGCCCACAGTCTCTTCAGAGATGAGTATTTCAAGTACTGTAAAGAACTGCTACTCTACCCTAAGGGAACTAGAGGTTTCACATGATTCACTCACTTAATAGCTGAAACCAATCAGTTTCTCACAGCATCTATATCAGGGGTGCCCAAATGGTCGATCGTGATCAACCAGTAGATCGCAAAGGCAACGCAAGTTGATCGTGTTGCCTTTGTGATCTTGTTCGTCCTACCTCCCCGAGCCAGGCCAGGTGCATACATGCGCCGGACCCACAAGCCTTCACCTCCGACGCCAACTCTGACATCAGAGAGGAAGTTCTGGGCCAGCTAATCACTGCTTGACTGGCCTGGAACTTCCTCTCTGACATCAGAATTTATGTTGGGGGGGGGAGCCTTGTGGGCCTGGCGCTTCTACGTGCCAGGCCTGGCTCAGGAAAGAAGGGCAAAATCGGCGTGGTGGCTTGGGGCAGGGAGAGAGAATCTGGGAAGTGGAGAAATTGGCATGATGGCCAGGGGGAGAGAAAGACAGACAGAAATAAAGAGGAAGGCAGGGGGAGATAGAAATAAATATTGGATTTACAGAAAGAAGTGCAACCAGAGACTCATGAAATCACCAGACAAAAAGGTAGGAAAAATGATTTCATTTTCAATTTAGTGAATTTATATCTGCTGTCCATATTTTGCACTATGGCCCCCATTTACGAAACTGCAATAGTGGTTTTTAGCGCAGGGAGCCTATGAGCATCAGGAGCTGCGAGGGGCATTCAGCGCAGCTCCCTGCGCTAAAACCCACTATCACGGTTTAGTAAAAGGGGAGGGGTATATTTGTCTATTTTGTATAGTTGTTACTGAGATGGCATTGCAAATTTTAAAGTCATCTGCCTTGACCTCTGAAAAAAAAATCCCGAATACTGATTCTTTGTGGGAGCTAATTTTGGTCTCCCAGCAGGTTCCCCATGCTCCCTGCTCTATAATGAGCGGTACACCGTCAAAAGCATGGAGGACAGTGGCGCGCTGACATTTGCGTGCAGGACAAACTTAATAACTGGAAATGTAATCAAGCACTTGCAGGGGAATTTCAAAAGGAAATTAGCTCCCCTAGTAAAAGCCCTAGGTTAATTGAAGAAATAATTTTCTTTGTAGTTTTAAGGCTTTAGCCAAATCTGGAAATATTGTAACTCCATTTCCCATAAAATAATCTTTTATAGTTAGATGGTTTCTATACAGGATATTAAATAATTAGGGAATAAAATGTTTTAGGTAAAAGATCACATACAGGTCATGGACCTGGGGGGCCACCACGGATGCGGACTGCTGGGCGAGATGGACCCATGGTCTGACTCAGCAGAGGCAATGTTTATGTTCTTATGTAAATGATAATTAACATTTTCTCTGCATATAGTGTGCTTTGTATTTTTTTTTAATTTTATTGTTGGTAGATCATTTTGACTTGGTCATTTTAAAGGTAGCTTGCAAGCCAAAGTGTGGGCACCCCTGATCTATATTATAACCAACTCTATTCTTGCAACTTTAATATGTGCAAATGATGTTAAACACTTTTACCAAAGCACAATAATTATTAAAATTAAATAAAAGGTTCTTTTGTGAATGTTGAATATGAAACTACAACCAGCTGTGGACAGTACTATCCTTATCTGCATTATTATTTTGTCTTTTTACTCCCTGCCTCCCCATTATCGGCAAATAAAAAAATGGATGAACAAAATGAGTCTAAGCCTGGGATCTCTGAGTGCTTCTATTTCCATATCAAGCAGCTGTTAGAGACCATATAGATGAAGCAGCAACTTAGATAACTTGCTGTTTCCCATAACTTTCATCATAGATTGACTCATTCTGTTAGATTACACCAGTGTATTGCAAACTGTGTGCTTCCTGAGAATTCCAAGTGTGCCATGTATCTCCCTGGACTCCTGCCTTCCGCATCTTCTCCACACCCTCCAGAACAGCAGCGGCAGCTCAGTGTGCTTTTAAGTTGGCCACAGAGCTGCCGTAAGGATTAATTTAGACGCTGTTGATGAAAACTGCGTCTAAATTAATCTTCGTGGCAGCTCTGTGGCCAACTTAAAAGCACACTGAGCTGCCGCTAGACAGAAGTACTGCTGGACAGGGGGAGAGGGAAGGGAGAAGTACTGCTGGACCTGGCAGAAGGAGGGGAGGGAAAGATGGGGAAACCATAAATTACAGCTACATTTACTTGAGACCTCCACCCATACCCTAGGTGGTGTAGGTTCACCTTGGAGTTTGTGAGCCAGTCAATTCAGCCTCCAAAACAATGCAATCTTAAAAAGAGGCCTATATGTTAAAACTTCAATACATGGAGTTCTTAGACATTTAGCCTCTTCAAACTCATCTGTGGGCTTACTGCAAGTTGACCCAATGGACTTGTATGTCCAAACAGCATTCACCCTACTTACATTAAACTGCCTCCATCCATATCAATGGTGCTGCAGTTTCCAGGGACATTCTCTGACTAAAATGGGCAGGTTCCAACCTGACCTGCAAGTCAAATTTCCCAGGTGTTCAGACAGCCTCCTCATCCGAAGGACTATTATTAAAAAAAAAAAAGTTTGCCTCCTTCCACCTTACCACTGGTTGCGGCATAAACACTGGTGCCTCTTACATACCTGCATTTATTGAGATCTTGGTGCCAAGAATGCCACACCCATCAGCACTGAAGTTCATTGGGCACCTGGTACCAGGATACTTCATTCTCAGCCTATGAGAATCTTCAGGTGATTCACTACACGCACTGAAAACCTTTAGATTAATCAGTACACTAACATAAATAACAAGTATGTTTTCTCTTACACATTTCTTTCTATAGAAGAGGAAGAGTAATATAGTCAGATGCTGCTTAACTAAAGTGTCACTCTACTATATAAATATGCAAAATCATACCATCTCTTCACTATACAGTGTCATATTCACCTCTGTGTTCCATCATGGAGATCCTTTAATACTAGTGACATTCAGAGATTTAGTATTAAAGGATCTCCATGATGGTGAAAAGATGGAACACAGGGGAAAGAAAATTCAATTCAAAGAAGGAACAGTGGACAGCATTATAACAAGTAATAGCGATGGATGACATGATAACTAAGGCGGATATGGGAGGAGCCACAATTATACAGTTGAGATCCCAATACAGTACTTAAGCTTAGAGTTAAATGATACAGTAGCATATAAAAAATTGACATCTAATCCATTAAAAGAATTACAGTATGAAATCAAACTGGTTCAACCAGTACTTCAGTGAGGGATGATTATTGTTTTTGGTGGAACTTAGCCCCAGTACTCCAAATATCTATTTTCTACCTAAAGTACATAAGAATTTGCGGAATCCTCTGGGACGCCCCATAGTATCAACAAAAAAGTCAGTCTTGGAACCATTATCACAGTGCATTGATCACTTTCTACAACCAGAAACAGTTAAGATGGCTTCAAATTTACAGAACTCCTCACATCTTATATGCATCCTGGGGGAATTAAATAATATCTTGGAGACAGCTTACTTGGTGACTTGATGTTACTTCTTTATATACCATGATACCTCAGCATGAAGCACTACAGATTGTGGAACAACATTTATTTATTTATTCATTTGTTACAAATTATATACTAATCTTTATGCCTGTTACATTAACTGGTGCTAGAAAAGATGTGTCTGTCTTTCTGTCTCTCCTTAACTGGCTGTCTCTCTGGCCCCCCTGTCTGTTTGTTATTCTTTCTGTCTGTCTTTCTCCCTGGCCCCCTGCAATATTCATACTTTTCAAACTATGCCACAGAAGATGGTTTGAAGTCCTGGTGTCACTACTGCAAGGATGCTTTGGTCACCTTGACCTCTTTGGTGTCCTTTGCCCCCTTAATTTTCTTCTTCATGGCATTGCAGTTAAGGGTGAGCTTTGCATGACTATTCTTCAGCGTCTCCAGTTGGCAGCTCATCTCACCAGCATCTATCTTGCCCTCAAAGTCTCGCAGCAGCGGTTCATTGCCCAGCAAACTGCACTTCTGGCGCAACTTCACATTACTGATGTGCAGGCTGTCACGGGCCTGCTTGGTCTTGGTGAGAAAGTCACGCTGAAACACCACAGCCACCTCCACCTCAGCCAGACGCTCCTTGACCTGGTTCTCGGCTTGCACGAACTGCAGCTTCTTCAGGTGGGCCAGGGTGTGCATGGTGTTGGTGATTTTCTGACGCAGCTTCAGTAGTTTCCCCTTGATCTGCACCACGGCCTCTTCCCATGCGCTGCTCGCGGGCCTGCATCTGCTCGAGCGCTTTGACAGCCGTCTGCCTCCCTGCTGGCTCAGCATGGCCAAGGCCACTTGCTTCTTGCGCTCCTGGAAGCCCCGCCAGTTGACGTTCACCCTCTCCGCTATCTCCTGAGTGGAATTCCAGTTCTTAAGCCTGCTGCTGCATATCGAGCACGGCACGGAAGCACAAATCACGGTGGCAGGGATCTCGCCATGTCAACTGCGCATGTGCGGATAAGGGTTTTATTATAGAGGATAACAAACTCAGGAAAATCCACAAGTATCATGATAAACATTTACAAAGAGGAAAATAAAATCATTCAATGATCTAGCCCACATTATCTGGCCTTATAGCAACATAAATTTAGTAAAGGAAAAAAACTAAGTAGGCAGAATGTGGCATCTATTTCTATGCGTTTCTTCAATTATCCTCCCCAGTTAAAGATAACCAAATAAGTCTAGGATGTTATTAGTCTAGGATATTATCTTTTAGAAAACCTAGCTGGACTGGACTGGATTTAAAAAGACATACTTATCACTTGCATATGAGAGATTTACAGGGAAATTTTAAGAAGAAGGTTGCGTCCACTGCCAAGACATTAGGCCTGAGTGTTAGGGACTGCTTCCTCTTCATTTGAGTCTGCTTAGAGATATCAGGAAATATAAGAATTCTTTGGCCACAAAACAGCCTGTTTTTTTTAGCAAAATAGAGTTTCAAAATAGAGATCTAACTGTCTTGAAAACTACTAAAAGTGTAGCATTTTGTTGTTGTGTCTTTAGATGATTCTAAAAACTGAGAAAGATCTAAACTATCTGAGGAGCCTAATTTATCAATTTCCCCTTCCACTCTCTCTTCCCTAGAAGCCCTCAGAACAAAATAGAGGTTATCATGTTGAAAATTATCCACCTCAAAATATTGCAAAATCTCCCTCATGTACATTCTTACTAGTTCCAAAGGAGAAAGGAAATGCGTGATCAGGAAATTTAGAAAACAAAGATTCCAAACTCTAATATACTCCATTTTTCTATTTTTGCATGAAACAATATACTCTTTAATGTTAGATAGAGCTGTACTTTGTAGGTTACCCACAGACTTATCCACTTTATCCAATTTACCTCCTAACTCTGCTATTTGATTATGCTCATTCATTTTAACTGTTACATCTGAGGAAAACTGACACAATTTCAAAACTGCTTTGGAGAGAAGACTCAATTCTATTAACAGCCATATATCATTTGAAGTGATAACTTTGTCCTTAGGAAAAACATCAAGGGTTGGCTCCTTGACCATCTGGACAGGGGTCAATCCTTTAGTCTTCACCTCACTTATTTGCTCAACCATGTCCTGCCCCTTCAGACACATGACTGTAGCTCCCGCTGCTCTTTATCGGGTCTACAAGGACCCTTCCATCAGCGCTGAATGCAGGGTGGCTGCGGGGGCTTCCTGCAAGGCTGGTAAGAAATAGTGCTACTGGCGGCTCCCTCTTCTCTTTATGGGGTCTACAAGGACCCCTCTGTCGGCACTGGATGCTGGGTGGCTGCCTGCAAGGCTGGTAAGAATTAGTGCTGCTGGCAGCACTGGCGGCTGGAATAACATTTATTGATTAGGAGTGACCCTCTGATTTCCACCACGTTTTGGTTTAATAGGCCAACTTGGTAATTTCTAAGAATTATTTTTGGTCCTCTGGAGATTATTACTTGCAAATTCAGAGGGTAGCAACATTAGCCCCTTCAGTTGCCATACTATATGTGGATCAGTTTGAATCTAAGTATGTCTACTCCAATTATTCTATGGAAGAGATTCCTAGATGATATATTTTTCATTTGGGAGAATTCAGAGGACTCACTGATGGATGGATAAATATGATGGATAAATTCTTTGAATCCACATCTACAGCAAATTATAGTATGAATCAGATAGAGTTTTTGGATCTGCTTAGCATAAAAGCACAGGATTCTTTAATTACTACACTATATCGTAAACCTGTTGAAAGGAACACTTTTGTTACAGTTCCTTAGACACCATCCTTATAGTTTGAGATACAATTTGCCGGTGAGTCAATTTTTGAGATTTTGAAAAATATGCACGGAGGAAGAATAATTTCTGAAGCAATCTAAGATTCTAACTGCACGGATTATGGAGAGGCTACCCTTTTACAGCAGTTCACAAAGCCTTTTTAAGGGCTAAGTAAGCCAATTGTGATTTACTACTTCAGGAACAACTACAGATACAAGATGAGAGATTAGTGTGTATGCTTCCTTATTATGTACAGACTAAATTATTAGTGGATAGTATGAAAAAACATTGGCACATTTTACAATTGAACCAAGATTTATTTGAGGAGTTTCCAATGATAGCCTACCAGAGAGGGAGAAATATAGAACTTCTGGCGAAATATTGATATGAACAAAAGAAAGAAAAAGTGGAAGAGGGTCAGCACTGTGTGATAAAATATTAGAAGGATCAACGTGGACAACTCCAGGTGGCATTATTATAAAGTCTTGGGCACATACATCGTGCAAATCAAAAAAGTGTCCCTAACCACTCCCCTATGGCCACGGTAAGAAACAAGAAAGCAGATCGCTTCTTAAGTCGAAGATCTGAGCCCGGAAGCAAGGGGCTCACTGCTCTGGTGCAGCTGTGGCCTCAGGAAATTCTCCAGTGTGTTTTTCCTCCTTGGCCGATGACTGACCAGGTCATTTGAAAGATTGCAGCCCATCTGGGCTACATCATTCTGGTGGCTCCAGATTGGCCTCGCGGAATGTGATAACGCAGATCTGATGTGTCTGCACAGAGGTTGCAGCCTTTGGCTGAGCACCTATCTGGACCTCCTGCAGAGTCCAGTGTCCATGGAAGATCCAGGTCACTTTTCTCTTATGGCATGGCTTTTGAGTGCAAAGCCCTAGAGCACAAAGGATAGTCTGCTATCTAAGTTTTCAAGTTTTATTAAAAATTTGATGAAATGCTTATATAATTTCTAAGCAATTTACATTTAAAAAAGATACATAAAAGAAGACATATAGACAGTACTTATGTTAATACTAACTTACAAGAAACACAAGGAAAAAGGGGAGAACAACAATTTTTTAAAGCGCTGATAAAAAAACAGCATCGATGAGCATCTAGAAAGAAATAAACTGATGAAAACAAGCCAACATGGCTTCTGCAAGGGAAGATCGTGCCTAACGAACTTATTGCACTTCTTCAAAGGAATTAACAAAAGGATGGACAAAGAGGACCCCTTAGACATCGTATACTTAGATTTCCAAAAAGCATTTGACAAGGTACCCCATAACCGCCTACTACAGAAACTGAAGAAGCATGGGATGGAAGGAGAAGTACATAGATGGATCAAAAATTGGTTGGCGAGTAGGAAGCAAAGGGTAGGAGTGAAGGGACACTACTCAGACTGGAGGAGGGTGACGAGTGGTGTTCTGCAGGGGTCGGTACTTGGAGCGATCTAGAAACTGGGACGAAGTGCAAATTAATAAAATTCACAGACGACACCAAACTATTTAGTGGAGTTGGGAACAAAGAGGACAGTTAGGATTTACAAAGGGATCTGAACAAACTAGAAGAGTGGACGACGAAATGGCAGATGAAGTTTAATGTAGAGAAATGTAAAGTCTTACATGTAGGAAACGGAAACCCAAAGTACAGCTATACGATGGGAGGGCTGGAGAAAAGGACTTGGAAGTGATGGTGGACAGGGCAATGAAGCCGTCGGCACAGTGCGCAGTGGCCTCTAAGAAGGCGAATAGAATGCTTGGTATTATCAAGAAAGGTATTACAACCAGAATTAAAGAAGTTATCCTGCTGTTGTATCGGGCAATGGTGCGCCCACATCTGGAGTACTGCACCCAATATTGGTTGCCGTACCTTAAAAAGGATATGGCGACTCGAGAGGGTTCAGAAAAGAGCTACGCAATTGATAAAAGGTATGGAAAACCTTTCATATGCTGAAATTAGAGAAACTGGGGCTCTTTTCCCTGGAAAAGAGGAGGCTTAAAGGGGACATGATAGACTTACATGATCATGAAGGACATAGAGAAAGTAGAGAGTGACAGATTCTTCAAACTTTCGAAAACTACAAGAACGAGAGGGTATTCAGAAAAATTGAGAGGGGACAGATTCGGAACCAATGCTAGGAAGTTCTTCTTCACCCAAAGGTGGACACCTGGAATACGCTTCTAGAGGGTGTGATAGGACAGAGTTATTGGGGTTTAAGAAGGGATTAGACAATTTCCTGAAGAAAAAGGGGATAGAAGGGTATAGATAGAGGATTACTATACACGTCCTGGACCTGATGGGCCGCCGCGTAAGCGGACTGCTGGGCACGATGGACCTGTGGTCTGACCCAGCAGAGGCACTGCTTATGTTCTTAAATAAACATTTAAGGTAAGCACATTAAGGGAGGGAGGGATTTTAGCCTTATAAGGCTAGTTTCTGGTATTTTGAAGAGTCTTATCTATCACTGTTAATGGATAATATCAATTTAAGATTTCAACTATTTCAGAACCTAATTCTGAAAGGCATCATTGAATAGAAAACTTTTAAGAATATTTTTAAATTTATCTATTTGTTTTTCTTCTCTTGAAAAAGACAGGAAACAATTCCAAATTTGTGGGGCTGTTATAGAGAAAATCTCCGCTCTTCTTGTATTTATGATTTTCAAAGATGGAATTGTTAAAAGATTTTGTTCTGCCGATCTAAGTGTTCTTGATGGAGCATAAGGCAACAGTAGTCTGTCAAGAAAAATAGGTTGATTTGAATGCCGGATTTTAAATGGCAGAAGCGCTAGTTTAATGTTATCCTATGCAGAATCAGCAGCCAGTGGGCGTTTTTTAAGAGGGGTGTATTAAAAACTTCAAACTTCTTTGATTTAGTAATGATTTTTATTGCTGAATTCTGAATATTTGTAAACATTGTATTTCTATGATTGTTGATACTCTTCTGAAGTCTAAGAAGTTGTCCACGGTATCAGCTGATGCTAAGGTGTGGAAGGTCTTCCAACAATGGTGCGCCCAGGACCAGGTAGACCCTTATTCAGCTCTGATTTCATTGATTTGTGCCTTTCTTCATGCCGGTCTATATAAAAAGCCTCATTGTGGTTTCTTTTTGGGTCCAGGTGGCTGGACTCTCTTGTTTTAGATCCTGGGAGTGTCTGTCCTCGTGGGCGTCTCATCCTGATGTTGCTAGATTTCTAAAGGGGGCTCTTCATGTCAGACTGCCGGTTAAGCAATCTCTCCCTTCCTGGGACCTTAACTGGTGCTGTTTAACCTTACCAAGGCTTCTTTTAAGCCCCTTTGAGATGCATCCCTCAAGGACTTGATGCTTCAGAATGTTTTTCTGGTTGCCATTACTTCAGCGCGTCGTATGTCGGAATTATAGACTTTGTCTTGCAGAGACCCTTTCCTCTGTATTTTGGAGACTGGAGTTTCCCTTCGGACAGTTCCTTCCTTCCTGCCTGCCGAAGATGGTTTTGTATTTCCATGTTAATCAGAAATTGTGTTTGCCTTTCAGCCTACTAGCTCCAGGACACATGATCACCTTTAAAGAAACTGGATGTGCGCAGAGTTCTGCGTTATTTGGAAGTCACAAATGAGTTTCATCTCTCTGACCATTTGTTTGTGCTGACTCATTCAGTTAAGCAAGATGCTTCTGCTTCCAAAGCCACGATTTCCAGAAGCATCTGTAGGGTCATTTCGTCAGCCTACATTCTGGGAAATGGTCCCCTGTTTCCATCAAGGCACATTCTACCAGGGGTGTGGCTTCCTTGTGGGCCAAAGCTAGATCTGTATCCTCAGAGATTTGCAGGGCGGCAACGTGGTCTTCTGTTCACGTTTGCCAAATTCTACAGAGTGGATGTGGCAGCAAGACAGGACTCTGCTTCTGGGTCCTTGGTCTTCAGGTCAGCGCAGCAAGCCTGCCCTAGCTTTTTGGGGGACTGCTTTTGTACATTCCATCTGTCTAAAATGTCTC
Source organism: Geotrypetes seraphini (assembly GCF_902459505.1). Classification (NCBI taxonomy): domain Eukaryota; kingdom Metazoa; phylum Chordata; class Amphibia; order Gymnophiona; family Dermophiidae; genus Geotrypetes; species Geotrypetes seraphini. The sequence goes on along the minus strand of NC_047091.1, from coordinate 88,286,182 downwards.
ACCTTTAGCACTGGAAAGAGAGATTATGTACTTACCTTGGTAAGCCCTTTTGCAGTAGATAGGTGAGACATTTCTAGACCCCTGCCCAGTCCTTACTACGCCTACCTACTGTTCATGTTTCTCCAAGCTGATTCTTGGATGCTCATCAGCCCATGGGGACTGGGAAGAATTTGTATATATGTTTGTTTTCTATGGGAGTAGTTTCTGTGCTCCTTTGTAGCCTGTGTTTTTCAGATAACTTTACTGTTGAGTTGTTTAAGCCTGTTGCTACAGGTGCCTCTACTTCATGTGTATTGGGTGGCTCTCGGTGCTTGGGTACTAACTAGGTGGAGCTAGAGAACCCAGTGAAGTACAGCAGAGGCAGAGTGAAAAATCCAGAGTGGATTCCTTCTGCAGCATCCTGCTGTTATGGGGAAATAACCCATCTGTCTAGAATGACTCGTATATCTATTGGAAAAGAGCTTACCAGGGTAAGTACAAAATCTCTTTATCAGAGACATTCCTCTCACCAGTCCTCATGGCACTGTCTAGGGCAAATCAATCATTTAAACCAAATCTATCAACTCAGCAACAGCCTGCAACATTTTTGTCTGTGGTCAATAAAGCAGCCATTCTTGGCACAGATTCAGTATCTCCATTTTATCTCAGGACAAGTAGGCATATTCTCATATGTGGGGTGACATCATCCATTGAGCCCTGGTACAGACAGTATTAAAAGTGTATTGCCACTTTAAGTTTTTAGAAACTTTGCAACTGTCCGCACCACACATGCCTACCCTCCCGACATAGGCTTGCGGTTCATCAGTTCCTTGTTTTTCGCAGAGCAAATAAGTTCTTTTCTGACTGAACTCCATCAGTCTGTGTTGCCATTCTGCTTCACGTTTTTTTATGACTAGTTTTTTTAGTATATCTGTTTTTTTGTCGTATATCTTTTCTTTAAAAAAACAAATCTGTAGAAAAGAAAACTAAATGTTTTCTTTTCTTGGTGGCTTCGGCCTTCGTGGTTTTCCCTCCGGCCAAAATTGAGTTTAATTTCACTGAAGCCATTTTTCCGTCCATGTCAAAACTGTTAAAAGGCTTTAAAAAGTGCTGTAGGTGTTGGCGGCCTATTTGTCACCGACCCTCATAATTGGTGTTTGCCCTGTTTAGGCCTGGTGTTCCACCTTACAGAAGCGTTCTATTAAAGCCTGTCATCTTCAGCAGGAAAAGTTGTTTGGCATGGCCATGGACATCGACAAGATCTCACAGCCATCAACATCAAAGACTCTTACACTGACATCGGTATCGAGAGATCTTGCACCATCAGGGAAACCAGCTAAGAAACCATCTACTTCCCAACCAGCATCGTAGGTCACAACAGCATTGAGTCCCTTGATGCAGACCAAACAGCGACGCCAAAGTTCACCACTATTGCCGATTGTCTCCTTCAAGATAAGCATCCTTGTCAAGGTCACCCTCTTTGAGTTAAGCTTACCAGGGTACTGGTAGATAAACCGATGGTACCGGCAGATAAACCAACAGTACCGGTGCTTTCATTTAGGGGGAAGCTTGATGAGTTCTTCAGAGGAAGCTCGGTGATCTTTTCAAACTGCACAGAGCACCAGTGCTTATGTCGACTCCCTTGGTACCAGCCTAATCTGAGCATAGTGCCATGAGGCCCCACAGTACCACAGTCAGCTCTCCTTCAGAACGTTGACATGGATCACTGAGACATCGTCGATCCTCAGCTCGATGTTCTACTCCCCGATCATTGCATCGAAGGTCCAGCTCTCCATTGGTGCATCAATCCACTACTTTGAGACATTGGCATTCTACTTAGCGCTCAAGGTCAAGGAAGAATCAATCTTCATCGTGTACTTCAAAGCGCAAAAGAGCGTTATAAGCATCGATCCCCTCAATGCACAGCTTCTCCAAAGCCTCTATATGATTCTGAGTTACATTCTGAATCAGAAGGTGACCTCACTGGTTCTGCAACTGAGGCTTATGACGCCCCTTCGGACCATCTCCACAGAAAATTCCTCTGAAAACAAGATCTACAGAAAGACTATCTTTTACTAAATGTATTAGACAGGCACAGACTTACCTGTCAAACTGGAAGCTGACTCTGGCATCAGTGCTGAATACTTGGAAGCTTTGGACTTTTAAGCCTCCCAAAGAGCTCCTCAAATTACTGCTGCATGGCATTCTCAAACAGACTCTTAAAAAATTGGGAAACGCCTCTGACTGTTACAGTAGCTCCAAGAAAACATTTCTTCTCTGGGGGGTTTGATAAACCACAGCTTCAGCATCAGTCATTACTTGTGGCATCAATCCTGAAAAAATATTTTGCTTTGAGGGTCTATGCCTTAGCACCACCAGGGCGAGAAGGCCGGACTATTGGACAAATTTGGACATCACCTTTAGCAAAATTCTATGATGGTGAACAGGGTCCTTAATTTCAATTTCTATGTCCTGTTATCTTAAGCATCTGGTACAAAAATTGCCCACCTTTGATAAATATATTCCTGCACAACATATTCAGGAATTTCACAACATCTTTTGCACTCTTTCCCAAATTAGAAAGCACTTAGCGAGGTCTGCTTATGATGCCTTTGAGTTGTCATCCAGAGCATCTGCTATGTCAGTGACTATGAGATGCCTAGCGTGGTTGATAGTCTCAGATATGGACATCAACCACCAAGACAGATTGGCAAACATTCTGTGTTTAGGAGAACTTTTTGGTGATTCTATTGAAGTAGCCACGCAAAAGTTGACTCAACATGAAAAGAACTGGAATTCTTTGGTCAAAACAAAGACTAAGACTCCCTCGGCTTCACAGTCATCTAAACCTGCCTCCTCATATCAGAGGCAATATTCTGCTAAACCTTCTGCCCCTTGTCCACCTCAGCAGAAAAAGCAACAGCGACCTCAAAAATCTCAGCCAACAGCTCCTCAAAAACCTGCTTAGTCTTTTCGATGTGCTCATGGAGTGCATAGCCGTTGTTCCTCTCTGTCAGCCTCTTTCTCAGCAAATCGTAGGTTAGCTCCAATTATACCATCAACGTTGGATGCTGATAACCAATTTGTGGGTTTACAAAGTCATTCAAGAGGGTTACTGTCTTCATTTCATCACTACACCTCGAAATCATCCTCCATGACAGTCCTCTTTCAACCCTCAGCAGACATTCCTTCTTTGGGAAATAGAATCTCTACTTCTGAATGCCGTAGAGATGGTACCCCCTTCTCAAAAGAATCAGGGCTTCTACTCCCGGCATTTTCTCATCCCAAAGAAGACGGGAGATCTCCATCCAATTCTAGACCTCGGAGACTTGAACAAATTCTTAGTAAAAATAAAGTTTTGCATGGTGTCCTTAGCGACTCTATATCCCCTCTTAGATCAAAATGATTGGCTATGCTCTCGGAATCTAAAAGCTTATACCCACATACCAATTCATCCTGCCCACAGAAAATTTCCAAGATTTCAGATAGCCCATCAACTCTTTCAGTACAAAATTCTGCCCTTCGGCTTGGCATCCTTGCTCAGAGTATTCACCAAGTGCCTAGTAGTAGTGACAGCAGCTTTAAGGGCTCAAGGATTCCAAGTTTTTCCTTAGCTTGACGATTGGCTCATAAAAGATGCCTCTCCTCAAGGGATGTTCTCCGCAACACAGTCAACGATTCTGTTTCTTCAGCAGTTGGGGTTCGAAGTCAACTTTCCCAAATCTCAACATCAACCCTCTCAGACTTCAATTTATAGGAGCCCTGCTTAACACGATTCAACTCATGGCATTTCTACCTCAACAAAGCTAATACAATTTGATTCAACTTTGCAATCAAGTTTATCATCTTCTATCCATGTCAGCCAGACAAATGATGATCCTATTAGGTCACATGGTGTCCACAGTCCATATTACCCCCTTTGCGAGGCTCCATCTCAGGATACCTCAGTGGTCCCTTACATCTCAATGGCCTCGAGCTCTAGACCCACTCACAAGAGATTACAGTCACATCACTTCATCAATCTCTGCAGTGGTGGATGAATTCCTCCAATCTTTCCAAAGGGTTCTTGTTTCAAATCCCTCCACCTCTTCGCACCTCTTAGCTATACCAAGCTCCTTTGTTACCTTTAAGCACTGATGTAAATTTAGGCTGTCTGGGGCAGTCTGAGGCTGTTTGCACTGACATGCCCTAAGGCAGGGGTGTCAAAGTCCCTCCTTGAGGGCCACAATCTAGTCGGGTTTTCAGGATTTCCCCAATGAATACGCATGAGATTTATTAGCATACAATGAAAGCAGTGCATGCAAATGCATATTCATTGAGGAAATCCTGAAAATCTGATTGGATTGCGACCTTCGAGGAGGGACTTTGACACCCCGCCCTAAGGTCAGATATAAATGATATGATATCCCATAGGCCTTTGCTGACATTAGTAAGGCCAGAAAGTTAAGGATGGGCTGACACTCCATACCTTTTTTTTTATTCTTTGAAATGAAGGCAAGCTTGCGGTACCTGTCTATATGGCATGCATTTTTGCAAATGTTTGGTAAACAGTTTGCAAATGCCTCTCTTACCTCCAACATTATATCAGCACATCTCCTTGTCCTGCACAATCTTCAACCTATGAAGATAAACAGTTTCCATTATGAGTTCAGACCTCTGTCTAGGTTGTACAGTCATCTGGGTGGGGAAACCCAATATGCTACATCTTCCCCATCTTTGAGCAAATGAACAATGTATAAGGGATGCAGGAAGCTTTCTAAAGAAATTCAGGCATAACATAGTAGATGATAGCAGATAAAGACCCGAATGGTCCATCCAGTCTGCCCAACCTGATTCAATTTAAATTTTTTAATATTTTATCTTAGCTATTTCTGGGCAAGAATCCAAAGCTTTACCCAGTACTGTGCTTGGGTTCCAACTGCCGAAATCTCCGTTAAAACCTACTCCAGCCCATCTACACCCTCCCAGCCACTGAAGTCCTCCCCAGCTCATCCCCCACCAAACGGCCATACACAGACACAGACCGTGCAAGTCTGCCCAGTACTGGCCTTAGTTCAATATTTAATATTATTTTCTGATTCTAGATCCTCTGTGTTCATCCCATGCTTCTTTGAACTCAGTCACAGTTTTACTCTCCACCACCTCTCTCGGGAACGCATTCCAGGCATCCACCACCCTCTCCGTAAAGTAGAATTTCCTAACATTGCCTTTGAATCTACCACCCCTCAACCTCAAATTATGTCCTCTGGTTTTACCATTTTCCTTTTTCTGGAAAAGATTTTGTTCTACGTTAATACCCTTCAAGTATTTGAACATCTGAATCATATCTCCCCTGTCCCTCTTTTCCTCTAGGGCAGGGGTGTCAAAGTCCCTCCTCGAGGGCCGCAATCCAGTTGGGTTTTCAGGATTTCCCCAATGAATATGCATGAGATCTATTTGCATGCACTGCTTTCATTGTATGCTAATAGATCTCCTGCATATTCATTGAGGAAATCCTGAAAACCCGACTGGATTGCGGCCCTCGAGGAGGGACTTTGACACCCCTGCTCTAGGGTATACATATTCAGGGCTTCCAGTCTCTCCTCATACTTCTTCTGGCACAAGCCTCCTATCATTTTCGTCGCCCTCCTCTGGACCCCTTCAAGTCTTCTTACATCCTTTGTCAGATACGGTCTCCAAAACTGAACACAATACTCCAAATGGGGCCTTACCAATGACCTGTACAGGGGCATCAACACTTTCTTCCTTCTACTGGCTACGCCTCTATTTATACAGCCCAGCATCCTTCTGGCAGCAGCCACTGCCTTGTCACACTGTTTTTTCGCCTTTAGATCTTCGGACACTATCACCCCAAGGTCCCTCTCCCCGTCCGTGCATATCAGCTTCTCACCTCCCAGCATATACGGTTCCTTCCAATTATTAATCCCCAAATGCATTACTCTGCATTTCTTTGCATTGAATTTTAGTTGCCAGGCATTAGACCATTTCTCTAACTTTTGCAGATCGTTTTTCATATTTTCCACTCCCTCTTCGGTGTCCACTCTGTTACAAATCTTGGTATCATCTGCAAAAAGGCACACTTTTCCTTCTAACCCTTCAGCAATATCACTCACAAACATATTGAACAGGATAGGCCCCAGCACCGAACCCTGAGGGACTCCACTACTCACCTTTTCTTCCTCCGAGCGACTTCCATTAACCACCACCCTCTGGCGCCTGTCCAACAGCCAGTTTCTAACCCAGTTCACCACTTTGGGTCCTAACTTCAGCTCTTCAAGTTTGTTCAACAGACTCCTATGAGGAACTGTATCAAAGGCTTTACTGAAATCTAAGTAAATTACATCTAGCATATGTCCTCAATCCAGCTCTCTGGTCACCCAATCAAAAAATTAAATCAGGTTCGTTTGGCACGATTTACCTTTTGTAAAGCCATGTTGTCTCGGATCCTGTAACCCATTAGATTCAAGGAAGTACACTAAAGGTACCAATATGCCATGAGTATGGGATATGAGATCATATATTATGTCTGACCCTGGTATGTTATGCAATAGGTCATGGCAGATCAACCAAATTAGCAAGTGTCAGAAGATACTGGAAAATCATGTATAACTGTCTTAAAAGGTAGGGGGAACTTTATGGGAAATGCATTGTAAAGAAATGTACATGTGTTTCATTTTACAGCAAAGGAAATCAATAATACATAGCAAAATTTGTACATTACGTAAGATAACGATAGGGTGAATTAAAACATTAAAGACATGATTTGCAGTAGGCGAATACCCAAATAAAAGTTCCCAAACTGAGACATGAGCGTCTCATAACAAATTTTCAAGTTTGTGCAATCTGTCCATTTTCAAAAGTGATGCTATGATTTGGAGGTTTTCTTAAGTTATTCATTGTAGGTATGGAGTTCTGTACACTGAGCAGCTTGTGAAATGTCTCGTTCCCCATACCAAGAGGGAGTGGATGCATAGCATATGAAATAAATGACTACACCAGGTATTGTTCAGTAAATAGCTTGAACTGTACAGCAAAGCGTTATTAGGAAGGTGGCTGTCCTGAATCTGGGGATCCAACGAACAAGAAACATTTTGTGGAAAGAACAGGTGAAAACAAAAGTGTCCAGCTTTGAGGTGATATAGCATGTATGAGGAAGTAGAGAAGTCAGTCAGGGTGCAGGAAAATTAATTAGTCCAGTAGGAGCTGACAATCTCTTTAAACTGGTGAGGTGCATACTTGGGATGAAATTATGCCTGCACAGGATCTGTCAGTCTCTTTAAACTGGTAAAGTTCACCCTTGGGATGAAATGGTGTCTGTGCATACAGGGAGGGATACACCAGCTTGAAAGGAGTCCAGGTATCATTCAGCAGCTGTACTCCAGTGTGATCCAAATAAGAGATAGAAAAAGAGAGAAACCATGTTGCCTGTACTGAGTGTGACAACATGTGACCATATTAATGCATTTGCTTGCTATATGTATTGCAAGAGAGAGAGACAATATTCAGGTACTTAATGTTCGTAATCAGACATTCCAAAAAGATATGTTTTTGTGAGCCGCACACAACTATTATGGCACGCCAGAGATCATAATTATGTACTGATTTTATTTTTAAAAAAAAAATGTCAGAAATGCGTGCTGAATTGATCATATCTAGTAAGCACCATGGCAAAAACACTGTATAAAACCTTTTCTTAATGATATAACCCCTAACTAAGCTACACTTTGGCTATGAAAACTATAGCTAAAAGGACATTGCCCAATTGGGCTAGTAAAAAGTAGGAAAAGAGCTCTAGGAATGGCCAATGTTATATTTTCCTGGGGTATCCCATAAACTAAAACAAATAGACAAAACAGACCACATGGCACAGACACAACAGAAAACACAAAGTTTTAGCTTGAAACTATTCTTCCATCTGTCAAGGATTCAGGGCTGAACTTAACTCTGCAAATAAACACATTGTTATACAACAAAAATGTGTGCACATGAGCAAAGTATATGTACAAATAAAGCATAGCATAAACATCCCATATTCAGAAAAGGTATAACACTACTATCCCCTTGGAGCGTCTATCTCTGCAGTGATAAAAAGGATCCTTGGAGTACATTAAAAATATATCTGTATCAAAACTTGTCTGGGCTAGCTATGTATGTATTCTAACTGGCTGCTAAGGAAAAGAAGAAATATTTTATTGCAAAAACTTTTTTATTGGTCAAAAGCACAATCAAAAAACCACCAGACACAGAAAATAACAGAGACCACATTTTGATACCATAAAACCCTCCCCCCCACCCGAAAAGAACAAAATAAAAAAAAAAAAAAACCAAAAACCTAATAATAATTAAAGGCATAAAGCAGTAGAAGAGTACTTAGCACACACCATACTAAAATGAATCTCACAATCAAACATTAAATACATTGCTACGAGCATACCCGGTCAAAGAGGCCCAGAAAGGATCCCAAGTAATTTGTAATTGATGGCCCTTCACAGAGTCCAAATCATAACATCACAACGTTCCATCCTCAATTGATAAATCATCAAGGATCTCCATTGTACCAAAGTAGGAGGATGAACATCCAGCCAATGAACTAAAATAGCTTTTTTCCCCAAACAATAAGGCACGCTTCAAGAAAAGACGTAGGCCTCTCGGAACTGGATGAGTCAAGGCCGAAGTAGTGAAGAGCATCTTTGGATGAGGCAGAAGAAATATTTTAAATCTACAACATCCTCAAGTCCCTTAGAGCAAAATTTGTCCATGTTCCATTCAGGCCGACCTGGACCCACTGCCACCTGGGTTCTTCTGCACTCAGGAGTGGGCACTGCTGTGCAGAGGTCAGGTACAGGCTAGATGTGTCTTCTTTTGTCCACACTGTCATGTCCTGGCATTCAGAGGCAAAAGGCAGATTCCAAAAATCATTAGATATGTCTAGGACAGAGAAAAATGCACATTTGAGGTTAAATTTCAGAGTAAGAGGCTGCCACTGGTGCTACAGACTTTGAAACCTTATTTAGGGCCCGAGAGTCTATAGTGAGCCCTCTGGTTTAGCAACTGACCAAGCTGGATAGCCACCTGCTGAAGAGATAGGTCCATTCAGACCCCTCTCCTCCATCTTAGGCACCAGTTCTGTTGCTGGAGGAAGTACTGGGTGCTGTTTTTGTGTTAAGGATCTTCGCCCTCTAACAAAATTCCTGTGTACCTTTTCCCACAATCTAGCTTCTCTTGTGCCCAAACTGAAACATCTGCAGCCTCTAAGTGAGTAACACTAAGGTTATACTGCTGCGCTGGAATAGTGCATTCTTTGACTATCTGCATAGGAATGATCTCCTGAACCAAAGTTTTAGAAACATTTGGAATTCCTGTATCCTGCCACAATGCAAGGCTAGCCACATCCATTATTTCTGTCTCTGCATTCTCACTCATGATGGCAGTAGTCTCTACAATGTCTTTCATATGTTCCTTGTCTACAGGGATAGATGCACACTTTGAAGCTGTGTCATTTATACCCTAAATCTCATAAATTTCCACATTTTTCTTATCTCCAGTAAGAGGTGCTCTATCTGTAAAACTGATTCTGGCCCCTGTATCAATCAAAGCTAATTTATCCTCACCCTCTATGGTAGTATTAACATTGGGGCGGCCGCAAGTGTCCATATCAAAGGTGCCACATACCTCAAGCTGAATTCTAAGTCTGACTTCTTTCCCTTATCCTGCATCTTCTGAAGTGAGTCCACAGAGTGATCTTTAAATTGGGATGTTTATACTATAAAGCCGCTTTTGGTGCCGCACCACTTTACCTTGTTAATACATTTGTTACTATGATTCACGGGAACAGTAGACAATCCCATGCCCTATTTATGTTCCCTTCTGTTAAGGGCTGTAAAAATAAGAAATATCATGGGCACTGTCTTTCCCATCAAGCAGCTCAATTTGATAAAGAATTCCGCCCATTACTGACCAGATCAATATCTTATAAACGTTACAGAAAACTTTTCTTTTTTCTAAATTTGTAGCTAGCTAATTCTTGTGTATTGCATTATCTCTGTATTCACTCATAGCATAATCTTTTGTAAACCGCATTGAACTAAGGGTTATGCGGTATAGAAATCTTTTATTATGTTATGTTATGAAAGGAGTTTGGCAGAGCTGTGAAGGCTTGAGTAACCTTGGTATTTGGACAAAGTCAGGACATCCCTATGCGTGCTATCTTTCCTGGCTGTCAAATCACTCTTTACTTTGTCCAATTCTAACTGCACTGTATGTCTATCCTGTTCCCATTTAATTTTATCTTTTTCTAATGTTTCCTTTTGGTTTCTGAGTTCATGGAAAGGAATGTAAGTGGAGAAATTTCTGTAAGTACCCCTGCCATGCCCTCTGTTTCCTGTGTGTGTGGTTTTCTTGTATTGGGGAGATCCCTCCACACGCCATCTCTTGGCTTCTGATACTGAAATAATGTAAGCTGGCTGGGTCTTCCACACAGACCCAATCCTGAGCAGTTAAGTGTCGAAAGGGGTAGCTTTAGGGTCCTCAGAAAAGAACAGAAGGTGTTTAGTAATCTCAGGGGATAATTCTAATAGAAATTATTTAAGCTCTCTGACCATAATCTGCTGAACTGGGCCAGTGTTCATGCTCTTTAAGCCACACTCTATATGCAAACTGCTCTAGTTATCAGTTGGCAGGGGTGAAAGAGTTCTAAGTACTTGCAAAGAGGTACAGTGAAATAGTTGTTCAATGCCCATCTTTACAAACTGGTATGGATGAGTGAGAGAGACAAATTTATAATAGTGTGGTCCCAGGGCTAGGTGCATACGCTTATCAAAATTTTCATTGTTCCTTTTGTATTTCCCTAGACCCCAGTGAATCAGTATATCAGTAGCCCATTTGTACCATTTATTTATGTTAAAAGGCATAGGGCCCACTTTCTCCACTATTCTTTCAATGTCACTGTCTTTCATATGTCCCTGTAGTACTACTGTTACTGGTGCTGTGTCACTTATAGGGGCACTATTGGTATTGCTCTGGCATGGTAGTGAATTTTCCTCACCTTTGTTTGTCTGTTCTTCCTCCTGTTCTGCGTCTGCAGCTGGTTTACCTTTTTTCTGGCTTGCTACAAAAACTTTGGGTCTGTTTTACAAAGTCACGCTAGGGGGTCACGTGATGCCGTCTTGGTGAGCCGACGTGTGTGAAGGGAGCTTCCGGGCCCGCTCGCTTTTGCTGTGCTCTGCCGGCGTTGCTATCGGCGCGGTTTGCTTTCCCCGACTTCCGGTTTCGGAGGGGACATCCCAGCAGCGTTTAGCGCTCTGTTTGGGGAGCTATGGCGGCTAAATGTACCCTCCTAATGTACTTCCCTTTTATGTACTTTTTCTTCAAAAATTGTATTTCCTCCCCTCTTTCCTATTGTTTCCCGTGGTTTTAAAAGCAATTACCCTTGTAGGTCTGATTAATATATTATGTATAAGTGATTTCTTTAAAATCATATTTTTTATCTTTTGTACAACGCTTTGTAATTTGGAAAAGCATTCAATCAAATAATATGAATAAACTTGAAACTTGAATAAAGTGACCCGCAAAGATCGGGAGAAGCCTCGGGTTGCTGATTCCAAGATGGCGGAACCGGCCCTCGTGTCTCCTTCTTCGCCACGCTCTGAGTGGGTGGCAGATATTATTACGGAGGTGCGGGCAGCGATTCAAGACACCCTTACCTCCCAGCTCCAAAAGCTTTCTGATAAACTGGATGGATTGGATGATTCTGTGAGCCATCTAAGAGCGGAGTTTGGCTCCTTTCAGCAAAGGGTGTCTGATTTGGAGGATTCGGCTGGGCAGTTTCGGGAGGCACAGATAGCGGCAGACTCAAAAATACGCCAGCTGGAACTTAAGGTGGAGGATCTGGAGAATCGCTCCAGGCGCAGCAATTTGCGACTTGTTGGCGTTCCCGAGTCGGTGTTGGATGGGCAGCTGCATTCCTTTCTGGAATCCTGGTTGGTGCAGTCTCTTCAGCTTCCTTCGACTGCGGGGCCCCTGCGGATTGAAAGAGCGCATCGTCTGGGAGTTCGCCGCCAGGATGCTACCCGTCCTAGGGTGGTAATCTTCAAGGTGTTGAATTATGCCCACAAGGTGGAGATCCTGCGGGCTATTCGGGCGAAGGGCCCCCTCACCTATGAAAATCAGAAGATTTTGTGTTTCCAGGACTTTTCAGTTCAATTGGCTGCCCGGAGAAAGGAGTTTGCCGCTGTTTGCCGTCAACTCCATGAGCTGCACATCCAGTTCGCGCTTCTCTATCCTGCACGTCTCAAAGTTAAACATGAGGGTCGCTCTCACTTTTTTGAATCCGCGGCCGCTGCCTTGGCTTTTGTGCAACGCCTAGCGGGAGCGGCACATAGCCCTTGACCTTTCTCTTCTTCCTAGTTCCTGGACTGTACTAGGCTGGCTTTCTTGCTGGTTTGCTGCTGCTAGCATGCAGCCTCGGGACTTTGCCATGGGCTGCCGGTGGAGTGGCGTTGCTGGAGTTTTGGGGGATGCTGACATCTTCTCCGCCTGACCCATGTACGCGGACTCCAGCCCTTTGGTTATGTTTCTGCTGTCGTTGTTTGACTGTGTATTGGATTTCATGGCACTGATCCTCCGTTGTGGATAGACTGTTTTCCTGCCATGGTGTGCCTTTTGCTTTTGATGTAGCTTCTCGTTCTGTTCTCTCTCAGAATATTGCGTGTTTATTTTATTTTCTGCTTTGCTGTCTTCTTTGGGTTTTGTATTGGGAGAGTTTTCCCCCACATAGCTGCCTGTTCCTCCTCAGTAATTATTTTATTCTTATTTTATTTGTTGAGTTATTCCTTTAGTTCTATTTTTCCTGTAATTCCTCTTTGTGGGCTGGTGTTTTGTTGACCTGGAAGTTGGGGGTGGGCTCGGGAGGGCTTTTCAGCGTGACTTGTATCTGGATCTCCCAGATCCGTGCATGGGATTTTGGGGGTTGGAGATTGGGAGGATGCTGGGTGGGTGGGGGGGGGGGGGGTTAAGTGGTCTGGGGCTGGGGTTTGTATGTGTGGAGTGTTTGGATGGGTGTACTTGGGTGTGAATGGAGGTGGCTGTGAGACCCGGGGTGCTGGAGTTTGGTTTTGTTTGTTTTTTTTGGACTATGGGTGATCTTTTATTCCGGGAAGGATCCGCTGGCTGGGACGGTTCCCCCGGATGTCTATTCAGCTATCTTTCTTTTTACCTTAGCTTTTCTTACTCATGGTAATTAAGTTTATCTCCTGGAATGTCCATGGTATCACATCTCCTGTTAAACGCCAAAAAATTCTTAGTGCGTTGAATCGACAAAAGGCGGATATAGCATTTTTGCAGGAGACCCACCTCTCTTCTGCGGAACATGTTAAACTCTGCCGTTGGTGGGTGGGCGAGGTTTTGGAGTCTCCGGGTCTGCACCGGAAGGCAGGGGTGGTCATTTTATGTCGCAAGGGTCTGCATCTGACTACCCATAAGGTATGGTCTGACCCGAAGGGGCATATCTGATAGCTAAAGTCACACTTAATAGGCAGGATTTGCTCTTGTGTAATATATATGCTCCTAACACTTGGGATGGGCCCTTTATGCATTCCCTCACCAGACTCCTTCATCAGGATCTCCCAGTGGTGTTGGGGGGGAATTTTAATCAAGTTTTTGATCCCACTATTGACAAGTTCTACTCCCCTTCCTCATGACAGGTATGCCCCGACTAGAGGCCTTCCCTTATTTGCTTCTTCTATGTCTTTGATTGATGTGTGGCGGGTGTTACACCCTGGAGACCGCGAATACACTCATACATCTAGCGCCCATGCAACGCAGTCCCGTATTGATTATTGGTTGCTCACGGACTCCCTGTTTTCGCAGGTGAGCTCGGCGGAGATTGGGGGATATGATGTTTCGGATCATGCTATGATTGTTCTTACTTTAGAGTTTCCTGGAGATGCCCCTGGAGGCTTTCACTGGCGGTTTCCTCTCTCGCTATATTCTGACCAGGAGTTTCATACTTTCTTGGTAGACAAATGGAAGGACTATGCTTTTCATAATGCGTCTCATAGAGGTGACTCACTTCTTTACTGGGAAGCTGCTAAAGTGGTGTTGCGGGGTGAGATCATTGCTTACTCAAGCCGGAAGAAAAAACGGCGCGACCGTCAGGTGCTCCGGTTGGAGCGCCAGGTTCAGGATGACCATCGCCGCTATGGGGCTCATCCCACCGGAATCAATAGAGCGTTATTGCTGGCCTCGCAGTTGTCGTTGCGGGAACTTTTACATGATCGGGCTATGAAATCTTTGGCATATTATAAATTTCAACTGTATTTGCATGCTAATAAGAGCGGTAAGCTTTTGGCCAACTTAATTCGGCGTGCTAAGGGGTTTTCCCCAATTCTACATCTTCGCCGGGCAGATGGTGGTCTGGTCCACAGGGATGAGGATATGGCGGCGGTGTTTCACCATTATTTCCAGGAGTTGTATGCTGCTCCACTGGTTCCTTCATTGGCGGGGGATCTTTATTTGGATCAGGTCTCTCACCCAGTGGTGACTGACGCTCAGAATGCGCGATTGCAGGCTTCTTTTACAGTCGAAGAGCTATCGTTGGTTCTTGGTAGTTCTCCGTTGCAAAAGGCGGCGGGGCCTGATGGCTTTCGCAACGAATTTTACAGACTTCTACTTGCGGACGTGGCCCTGGTTCTGGTTGATGTGTTTAACAGTGCGGTCCGCGATGGGGCTCTCCCGCCTTCTCTTCAGATTGCTCAGATTGTGGTTTTGCTTAAGCCCGGGAAAGACCCGTTAAGGGCCTCCTCGTATCGCCCCATAAGGACAGAGGACAAAGGCACTGGGGGCACTATGGACATGGGAAGGAGGCACTGGGGGCACTAGGAACATGGGAAGGAGGCACTGGGGGCACTAGGGACATAGGAAGGAGGCACTGGGGGCACTAGGGACATGGGAAGGAGGCACTGGGGCACTAGGGACATGGGAAGGAGGCACTGGGGGCACTACGGACACAGGACAGAGGCACTGGGGGCACTATGGACACAGGACAGAGGCACTGGGGGCACTATGGACACGGGAAGGAGGCACTGGGGGCACTAAGGACATAGGAAGGAAGGAGGGAGGGAATAGAAAGGGACAATTGTTGGGCCTGAGTGCAGAAAGAAAGAAATGAAAGAAAAGATACAAAGTCAGAAGGAAACACAACCAGAGACGCATGAAATCACCAGACAGCAAAGGTAGGAAAAATTATTTTATTTTCAAGTGATCAGAATGTGTCAGTTTTAAGAATTTATATCTGCTGTCTATATTTTGCACTATATTTGTCTATTTTTCTATAGTTACTGAGGTGACATTGCATATTTTAAAGTCATTTGCCTTGACATCTTTGAAACCCCCCCAAATGTAAATGATGATTAACATTTTTTCTGTGTATAGTGTGCTTTGTAGTATTTTTTTATTTTTATTTTAAGGTTACCATTATGAATTAATATGAAGATATTATGTGTACATGAATGGAAGAAATTGGGGCGGGGCTAGGGCATGGTTGGGGTGGGGCTAGGGCGAGATTGGGGGCGGGACCGACAATTAATAGATGCCCCCTTTTGATGAAAAAAAAAAATTAATGGTCACATTATGCATACCCGTAATAGGTACATTATCCCAGGACAAGCAGGCAGCATATTCTTAACACATGGGTGACGTCACCGACGGAGCCCTCGGTACGGACCTTTTAACTAGAAGTTTCTAGTTGGCCGCACCGCGCGTGCGCGAGTGCCTTCCCGCCCGACGAAGGAGTGCGTGGTCCCCAGTTTCTTCGTTTCCGCGGAGCGAAGAAGACGCGTGTATTTTTTCAACGGCCGTTGAAATCACTTTTTGCCTTCCCGCTCGCGCTTTTGTTATATATTTTTCTTCCTCTACCTTCGGGTTTCCTTTTTCTTTCAATTGCAAAAAAAAAAAAAAAAAAAACTTTGATTTTTATTGTTTCTTTCGTTTTTGCCCCGGCGGGGCCTGTTGCCATTATACAGGCCTCGGACTTCGATTTTGCGGAGGCTATCTTCCCCTTCATGCCCCCGCAGGTCGGTTTTAAGAAGTGCCAGCGGTGTGCATGCCCGATCTCCGTTTCTGACCCACACAATTGGTGTTTGCAGTGCCTGGGTCCGGAGCATCGGGCAGATTCCTGCACCCGCTGTGCCACTTTACAAAAACGTACACTTAAAAACCGAAGAATCCAGCAAACCCTGCTCTTCGGCTCCGAGTCGGCGATGGATTCATCACCCTCAACGGCGGTACCGCAGAAATCGGCACCGTCCAGCTCGACACCGACCGATCCCGCATCGGCGCCACTGGCGCCAGGTAAGCCGGCTAAGAAGCCTTCCTCTTCCCTCGAGCGCCCTCCAGCTACGGTGACGACACCGTCCATACCGGCATCGCACCGGTCCCGTAAACGCTCCGCCCCGATAACGGTGAGTGCCTCGTCATCGGCCTCCTCATCGCCGGGGCGTGGAGCGGCATCCAAGGAACCGAAGAAAAAGAAAGCGGTTCCGATGCCACCCCTGGATGACCGTATCTCGGCCATTCTGCAAACTCAGCTTCAGGAGCAGTTGAAGAAACAGCTTGAACAACTGCTACCCTCTATCCTGGCACCGCTCCTTCCGGTACCAGACCGGCCCGAGCCCCGCATCGAGCCCCCGGTGTCCACTCCTTCGGTACCGGTAAACACCTCGATGCCGATCCTTTCGGCCCAACAACTTCCTGATGATCCTGTGGTTCATTCTCAACCCACAGTGGATCCTGCTCGGCACCAGGCGGTACGGCACTCTTCTCGGGACCGAGAACGACGCCGATCGTCCTCCCCTGGTGCCGTTTCGGTGCGCTCTGGTAAATCTTTGTCCAAGACTCGCCACACCGCACCCTCCACCCCGGTGTCCCGACACGCACCAGAGGTCAGGGATCCTGATTTATGGGAGGAGACTCCTCTCGGTACCGAGGAGGATCCCTCCTCATCTGATGAGGAACCATCGGCACCTGATGCCACCTCTAAACCTGAGCAGTCCTCTTTTTCTAAATTTCTGAGGGAAATGTCTGCTGCTCTGTCACTTCCCCTTGAATCTGACTCCAAAAAGTCCCAAGCCTTTTTAGAAGCCTTAGACTTTGAGCAACCTCCTAAAGAGTTCCTCAAACTTCCCGTACATGACATCTTACGGGAGACATTCTACAAAAACTTGGAAAATCCCCTCACGGTACCGGGAGCTCCCCGTAAACTGGACAACCTTTACCGTGTCATCCCTATTCCAGGATTCGACAAATCTCAATTGCCCCATGAGTCCCTTCTGGTGGAATCCACCTTAAAAAAGACTCAGGGCTCCAGTGTCTATGCCTCTACCCCTCCTGGCAGAGAAGGTAAGACCATGGACAAGTTTGGCAAGAGGCTTTACCAAAATGCCATGCTTGCCAACAGGGCAAACAACTATTCCTTCCATTTTTCCTTTTATCTCAAACACTTGGTCCAACAGCTGTCTGCCCTCCAGAAGTACCTACCTGAGCGCAAGGTCCCGCTATTCCAGCAGCACATATCTGGCCTTCTCCAAATGCGCAAGTATATGGTCCGCTCGATATACGACTCCTTCGAGCTCACCTCTCGGGCCTCTGCCATGGCTGTAGCCATGCGTCGCTTGGCCTGGCTCAGAGTCTCCGACCTGGACATCAACCACCAGGACCGCCTGGCCAACGCCCCCTGTCTCGGGGATGAGCTTTTTGGAGAGTCACTGGATTCCACCACCCAGAAACTCTCCGCCCATGAGACCAGGTGGGACACCCTGATCAAGCCGAAAAAGAAGGCTCCGCCTGCTCGACCCTATCGGCCTCAATCATCTTACCAGCGGAGGTTCTCAGCCAGGCCACTCAATCCACCTCCCCAACAATCTCGGCGACCCCGTCAACAGCAGCACCATGCCCAGGCTCGGTCTCAGGCCACTCAACCCTCCAAGCCTCCTCAGCCTGCTAAACAATCTCAGCCCTTTTGACTCTTCTCTCCAGGGCATAGCCAGTCATCCACCCTCGCTGCCTCTTCCACAGCCTATCGGGGGTCGTCTCACCATTTTCTCAAGCCGTTGGGAAGTCATCACGTCGGACCAGTGGGTCCTCAACATCATCCGCCACGGCTACTCTCTCAACTTCCAGACTCTGCCTCCGGACAACCTTCCCGTAGAGTCTGCTTCAAACTCATCTCAAACCCCCCTCCTCCTGAGGGAGGTTCAATCCCTCCTCCTTCTCAATGCCATCGAAGAAGTACCTCCAGATCAAAGGGGGCAGGGATTCTACTCCCGCTACTTCCTGGTACCCAAAAAGACGGGAGACCTCCGTCCCATTCTCGATCTCAGGGACCTCAACAAGTGTCTGGTCAAGGAGAAGTTCAGAATGCTCTCCCTTGCCACGCTCTACCCTCTTCTTTCTCAACACGACTGGCTATGTTCCCTGGACCTCAAAGAGGCCTACACTCACATCTCCATCAATCAACATTCTCGCCGCTACCTGCGGTTCCAGGTACTGCACCACCACTATCAGTACAAGGTGCTACCGTTCGGCCTCGCCTCCTCACCCAGGGTCTTCACCAAGTGCCTTATAGTGGTAGCGGCCTTCCTCAGGTCTCACAACCTCCAGGTGTTCCCCTATTTGGACGATTGGTTGGTGAAAGCACCTACGTCTCCACTTGTGCTACAGGCTACTCATCACACCATCTCTCTCCTCCACCTCCTGGGGTTCGAGATCAACTACCCCAAGTCGCATCTGCTTCCCACCCAGCGACTTCAATTCATTGGAGCAGTTCTGGACACCACGCTAATGAGGGCTTTTCTCCCCTCCGATCGCAAGCAGACCCTGCTCCATCTCTGCCGTCAGGTACTCATGCATCCCTCCATTCCTGCTCGACAGATGATGGTCCTCCTGGGTCACATGGCCTCGACAGTGCATGTCCTTCCTCTGGCTCGTCTCCACCTTCGTACACCTCAGTGGACGCTCGCCAACCAGTGGTCACAGACTACGGATCTTCTTTCTCATCCCATCTCTGTGACATCATCTCTTCAGCAATCTCTCCAATGGTGGTTGAACTCCTCAAATCTTTCCAGGGGTCTACTTTTCCATCTGCCCCCCCACTCTATGATCATCACCACAGATGCGTCCCCCTACGCGTGGGGAGCTCACCTGGGAGATCTACGCACCCAGGGACTTTGGACCCCACAGGAGCGTCGTCATCACATCAATTTCCTGGAACTCAGAGCCATGTTCTACGCCCTCAAGGCTTTCCAACATCTTCTCTGTCCTCAAGTCCTCCTCCTATGCACAGACAATCAAGTCGCCATGTACTACATAAACAAGCAAGGCGGCACCGGATCTCGCCCCCTTTGTCTGGAGGCTCTGCGCATCTGGACCTGGGCCACGGACCGCAATCTCTTTCTCAGGGCGGTCTATATCCAGGGCGAACAGAACTCTCTGGCCGACAATCTCAGCCGCATCCTTCAACCTCACGAGTGGACGTTGGACCCTCCGACTCTACTCTCCATCTTTGCTCGATGGGGCACTCCGCAGGTGGACCTCTTTGCAGCACCTCACAACCATCAGCTGCCCCAATTCTGTTCCAGACTCTTCTCTCCTCACCGTCTGACCCCGGATGCATTCCTGCTCGACTGGAGGGATCGGTTCCTCTATGCCTTCCCTCCACTTCCTTTGATGTTGCGGACCTTGTCCAAACTCCGCAAGGACAATGCCACCATGATCCTCATCGCCCCTCGGTGGCCTCGTCAACACTGGTTCTCCCTTCTGCTTCAACTCAGCTCCAGGGAGCCCATTCCTCTTCCTGTGTTTCCTACTCTACTTACACAGCAGAATCAGTCTCTACTACATCCCAACCTGTCTTCCCTCCACCTGACAGCTTGGTTTCTCTCGGGCTGACCTCTCCTGAGAATCTATCTCAACCGGTCCGCCTCATTTTGGACGCCTCCAGGAAACCGGCCACTCTCCAATGTTACCATCAGAAGTGGACCAGATTCTCCTCGTGGTGTCTCCGGCATCATCAAGAACCCACCTCTTTGGCGGTGGAAACTGTCTTGGAATATTTGCTCTCGCTGTCCAACGCTGGCCTCAAAACCACCTCCATCAGAGTCCACCTCAGTGCCATCACTGCGTTTCACGAGCCTATTCTCGGAAAACCCCTCACGGCTCATCCTCTGGTTTCAAGATTTATGAGAGGGCTCTTCAACATCAAACCGCCTCTCAAGCCTCCTCCCGTCATCTGGGACCTGAATGTGGTTCTCTCTGCTCTCATGAAACCTCCGTTTGAGCCTCTTGCCACAGCTTCATTCAGGCTTCTTACATGGAAGGTGCTTTTCCTAATTGCCATCACCTCTGCCAGGAGGGTTAGCGAACTGCATGCACTGGTTGCCGACCCACCGTTCACTGTTTTTCACCATGACAAGGTTGTTCTGCGTACCCACCCTAAATTCCTTCCCAAGGTGGTCTCGGCTTTTCACCTCAACCAGTCCATTGTGCTTCCCGTCTTCTTCCCTAAGCCTCACTCGCATCCTGGAGAACAGGCGTTGCACACGCTGGATTGTAAGCGTGCCCTTGCTTACTACCTTGATCGTACCAGAGCTCACCGAACATCCCCTCAGCTCTTTTTGTCTTTCGATCCCAACCGTTTGGGCCGTCCTGTCTCCAAACGGACACTTTCAAATTGGCTTGCTGCCTGTATTGCCTTCTGTTATGCTCGGGCCGGTCTCTCACTGGAAGGATCTGTCACGGCCCACAGAGTCCGAGCTATGGCTGCTTCTGTGGCTTTCCTCCGTTCCACGCCCATCGAGGAAATCTGCAAGGCGGCCACTTGGTCCTCAGTTCACACGTTCACTACTCACTACTGTCTGGATGCGTTCTCCAGACGGGATGGACACTTCGGCCAATCTGTGTTACAAAATTTATTTTCCTAATGGCCAACCATCCCTCCTCCCTCTTTGTTAGCTTGGAGGTCACCCATGTGTTAAGAATATGCTGCCTGCTTGTCCTGGGATAAAGCACAGTTACTTACCGTAACAGGTGTTATCCAGGGACAGCAGGCAGATATTCTTAAGTCCCACCCACCTCCCCGGGTTGGCTTCTTAGCTGGCTTATCCTAACTGGGGACCACGCACTCCTTCGTCGGGCGGGAAGGCACTCGCGCACGCGCGGTGCGGCCAACTAGAAACTTCTAGTTAAAAGGTCCGTACCGAGGGCTCCGTCGGTGACGTCACCCATGTGTTAAGAATATCTGCCTGCTGTCCCTGGATAACACCTGTTACGGTAAGTAACTGTGCTTTTTCAATCTCTATAGCTCTGTACATATTAACGGACAGGGATGGAACGTTCAAAGGGATTCATTCAGAGAGGAACCTAGTACACATGCTCAGAAACCTTTGTAAAGGTCAATCTGAGCTATTTGATAAGGACCGCTCAATGCCGTCAGCTGTCCACGGAGAACACCTGTTAAGGGTGTGCAATATTCGCTGTAAAGCGTAGAAGAGAGGAAAAGAATAAGCAAAAGTAGGACGAGAATTTAGCAAAAATGGGGAGAGGGAAAATGAACTTATTCTGAGGAAGAGAGATAAGAGGATGGAGGAGGATATTAATGCTCACTTAACACCATGTTTGTGCGCCCATCTACACTATAAACAGGTAAACGACATTTGAGAGAATAGATGGAAATAATGTAGGAGGAAGGAGATTAGAAATGAATAAGACATATGAGAAAGGGGGAATACCGAGAGAGGAAAGATGCAGAAGGGGACAGAGGAAAGGAAAACATTAAAATATCACTATTAAAATAAAAAGCGAACTAAAAAGAGACAATATAAAGGACAACGAAAAACAAACCCCGGAACAGAACAGTAGAGGAAAACGTTCTCTAGAAACTGAAGGCAGAAGTTTTCAGGTGATAAGGACACGCCGTCGTTTACGTCATCAAACAGCGACAGGAAGGCTTTCTTTTCTCCTATATCTGCTCTGGAATTGCCAGGTTTTTATTTTACTGACTACTTCACTCCGCTGCTGGTGTCAGTTATGCGTAAAGTCGTATTAGTCTAGCAGCTGGTACATTGTGTCAGCTCAAATATAGCTGTATCATCTGGAGTTACTTATCGGTTCCAAAAACAGAAAACTTGCTCCTTCTTAATCCTTGTAGACGACCAATGTATATCTATGAATGTAGTTTTTTGCTGGGTGGGGGAATTATCCTATTAGATTAGTTAACCCATGCAAGAATATGCTAATACAAATAGATGCTTGTTCATGAACGCATCCCGTCCTGTTTTTGAGGCAATTATTACAGCGCCAGCTAGTAATTTGCTTTCCGCCCATCAATAGGAAGTAGGAAGAGGGTGACGTCAGAATGCTGCGCGGGAAAGTCACTCGTTCTTCCCCCAAAATGGCGGTAGCCTTGTGTCAATGTTACCGGGTGAGTGAAAGGATTGTGAGATGATAGTTCTGTGCTCCTATTGAAGTTGGGTGGCGGCGCTAAAGTTTAATTGATCCTAATTCCGATAGGTTTTTATTTCTTATACGTTCTCATATGTGATCCTTTTTTTTTTTTTCTAGAGATGTTTATGGGCGTAGAGACATGCACTGCTTGTTACGGGAATACTGCATCGTTCTAGTTATCTGCTGTAATCATAGTTTGGATGTTTCACAATGCTGTTCTCTCCTCCTTTTCATAGGATTTCTTGAGCTCTCTGCGGAATGTTTATCTTTAATACTTCCTCTATTAGCTCTGGTTTACTTAAATTTATAGGTTCTTTCAGAACTCACACATACCTTGAGATTGTGTTTTCTGGTTATTATCAGATATTGACAAAAGTTTAATACTGTACTATTCCTTAGGCGTGGAACAAGACCCGGGATTGAGTGGTGGTTGGTCATTTTTATTTAACTTTGCAATTGGATTATCTGAAGGTAGTTTTTTTATTCATAGTGCTTAAGGTGATGAAGATAATGAAATGTTCAGTACTTTAGAAAAGACTTTCACCACTAGCCCCTTCTCCTCTCTCTCACATGAAGGCCTTAAGTTAATTCAGTGACTATGGAGATATACACGTGCGTGTTTATTTATTGGGCTTTATTTAACCACCTTTATGAAGAGATTTACCCAAGGTGGTGTACAGCAGGTATAAGAACATAAGAATTGCTGATGCTAGGTCAGACCAGTGGTCTATCGCGCCCAGCAGTCCGCTCCTGCGGCGGCCCCTAGGTTAAGGACCTGAGCCCTAACTGAGTCTAGCCTTACCTGCGTACATTCTGGTCTAGCAGGAACTTGTCTAACTTTGTCTTGAATCCCTGAAGGGTTTTCCACCACTCTCTGGGTGAAAAAGAAGTTCCTTACGTTTGTACAAAATCTATCCCCTTTAAACTTTAGAGAGTGCCTTCTCGTTCTCCCTACCTTGGAGAGGGTGAACAACCTGTCTTTATCTACTAAGTCTATTCCCTTCATTATCTTGAATGTTTCAATCATGTCCTCTCTCGGTCTCCTCTTTTCAAGGGAGAAGAGGTCCAGTTTCTCTAATCTCTCGCTGTACGACAACTCCTCCAGCTCCTAAACCATTTTAGTCGCTCTTCTCTGGACTCTTTCGAGTAGTACCATGTCCTTTTTCAAGTACGGCGACCAGTGCTGGACGCAGTATTCCAGGTGGGGGATCTCACCATGGCCCGGTAAAGCAGCATGATAACCTTCTCCGATCTGTTTGTGATCCCCTTCTTAATAATTCCTAGCATTCTGTTCACCCTATCCACCTTAATCACCAGATCTAGCTGCAACTGACACTTTTCTGTTTCTAAACCCTAAAAAGAATTTGAAAGGGTGACAGTTTTCAAGTGATTCCAGAGGTGATTCAGCAGCAGAGCCGTATTTCAGTGACCAGACAGCAGAGTATTTTTTGGAAGGGTTACAGAAACTTCAAACATTAAGTCCCAAGTGTGTTACTTAGGGGTAAATATTTGAAATAACTTGTAAGTTTCATGACTCCACATTATTCCCTTCTTGGTTGGGCTGAGAACTTTTTGCACCCACTTGTAACATACAAACATAGAACATAGAAACATGAAGGTAGATAAAGGCCAAATGGTCTGCCCATAAGCAGCATCTACTATCTCCTCCTGTCCCATGCTTACTTAACTCAAACACAGTCTTTCTCTCCATCACTTCTACTGGGAGACTCCATGCATCTTTACCCTTTCTGTAAAAAAAAGTATTTTTATACATCACTCCTAAGCCTATCACCTCTTAACTTCATCCGATGCCCTCTCATTTTGGAGCTCCCTTTCAAATGAAAGATTTGCCTCACACACATTTATGCCACGTAGGTATTTAAACATCTCTATCATATCTCCGCTCTCCAACCTTTCCTCCAGTGTGTGCCTTAGATTTGAAAAGGCTAGGAAACAGCTATGAGAGGTGTTATCATTTTCTGGTTGGGGCACACTGAAAATGCCCACGTTTGCTTCATGGTGCTCTTAATCTTGCTTGATAGAACTTCACAAGTAAAATGTATCTAGTTTCTGCAAGATACTCATACCAGTGTATTGCAAACTGTGTGCTGCGGCAGATTCCAGGTGTGTTGCGAGATGCTGGCGAGGAGGAGAGGCACCAGTTGACTGCCTACAAGATGTGCTTCTCATGGCGAGAGGCATGTTCTGTAAGCAGTCAACTGGCGCCAGCGCCTCTCCTTCTCTACAAGCGTCTCTTTTTTTTTTTTGGTATCATTCCCCTACTGGCGGCTGAGGGCCTTCGCCCATATGCAAACATCAGCGTGATGACGTGACGCATACGCGTGACAACATCACATTGACATTCTCGCATTTCTGGATGCCCTTTAGTCGCAGCACAGGGTTTAGTGTGCTGCGACTTCCAGAAATTTGTGAGATACTGTCTAATACCATAAGAAATATTGCAACTAGTTTAAAGGATGCATGTAAGGCCGGGTAGTCTACTTCTCACTGCCAGGATAGGAGCTGAGCACAGTTTGGTGCTGCAAACTTATGCAGTACTAGATCTTGATGTTGAACCAGCCTTGAATTTTCAGTTGTCATTACTGTAAAACCTTGGTTTGCGAGCATAATTAGTTCCAGAAGCATGCTTGTAATCCAAAGCACTTGTATATCAAAGCGAATTTCCCCATAGGAAATAATGGAAACTCAGATGATTCATTCCACAACCCAAAAACTTTAATACAAAATACTATACGCTTGTATTGCAAGACCTCGCTCATTTAGAACCTTGAGTACACTCCTGCAGCATCATAGAGAGAAGAACCATCGACTCAGTTGTGATGATATGATGCATGTTCTAGGAACCCCCGCAAATACGTTTTTTAGGCAGGGGAGACAGGAGAGGGAAGCTGGAGTGCCGGTGAGTGAAGAAAATCACTCACGGTATGCTCCAACCGCCTCTTCCTGTACTAAAGTCGGGCCTCACCAATCAGGAGCTGCTTTGACAAGCAGCTCCTAATTAGTGAGGCTCGACTTTAGTACAAGAAGAGGCAGACGGAGCATACAGTGAGTGATTTTCCTTTACTCACCGGCGCTCCGGCTGTCCTCTCCTGCCTTTCTTGCTGACCTCTCCTGCCTCCCCTTCATGGTCGGAAAATACCACAAATGACCAGGACCACGAATTCGCGGGGAAGCACTGTATACTGTATGTACTCGTATTGCAAGACTCTGCTTGTTTAGAACAGTCACTACACTCTTGCAGTGTCGGAGAGAGAAAAACCATCGGCTCAGTTGTGATGTGTTGTAATGTATATACTGTACTTGTATTGCAAGACATTGCTTGTATATCAAGTTAAAATTTAATAAAATGTTTTGCTTGTCTTGCAAAACACTTGCAAACCAAGTTACTTGCAATCCAAGGTTTTACTATACTTCACTAATATCTGTTCTCCCATTATTAGGTAATGCCATTCATTATTTTGAAGTTTGAGCAATTAGTGACCTCCGATCTATGTAAGCAACTCTCTGGGGAACCATATATGTGATTTTAACACTTTTTTTTATTTTTTCCATCCTAGAAACACCTGGCAAGTAATATCCGGTTTATAGCTGCAAAATATCCAATCACAGTATTTGGCAATGGTAGTGTATTCAGGATGTGTAGGTTGACTGTGGAATTGCATCAGGTAAGCTACAGTATTTGTACACCAATAAGCAAAATGATCTGTAATTGTAAGACCGATGGAGCAGCTATGTAAACTTCCTCACTTTGACCATAGTAATGTTCTTTTCTGTGGTTTGAAACTGTCCAATTTAAAATGCTTACAGAATTTACAAAATACTGCTGTTTAAATTGCTTTAAAGAAGGAGCAGATCCAAAAAAATCCTTTATTTCTAAATTCCCAACAACATTCTTTCTGTTACGTCCCTTCCGGATTCCATACGCTAGGTGTTCAATCCCAACCTGCAGTCCGGATGTTGCAGAAATGTATATCTTTACTGAACACATGCTGCACTCCCCCCCCCCCCCATGTGAGAATCGTTTTCAATTTCTGCAAACAGTCCGAGCAGAAGTCTTTTGCTATTGCTTTGCTTCTGTTTCTTATTTTTTCACTTAAACTTTGTTTCTCGGTGCTTCAGTGCCTTGAGACCTCTCCCTGATGGTCCGCTGTCGGAGAAAAGGATGCAGTCCTGCACTCCTGGACTGCAACTTCACAGAGAAACTCTGGTGGATCTGTGAAGCCAGCCTGCTGTGTGCCACCTTCAGGAAATACCCAGAGTTCCTTCCCATGGAGTTTGCTGGCCGTGGACCCTGCTGCAGGTTTCTAGCACAGACTGAGTGCTTCTGGACAGAAACCCACCTGGGTTTCAATGCACAGACTGCCTTTCCCGCCCCAAACTGCGTAGCAGAGAATCCGTGGGGACGGAGGGTGTAGTCGGTCTCTGGCTGGCTGGCAGTCTGAAGATCTTCATTTCTGTGCATTTGGAGCTGTTTCTGAGGCAGAAAGTCCTTTTTTTCTCCACTCGGCTGCTTTACAAATGCTGACAAGCAAAGGCACTACAGAGACTGTGAGTACCTCCATTTTTTCCTGTGGGAACTTCGGGAGTGCTTTTCTCACAGGGGGTGCTAGGAATTGGGTGGAGCCGGAGCAGGCTCCCAGTTAGGTAATCCTGGTTTTCCTTCAGAGTTTAATCAGCAGTCTGGCAATGGCTTTTCTGCACATTCAGATTGCAGGTTTTGCATGTTTTCGAGCATGCAGAGGAGGTAGTTTGCTTACTGCTCTTTCAGATCTGACCAGGTGTATGAGGGGGATGCTTTGTCCATATCCTCCCTTGTGTCTTTTTTTCCTTTCGTGGCCTCTTGATATCATTTTACAGGGCCTTGATGAGGCTCCCTTTGAACCACTATAGGATGTATTTCTTCTGGGTCTGACGATCACAACAGGTTTTCTGGTCACTGTTGTCTCAGCACAGTATATTTTGGACTTTCTGCTCTTTTATGCAGAGAATCTTTTTTTCCATATTACAGATGTGGGTGTTTTTCTTCCATACTGTACGTTCCTTCTTGCTAAAGGTGGTCTTGGCTTTCCAAGTCAATCGAGAGGTTAGATTGCCAGCTTTTCATTAGACAGGTTTGAAACGTGAAGATCAGATCTTCCACAAATTAGATATCCGGAGGATCTTGCTCCTTTATTTGAAAAAGATAAATTGAGCTCTGGGCTGTCTGATCACTTTTTTGTTCTAACTGCTGCGCTTCACCATGATAGGCCGGCGTCCAATTCCTCGATCGCTCGATGGATTCAAAGGACCATTTCCGCAACTTACATCACCCGTGGCAAGCAGCTGCCAATTTGACTTACAGTACTCTTGGCAAGAAATGTGGCTGAGTCGTGGGTGGAATCTCACGTGATTCATCCTGATGAAATTTGCAGGATGGCTACTTGGTCAAACACAGCAGAGACAGCTGGAATTGACAACCAAATAAACCTTTATACTACATATAGCGATAGCCAGTGAACCTTCAATCAAAGAACATTGATAGGAGTCCATAACTCCTTAATCTGTTGTTCCTCAGGTCTGAAAACAGTGGCAAGTCCAGAAATCCTGAGTCTGTTGCTCCACAGGTCAGAGAACAGTGATAAGTTTAAAGAAAACTTCCAACTTCAGTATTGGACTTCTCTGATGTTAGTTTGGCATAATACGTAGCTGCTTCTTTCCAAACACTGGTCCTGCAGGAGTTCTTCTAACAGGCTGCTCAAGTTTCTGGCCAACCTAAAAGTTAAATCAAAAGAAAATGAAAAAAAACCCCATTTCCTTTTAAACCCTTTTGGGTTTACCTCCATCAGTGCCTTTTAATAGCTTCAAGTGACCTAATTCTCTCTCTCTGGCTTCCTTTCTGTTCCTTGCCCTGCCTTTTATGTTTTCCATGGGCTGCTTCTTAGTCTCCTCTCCTCCCTTCCCCCGCCCCTGGAGCAAAGTACAGTTGAATCTTGGTTGTCAAACAACTCATCTTGAACAAATTTGTTCCAGAACAAAAATTGTTCCAGTTTCCAAGAGTCTTGGTTCCTGTTCCCGAACAGGCAAACTGGCAACCACGTGCTCTGTAGGCTGAAATGTATGATGGGAGAGTGGCTGTAGCCTCCACTTAGTCCACACTCCTGCTCAAATTTATAGTTTTTTCTTGATTTTCTTTGTTATTAAATAAGCCACAGGCTGAAGAAAGATAGTGATAGAAGCAAAGTGAAAAGAAAAGTTGTTAGAACAACGATAGAGGTGAAAAAAATTATCATATCCAAACATAAAAATGATGTTTGTGTGTCGAATCTTGCTATGCAGTTCGGTATGGTGAAATCAATGATTTTTACTATACTCAAAAATAAAGAGGTGATCGAGGGAGCTGATGTTACAAAAGGAGTGAAAGTTCTTACTAAACAAAGATCACAGATGATTGAAAGTTCTTACTAAACAAAGATCACAGATTATTGAAGAAGTGGAAAGATTGTTGCCGATTTGTATAAACAAGAAACAGCTGATAATGCAGAGGCTATAATTTGTGAAAAAGCGAGGCGATTACAAGAAGACTTGTTAAAGAAAACCCCTGGTACGAGTGCTGATACTGATGTGTTCAAAGCTTAGTAGAGGGTGGTTTGAGAAATTTAAGAGGAGAAGTGGCATACATAGTGTGGTTAGGCATGAGGAGGCTGCAAGTTCGAACTAGAGGTCTGCACGGGAACGGGGATCGCGGGAATCCCGTGGGTCCTGTGGGGGTCCCACAGGAATCCCTCCCTAATCCACAGGACTTCCACGGGGACCCCTCTCTGGCCCACGGGACTCCCACGGCGACCCCCTGCTAGCCAACATGACTCCATGGGGATGGAAGGCTTTGGAAGTAGGGTTCGTCTATATAATATAATGGACACGTCAGCCTTAGTAAAAGAGGGGGTTTACAAGTTAATTACCTGAACAGAAAACAAAAAAAGGGTTCCACCAAAGAGATTCCACAAGGAAAACAGCAGCGCAAACACAAAAGAAACTGGAATTGATGATCCTGTCAGAAGTAATTGCTGCTTTTTATGGGGATGGGCGGGGGTGGAGGTAATTCCTTGCGGGGATGGGTGAGGACGGAGAGGATCCTGGCGGGGACGGGCGGGGATGGGTGGGATTTCTGTCCCCGTGCAACTCTAGTTCGAACCAAGAAACTGCTGAGAAATAAGTGCAAGAATTTAGTGACTATGTAAAGGCTGAGTGTTTTCTTCCTCAGTAAGTGTTCAACTGTGATAAAACCAGCCTATTTTGGAAAAAATTGCCGTAGAGGACCTACAACTACATTACTCAGGAGAAAAAAATATTGCCAGGACACAAGCCAGTGAAGGACAGGCTGACTCTCTCTTTTGTTATGTGGAAATGCAAGTGGGGACTTCAGGTTCAAGCCATTGCTTGTGTACCACTCTGAGAATCTGAGGGTGTTTAAGAAAAATAACATGATGAAAAGTAAATTGTCTTATATAGAGGGCTAATAGTAAGACTTGGGTAACCAGGATTAGAAAAGGGCCTAACAGTGGTGTCTCTCAAGACTGTACAGGTGGTGGGCCTCTTATTCTTCCGGGCTCAAAGGGGAAAACAATCTGGCATATTACCCTGATATGACCCAGTTCTTGATGGGAGTGCTCAGGTTGCGTCCTTCAATATGCAGGTCTTTTCCATCCAGGAATCTTAATATCATTCTGAAGGGCATGTCCAAGACTCCATATTTGCTTCTCCATGAGGTGTCTTTTCTGGACCTCACGGTGAAGACTGTATTCCTGGTGATGAAAGTCTCCGCAAGTCGGATATCAGAATTGCAGGCTCTTTCTTGCAAAAGAGCCCTACTACTACTACTCACTTATATAGTGCCGAAAGGTGTACACAGCACTGTACATTTTGACATTTATAGACATTCCCTGTTCGAAAGAGCTTACAATCTAACTTGGACAAACAAGACATGACATAGGGTTGGGGATGCAGAACCCAAGATGAGAGGAGTTAGGAATTGAAAGCACTCTCGAAGAGGTGGGCTTTTAACTGGACCTTGAATACTGCCAGAGATGGAGCCTGCCATAGGGATTTGGGCAGCTTGTTCCAAGCATATGGCACAGCAAGGTAGAAGAGACGGATTTACCAACTGAGCGGAGCTCACAGTGGGGAACAAAGAGGGAGATAAGTGAAGCGAGATAATGAGGGGCAGCTGAGTGAGTGTGTTTGTAGGTCATCAAGAAGAGTTTGGATTGTATTCTGAAACGGATGGAAAGCCAATGAAGTGACTTTAGGATAGGGGTAACGTGAGTATAGTGGCCTTCTTGGAATATGAGTCATGCAGCCGAATTCTTGATGGATTGGAGGGGAGTGAGATGGCTAAGCAGAAGGCCTGAGAGTAGCGAGTTGCAGTAGTCTAAGTGCAAGGTGATGAGGACATGGATAAGTATTTTGGTAGTGTGCTCAGAGAGGAAGGGTTGGAGTTTGGTAATAATACAGAGTAAGAAGCAGCATGTTTTAGCGATATGTTGTATCTGGGTGGTGAAGGAGAGAGAGGAGTCAAAGGTGACCCCAAGATTACAAGCAGACCAAACAGGAAGGATGAGAGTGTTATCCACAGAGACAGAGAATGAGGGAAGTGGAGAGGTGGATTTAGATGGGAAGATGGAACATCTCTGTTGTAGCCAAATTCAATTTTAGATGGCGGTGAGACATCCAGGTGGCAATGTCAGACAGGCAGGCTGAGACTCTGGTCTGGGTTTCTGTAAATCTGGGAGTCATCAGCATAGAGGTGATACTGGAAGCTGTGGGAGAAGATCAGTGTTCCAAGTGATCAAGTGTAGATTGAGAAAAGGAGTGGTCCCAGGACAGAGCCTTGAGGTACACCAATCAATAGTGGGAATTGCATACACTGAAGGTGTGATGGGAGAGATAGGAAGAAAACCAGGAGAGGGCAGAACTCTGGAAACCCAATAAGGACAGCATATCAAAAAGTAGGCGATGATCCACAGTATCAAAGGTGGCAGACAAATCAAGAAGGATGAGGACAGAGTAGAGGCCTTTGGATCTGGCCTGACTGAAGCAGATCCAGAATAGCATGAGATGAGAGGAAGTCCTGGCAATAGCAGTGAACAGCACGTTCAAGTAATTTGGATAAAAAAGGGAGGAGGGAGATGGGAGCGATAGTTGGAGGGACACATGGGATCCAGTGAAGATTTCTTGAGATGGGGATGACAACGGCATGTTTGAAGGCATCAGGGACAGTTGCAGTGGAGAGTGATAGGTTGAGGATGTGGCAGATAGGAGGGATGACAGAGGGCAAGATAGCACCGAGTAGGTGAGCTGTTTTAAGGATCTCAGAGGCTGAGATTTCCTACTGAGGTTGTGTCAGCTTTTCATATCAACCAAGAGGTTAGTTTACCTATTTTTTATCCTACTGGTTTGAAGAAGCAAGATGAGATATTGCAGAGCCTAGATGTGCGAAGAGTTCTACTCCACTGTCTAGAAAGGACAAATGAGTCTCATCTTTCCGTTCATTTTTTTTGTGCTAACTACTAGTCAGTTCAGACTAGGCAGACCTTCTTCCAAGGCTTCTATTACCAGATGGATTCACATGGCAATTTTGTTATTGTACATTGGCTGTAGCAAAAAGCTGCCTATTTCTGTAGCCGTCTATTTCTGTCAAAGCTCTTTCGACCAGAAGCCTAGAGGAGCTGCTGCTCGACACCAACCAGTTGCGGGAGGTGCCCAAACCCCCTGCAAATAGGAAAGATGGCCCTGAATGCCAGCGGCAGCCCTGCTGTAGGCTTAAAGTTCTTCAAAGATGCAACAGGAGAGAGATTTGTGGTTTAAAAGAAAGGGGGGCAAGGAGAGACAAAGAAAGAAAGGGGAGGCAGGGAGAGACAAAGAAAGAAAGGGGAGGCAGAGAGAGACAAAGAAAGAAAGAAAGAGGGGGGACATGGAGAGAGAGAGAAAGAAAGAGGGGGGACATGGAGAGAGAGAAGGAAAGAGGGGGAACAGGGAGAGAGAAAGAACAGATGCACAGTCGGAAGGAAGTGCAACCAGAGACTCACCAGACAACAAAAAGGTAGGAAAAATTATTTTATTTTAAATTTAGTGATCAAAATGTGTCACTTTTGAGAATTTATATCTGCTGTCTATATTTTGCACTATATTTAATGGGATCCGGGAAGGATCCAGGATCCGAGGGTCCTGTCCCGTTTTGAGGAAAAAAAATAAATGGTCACGTTAGTTATACTCCACTGGTGAAGGAGGAGGAACTAAAAGATACAATTGACACCCTTCTGTAAGTGGTTCGTGAGCATGGATTGATACCTAATGTATGCAGTCCTAATGAATAGAAACAAGATTATCCAGGTAAGAAACTAATCTTTCATTTGTCAATTTAAGCCAGTTATAGAATAGAACAGTGGATTATTGTATCACAACTACTTAGCAGTGTGTGTCTCATGGCTACTGTGCAGTAGATTATTTATTTATTTATTAATATCTCTTGGGACTTCCAATCTTGTCCTGGGGAACCCTATAGATAGGGCTTAAGTGAATATGCAGGAGAAAATTTGCATATCTCTGAGATTCAGTATGTGTATATTTGTAGTAAATGTCCTGTAAACCTGCCTGGCTGAGGAGTCCCACTCCTAACTCTTTGAGACCCTTGCTACCTTATAGTTTTTGGTAAAGAACTCATTAACTGTTGCCTCTAAGTGGATCATCTGTGGGTTTGTTTGTTTTTTTTCTTTCCCTCCAGTTCCGATGTTATGCATCTGAAGGAAGGAAAGGATTTCTCTCAGGGTTTCTGGATAACATTAAGCAGGAGCTGTCTAAGAATAAAGAGATGAAAGAAAGCATAAAAAAATTTAGAGAAGAAGCAAAAAAGCTGGAGGAATCTGACGCTTTGCAGCAAGCTCGGAGAAAATATGTAAGTGTACTATTAACTGTGTGTGCTATTTTTTATATAGTGCCTTTTGTGGACATCTTGTGGTATTCTGCTCCCTGTGTCTGCTGGAATTTGGTTGTAGAAAGTTGGCCAGGAACATAGTCAAATAGTGACTGTACTGAGGGACTGAAGTGGAAAGTTTTACCCAAAGTGTTAACACATGATCGAAAGTTTAGTCACATTATTTCCCTTATCCCTAATCTTTTTGGTATTCTAGTGTAATGTGTTTAGTTGCCCTGAGTGCTAGGGTTATGCATCTGAATACAGGTTTTCTTCTGCAAGCAAGTTGTTCAAATGTTTTTCTAATCTGCTCTGTGGTTTTATTATTTCTGGGTTTTTACCTGTCATTTTAAGTTTGAGGCTCGGTGCTTAGAGGTTTCCTCTGTAGGACCTCTGCCTGGTAGAAGACACAGCCTCACGCAGTGGAATTCTGCTGTTAGCCCTCAGGAACACCTGTCTAGCCAGCTTGCTATAATATTTTTGGAGCTCGGGGGCCATCCCCTGAGTAGCTACTCGTCTTACCAGTATTTTTCCCCAAGCCCCACTCTCACCCCGGAGAGACGGCGCTACACACGCTTGACTGTAAGAGAGCGTTGGCCTTTTACCTCCAACGCACTCAGTCTCATCGGAGAGTCCCACAATTGTTTTTGTCCTTCGACCCTAATCGGCTGGATCGCCCAGTTTCCAAGCGCACCTTGTCCAAATGGTTGGCTGCTTGTATTTCTTTTTGCTACGCTCAGGTTGGTCTCGCGCTGCATGGTCGAGTAACGGGACATAAAGTCCGAGCGATGGCAGCCTCCGTAGCCTTCCTCTGGTCCACACCCATTGAGGAAATCTGCAAGGCTGCCACGTGGTCTTCAGTTCATACTTTCACCTCCCACTACTGCCTGGATACATTGTCCAGGAGCGATGGCCGTTTTGGCCAATCGGTTTTGCGTAATCTATTTGCTTAAATTGCCAACTTCCCTCCATCCCTTTCAGATAGCTTGGAGGTCACCCACATGTGAGAATATCATGCCTGCTTGTCCTGGGATAAAGCACAGTTACTTACCGTAACAGGTGTTATCCAGGGACAGCAGGCATATATTCTCACAACCCGCCCGCCTCCCCGAGGTTGGCTTCTTTGCTGGTTAAGTGAACTGGAGACCACGAGGGGGAGATGCGCCCTCTGATGGAGCAGGAAGGCACGCATGCGTGGAGCAGCAGAGCAAACTTTAAATCTTCAATCAAGTTTGCTTGAAAAAGCTGTCCGCATCGGGGCTCCGTAGATGACGTCACCCATATGTGAGAATATATAAGAACATAAGAACATAAGCAATGCCTCTGCTGGGTCAGACCTGAGGTCCATCATGCCCAGCAGTCCGCTCACGCGGCGGCCCAACAGGTCCAGGACCTGTGCAGTAATCCTCTATTTATACCCCTCTATCCCCTTTTCCAGCAGGAAATTGTCCAATCCTTTCTTAAACCCCTGTACTGTACTCTGCCCTATTACTCCCTCTGGAAGTGCATTCCAGGTGTCCACCACTCGTTGGGTAAAGAAGAACTTCCTAGCATTCGTTTTAAATCTGTCCCCTTTCAACTTTTCCAAGTGTCCTCTTGTTCTTTTATTTTTCGAAAGTTTGAAGAATCTGTCCTTCTCTACTCTCTCTATGCTATTCATGATCTTATAAGTCTCTATCATATCCCCTCTAAGTCTCCTCTTCTCCAGGGAAAAGAGACCCAGTTTCTCCAATCTCTCAGCGTATGAGAGGTTTTCCATCCCTTTTATCAAGCGTGTCGCTCTCCTCTGAACCCTCTCGAGTAACGCCATATTCTTCCTAAGGTACGGAGACCAATATTGGACGCAGTATTCCAGATGCGGGCGCACCATCGCCCGATACAATGGCAGGATAACTTCTTTTGTCCTTGTTGTAATACCCTTCTTGATTATGCCTAGCATTCTATTTGCTTTCTTAGCGGCTGTTGCGCACTGTGCCGTCGGCTTAATTGTTATGTCCACCATTACCCCCAAGTCCCTTTCTTGGTTGCTCTCATTCAATAATATCCCTCCCATCGTATAGTTGTACCTCGGGTTTCTGTTTCCAACATGCAATACTTTATATTTCTCAACGTTGAACTTCATCTGCCATCTCGCCGCCCATTCCCCCAATTTGTTCAAGTCCCTTTGCAATTCTTCGCATTCCTCTTTAGTCCCAGCTCCACTAAATAGTTTTGTATCGTCCGCAAATTTTATTATCTCACACTTCGTGCCTGTTTCTAGATCATTTATGAATATATTAAAAAGCAGCGGCCCGAGCACTGAGCCCTGCGGAACACCACTCGTGACCCCCATCCAGTCCGAGTAGTGGCCCTTCACCCCTACCCTCTGTTTCCTACCCGCCAACCAGTTTCTGATCCATCTATGTACGTCTCCGTCCACTCCATGGTTCTTCAGTTTCCAGAGTAGACGTTCGTGAGGCACCTTGTCAAAGGCTTTTTGGAAATCAAGGTATATGATGTCTATGGGGTCTCCTCTGTCCATCCGTTTGTTAATTCCTTCGAAGAAGTGCAATAAGTTCGTTAGGCACGATCTCCCCCTGCAGAAACCATGTTGGGTTGTTTTCAAAAGTTTGTTTCTTTCCAGATGTTCATCGATGTGTTCTTTAATCAGTGCTTCCGTCAGTTTCCCCGGAACCGAGGTCAAACTCACTGGTCTGTAGTTTCCCGGGTCACCTCTTGATCCCTTTTTAAAGATGGGCGTGACATTGGCTATCTTCCAATCCTCCGGGATCATGCCTGTTTTCAAGGATAGGTTGCAAATTTGCTGCAGTAGTTCCGCTATCTCCTCCTTTAATTCCTTCAGAACCCTGGGATGGATTCCGTCCGGACCCGGGGATTTGTCAGTTTTAAGTTTTTCTATCTGCCTGTGTACATCATCAAGGCTCACTTCCATGGATGTTAATTTTTCTGCTTGATTTCCATTGAAGATTTGTTCAGGTTCCGGTATGTTGGTTGTGTCTTCGTTTGTAAATACAGACGAGAAGAACATGTTGAGTCTTTCTGCGACTTCTTTCTCCTCCTTCACCGCTCCCTTCCTGTCTCCTTCGTCCAGCGGTCCTACCTCCTCCCTAGCTGGCTGTTTCCCTTTAACATATCTGAAGAACGGTTTGAAATTTCGTGCCTCCCTGGCTAGCCTCTCTTCATACTCTCTTTTGGCTTTTCGAACCACACGGTGACATTCTTTTTGATACTTCCTGTGCTCCTTCCGGTTCCCTTCAGTTTTGTCCTTTTTCCATTCCCTGAATGAATTTTTCTTATTGCCTATCGCTTCCTTCACTATTTTAGTCATCCATACTGGGTCTTTTGTTCGACCCTTTTTGCACCCCTTTCTGAATCTGGGGATGTGCAGATTTTGTGCCTCGCTCACTGTGTCTTTGAAAAAAGACCAGGCATGTTCTACTGTTTGCCATTTTTTGGAAGTGTTCCTAAGTTTCTTCCTTACCATTTCCCTCATTGCTTCATAGTTTCCTTTCCTGAAGTTGAAAGATGTCGCTATGGTTCTCTTTCCGTTCGGTATGCCTACTTCAACCTTGAACTTGATCATATTATGATCACTGTTTCCCAACGGTCCCACTACTTCCACTTCCTTTGCAGGTCCCCTTAGTCCATTTAGGATTAAATCCAGAGTGGCATTTCCTCTCGTCGGTTCTCTAACAAGCTGCTCCATGAAGCAATCTTGTATAGCCTCCAGGAATTCTGTCTCCCTAGCGCATCTTGAGCTTCCAAGACTCCAGTCTATCCCAGGATAGTTGAAGTCTCCCATAACAACTGTGTAACCGCTTTTGCATTCTCGCTTCATCTCGGCATCCATTTCTTTATCGCTATCTCCGGTTTGCCCGGGTGGATGATAGTATAGGCCCATCTTTATTTCATGCCCTTTCCTACCCGGTATTTTAACCCATAGCGATTCCAGTTTGTTGATCATCTCCGCTGTGTCCATTCTTGTTGATTGTATGCTTTCTTTTACGTATAGGGCTATTCCTCCTCCTTTCTGACCTGACCTATCCCGGCGATAGAGCTTGTACCCCGGCAGTGCTGTATCCTATTTGTTTTCCTCATTCCACCACGTTTCAGAGATTCCAATGATGTCTATGTCCTCTGCATTGGCCATGGCTTCTAGCTCCCCCATTTTGTTTCTTAAACTCCTTGCATTAGTATATATGCAGTTTAGATCCTGGCATTTTGTCGTCTTCATTTCTTTTCCCTGTGCTTCAGTCTTTGGTGTCTTCTCTTTTGCTACAATCTTTCTAACCTCTTCTTCTGGGTTAGTTGACTCCTGTAATTTGTCTCTTGTTTCTTCCCTGCCTTTTTTCCCCTCAGTATCTTCACGGGATACCTTCTTCCGAATCATCGACGCTAGGTCGACTGTCGGCTTTCCCCTTTCTCTTAGTTTAAAGCCTGTTCTATTCATCTCTTGACGTTGTTTGCTAGAAGTCTTGTTCCCGCCGCGCTCAGGTGCAGTCCATCTCTCCTGTAGAGCTTGCTCTTGCCCCAGAACGTTGTCCAGTTTCTCACGAAGAGGAATCCTTCTTCCTCACACCATCTCCTCATCCACGCATTTATTGATTGTAGTTCTTCCTGCC
Source organism: Geotrypetes seraphini (assembly GCF_902459505.1). Classification (NCBI taxonomy): domain Eukaryota; kingdom Metazoa; phylum Chordata; class Amphibia; order Gymnophiona; family Dermophiidae; genus Geotrypetes; species Geotrypetes seraphini. The sequence continues at coordinate 88,248,118 of NC_047091.1, read as the reverse complement.
TTTTCACATCTGCCCTCGGTACCGGTAGGATCTCTGAGAATACTATCTTCTTGGCCCTCATCTTCAGCTTCCTTCCCAGAATCTTGAACTGTTCTATCAGCGTGCCTCTTCTGTAGTCTCTCCTGCTGACATCATTCGTCCCAATGTGGATCATTACTGCGGTCTCTTCCGTCTCCGCTCCATCCAGGATCATCCCAATTTTGTCCACGATGTCCTTGGTTCTCGCTACTGGGAGGCAGGTCACCAGTCGATCCTCTCTCCCTCCTGCTATGTGGCTGTCCACATGCCTCGGTATCGAGTCTCCCACCAGGATCGTTGACTTTCCCTTCTTCAATTTTCGTTTCGGTCTCAGGTCAATGTCCTCAGCGTGCTTCACTCTCTCTTCTTCTGGGCATCGACTAGCCAATTCTTCCCCCTCGTGCGGTATTCTTCTGTGGGTGTCTTCTATGAGGTCACCTGCTTCTTGCTCCCCCTTCCAAGTTGGTGTTGGTGTAACTTCATCTCTCCTCTGGAGTTCGTTCTCTTCCACCCTCCTCCTGTATGCTTCCTCAATGAATTCCTCGAGTTCCCTGACTTCCTTCTCGATGTGTCTCTCACTCTTGAAGTCTTCAAATACCCTGGTAGGGTCCTCTGTGGTGTGCATTCCTTCTAGCTCCTGTATCTTGTCCTCAAGTCGCTTGACTTCTTTCCTCAAGCTTTTCAGCTCCTGACACCGACTGCATACGTATGACTGTCTCCCCGAGGGGAGGTAGTCATACATATGACAGTCCGTGCAGAACACTGGAAAGCTCATCTTCTGGTTACCTTCTGCTTCCATCGGGGTTACTACTTTAAGAAAACAGTTAAGTTTACGTGTTCCTTCTGTGCCTGCTGCCTTTGCACAACCTTGCCTAACTTTTGCTTGTGTGTGGTTGTTCCTTCTATATCTGCTTTTTGCCTTGATGCCTTCTTATGTGTGCTGTCCTTTCTCTTCCTTACCTTACTGCTGCTTGAATGTGTTAGTCCCTTCTGCTCCTGCTTATTCTTACTTTCTGTGCTTGCCGCTTCTTTACCTTTCAGTCCTTCCCTGTGCTCTTGGGTGTAGTGACTTGGCCCTTCTTGAGGCCCTTCGCAAAGGCGCTCTCGCTAAGGCGAGCGCCTTTGCCGCGCGCCTAACGGCTGCGCGCCATTGGCTCCACCCCCTTTTATGAGGGAGTTCGGTTTCTGACTCTCCGACGCGGTGGGGGTGGGCGGAGCTAACTCTCGCCCTGCCCCTAGCCTCCTGCTCTTCTCTGTCTCCCTCCTCTGCCTTAAAACAGCTTTAAAACTGCTTTTCTCCCTTTCTCCTGCTGACTCTCTTGCCTTCCTCTTTGCTTCTGCTGCTCCTCCTGCCTGCTGTCCCTGGATAACACCTGTTACGGTAAGTAACTGTGCTTTCCTTTTTTTTGGCCTCAGTTTTCCGTATCTTAGCATTCCTCCAGAGGGGCAAGGATAAAGATTTGGCACTTGGTTCACTGAAAGTTGAGGTAGTGGCATTAGCCTGCTTCCAAGGTCGAGTGCAATGGTCTTCCTTAGCTTCTCACCCAGATGTTGTGCAGTTCTTGAAAGGGGTGGGTCGCATTCAACCCCCTATCTGCCAGATTTGTCCTGAGTGGAATCTCAATTTGGTATTGCTGACCTTACAGAAGGCTCCCTTTTGAGGGAGGCTTCACTAATCTCGCAACTAGGCTACTTCAAGCCCCCGCCCATCACAACCCACCAAAGAGGCCATCAGTTAGACCTAGTGACATTCTCCGCCAAAGAACCATCCACCCCTAAATTTTACTGGAAACATGACATCTGGACAGACTCCATATGGTCCGACCACAAACTATGCCACTTCTCCATCCAATGCCAACAAAAAGCCACTAAAAACAGAATATCAAAAAACACCAAAACTCATTCCACTAGAGGTAAAATCGACCCGGTTGAATTCTGGCCCCTCTACGAATCTCTCTCTAATCTAAACGTAGAAACGGACCAAATCATGACCTCATGGATCAAAGACAGCACAAATATCTTAGATGAAATTGCCCCCTTAAAAACTCGCAGAATTAGATCTCCAATCCTGGACGGATGGTTTGATTCAGAGTTACTACAGGCAAAAAGAGACCTAAGAAGATCAGAAAGACAATGGATTAAATCTGGTGCCCAAGAACACAGCTACATGGAGACTTAAACTAAAAAAACTACAAAAACCTCACCAAGGCCAAACGAAAAAATTTCTATGCCCACAAAATTGGAAATGTCACAAACAGCTGCACCCTGTTCAAACTGGTCAACGACCTCTACAACCTTAACTCTCACCGACACCTGCGTTAACGAATCCACTTTAACCGCCAACTCCCTTGCAGACTTCTTTAACACAAAGATACAAAAACTAAGATCATCGTTATCTGCCCCAGCCAACCCCCACGGGGACTTCCCAATCCTTATAAACTCAGACAGGCCCAAACCAGACCCAGGATCCAGAACAGACCTAAGCTGGAATCAATTCACAACTATCGACTGGTCAACTTTCAACACATACTTTAACAAATATTCCAATTCCTTCTGCAGACTGGATACCTGCCCCCCTAACGTTATGAAAACTGCTCCAATCCATTTTAAAGCCAATATGTTAGCATGGGTAAACCTACTTTTAACCACGGGCAGTTTCCCAGCAGAACAAGGCCACATTTCAATAACTCCCATCATCAAAAACAAGAAAGAACCATCAAGCACCCCATCCAACTACAGACCTATCGCAAGCATCCCGCTATTCACCAAAATAGCAGAAGGGGTGGTAAACGCCGAACTTACCACATACCTAGAAAAATTCGACATCCTAAATGACTACCAATCAGGCTTTCGCTCCAATCACAGCACCGAAACCATCATAGCCTCCCTCCTAGACCACATACACACACTCTTCAGCCTGGGATCCAGTGCCCTGATTTTACAACTGGACCTGAGCAGTGCTTTCGATCTAGTCGACCACAACATTCTCCTAGACTGCCTTGCCTACATTGGCATCTCCGGCCAGGTCCTTAACTGGTTCAACGGGTTCCTACGGAACAGATCTTACAGAGTATTTAAAAACGATTCTCTCTCCTACTCCTGGGAAAACTCCTGTGGTGTTCCCCCCTGTCCCCCACCCTGTTCAATATCTACCTCACCTCCCTAGGAAACCTCCTGCAAAGCCTCAAGCTAAAATTATTTATCTACGCGGATGACATTACCATAGTCATCCCTCTAACCAGTTTCACTCAAGAACTCCTTAACTCCCTCACAAGCATACTTAGTCAGATAGAACTCTGGATGCTATCCTACAGATTAAAACTAAACCCAGACAAAACAAAATTCTTCCTAGCAACCCCCAAAGACAAAATCAAAGACACCACAATTCAAGTAAATGGATCCACATTCCCCCTTGAACAAACTTTAAAAGTACTGGGTGTAACACTGGACAAACATCTATCCCTCGAGAAACACACTGATATCACAGTTAGGAAATGTATCTCAACACTATGGAAACTCCGCACCATAAAAAAAATACTTCGACGACACTTCATTCCGCCTCTTAGTACAATCCTCCATCCTCAGCATACTGGACTACTGCAACATCATCTAATTGAGCTCCACAAAGAAAACCATCAGGAGACTAAGGATGATCCAGAACACCGCTGTCCGCCTCATATTTGACCTGAAAAAATGGGACCATATCACCCCTTTCTACCACAAACTCCACTGGCTCCCTCTAGAATCCAGAATCATGTTCAAATTCACCTGTTTTTGCTACAAAACATTATTTGGTTTATCCCCAAGCTATATAACCCCCCACTTTGCCCTTAACCACAACTATAAGAACTCCCGTAAAATTCAACTCTTCGCCTTCCTCTCCCTAAAACTATGCCACTCAAAAAAATTCCTCGACAAAACCTATGCCTTCCAAGCCGCCAAACTAAACCCTTGGCTAGCCCAAATGGTCCTCAAGGCCTACAACTACCTCGACTTTAGAAAACTACTCAAAACTCACCTAGACCAAGACCCGTAATCCCCTTTTCTATCCTCCTCCCTCCTTCTTCTCTCCTTGCTGTTCGCAACTCTACGATCAATTTGATATGTAACCACTTGTAACTACTATCTCCATGTTGTTTGCAACTCTATGATCAATTTGATATGTAACCACTTGTAATCTCTGTCTAACTAATGTGAACCGCCTAGAACTCTTCGGGGTATGGCGGTATACAAAAATAAAGTTATTATTATTAAAAGACTTTGCACTGAAGACTGTCTGTCTTTCTTTCTGGTGGCTATTACCTCAGCTTGTAAGGTTTCAGGTATTCAGGTGTTGTCTTGCTGAGACCCCTTCTTGCGGTTTACTGAGGCGGGAGTGCTGTTACGTCTCGTTCTGTCCTTCCTTCCTAAGGTGGTCTTGGCATTCCACCGTAGCCAGGTGGTGGAGCTTTTCCCTTTTCTGGGGGGAGGATGCATGTGCCCAGTTTGAGAGCCTACGGCTACTGAATGTACGTCGGGTGCTCTATTGTTATTTGGAGGTTACCAATGAATTTAGTTGTTTGGATCAATTGTTTGGGAGGTTGCAGACAAGGGTTGGTGGCTAAGCCCACTCCAACGAGATGGCTGAAAGAAGCGATTGCCTCAGCATATTTTCTGTCCGGGAAGTAGCCCCCAACTCTCTTGCAGACTCATTTGACCAGGCACATTGTTTCCTGGGCAGAGTCGGCCCTTTTGTTGCTGGCAGATATCTGTAAAGTGGCTACGAGGCTATCTCTGTATTCCTTTGTTAAGCATTACTGGGTAGACATGGTGGCACGCTCTGACACTAGGTTTGGGGTGTCAGTTTTGCAGGCAGCGACAACTTTGACCTTCTTGTGATAAGGTCTTCTTTTGAACATCCCACTGTTCTGGAATAGTGGGAAGGACGTTATGGAGGGAGAAATTAGATTTTACCTGATAATTTTCTTTCCATTAGTCCATCACATTATTCCGGAAACTCTCCTCCTTATGATCGCTACTGTGGAGCCTTGGGGCGGCCTCGCTGGGCATTTCTCCTTAGCCCTTGGAGCTAGTCTACTTCCATATTCAGAAGGAAAAAAAGGATTAAAAGTAAAGAAGTCACATTTTCGGTATATATGTTAGTGGGTCGCTAGGCTCTGGTTTCCTTATTTTGCTCTTCTTGTCTATGTTAATATTGAGGGTTAGCTAGGTCCTATATCTTACAGCTCTTGTACATTTTATCTCCACCTTGTATCTTGTACGTATCTGTCCCACTGGTCTGGAATAGTATGAAGGACTAATGGAAAGAAAATTATCAGGTAAGACATAATTTCTCCATATGTATAGCATGAAAATATATGGGGAGACAATTTTCAAAGCCATTTCTGAGGGTAAAATAGCACTTTACTCATGGAAATGGGCTTTGAAAAATGCCACTTCTAAAAGTTTTATTCCATAGCTCATGTACTTCAATCTGCATTGTAGTCTCAACAGGCCATCTTTAACGCTGCTCGCTAATTAGAGTCCAAGAGCAGAGTGGATGTCCTTTGACACTAGGCACTGATGATTGCTTGAATGTAGGATTCAGACTGGAAAGTTGCATCTGCTCTAGCAAATTTTACCACTTGGTAATAAGATGAGACATGACAGGATCTAAAAATCACTGCCACTGTAACATGTGGAGATTTTTTTGCCTTTAGCTATAAGCTGATTTTTCTTTGTTTTGCAGAAGTCCATTGAGTCTGAAACTGTAAAGACCTCGGAAGTGCTAAGAAAGAAACTTGAGGAGTTAAGCGGTACAGTCAAAGAGGTGTCCTTCCTCGTATTCATTCTCAAGAATTGTAAAGCATCTTGTCCAGGTTAAAAATGTGTTGGGTCCTAAAATACACTCTGAAAAGAGGGTCTTTTTATTAAAAATAAAATTAAATGGCACATTGGTAGAGTGACAAAAAGTTATATTCCTTGTATTCCAAGAGAGGGTACTTGAAGTTATTGCAGAATATATTATTGGTCCTGTTAGAATGAGTCAGGACAAATAAAAAGACAGAACACCACCTCGCCTTAGAGTACAGATAGTCGGACAAAAAAGACACCTTCCTTGCCTTTTTTTTGTCTTAACAGAATGAGTCAGGAGCCAGAGCACAGAGACCCTGATGCAGTTAGATACAGCAGTCCAAAACAAGGCAAAACGAGCAGGATTTCCCTTATCTAGAACAGTATTAACAAACAAGAATTGAAGACCATTATGGTTAGGTCTAGTTTTGTACAATTTCATAGAAAAATCCATGTGTGTCTAAAAGCATAATTAGCGAGGCTACAGCCCTGGCTGCTGTTTGTCCCTGCAATTTTTATATACATGCATAGTGAAATAAAACAACAAAAAAAGAAGCATGCTTTTTGTAAGAGTAACTTTGGGTCAGGAAGAGCCAAGTACTCTGGCTGAATATTTGTGAGGAGGTTTCCTTAGGACATTTAAATGATCAAACCTGTTTCCTTTGATATTTCTATTTACAAACCAAACATTTTGAGAATATCGGTTGAACAGACACATCTAGAGCACTTGTTTTCTCTTTGCTCCTTTCTTGTGCTTCCAGCTCCAATCAGAACAGGTTCCTGTTTGGTTATGGCACTACAAGTCTTCCTTCCTTAGTGTCCCTCTAGAGCAGTGGTCTCAAACTCAAACCCTTTGCAGGGCCACATTTTGGATTTGTAGGTACTTGGAGGGCCTCAGACAAAATAGTTACTGTATTATTAAAGAAATGACAATTTTGCATGAGGTAAAACTCTTTATAGTTTATAAATCTTTCCTTTTGGCTAAGTCTGAATAATAATATTGTAATTTATAGCTAAAGAGACATATGATCAAGAAACTGTTTTATTTTACTTTTGTGATTATGATAAACATATCTCGGGCCTCAAAATAGTACCTGGTGGCTGCATGTGGTCCCCGGGATGCGAGTTTGAGACCACTGCTCTAGAGTCTCTAGACCGGAATAGATGGGTATTATGCAGTCCTACCAGCAGATGGAGATTGAGAGCCATTAAGCTTTGACTTAACCTATAAGTACACTGTGCAGTCACCTGGAAGCCAGCCCCACCTCAGCAAATGGTAGATGTGGTAAGTCTGCAGTCTCTTTGAGGTTTTGGTTCCTGGAGGTGAAAATCTCTTATTGACTTTGTTTTATGGAAATGTTAACTCCCTCTCTCCTTTGTTTTACTGGCTGCTGGACTGAGACTGAGGCCCATGGGGGGGGGGTCTCTTGAGTGGCCGAGTTCTTCCCCCTTCTCCATCCTAGATCCTTTTCTTTGGGTTTTGGAATGGTTTTAAAAACAAAAAAGCCTTGGCTGGTTTGTTCTATTTGTAAACAGAGGTCAGTCTGTAGAGCCTGAGGAGTCTGCCTGCTATATAGCCAAATGAGCAATTGAAAAAATAAAATAATAATAAAAATACAGTGGTGCCTCACACAACGAACTTAATTCGTTCCAGGAGCAAGTTTGTTATGCGAAAAGTTCGTTATGTGAAACGCGTTTTCCCATAACAATACATGTTAAAAAAAATAATTCGTTCTGTAGCATAAAATATGCTAAGATGACATAAAAAAAGATAAATTTTTGGTTATTATTTTTATTTAGATACATCTAAAAACATAATTGTTTTTTAAAACAACACACATTTTTTAAATTTAAAGACAGACTAAGTAGAGTCTAATTTTACAGTGAGAGGGCAGAGTCTCAGCGGCAAAAACTGGGACTTAACTGTTCATTTTTTTTTTTTTCTACCGTGTTTCCCCGATGATAAGGCAGGGCCATCAAATAAGACAGCCCCCCCTTTTTAGAAAAAAATGTAAAATAAGGCACCCCCCCGCAAATAAGCCACCCACCGATACCTGCGCTTACCCGAATCGGGTGGTACGGTGGGTGACTCCGTGTGGTCCCTGGCACCCCCGACACGATCGGGGCAAGAGGGAGCTCAAGCCCTCTTGCCCCCCCGACTCCCCGACACGATCGGGGCAAGAGGGAGCTCAAGCCCTCTTGCCCCCCCCGACTCCCCGACACGATCGGGGCAAGAGGGAGCTCAAGCCCTCTTGCCCCCCCCGACTCCCCGACACGATCGGGGCAAGAGGGAGCTCAAGCCCTCTTGCCCCCCCGACTCCCCGACAATATCGGGCCAGGAGGGAGCCCAAGTCCTCCTGGCCACGGCGACCCCCTACCCCCACCCCGCACTACATTACGGGCAGGAGGGATCCCAGGCCCTCCTGCCCTTGATGCAAACCCCCCTCCCCCCACCGACCGCCCCCCCCAAGAACCTCCGACCGCCCCCCCAGCCGACCCGCGACCCCCCTGGCCGACCCCCACGACACCCCCAACCCCCTTCCCCGTACCTTTCTGTAGTTGGCCGGACAGACGGGAGCCAAACCCGCCTGTCCGGCAGGCAGCCATCGACGGAATGAGGCCGGATTGGCCCATCCGTCCCAAAGCTCCGCCTACTGGTGGGGCCTAAGGCGCCTGGGCCAATCAGAATAGGCCCGGGAGCCTTAGGTCCCTCCTGGGGGCAGGGCCTGAGGCACATGGGCCCAACCCGACCATGTGCCTCAGGCCCTGCCCCCAGGAGGGACCTAAGGCTCCCGGGCCTATTCTGATTGGCCCAGGCGCCTTAGGCCCCACCAGTAGGCGGAGCTTTGGGACGGATGGGCCAATCCGGCCTCATTCCGTCGTTGGCTGCCTGCCGGACAGGCGGGTTTGGCTCCCGTCTGTCCGGCCAACTACAGAAAGGTACGGGGAAGGGGGTTGGGGGTGTCGTGGGGGTCGGCCAGGGGGGTCGCGGGTCGGCTGGGGGGGCGGTCGGAGGTTCTTGGGGGGGGGGCGGTCGTTGGGGGGAGGGGGGGTTTGCGTCGAGGGCAGGAGGGCCTGGGATCCCTCCTGCCCGTAATGTAGTGCAGGGTGGGGTTAGGGGGTCGCCGTGGCCAGGAGGACTTGGGCTCCCTCCTGGCCCGATATTGTGTGGGGAGTTGGGGAATCGGCGGGGCAAGAGGGCTTGGGCTCCTTTTTGCCCCGATCGTGTCGGGGAGTCGGGGGGGCAAGAGGGAACCAGGCGGAGAGAGGGCAGTTAAGCGCAGTGCCTGCGCGGAAGGATGCAGCTCGGGCGACTTCGTTGTGTGAAACGAAGTTCGTTGTACGGATCAAGACATAAAGTTCGTTGTGCGCAGCGTTCGCTGTGCGAGGCGTCCGTTATGCGAGGCACCACTGTACATTGACTAGAGGGAACTAGTTATTCTTTCAATCTGCTCCTCACAGCTGCCAGTCTCTACTTTCAGTATCTGGCGCTGGTTTTCTTCTCTCTTTGGGGCATCCCTTTCTGTGCCAGAAGGAAGATGAGCTTGCAGCGCCAGAAGCACTGCAAGGTTTGCTAGCATTGAGCTCTGGATGCTGCTGGGATCTACACTTTATGTGCTAGCCGCGACTCTTGGCCCTTCCATCATTGGCCTCGGTGTCCAAAAAAGTGCCTTTGAGTACCTTGTGTGGAGACTCGGCAGGTGTGTGTACTGAGAAGGAGTGAACTTTGATGACGGCTTCCATTTTGGTGGGAACCGCTATTGTCGGATCCTGTTTCCCTGCCAGCTGTTGTCTTTTTGCCTTGGGGATGGATCCCCACTCCCCGTTATTGTTTTGGTCATGTACAGAACCTTTTGTCTGCACCAAATAATTTTCTGAAAACTAAGGCAGTCCTGGCCTCTTGTTCTCCTTTCTCTATCTTTGTGAAATTAAGGTTTAGATTTTAGAAAGATTCCTTTTCCCCTTACTGTGACCTGCAAATGCACTGAGGTCTATTTTAAAGTTTTCTTGCTTTAGCTGCATAATTTATTTTGTTTCCTTTGTTGCTTCGAGTCGGTGTTTTTTTCCAAACTAGACAGTTTTCTTATAAAATGTAAATACATGTAAATTAACCACACAAAAAAAAGGCTATGATAGATTCGAATCCATAAATACTGACCTAGTTAAAACCTTTTTGCTGAACTAGCTCATGGTCACCAAACATCCCGGGCTGTCGGGTTGGGGGGCTCGGTGCCTTCCATCCTCAGCTCCAGGAGTCTGGTCTTAAGAGGCGACTCATAAGAACATAAGCAATGCCTCTGCTGGGTCAGACCTGAGGTCCATCGTGCCCAGCAGTCCGCTCACGCAGCGGCCCAACTGGTCCAGGACCTGTGCAGTAATCCTCTATCTATACTCCTCTATCCCCTTTTCCAGCAGGAAATTGTCCAATCTTTTCTTGAACCCCCAGTACCGTACTCTGCCCTATTACGCTCTCTGGAAGCACATTCCAGGTGTCCACCACACCACATGGTCAATCAGTATTATGATGGGGGTATTTCTCTACAGCCTGGGCAGTAGGTGATGTACTCAGTTGGCGGGTAAAGTTGTGGTTCTACTTCAATGGGTGGACCCTCATCTTCCTCTTCTGTTGGCAGATCATTTTACGGGTCAGGAACAAAGTTTGGATAGACTTTCTCTCTGCAAAATCTGAGCATGGCCCATTTATTGTATGTTATAGTGTACAGCTCTAGAAAGTGTAAATGTTAGTAATAGTGAAATCTTCTACATCCTGGATATTGAGAATTTTGGCTTAGGCGTTCCAGCTCTTTGTATGGAAGTGAGATCTCCTGGAACTAGACCTCATGGCCTCGTCAAGAAATTCTAAGCTTCCTAGCTTCTTCAGCGGGCACAGGGAGTGGGAGTCAGAGGGGGTAGCAGCGTGGCTTCTTTCTCGCCTCTGGTGTCTCTTTTTTCAGTGTTTTCCCCTGGCTGATGATGGCTTGGCAGAAAGTGCATTTGCCTGCTTCTCAGTCTACTGGTTCCAGGATGCAAGATCGCCTTTTGAAGAAACTTGATGTGCGCAGAATGCTTCTTCACTACCTGGAGGTCACTAACAAATTTAATCTATCTGACTGTGCTGACTCATTCTGTTAAACTTGGGTGCTCCTGCATCCAAGACTACAATTTCCAGATGGATCCGTAGGGCCATTTTGTCAGCCTCCTGTTTCTGTTAGAGTACATTCTACCAGAAGTGTGGCTTCTTTGTGAGCTGGAGCTCGAGCTATCTGCCCTGAGGAGATGTGCAGGGCGGCAACATGGTCTTCTCTACATATGTTTGTCAAGTTTTGTTGGTGAGACAGGACTCTGCCTTTAGGTCCTTGGTCTTATGGGCTGGCGCAGCAAACCCTCTCTAGCTGTTTGGGGACTGCTTTTGTACGTGTTATCTGTCTAGAATGTCTCCCCTATTGCACTGGAAAAAGATTATGTGCTTTCCCTGGTAAGCTCTTTTCCAGTAGATAGGCGAGATATTCTAGACTCCCACCCTGTTTTTCTTACACCTGCTTACTGCTTTTCCAAGTTGTTTCTTGGATGCCTATCAGCCCTTAGGGCTGTGGGAGTAGTTTCTGAGCTCCTTTGAGACCTTTGTAAGCTGTTTGCTATTGATGTTCTAATGTTATTTCCTGAGCAGAACGGTTCTTGCTGAACTTCATTGCCATAGGTGTCTCTACTTCATGTTTATTTAGTGGCTCTTGATGCTTGGGTACTAACTGTAGGTGGAGCTAAGGAGCCCAGTGAAGTACAGCTAAGGCACAAAGAAAAATCCAGAGTGATTCCTTCTGCAGATGGCATGTGGCCAGGGGGACACTACCCATCTGTCTAGAATGTCTCACCTATCTACTGGAAAATAGCTTACCAGGTTAAGTACATAATCTCTTTATTTAAGTTACGATGCTGGTCTCCTACTTTGCTTCTGTATGGAGGTCATCAAGTGGTCACTTATGTAGTCAGGGATGCCCTACGGAGGGTTGTCCAAACTATTCTGAAATTGACCAGGTCAGGCAGCAGCAGCTCAGGTGCCTTGAGTTTTTTTTGAGAGGTGTTTGGCTGCTCTTTTCCTTGGAGGGACATCTGCTTGGCTATTTAGTAACTGGCTTCCAGGGGACTGTACAGTCCACTTATAGGTTAAGTCAAAGCTCAGTGGTTCTCACTCTGTCTGGTCGTAGGAGTTGGTCATAGGAGTGCATAATACCCATCTGGGCCAGTCTAGAGGGACTAAAGCAAATTAGCAGGTAAGACCTAATTTCTCCTTCACAACTATCCAGGACTTTTTATCCTATTTTTTTAATCCTCCTCTCAACTCAGTTCAGCCCTCACAAGCTGTGGGTCCCTGGAGCCTGGCTTGCGTGGGGCCTACATCTGGCCATTGATTTGGTGGTGTTAAGGAAAAACCTGAGATTTTCTGCTTAGGAGCTGTGAATGCTGCCTCTGCAGAGCTGACCCAGGAATCAAACCTGGATTGTCAGCATGTTGGCGGCAATCCTTGCTAGCCCTTATCTCTTCATTTATCCTTGCCCTTTCTTTGCAGGGTTTGGATGAAGTCAGTAAGAGTGATATTGGCAGAAAAATAAAGGAAGGAGTGGAAGAAGCAGCAAAAACAGCAAAGCAGTCAGCAGAGTCTGTCTCCAAAGGCGGGGAGAAACTTGGCAAGTCTGCAGCCTTCAAAGCCATTTCACAGGTAAATAGCACTGTGGGCTCTGAGTCTTCCAGTGCCATGTGCTGTGATCGATGGCATCGGTTTTTAACTGCGTTCTAACCGTATACAAAACTCAGCTGTAAAATCCAGCACTAAATGAACAGGACAAATAAAACAATGTTTTGCGTGTCCTGTTCTCTGGATTTTTTGTTTTTAAGTGGCCTATTACTGTGAAGTGGGAAAGCTTCTACCAAATGTGCCGATATTTAAGAAAAAATGTACTTCTTTGGACAAGACTGAATTGCAGAAATAATAATAATAATAATTTTATTCTTTTATACCGCCAAAGCCATAATAGTTCAAGGTGGTTTACAATAAGAGGTGCTGGACAATCAGAGAAATAGTCACAATATAGAGTTGTCAGATACATGCATACAGAATAGAAGAAGTAAAAGCTATAGAATTTTTAGGTTACAAATCGATTGAACAATTTTGTTTTTACTGATTTTCTAAAACTAAAATAGAATGAGGAATGCATGATAATGTTACCCAGCCATTCGTTCCATTTACCTGCCTGGAAAGCGAGAGTTCTGTCCAGGAATCTTTTATAATGGCAGGTCTTTATTGTTGGATAGGTGAAATAGAGCTATCCAAATTAAATTGAGAGACCAAGTACATAGGGGCCAGACCAAATATTGATTTAAAGCAAAGACAGAAAAATTTGAACAAACCTCTTGCTTCCAGAGACAGCCAGTGAAGTTTTTGATAATAGGGACTTATGTGTTCTCATGATTCACTGTATCTCCGCTGCATATTGTGACAATTAATTCTCTGTATCTTCGCTGTATATGTACATTCTCTTGCATTGTGAACCGCTCTGAACTATTTTGTGGTATTTGCGGTATACAAAAATAAAGTTATTATTATTATTATTTTTAACCCAAAAATCAGTCGAACTGCCGAATTTTGAATAACTCGGAGTCTTTAAAGGGTTGTTTTTTTTTTTTAAGGTTCCCAAATAAATGATGTTACAATAGTCAAGCATGCTTAAAATGGAAGATTGAACCAATAAGTGGAACGATGCTGCATCAGCCACATAATAGATGCAATTTTATAAATAAAGTAAGGTTTAACCTGGTACCTTGCATGAAATTTTATAGAAAGATGTACATCCTTGTCTTCATGCTGATAGTTCTGCTGCTACTTCTCACTTTTGTAGTGCTACTCGATGTGCACAGCACTATACAGATACCCATTAGAGAGAATTCCTTCCCCATAGAGCTTACAGTGGAGACAACACACACGCAAAGCCTGTGATAGAATGGGACAGACTTTGAGGTCAGCCTTGAAAAAGTAGAATTTTAGGTGGGGCTTAAATATGGCTGGAAGGAGACACATTGTAGCAGAATAGATAGTGCAGCTTAGGGAGAAGGAGTGATGGAGAAGGACATGGACATAGATAACAGCAGCTTGCCCAATGAACCTGGTGAGATGTATGTAGAAGATCACTGTATAGAATAACTGGAAATAAAGCCAAGCACCAAGGTCTGTGCCATGTTGCTGCACAGCTTTTGAGGAAGTCTCCAGTGATTTAATTTTACAGTGCCTGCTTTGACAAAAGAAAAACAGTAGGCCTGCCCAACTGAGTCTGCATCTGCTTCACCGGACACGGGGGTCAGACAGCTGACCGATATCAACTGGAGGTTGATCCCTACTCTGGACGAAAGTATCCGTCGGACTTGAAACAGTAATGGGAGGTAACTCCTGGGTTTCAGAGGGATAGTAGCCAGTGATTTGGGAGCTCCTCTACCACAACCGCAATCTTAGCTCCTCCAGCAAGAGAAATGTTAAATGGTATATGAAAGAAGTTTTGCAAATACCTGAAGAGATTTCCACCTATACAATGTATTTATTTACCCTCTACTAAGAAAGAAATGATTCCTGCACAAGGGGACTATAAAATAATCAGGGATTCTCGCTCAGTAGTAATGTTGTTCTACCACTGGGCAGCAGAGGGTGCTGGCCCAGTAGTGCAGAAAATAGAGTTCCTAGGATGCACTGGGCTCAGCGGTCCTAATGAGTCACAGGAGTGGTTCTCAGGTAGGGAGGAGAATATATGCATGAGCCTGAGATTAGTTCAGGAAGGTCCCTGAGCGAGAGAGGTGAACTCTTGATTTTTTTTTTTCCTTAGACATCAGCTGAGGCCAGAGCTGTACAAAAATGACTGTTGCCTGTACTGCTTGGCTGAGGTAAGCCAAGCTAACTTTCTGTAAAGTGTGAGGCAAACTAAAAAGAATAAAGGCCTAGATTCACTAAACCTCCAAACCGTGTGCGATCCGTTTCTGTTTGCATGCCGGCCGATGAATTCACTAAAGGCCTGCATGCAAATGGGGGACGATCGATTGCACGCCCCCTACCCATGGCCAGAATCACTAGAGAGCGATCCCCACTCATGTGCACACCCTGACAGTAGTGACAGGAGAAGCAGCCTCCTGTCACTGCTGTTAGGGCTCAGCCTCGATCTCTCCTACCTGCCCTGCTCTGCCCAGATCTCTCTTGCCTGCTCCTGGACTCTCCTACTCTCTGCTGCCGTTGCCTGCAGTGCAAGCCCGTGGTTTTAAAGCAGGCCTGCACTGCGGGGAACGGCGGCAGAGAGTATGAGAGTCCGGCGAGCAGGCAAGAGAGATCGAGGCAGAGCAGGGCAGGCAGGAGAGCCTACACCAGCCCCACCCACCGGCCCAACACACCGGCCCTGCCCGACACCCCCCCCCCCCCCCCGAGGCCCCGATCTCTCCTTCGCTCTCCCTCGGCAAGGCACAGCCCTTGCCTCCGGCACGGCCATGCCCCTCCCAGCACCAAAACGTTGGGAGCAGGAGGGGTGCCCGGACCCTCCTGCTCCTAGATATCCCAGCCCCTGGCCCAGGCAGTTGGGCCCGTCCCACCCACCCCTGTACCTTTGAAATAGTTGGGAGCAGGAGGAGTGCCCGGTCCCTCCTGCTCCTTGCGACAAGGCTTCCATCTTCGGGAGCAGGAGGGGTGCCCGGACCCTCCTGCTCTTATGCCAATCTTCGGGAGCAGAAGGAAAGTCCTCCTGTTCCTGCTCCTCCCAGGCTTCTCCTAGGGAGGCGCCCGAGGCACCTCAGCCAATCAGTACCTTAGTCCCCTCCCCGTGCATCAGATGATACGCCAGGGCGGAGCCTAAGGCCGCTATTGCGCAGCAGCGGCCGGGGGAGCAGGAACAGGAGGACTTTCCTCCTGCTCCCAAAGATTGGCGTAGGAGCAGGAGGGACCGGGCACCCCTCCTGCTCCCAACTATTTTAAAGGTACCGGGGTGGGTGGGCTGGGCCTGACCGCCTTGGCCGACCAGGGGTGGGCGGCCTAGGAGCAGGAGGGACTGAGTACCCGTCCTGCTCCCAACGTTTTGGTGCCGGAGGGGGGAGGGCCGTGCCGTGCCGGTCGTAGGGAGGGAGGGCGAGGGCCGTGGAGGTGGGGGGGGGTGGCCGTGCTTGGGGGGGCACATTTTCTTCAGGGAGGAGCGCGTTTGTTTGTGGGGGGTACACTTTTTTTGACAGGCCTGCCTGTCTTATTTTATTATTATTTTTTTTTATGGAGCAGATATTTTGCATGTGTAACACGCAAAATATCTGTGCCATGGAAAAAATGACTTAAGACAGGCAAGCCTATCAGAAAACCTGCAGACCTGACGGTAACTCAGTTACCGACGGGTCTGCAGAAGTCAGGTTTGCTAATAGTAAAACCCGATTCAAAATAGCCAAGCAATTGTTAGTGAATCAATCGCTTAGCTATTTTGCATGGGAGGATCGCTACAGACTTTAGTGAATAGGGTTGGAGGGAAATTTGGTCGCAAAGGGCTCGCAAACCGATCGGTACACGATCGGTTTGCTTAGTGAATTTGAGCCAAAGTGTTTTGTTCATATGAGACTGTGTTGTGTCCTAACCTCTCCTCTCCAGTACATGTACTTCCTTATCACAGGAACTCAGATCCAGATGTTTGTTTATTAGTACTTATAGACCGCCCTTCACAATAACAGCAGAGCTGTTTACAAATTTAAAAACAAACCAAAAAAGAAAGGAACTACATTTTCAAAAGGAAAGATAAATTTAAATATAAAAGTAAAATAAAAAAGCTGCAGTCAGGTAAAAAAAAAAAAAAGATATTGATGTTTTAAATGTTTCTGAAATTTTGGAGACTTCAGGGTCTGAGTTGGTGACTCTCACAACTGGTTGCAGTCTTACTCTTTGCACTATCTTCAGATCAGGATTGGATGCTACACATGTGTTTTTTAAGAAAAGGGACTCTCTTTTTGAGATCCCGGTACGGGATGTATATCCATACTAGGTTAGACCAGTGATTCATCTAGCTCAGTATCCTGCTTCCAGCAATGGCCACTCCAGATTACAAGTATCTGACAGAAACCCAAATACAGTGTTCCCCCAGTTGTTTGCAGTCCCGGTCATTCGCGGTATTTTCCGACTGCTAACCGCCGACAAGGAAAGGACAGCTGGAGAGGCAGGAGAAAGCAGCTGGAGCGCAGTCGAGTGAAGGAAATCACTTGCTGTATGCTCTGACCGCCTCTTCCTGCACTAAGTCGGGCCTTACCAATCAGGAACTGCTTTGCCCGCGCTCTGGCTGCTCTCTCCTGCCTCTCACGCTGCCCTCTCCAGTCTCCCCCACGAAAAACCGTATTCGCAGTTTTTCAAGATTCGCGGGGGTTCCTGGAATGGAACCCCCGTGAATATCGAGGGAGTACTGTAATAGCAACATTCCATGCTACCTATCCAAGGGCTTTCTTACTAGCAGACTATGGACTTTCTTCAGTATGCCAGTATTTAATCATGAAGCAGCGGAATCTGTGTAGAGTGCCAGATTCAATTCAGGTCACCTTGTTGGGCAGATTTGATGGACTGTGCTGTTCTTTATTTGCCAACATTTACTATGTTACTATGTGAATATTGTCAAATCTTGTTCCTGAAACTTAAAAATGGTAGATAAGGAAAACTGAGCTGCCTGCTGCAAAATATTTGCAAAGAGGAATCTGTGTGAAAGACTACTCTCCAAATATCATTTCATGATACTTCAGTAGAGGAAACCTTGTCAGAGGGAGAGTCTCCTGCAGTAGGCTTCTATTTTGAAATAGGAAATGGCATAGGAGCAAAGTTCTGTTCCTTTACAGAGGATGAGTCAACAGACAGTGGAGGGGGCCAGCACACCCTTATTAGAATGACTAAAACTTGTGGCAAAGAAGGAGTCCTAATAATTGGGCTGAGGGACGCTCCAGATAGCAAGGAAACTGATTCCCATCTATGCAGAAGCCATGCTTTGGTCCATTAAAAAGTAGTGGCTGAACCAAACGCAGATGCCTTAGGTTTATTCTTCCTTTTCCCCATCACCAATGGCAAAATGACCAGCTATCGGGCACAAAATAGCAAAGATGTGCCCCTTCAGTCATAGGCTTATGGCTGTGATGCAGCAGGACTTGATTTTATACAGAAACTGGCAGCATGCAATACCACTATGACACTACACATAAAACCATTTTCTCTGTTGCACCCTCACTGTGGAACTCCCTTCCTATCTATCTGAGATAAGAACACTATGAGGCTCATAATTGAAAGAGAAAAACGTCTGAAAACCAGCCTAAGTCGGCACTTGACGAACATTTCTCAAAAACGTCCAAGTGCCGAAAATAAAAACGGGTTTTGGACATATTTCTAAAAGACCTAGGCCTTCATAGTGCCGCTCAACATCCAAACCTAAACGGGGCGTTTCGGTAGGCGTGTCGAGGGCGGGAGTTGGGCGGGATGTGGGCTGGCTTAGACTTAGTCATACAGCATGTATAACCGAAAGTTATACAGCCCAGGATTGACGGAACTTGGACTAAGTCACAAAAACCCACCTAAACTCACCAGATAGGCACTGTAAACACATAACACAGACCCCCCACCCCCATAAAAATTTTATTCACAACTTTAAATTTCAGCCTCCAGTCCATCATCACCTGGCCGCCTGGCATAGGAAAGCCTAGTCGTCCAGCCCAGAGGCAGCTTAAGTAGTCTTGGAGGTGGGTTAGGGACCCATAGAGAGGAGGGCCCATGCCCATAAGCCCCTGTAATCACTGCATTGATACTTAAACATGTACACTTCCCTATACACCCCAAAACCCTTTTTGACTGGCATATAAGTGGCTCCTGCAGCCGTAAGGGCTATTGGGGTGGTAGATAAGTGGGTCTAGGGGATTCTGGAGGTGGTTTGGGGGGGCTCACCGTCACCTATAAGGGAGCTGTAGGGAGGAGAAGCCATGGCACCCTTTTTGTGAAGTTCACAGGAGTGCCCTGTAAGGTACCCCATTATTTAGGTGCTATGTCTGGGTGTTCAGTCCATCACTTGGCAGACCCCTCCCACATCCAACAGGACCTGTTCTAGGCGTTTTGGACTTGGACGGAAATGTGATATAAAGATGGATGATTTAGTGGCTTGGACAATCAGATCGGCAGGACGTATAATTAGACGATTTTCGAAAGTAAAAAAAAGTTGGACGTCTCTTTCAAAAATGTGTTTTAGGCTCTTTTTAACTTTGGATGACTTGCGAGATGGATGTAAATGGACTTAGACATCCCTTTCGATTATGCCCCTCTGTGTTTCTAAATTCAAATCAGGCCTCAATCTTTCCCGTTTCAAGACACATTCATTATTTAAACTATGTTTTCAACCCATGAATAATTCCGTCAGCATTGGTCCTTTTCCACTAGGCCCTTTGCTGCATCCTCTGTCCCTTCAAGTTCTTTTCCTTCCCTCTTGGTTTGTCCTTTCCCCACCCCAAATTTAAATGATTTATGCTCTTACCGTTTTTCCTTTTATATCCATCATTACCCTATAGCAGTGACTCTCAAACTTTCTCGAGCCGGGGCACAATAAAGCTAGTGGCCATGGCTTGAGGCACCCAGAAGTGTGTGGACGTCGGAGTGATGACATCACGCATATGCATGACATCATCAGGTCAATGTCCGCACATGTGCAAAGGCCCTCCAGATGGGCCCTGAGATGCCAGTAGGGGGTGCCAGCAGGGAAGAAGGCTAGAGAGAAGGAGAGGCACTGGCGTCAATTGATTGCCTTCAGCATTGTTTCTCAACTACTTCAAGCCAATTACCCTCTAAGTCTAACAAATATCAACTTGAGTACCACAACCACAGACCTCCCTAGGCCCACCCAAGCTCTGTCCCAGATCCCATCCCCTTTACTAATTGTAATGCAATTTTTTCCATTCATTTTTCATATACACACAATATACACAGCAGATATAAATTCTCAAAACTGACACATTTCAATCAGTATATTGAAAATAAAATCATTTTACCTAGCGGTGATCCTTTGCAGGCTGCTGTAATTAGCTTTAAAAGTGAGACCAGGAAGCCAGAGGACGCTAGAGAGAAGGGGGAAACATACAGGCCTTCGGCGAATCGGGCAGTGCTGGCGCTGTACCGCGTAGGGAAGTCAGCTGGCAGGCGCCTCTCTTCCTCCTCAGTGTGCCGTGGCACACTTGGAATCTCAGGAGGCACACAGTTTGAGATACTCTGCCCTATAGTATGTCCTTTTTGCTTGTCTCCCTTTATTTTTAATTTTTATGTTATTATCTTTGAAGCATTTGTACAAATGCTTTTCATTTTATTTAATCCGCCTAGGTACTTAGACGGTATATCAAATACAATAAACTTGAACACTATTGGGGGCAGAGCTTTCTACAGTTCAGAACTGCTCCTGCTGCACTAGGATCTTCCCTTGCAAAATCACCTCTAAATCTGAAGCATCTCTCTGTTTCTTGTTCTCAAGTGTTTGTACAGCTTTCCCTCTCTCTTCTTCTCTAGAATTTCAGAAGTTGCAGGACATTTGTTTCTTTGGGATGTAAAAAGGCACACGGTGTCAAAATTGTTCAAGCAAACTCATAAGCAAGCTTTTATTTTCTTTTTGAGGGTTATTTTATTTTGTCCTATTTATACTGAAAAATTAAATAGGAGCCATAAATGAGTAATGTGGAGGATGGAACAAAATGCATATTAACCCAGGGTATGTAATTAGAAAGCCAAGTCTTTGTAGGACTGTGCTCTCTAAATAGAGAACATGTGTATTGATAAGTGGGTTTCTACATTATGGGTTGACTTTCTATTCCTCTTTGGTATGACCCTAGTTTTTACACATCTGTGATCTTGCAGGGGGTGGAAACGGTTAAGAAAGAGATCGATGAGAGTGTGCTTGGCCAAACTGGCCCTTATCGAGCCCCGGAGACCTTGAGGAAGAGAACTGAATTTTCCAGAGACACATCCAAAGAGGAGAAAGTGTTTGAAGCAAATGAGTATGTATTCGAGATTGGTTTGGGAATGTTCAATGAAGTGGGAAAAATCTTCTGTCTCCAGTAATTTTATATAACAGTACATTTGTATATATTTTTTTTAACCTGACAGTTTTCCTCCTGCTCCTGTGGACTTCCAGCTCAGTAAGATCTGGCACTATGAGCAGGGAGGATAAACATGGCAATTGCCCTGAGCCCCACAGCTCTGGGGGGCCCCCTGTGTGCCGGTATGCCTTCTCCCTTTTTTCAGCACCGGTCTGACATTGTCCTCACTTTCCCCATAGTGTGGGCAGACTAGATGGGCCGTGGCCCTTTTCTGCCGTCATTTTCTATGTTTCTATGTAACAAAATGTCTGTGGCAATAATTCTGAAGCACTGTCTGTGGCCCCTTTGTGCTTTCCTTCTGTCATGGTTCACCCCTGATGATGCAACTTCCTGTTTCTTCTTGGTCAGACCGTGGCAGAAGGAAAACATGGAGGGCTCCACAGGCAGCACTTCAAAATTACTGCCACAACTGGTTTGTCAGTGAGACGGGAAAGGTGAGGGTGATGCTGGACCAGCACTAAAAGAAAAGGGAAAGGCATGCTGGCCCATGGAAACAGGGGAAGGGGTTTAAAGATGCGCCAGACTGGAGATGGAGGGAGGTGAAGTGAAGGAGAAGAACTTATGGGGCCTAGAAACAGAGGAGATGTAGAGAGATGGTGGGCAATGGTCTGGAGAGAGAGAAGCGAAAAAGAGAGAAGTTGGTGTGGAGGGAGGGAAAAAGACACTTGAAGAAAAGGCAGCTGGGGAGAGATAGTGGACCTGAGGGAGGGAAAGATATAGAATGGGAGGGTAGGGTAGTTCTCGAAAAAGATAGAGATGGTGGACCAGGGGGAGAGAGAAATGGGAGAGAGCAGTTGGGAAGAGAAAGGGAGACTGGGGATGGATGGAAGGGAAGAGAGGGAGAAATTTTAGGTCTGGGGTGGAAGGGAGAGAGATGCAACATCTCTTTCCCCCCCGCATCCTATTGTTCAGCATTAAGGGGGGGGAGGGAGAAGAACAACAACAGAAAAGAGGGAGAAATATTGGACCATGGGGGAAGAAAGGATCCATGGGAGGGCAGGAGAGAAGAGAGGTGGGAATAGAAGATATTAGGGGATGGGGGAATTAGGCAGGGAGAGCCTGAAGAGAGAGGGAGGGATATTTTTGAAATGGTAGAGCCATGTGGAAGAGGTCAAAAGACGGATGACAAGAAGATAAGTGAAACAACAGTGAGAGAAGTGAGTACAGTGGTAGAAATGTGGTAATGGAGAATAGATAGAAAAAAACAGGAGGTTGGAAAAGGAGTGAGGTGGGAAATGGAAGAGCTAGAACAGGAGAAAGGGAGATGGAAAGTTGGTAGGCAGCTGAAAAGTAAAAAGAAGAGTGAAATTTGAGTGGCTAGAGAGGAAGAAAAGAAAAATATAGGAAGAGTTAAGAAGAAAAGATTAGTATATCAAAGACAGATGTAGTGAGGGAATGAAACAAGACAAGAGCGAGAAGAAAAGGTATATGGACAGCAACCACTAGAAAGAGAATTATCAGAAGATGCAGGAAAGCAAAAGTAACAAAATGGGACCAACATGATGGAAAAATAAAATATCCAGACATCAAAGGTATCAAAAGGGTTTTATTTTAAATTAATTAACTGGAATATGTTAGCTTTGGGTTAATGTTTCTCAGATCTTTATATTGTGTTCAGATAGCCAATGGGAGGGGGGGGAGAGGAGGGAAGGGGGCACCCAAAATGGGTGAGCACCAAATTTTCTCCCTGCCCTCCTTCTTGCCTAAATGCAAAATATAAATGCCTAAGCTGATGGGGAATCCCAAAGCCCTATCAGCTGAAGACCTCTTCCTCCAGTCATTAGCCAGAACTCTCTAAGCTCTGTAGCTGGTGGCAGCTTGGGGACACTTCTGCTAGCTGCAGAACTTGGAGATTTGTGGCTGCCAGACCAGAGGAGGTGGTCTTCAACTAGGACGGTTTCGGGATCCCCACTTGCAAGGGAGTTGTCTAATTTTAGGGAAGGAAGATTTCTACGAGTTTATTTTACACAATTCAGTTTCTACCCCTCACACTATGTTTGGAGACATTAACTTGCATCTGGAATTAGAGGATGACACAGCAATAATTGATGTAAAAACCTTTGTCATCTTTGGATTATGAACTTCCCAAGTTCACTAAAACCCATGAAAAAGGTCATCACTTAGGGCTCCTTTTACAAAGGTGCGTTAGGGCCTTAATGCGTGGAATAGCGCGCGCTAAATTGCCGCACACGCTAGACCTTAACGCCAGCATTGAGCTGGCGTTATTCTAGAAGCGTACTGCGTAGTTTAGCGCATGGTAATTTTGTGCATGCGCTAAAAACGCTAGCGCACCTTAGTTAAAGGAGCCCTTAGACTTGATAACATTTTCTTCAAAAGATACTTCACTCCCTAATATTAATACAGACCATGGCATCTGGTGTCCCAATATTTGATCAGACCATTTTTATATTATTTTAATATAAAAATGGAAATGTGCATTATCCCTGAAAAACTACTGAAACCCTGAAAAATAGAAGTTTTCTCGAGAGGTCCCATTAATTCGGATACATTTTGGACTAAATATGATTTAATATCCCCAATAAATGACATTTCAGACTTTTATTCATATTGGCAGAAATTTAGCATGGGTATCCTTGATGAAATGGCCCCAAAATGTCTATTTTATAAACATCAACGTAAATCAGAAGTTTGGTTTGATAAAGAACTTATAGATCTGAAATGCTCAAATAGGCATCTCGAGCGAAAATGGCATAAATCGGGAACAGGTGTTGATTGTGAGCATTAGAGACAGGGAGTACATACTTACAAAAGATTATTAAAAGTAAAATGAAAAGCATACTATTCCAACAGGGTTGGTTCCAATGTTATCAATGCAAAACAATTATTCTAGCTGGTCGCCTACATTTTTTACATAACTCATTACACACAAGCTCCTGAAGATAACCCTCCAACATCAGATGCTTTAGTCTTTTACTTTAGTACTAAAATTAGTAACTTAAGGTTTCTAGTAGAGAATGACACGGTGGCGGTTTACCCGCGGCTACTGCGTTTAGCCGCGGGTAACCCGCCAAAAACGGGGAATGAAAATTAGCAGCCTCTGCGGGGACGGGGACAAGGCCATCACCGCCCCGTGGAGCGTTGAATGGTTTTGTCACCGTAGTGAGGCATAAAGGATCGTGCGGTCCCCGCAGCGCCCACCCGCACGTCGGCTCGATCAGTTTAACCAGCTTCCTTGCTCCACCTCACCTTAGTTTGCCGGCTTTCTTTTTCGGCGACCGGAACGCTTTCAAAAGAGCCGCGCACGCGCAGCTGCTCAGTATTAAATCTTCTTCTCTGACCCAACCGGAAACAGGAAGTTGCAGCAGAGCAGAAGATTGAACTTTGAGCAGCCGCGCATGCGCGGCTCTTTGAAAGTGTGCCGGTCGCCGAAAAAGAAAACCGGCAAACTAAGGAGACCTGGAGAGCAGTAGCGTACCAAGGGGGGGGCGGGAGGGGCGAGAAAGGTAATGGCGCCAGGCCTTGGAGCACCGAGGCAGACCGCTTCTCCCCCCTCTCAGCTGAACCCCCGCTGACTCTCCAATCTCTCCCCCCAAGTGAACCTTTCCGACCCTTTCCAGCGAAAGCAGCAAACCTCCCTCCAGTAGCGTCGGCTTTCTCCTCCCTCTGCCGCATCACTGATGACGTCATCAGTGATGCGGCAGAGGGAGGAGAAAGCCGCGAAGGAGGTTTGCTGCTCTCGCTGGGAGGGTCGGAAAGGTTCATGGGGGGGAGATAGGAGGGTCAGCGGGGGTTCGGCTGGGAGGGGGGAGAAGCGGTCTGCCTCAGTGCTCCATTACCTTCTTCGGGCAGCAGCAGCGTTTATAATTCGCTGCTGTTGCCGGCTTCAGGCCTTGTTCTCTGCCGGGTCCTGCCTACTTCCTGTTTTCATGAAGACAGGACCCGACAGAGAGGAAGGCCTGAAGCGGGCAACAGCAGTGAATTGTGAATGCTGCTGCTGCCCGATGAAGTTCAGGACATCGGGGAAGGAGCAGGGAGAAATCGGCTGCTGGCTTGGGGGTGAGGGTAGGGAAAGAATCGTGGAAGTGGAGAAATTGGCACGATGGCTTCGTGGGGGCTAGGGGGAGAGAGAAAGAAAGGAAAAAATAAAGAGGGGGGGCCAGGGGGAGAGGAGAAAGAAAGGCAGAAATAAAGAGGGGTCAGGGGGAGAGAGAAAGAAAGGCAGAAAGAAAGAGGGGGACCAAGGGCAGAGAGAAAGAAAGGCAGAAATAAAGAGGGGGTCAAGAGGGAGAGAAAGAAAGGCAGAAAGAAAGAGGAGGGCCAGGGGGAGAGAGAAATAAAGAGGGAGGCCAGGGGAAGAGAGAAAGAAAGGCAGAAATAAAGAGGGGGGCCAGAGGGAGAGAGAAAGAAAGGCAGAAATAAAGAGGGGGTCAAGGGGGAGAGAAAGAAAGGCAGAAAGAAAAAGGAGGGCCAGGGGGAAAGAGAAATAAAGAGGGAGGCCAGGGGGAGAGAGAAAGAAAGGCAGAAATAAAGAGGGGGGCCAGGGGGAGAGAGAAAGAAAGGCAGAAATAAAGAGGGGAGCCAGGGGGAGAGAGAAAGAAAGAGGGGGGGGGCAGGAGAAGAAAGAAGAAGGATCAGAAGAAGGACCAGAGACTCATGAAATCACCAGACAAAAAGGTAGGAAAAATGATTTTATTTTCAACTTAGTGATCAAAATGTGTCCGTTTTGAGAATTTATATCTGCTGTCTATATTTTGCACTATGGCCCCCTTTTACTAAAACGCAATAGAGGTTTTTAGCGCAGGGAGCCTATGAGCGTCGAGAGCAGTGTGGGGCATTCAGCGCAGCTCCCTGCGCTAAAAACTGCTATCGCAGTTTAGTAAAAAGGGAGGGGGAATATTTGTCTATTTTTGTATAGTTGTTACTGAGGTGACATTGCATAAAGTCATCTGCCTTGACCTCTTTGAAAACCCGCGGAATATAAATGATAATTAACATTTTCTCTGCGTACAGCGTGCTTTGTGTTTTTAAAATTGTATTGTTGGTAGATCATTTTGACTTGGCCACAAGGGGGAGGGAGGGAGGGGAGCTGCTGAAAGACATCTAGTAATCCTTGCAGGCTTGACTGTGCAGGGAATTATTTTTGTAAAATCATGTTTTGTTATGTGACTGGCATTATCTAGACTTTAATTTCTATGAATGAATAGAATGAAAATGATATAAAATTACTTGCTTGCGGGGATCGCGTGTTCCGGCTCACACAAGGAAGGAGGGGGTGAAAGGGAAAAAGTTTCTCTTCCTTGGAAATAGATTCTGAAGTGACATCATCAAAGAAGACCAGCACCAAATGTACAAGAAATCCCTTAAACAATGTCAAAAGAGCCCAAAATAGAAAACTGCTACTGCCTTGAGACTCCATTATTGAAGGAATCAACTTGAAATCACAGAAGAGACAGGAAAAGGTTAAATGCCTCATGGAATCCTCAGGTACAAAACACAAACCAAATTGTGAATGAAATCAGAGCAGACAGTAAGAATTATAAAATTGATGTCATTATCCATCTGGAAAAAAAGGCGTACTAGAAATAATGCCTCAGCAATACAATTTTCAGAAGTTCTATTTGCTCATGGTAAGGGAGAAGAGAGACTGCTAGTGATGGTGGGGGGACTGATAGAAGATATGAAAGAAGGGTGGTAGAAAGGAACAGATGGTAAATGAGGGAGGGAAGGGTGGTGGTGGAAAGGAATAGAACAGACATTGAAAGAGGGTAGAGAGGAACAGACCCTGAAAGGAAATGTGGAAGGCAGAGTGGGGAGAGGACGCTGGAAGGGAAGAAGACAGATGCCAGACTATGGGGGAGCGGAGGGAAGAAGATGGGTTGTAGACGGGGACGGTGACGGGGCGGTGAATGGGATGGCAGTGGCGGTGACAGGGCGGTGAAAGGGATGGCGGTGACGGGGCGGTGACGGGAATGGCGGTGACGGGGCGGTGCAGAGGATGGTGGGCCGGGGACGGTGCAGTGACGGGGACAGATTTTTTCCCCGTGTCATTCTCTAGTTTCTAGTTCAAACTTCATAGACTCAGACTTAAAGAGTTACAACTTTCTTAGAAAATATTCAACATGCAGATTTAGTTTGGAATTCTTTCAAAACCTTTGATTGGGATAATGTCAGGCAATTATGTACTAAATATGTTAATTCTTATTGTCCTTTGGATCTTTGTCCTCCCCTAGTTGTGAAATCTGTTCCCTTAAAATTTCAGAGATCTTTGATTAATTAACTAACTTATATGCTTGAGTTAGGGGAATTTCCCAGGAGGGATGGGCATATTACTATCACTCCAATGATCAAAAATTCAAAAGAATCTTCTTCACCTTCTAACTATAGGCTTATAACATCAGTGGAGTTAATGTAGGGTTTGGTCTGTTTCCAACTTCTAGATTATTTGGAACAACTTCTAGATTATTTGGAGCAACATTCTCTTTTACATAGTCTCAATCAGAATTTCGTCCACGATGTAGTACCGAGACAGTTCTTACCTCCCTTCTGGATTACTTGCACAACTTATTTAGCAAAGGTATTGGGGCTCTGATAATGCAAATTTGATCTGAGTAGCGCATTTGATTTGGTGGAACATAAAAAAGCTACTTAGCCATTTGGATGCCTTGTTACTGCTTAGATGGTTTCAGGTTTTGTTTTTTGTTTTTTTGACTTCATGCACTTATCAGGTGCGTTTTAACAATTCCCTTTCTGGTAAATGGAGTAATCCCTGTGGAGCTCCCCAGAGGTCCCCTCTTTCTCCTTTACTTTTCAATATTGGCTTCTTTGGGAATCAGACTGTCCAGTCTGGACATCAAATTTTATAGCTATACAGATGATATTGTTGTGATTTCTATTCCATTCTTTCTATCTCAAGCAACACAGTTAATATTGACTGTAGTTTCCATTGTAGAGCAATGGATGGATGAGTTCAAATTGAAAGTCAACGCAGACAAAACAAAATTCTTCTTTTCTACCCCTAGCAAGAAGATAGAACAGAGTTTAGATCTAAACAGAACTTCATATCCAATTAATTCCACAATTAACATTTTGGGTTCATCTTAGACCAACATCTATCAATGAAAGCTCATACCAACTTCTTGGTTCGAAAAAGTTTCTACACATTGTGGAAATTGTGTTCGATCAGATCATATTTTGATACTTCCTCTTTTAGACAATTAGTGCAGTCTTTGATTCTCAAAGCTCTGGATTATTGTAACATCATTTATTATGCAGGTCTTCAAAAAATCTTTATAGACTGCGTATCATTCAAAACACTGCTGTAAGATTTAATTTTTAATTTAAGAAAGTCAGATCACGTAACACCTTACTATCACAAGTTGCACTGGCTTCCACTTAAAGCTAAGAGTGATATTTAAATTTAGATCCATGTGCTATAAGGTGTTACATGGCCTCATAGCAGATTATCTTGTGGATCATTTTATATTTGCCAACTCTAGACCTTCACAAAGCATGGACAGCTGAAAAGCAGAACCTCATGCAAGGGTCGAACTGATTTCATATAAAGCATGAATAGACAGCATGGACAGCTGACGAGTAGGAACCTGAGGCAGGAGTCGTATTGTATATCAAGCAAATAGCTGCACAGGGCAACCAAAGGACTGAACCTACCTCATTTGCCCCATGAGTATCTTCATTTATAGCATCCCAGGGGTTTTTTTTCTCTGTTTTTATTAACTTTCAACCCTCTTGTTGACCACAGTTCCTCCATTGCCCAGTCAGTACCAATGCTTTTTTAAGCCAGCTGGTAAAGACTTGCAGTTCTGTGATGGTTGGCACTCTCTAACTGTCCTGCACAACATCCCCAACTCCTGTTCCAACTCAAAGAGCGAGAGCCATATCCCAGGAGGGAACCCAGATAACCTACAGGACAGCTCTCAGAAAAGAGATGAATAATGTGTATTTATTTCATTCTTAAATAGCTATAAGAAAATGTATTTGAAAAAAAAAAAGAAAGAAAGACGTATGAGACCCAACAGAAGAAGTGATAAGAGCACATATCTCTAGTTGTGAAAGGAAAGGCTGGGATCTATGGCATTGAAACAAGAAATAAATTGGGCAGGCTTGATGGGCCTTTCGTTCTTTGACGTCCATTTCTTTAATCAATTAGGTTTGGTGATATTTGAGTTGTTTCCATTAATGCTGCAATTTGCAGAAATCTGATGGAAGTTAAATGGTTTGAAATTGTTTGACCTTTATGGGATTGTAGATTTTGTCCAGTCTGTGACTTAGTAGTCTGACCTAGGAATTATCCAAAAATGATTTTTGAGGGCACACGTATTGTGTCTTCAGATGACTTAAAGGCCCTGTCTTTCTCTTCTCTATAGTTTCAAAGATATTGTCTTTTCTCTGTGACTCATCTCTCCCTGCTATCTTTTCTTCCCATAGCTGGTTGTCCACTGCTCAATGTTAGAGCAAAGAGAGGTTCAGAACAAAAGATTAAGTAGAATCTAAATAAACTGGGGAAAAAAGTTTACATTTTAGAAAATTAAAAATCCAAAGTTAGGGGCAGAAAAGAAATTGTAGAAATGATGGGGGAGGGGAGGTGGGATATGGTGCAGGGTTCTCTGCAGAAACCATGGAGGGCTCGTTTTCTAGGGTTATATGATGTGGGTAGAAGGGGGAGTATTGGAATATGGTTTGATTTGGTTTTTCTGTGCTTGAATATTTTGCTTTATTTGTATCACTGTTTATTTCTATGAACAAATTTATTGAAACAAAGGGAAAAAAGAAATTGTAGAAATGCTAAATCTATATTTTCTTAATAAGGTTTTTCAGTTTTTTTTAGCCCTAAGAATGTCTATTTAGAGAGGGGGCAATTAAATTCCCTTTAGTGCTCACATGGGATGCTGCAAATCTTTCTCAAGCACGCTGTCGCTGCATTATCCCCAGTCTGACTCGAGGGAGAGCAGCTGGGTTGGGGAAACGGGCCCAGTATGTGGTACTGCATCTGGATCACCAGGCTGGCTTCAAATGTGGTTGTATGCAAGAGACATTAGTGGAGAAATGTTGCAGTGCTTGGGAATCAGAGCTTATGGATTGCAGGATTTGCACTAATATGGGGTCGTTATACTCTAGGGAAGCAATGGGCGTTGTGTTGCACAAAGATTCCAAGTGGTATCAACAGTGGAAAGATTTCAAGGACAACAATGTGGTCTTTAACAGTGAGTTTTATCCAAAATATTGCCTGATGCTTTTGATATCTGATGTTTGTGTATGTGATTTTTTTTTTTCTATGTGCTATCTTCTGTTTCCTTTGACTGTAGCTTGTTTTCTGAGTAGGTTTACAACCTTTAGAATTGCTCTGTCAAATGTCAAAATTTCCTCAGTGACAAGTCTAAAAGCCTCCTTGTTTTCGGTGTGAGGTGACTTGCAGCTCAAAGAAGCTCAGTTTAATGATAGAAATCTTGAACTTTTTAGTTGTGCTTGAATTCTACATATGCTTTCAGAACATAAGAGTTACAAAGCCCATCACTTCTTTTTTTTTTTTTTTCATAACTTTATTTATGAAATTTTCACAACAGAACACAATCAAAGGCAATACAAAATGCAAAAATTAAAACAGTAAGTGATACAGAGTGCACATTTTTTTTTCCTTCCCTACCAGCTAAGGATCTTCTGTGCTGCTTTGGCTTTCCAAAGTTTTCATGACCCTGTAGTCTTTTAATGATGTCATGTGGCTAATGGCGTTTGTCATAGGACACCAATGGGTTCACTTTATAACAGAGAGCCTGGTCTGTCAAGGCATATAAACACCTCTGTTGCAATTGTTTTAGAACTGTAAATATGTCCTTAAAAAGAATGATCAAAGAAAACTTGCTGTAATTGTTTATACATCTTTTATAAAATAGTGGAATGTGAATGTTACCAAAATTTTCAAACATTCATCAACTATTAACTCTAGTTGTCAAGTTGTCTGCATGCTTACTTTTAATCTGTGTGTATACCCAGGGCAGTGTTATAAGAGTCAAAGGAGTACTTAAAATGCTATTTGACATGCTCAAGTTCTTAATAAAATAACCCCCCCCCCCCAAGTGCCCTGAATTACAGGTTCTCAGCTGTGTCTGTCCATGGGTGTTGTCGGGTATGTGAGTGACAAGTCCCTGGCTCTGTTTGTTGGGCTTGTGGGGGTTAGGGGGTGAGTGTCAGCTGCTTCTCAGTTTTCTTTTAGCCCATGTATTTCAGATCTGTGCATGTTGTTCTTGGCTCCCAGTCTTTCTGTGAGTGATTTTAATTTCCACCACTTTCAGGGTTCTTTGAAATGAAGATGAAATATGATGAAAGTGATAATGCCTTCATCAGGGCATCAAGAACTCTGACAGACAAAGTTTCTGATTTGATAGGTAAGAAGTGTTGCCCCTCTTAACACCTTCTGTTGCAGAATTTGCCGCCTACCTCCAGGTCTGGCATCAAGCACTCCCGTCCTCAAGCTGAATGGAGACACGGCCGATATTCCTCGGCTTATGGCTGCTGTGGACATGGCCTCGCCATAGGGGAGATGAATTACCTGTGACTGAAAGGCCTCTTTGATATGGCTCTTGTTCATCTAAGCCTACTGCAGTAGGTATAAGCTTGTATCAAATTCTGCTTTTCACTTTCTAGGAAATTTTGAGGGGAATTTAAAGTTTTGAGAAACTGGCTAGTACTAACTGCATTCTGTGAGAATGTAGCAGCTAGAAGTGGTGCATTTAAATTGAGCAAAGCCTTTGACAGTAGGTATCTAATAAATAAACTAACCCCCCTCTTTTACAAAGGTGCACTAAGCTTTTTAGCGCCTGCTAAATATTAGCGCGTTCTAAACACGCGCTAAACGCTAACGCATGCATGTTATTCTATGGACGCGTTAGCGGTTAGCGCACGCGTTGATGTAGCGTGCGCTAAATCCATGCTAAAACGCTTAGCGCGCTTTTGTAAAAGAGGGCCTAAGTCCCCTCGGTATGAGCTCCGAAGTGACAAACTGGTTGAGTGGAAGGCAATAGAGGGCAGTGGTCAATGGAGATCGCTCTGAGGAAAGGGATGTTACCAGTGGTGTGCCTCAAGGTTCGGTTTTTAACATTTTTTAAGCAATATTTCTGAAAATCTGACTGGTAAGATTTGCCTCTTTGCAGATGATACCAAAATCTGATGGTGTGGAAAACATGAGGAAGGACCTAGTGAAGCTTGAAGAATGATCTGAAATTTGGCATCTAAGATTTAATGCTAACAAATTTAAGGTCATGCATTTGGGCTGCAAAAACCCAAGGGAACGGTATAGTTTAGGGAACGAAGAACTTTGTGCCTGATAGAGGAGTGGGACTTGGCTGTAATAGTGTGTGATGATCTTTAGGTGACCAAACAGGTTGAAAAGGTGATGGATGAAAGCTAGAAGGATATTTGGGTGAGGACTAGCCAGTAAGGAAAAAGGAGGTATTGATGCCCCTGTATCAAACTCTGGAGAGATCTCATTTAGAATATTGTGTACAATTCTGGAGCCTTTATTATCAAAAAAGATATAAACAAGATGGAGTCATCCAGAGCAAGGCAACTAAAATGGTTGTGGTCTACATCATAAGGCATATGGAGACAGACTTAAAGATCTCAATACTTTGAAGGAAAGGTGGGTGAGGAGAGATATATGATAGAGGTGTTTAAATACATATATGGCATAAATACACATGAGGCAAGTCTCTCTCAATTAAAAGGAGACTCCAGAGCAGTGGCGTACCTAGGGTATGTGGCACCCGGGGCCCATCATTTTTTGACACCCCCCCCCATGTAAAAAAATATTTTTTGTAATGACCATGAAACGGAATAAATAGTCAGAATAGAAACAGGCAGTGAAAATTTTCTTATATTCCAAACATAACATAACATAAATTATGTCTGAATTGTCATGACATCAGAAGTACATATGGAGTAGTTGCAGGTGATGCTTGGGACAGTTCTGATTGTGTTAGTTCGGTTTTATGTGTTTTTTGAATAGAAGGGTTTTTATTTCTTTTTGAAGGTTTTGCAGTCTGTGGTCGATGTCAATTGGTTGTAGAGTTGGGGGTCGAGTGTTGCAGCTCGAATGGCTAGGAGGTTGTCGAACAGTTTTTTTCTTTTGACGTTTTTGGTTGGAGGGTGTGTGAATGGTGTGCGAGTTCTCCTATGTCTGGTTGAGGTGGATTTAATTATTTAGCTGAAGAAATTAGTTACCCCCCTCATCCCACACACATTAAATCTCTTCCATTTTTGTTCCCATTATAAAAAACACTGATAAGTTCCCAGAAAAAAAATACATTAAAATAAGAAGTGAAAACAAAGGCCCCTACAGATGAGAACATAACATAAGAATAGCCTAACTGGGTCAGACCAATGGTCCTTCATGCCCAGTAGCCCATTCTCATGGTAGCCAATCCAGGACACTAATACCTGGTCAAAACCCTAAGAGTAGCAACATTCCATGCTACCGATCCAGGGCAAGCAGACACTTCCCCCATGTCTTAATAACAGATTATGGACTTTTCCTCCAGGAATTTGTCCAAATCTTTCTTAAAACCAGCTACACTATCTGCTTTTACCATAACTTCTGGCCACTTCATTTTTAAGTTTAGATCTTTCCTTTCAAACAGAGACCTTGCTAGATGTCAAATACAGCACAAGGTAACTTCACATGGACTTAGCTGTGCAGGAATGTGAATCTCCTCATACACCCACCATATAGTGCAAAAATGTGCAAAGGTCTGTTTTTTTCTTTCGATCACTACATAGCCTAATGTCACACAAGCAGCGCTGTTACAAACATATTCTGTAGGTCAATGCTAAGGATAACAAAGTTTCCTTCCTTGGATCAGAAGGAGATACTGATAAACCACTGGAAGAGATCCCAAAACAACACCCAAAGACCCACTCAGTGTATGAACCAGTTGAGTGGAGTGGACTAACTGGGGGGTGGAAATGGGCCCGGAGTTGCTCAGCAGAATTTCCCAGACCACCTCTTCCTCTCAACACACTGACATGCTGCCACCACCACCACTAGGAACACTTTACTGGGTAGTCCAGCTATGCTATAAACTTTATAAAACACATTATTATATTTTCTTATAAAGCACATATTTTAACTGAACTCTCTGACATCCTCAGCCTTTCCATTCACAAAAATAGAAGGAAGAAAAGTTCCCATTTCCTGCTGTCTCATGTCCCCGGCCTATACAATATTTTTTTTCTGCAGACCCTTCAAAAGTCTGACCAAATCCTCGTTTCACTTGCATTATAAAGTACTGAGGATGCCATCTCTCCCCAATCCCAGGTCCTAAAGTCTAAGACAGTAGCACAAACTAATGCTGCCAGATTCAGGAAAAAAAATTTCGATTCGATTCAGCCTATTGAATTGGTTTTTCAATTCGATTTTCCTGCCCAGTTGGGTGATTTTTTTCAAAACTCCTGGTGGGTTTTATAGCTTTTTCACCCCCTTTGGCTTCTCCTAACCACACTGGCGCTGTGGTGTAAATAAAATAAAGAAACAAAAAGGACTTTTCCTCTCTCTGTTAAATCCTAGCTCACGTTTGCAGTCCAACACCAGCTCTGGCAGGATACACATTTCAAA
Source organism: Geotrypetes seraphini (assembly GCF_902459505.1). Taxonomy (NCBI): domain Eukaryota; kingdom Metazoa; phylum Chordata; class Amphibia; order Gymnophiona; family Dermophiidae; genus Geotrypetes; species Geotrypetes seraphini. Next base: position 88,213,539 of record NC_047091.1, on the reverse strand, counting down.
TCTGACGTATTATAATCACAAAACAGAAAATAAAATTAATTTTTCTACCTTTTGTTGTCTGGTTATATTTCAAATCTTGTTGGTCCAAGGCTCTGGTTTTCTTCTGATAACTTGCTTGCCAGGGTCTCCTTCTTTCTTCTTTCTGCATGCTAACCATCCATCTGCCAACTCTGTCCTCCCTTTCCATTTCCCTTCCCTCCCCAGGAAGTCTGGAATCTTTCCTTTTTTTCCATCTCCCTCCACAGATCCACCTTTTCTTAACTACCCTTTCATCCGGCATCTCTCTCTCCTTCCCCACCACCCCAGAGTCCACCATCTCTCCCTTTCTTTTCCCAATTACCCTCCTATCCAGTATCTCTATCCCTCCTCCACACCATCCCTTGTGTCCAATATCTCTCCCTTTCTGTTCCTTCCCTCCCTAAATCCCATGGTCCATCATCTCTCTCCCTCTCCTCTATTTTCAGACCCATTATTTCTTCCTCCCCCCCAAAGTTTGGCATATGCACGTCTCTTTGAACACCCCCTTCCCTCCGTGTACTTTTAAACCAGGGTCCCCCCAAAGGCCTGTCCCCCCTTAAAGGTCTGCCTGTCCCCCTTTGAAGGCCTGTCCCACCCCCTTGTAGGCCTGTCCCCCCCTTGAAGGCCTGTCCCCCCCTTGTAGGCCTGTCCCCCCCCCCTTGAAGGCCTGCCTGCCTGTCCCCCCCTTGAAGGCCTGCCTACCTGTCCCCCCCTTGAAGGCCTGTCCCCCCCTTGAAGGTCTGCACCCCCCTGAAGGCTTGCACCCCCCCCGAAGGCCTGTCCCCCCCTTGAAGGCCTGTCCCCCCCTTGAAGGCCTATCCCCCCCTTGAAGGTCTGCACCCCCCCGAAGTCCTGCACCCGCCCCGAAGTCCTGCACCCGCCCCGAAGTCCTGCACCCCCCCGAAGTCCTGCACCCCCCCTGAAGTCCTGCACCCCCCCTGAAGTCCTGCACCCCCCTGAAGGCCTGTCCCACCCCCTTGTAGGCCTGTCCCACCCCCTTGAAGGCCTGCCTGTCCCCCCCCTTGAAGGCCTGTCCCCCCTTGAAGGCCTGCCTGCATGCCTGTCACCCCCCTCCCCCTTGAATGCCTGCCTGCCCGCCCGCCCCACCCCGAAGGACCGCTCGTCCCCCTGGCCTCCCCGCACCACCTATGAAGCAGCACTACCTATGCTCCCGGCCTTGCCGTTCAGTCCCCCCCCATCACCCCCGAAGGACCGCTCGCCCCACTGACCTTCCTGCACCACCTATGAAGCAGCCGCAGCAGGATCGCGACGTCAGCGATCTCTGCGCTGCTTAGGCGCTGCTTCCTGCGCTGTGGTCCCGCCCCTCCTCTGACATCAGAGGAGGGGCGGGACCGCGGCGCAGGAAGCAGCGCCCAAGCAGCTCAGGGATCGCTGACGTCGCGATGCTGCTGCGGCTGCTTCATAGGTGGTGCAGGAAGGTCAGTGGGGCGAGCGGTCCTTCGGGGGTGGGGGGTGGGACTGAACGGCAAGGCCGGGAGCACCCCCTCAGGGCTGGCACCTGGGGCGGACCGCCCCTCCCGCCCCCCCTTGGTACGCCACTGCTCCATAGTAAGAGGGCATAGAATGAGGTTAAGAGGTGATAGGCTCAGGAGTAATCTAAGGAAATACTTTTTATAGAAAGGATGGTAGACAAAGACTGTGTCTGAATTCAAGAAAGCGTGGGACAGGCAAGTGGGATCTCTTGTGGGATCTCTTGGGGAGATGAGGATATTTGATGCTAAGTATGGGCAGGCTGGATGGGCCATTTGGCCTTTATCTGCTGTCATGTTTCTATGTTCTATGTATCTATACAACTTGGTTACTCAGAGATATGTGACCAGAAGGGAGAGAGTGGAGACAAGGTATGGATTAGGCAGAAGGAAAGGGAGACAGGCCACAGAAGGAGCATGGGGTTAGAGACGACAAGCCAGTAGAAGAAGGTAAATGAGGTGTAGGGCAGTGAGTGATTGTCAGGAAAATTTAACACATTCTTCTAAGGGGGTCAGGATTACCCAAAACTGAAGTTCAGTGTAGCATCTGTGAGACTTTCATTTTTCCATCTCTCATCAGATCACATGCAAAGGAGAGACAATTCTATTATATGGCAAATGGCAAGGAGTTATAGCAGTACCTTTTTAAAACGACTTTTGATTTGAGCCATTGGGAGTTGTTACCTGCTGATATTGGTTACCACATCTTGTTTTTAAATTTCATTTTTCCATTCTTTGTCTTTTGCTAGGTGGACTGTTCCCAAAACTGAAGTTCAGTGTAGCATCTGTGAGACTTTCATTTTTCCATCTCTCATCAGATCACATGCAAAGGAGAGACAATTCTATTATATGGCAAATGGCAAGGAGTTATAGCAGTACCTTTTTAAAACGACTTTTGATTTGAGCCATTGGGAGTTGTTACCTGCTGATATTGGTTACCACATCTTGTTTTTAAATTTCATTTTTCCATTCTTTGTCTTTTGCTAGGTGGACTGTTTTCCAAGACAGAAATGTCAGAGGTTCTGACTGAGATCTTGAAAGTGGACCCAGGCTTCGATAAGGACAAATTTCTCAAGCAGTGTGAACGGGATATCATCCCCAATGTACTAGAGGTACGGCATAGCTGGAAAGACATTTGTGGGAGAGTAGGCTTATGAGAGGAGAGTTGCTAAAGTTTTTTTTGTCGCTGTCCTTCCCCATTCCTATAAGCTCTGCCTTAACTGCACAAGCCTCAAACACTTATGATTTTAAAATGATTGAGGCTTGTGCAGATGAGGACAGAGCTGGCAGGGACAGGAAAAGAACTCGCTGGGATGGGAAAATCAGTTCCTGCGGGGATGGAGAAAAGTTTGTCCAAGTGTCATTCTCTAGTCTGGTGGTCAATATCTCTGAATTTGCCCTCTGGGGTATTCAACAAAAGAGTCCCACTGATCACCACTCATATGAGGTTTCTGTGAATATCTGCAGGATCCTATGCAGTGCACAGCATTACCCATTTATTATCCTTAAATGTTATCCCACTTCTCTTCCATCTACCTTAGATGTTAGCAAAGCACAAGTTTCAAATCTCTTCAGAAACCCTGGGGTGCCAGTGATTGCTCCTGCCATCTCTGAAAGCGCTCTCCCTGTCCATTGCTTCCTCTGTATCGCTGCTGGTGCCAAAGGGACTGGGCTACGATTTTTTAAGAATTATTGTTTGGCAGTCTACTTTGTGTGTGTGTTACCAGGGCAGGATTAATTCGTCGAGGGCCCCTAGGCACACAAGTACACTGGGCCCCCTGTCCCGCCCCACCCCACCATGCGCCCAGGCAGAAACAGGAAGCTACGTCAGAGGGAAGCTTTGGGCAAGCAGCACCGCTTGCACAATTACAGTTCCCGTTGCCTTTCTTACCCACGTTGCTTGCTTATTTTACTTTCTGTCGAGGGGTGGGCCGCGTTGCCAATCAGGGTGGGGCCCGCATTGCCGATCGAAACTGGAGGGGCCCATCGCCGTTTGGAAAGAACAATGTTGATGCCCTCCTTCATCGGGCCCCCCTGACCATTTTGAGCCCTAGGCATGTGCCTACTTGGCCTATTGGTTAATCCTGCCCTGTGTGTTACCATCAATATTGCTTAGCTGTTGACATTGGTGCAGCAGCACTACGTCTGTAGTTTGACATTCTCAATTTCCATCTGTCTGTCCTCCTCCTCTTAAACTGCTATGCAGAATTCAGTGTTTCTGACAGCTCAGAGTCCATTTGGATTGTTGGTCTTGCCAAAAAAGATCTTTACCCTAGTTAATCAGGAGGTAGAAGTGATTCAGAGTGTGTTCCTATTTTTTTTTATTGTGTGAGCAGGGAATTCCATGTACACTGAAGGAGATGGTGTTTTAAAATTAGGATGAAAGTGTCTCTTACTTCATCCGTGTCATTCTCTCTCTTAGCTAAAACTGATCTAGCATTGTGTGAAATTTAAACAGTAGCAGGTGTTATGGCAAAAGAAATTCTAAGTTAGCTTTTAAAAATTATTTTACATTGAAGAGATAAATTGAGTTGCCTTGTACCTAGGTTACAAACTTTCTGGCTGGGGCATCCCGGCGCAATTGTGATATCAGCATGATTGTTTGACAGATCACATGGTAGGGCAATTTTGATGTCATCCTGACTGTAGATGGGAAATCAGAAGGCTGAGGTAGGCTAAGGACAGCATTGGATCCCTGGACTGGCATGAGGTTTCATAGCTTTGCTAGTTTGGAGGTGAAATTAGTGGAAGAACTTCAGGATAAATATATTTATCCTAGGAGAAGCACGCAACAACATATTCTCATATGTGGGTATGGACAGTGCAAAAGTGTACTGTTGCATTACATTAAAAGACTGAAAAGTCTTGATCGCCCATATTATACTTGTGGTGGTGCCTTCCTGCCCTATGTCGGCTCACGAGACCATGAGTTCTCCATTTTTCGCGGTGCTGAAAAGCTGTGTTTTTAGGGCTTTTCCAAGCATGTAAAACTTTTTATATTTTTCAGTGTCTTCCTGTTCTTTTTTTGACTTGTTTTCTTCATAGTTTTTAATTTTATTGCTTTATCTTTCATTCAGTTCAGAGTTTTTGATTTTTGACAGATTTTGTTTTGGGTCTTCTGGCTCATCTCAGTCTGTTTTCAGGTTTAGTGCATTGAGTTTTTTTCAGCTTACAATTTACTCAACCACCCTGGACCATTGAGTCCTTTGATCTTGCATCAGCGGTGTTCCCCTCGACATCCAAAGCTCCAAACGGCTTCAAGTGGTGCATTTTGGCTACTGATCCACATAACTGGTATGCCTAGGTCCTGAAGTTTCAGGTTTTATTTGAGTTTGATGAATCGCTTATTTAATTAAGTGAGGTACATATAAGAACATAAGATTTGCCGCTGCTGGGTCAGACCTGTGGTCCATCGTGGCCAGCAGTCCGCTCACGCGACAACCCCTGTTTGAGTCTAGCCTTACCTGCGTATGTTCTGGTCCAGCAGGAACTTAATCTAACCTTTTCTTGAATCCCTGAAGAGTGCTTTCCCCTATAACAGCCTCTGGAAGAGCATTCCAGATTTCTTCCACTCTCTGGGTGAAGCAGAACTTCTTTACGTTTGTACGGAATCTATCCCCTTTTAACTTTAGCGAGTGCCCTCTCGTTCTCTCCACCTTGGAGAGGGTAAACAATCTCTCTTTCTCTACTAAGTCAATTCCCTTCAGTATCTTGAATGTTTCGATCATGTTCCCTCTCAGTCTCCTCTTTTCTCTAGCCTCTCATTGTACAGCAACTCCTCCAGTCCCTTAACCACTTTTGACGCTCTTCTCTGGAACCTTTCAAGTAGTACTATGTCCTTCTTCATGTACGGCGACCAGTGTTGGACGCAGTATTCTAGGTGGGGGCATACCATGGCCTGGTATTGTGGCTTGATAACCTTCTCAGATCTGTTTGTGATCCCCTTCTTAATCCTAACATTTTGTTTGCCCTTTTCGCTGCTTACACATTACAGACCAACTAATACAAAAGGTAAGAGGAAACAGAACTACAATTCAGTATTTTTAAAGTACAGATGAGAACCATATATGGAGAAAAACAATAGGAAGAGAAAAATGTTATCAAAGAAAGAAACAAATATAAAGATTAAACATAATTTAAAGGTTAAAAGCGTCTTTAAAAAGAAAACTTTTTAAATTACTTTTAAAACGACTCATCATTTTCCACTCTTAAATGCCTTGGCATGGCATTCCAAAGCTTCGGTGCCATCACTGAAATCATATCTTGTCGTCGTGTTCCTGCCCTAGTTCTTGTCTGCGCTTCCGTAAACTGCAGAAGAGGTTGCTTAAGGCCAGACAGTTACAATTTGAAAGGCTTTTCGGATCAACCTTGGGGAGCATTGAAGATGTCTGCGGACTCTGATGCCAATGCCCAGAGATCAGTTTCAACATCAATATCGACAAAATTGATACTTCACTTACCCTCTTTATCATTGGTGTTGCTTTCATCTAGGGATTCATATAAAAAGGCTAAGAAGCACAAACACCCTTCCTCCTCCAGGCATGAGGCATTGCTGTCTCAAGGATGTACTCCATCTATGCATTCAAAGCGTTGGCACACTGAGACAAGATCGCTATTGTTGTAGTTAGTATCTCCTCTGAGGCATGCCTTGGCATTGAGGTTACAAATGTCTCAACCCCAGACTCGGCCTGCACTTTCTGAACCGCATGTAACATCAGTACTGGCATCAGATCAGAGAACTGATACAGAGGGAGTTGGCTGAGTTATTCAGATGCACATGGTGCAAGTACCTGCCCCAAAGCATCCACCTTCAGCCCAGTCTGAGCAACGCTCCAAGGTAATATCCAGAGATCGATCTCGGACTCCACACTGTCAGCGCTCAAGGTCGAAAAGACCCACGTTTTGAGGGAATATAGCTGTTCTTCCAATTAAAACATTCATTGGGTTGACACTGATGTTCCTCTCAGTGACATTCTAGAAGTACTTCTTGACGCTCTCCTCATCAGTACCTTTGACATTCACCTTGATGCTCTCCTCTTAGTTCTCCTCGATGGCATGATATTGAGGAATATGATTCTGACCTTACTCAGCGTTCCTCCGACTATTCAGAGCTCTCCGCAGAAGAATCATATGAGATATCATCACACCTGTCTCCTCCACCTCCTCGCAGATGGTCACCACCTGAAAATCTGTCTTTCACAAAGTTTGTTAGACAGATGGGACAAGCTATGCCTATTCAAATGACAGAATCAAGAGCAGAAAGCTCTAGACTACAAGGTGTGGCCATAAGATTGATTGAAACTTCTTTCCACAAACTGAGATGCGGGGAAAAGCCGACAATTGCCCAGGATCTGATGATTCAGTGTGAGGTATCCTTGAAGGATACTATTGAAACAGAATATTTAGGGATCCCCAGTAAAGAGGTTTCAATAATGGTGAAAGAAAGCCAGGAGGGTTTACTAGGAAGGCAAATTTTCCCTGTCTTCTCAGCAGTCTGTAATTACAAGAAAATAAACACAATTTGAAGTGTCTGTATACAAATGCTAGATGCCTAAAAAATAAAATATGTTAGCTTTGGGTAAATGTTTATCTCAGATCTTTATATTGTGTTCAGATAGTTAAAGTATATAGCACTGAATGATGAGGTAGATATAATAGGCATCTCAGAGACCTGATGGAAGGAGGACAATCAATGGGACACTGTATTACCTGTGTACAAATTATATCGCAAGGATAAAGTAGATCAAATTGGAGGGGGGAGGGGGGGTTGCGCTATATGTTAAAGAGGGAATTGTATCAAATAAAGGAAACATTCTGCATGACATAGATAGCAGTGTGGAATCCTTATGGATACATCAGGGAGTGCTAGATATCATAAACGAGTGCTTCTTGGAGCAACTGGTCCAGGAACCGACAAGAGGGGGAGCTATTTTAGATTTGGTCCTTAGTGGAATGCAAAGCATAGTACAGGAGTTAAATGTGCTGGGTCCGCTTGGAAACAGGGATCATAATGTGATCAAATTTGAGCTGATGCCTGGAGTTACATCGCTAAAGAAATTTGCTGTAGAGGCATTTAATTTTCAAAAAGGGAGACTATGATAAAATGAGGAAAATGGTTAAAAAGAAGCTAAAAGGATCAATTGCAAAGATTAGGACTGTAAATCGGGCGTGGATGTTATTTAAAAAATACCATAGTGAAAGACCAGACAAGATGTATTCCATGTATTAGCAAAGGTGGAAAGAAGAGGAAATGAGAGCAGGCATGGTTAAAAAAGTGAAGTGAAAAAGGCTATTAGAGCCAAAAAAAATCCTTTAAAGAATGAAAAAAGGATCCGAATGAAGAAAATAAGAAGAGACACAACTACTGGCAAGTTAGATGCTGAGAAAGCATATGAAGAGAAACTTGCCAAAGAGGCAAAAACTCATAACAATTTCTTTAGTTACATCAGAAGCAGAAAACCAGTGAGGGAATCCGTGGGACCATTGGATGATCAAGGAACAAAAGAGACACTCATGGAAGATAAGGCCATAGTAGAGAGACTGAATGAATTCTTTGCTTCGGTCTTTACGGAAGAAGATGTAAGAGTTCTACCAGAACTGGAAATGGTATTCAAGGGTGATGACGCTAAGGAACTGAAAGAAATCTCTGTGAATCTGGAAGATGTACTAAGCCAAATTGACATGTTAAAAACTGATAAATCACCTAGACCATATAGTATACATCCCAGGGTATTAAAGGAACTCAAACTTGAAATTGCTGACCTGCTGTTAGTGATCTGTAACCTGTCACTAAAATCATCTATAGTACCTGAAGATTGGAGGGTGACCAATGTTACGCTGATTTTTTAAAAAGCACTCCAGGGGAGATCCAGGAAATTACAGACCAGTAAGTCCTACTTCAGTACCGAGCAAAATAGTGGAAACAGTTATAAAAAATAAAATTGTGGAACACGTAGACAAACATGATTTAATGAGACAGAGTCAGCATGGGTTCAACTGAGGGAGATCTTGTCTCACCAATTTCATTGACTTCTTTGAAGGTGTGAATACGCATGTGGATAAAGGTGAGCCAGTTGGTATAGTGTATCTAGATTTTCAGAAAGCTTTTGACAAAGTTCCTCATGAGAGGCACCTGAGAAAATTAAAAAGTCATGGGATATAGGAGTCAAAGTTTAGTTGTGGATTAGGAATTGGTTATCGGATAGAAAACAGAGGGTAGGGTTAAATGGTCATTTTTCTCAATGGAGGAGAGTAAACAGTGGAGTACCACAGGGGTCTGTACTGGGACTGGTGCTATTTAACTTATTTATAAACGATCTAGACATTGGAACGACGAGTGAGGTGACTAAATTTGCAGATGACACTAAACTGTTCAAAGTTGTTAAAATGCATGCGGATTGTGAAAAATTGCAGACAGACCTTAGGAAATTGGAAGACTGGGCTTCCAAGTGGCAGATGAAATTTAATGTGGACAAATGCAAAGTGATGCACATTAATAATAATAATAATTTTATTTTTGTATACCGCCTTACCCAGGGAGTTCTGGGCGGTTCACATCAGTTAATCAGAGTTACAAACAATGAAGTCATTGAAATTAACAGGTTAGGAAAGTACAATAAAAAGGAGGAGGAGGAAATTCCTGGCCATTAGTGAGTGGTGATGAAAGAAGTAGAAGTCAAGTGTATTAAGAGTTCAGTCTGTGGAATAAGTGTGTTTTGAGTTGTTTTCTGAAGTCAAAGTAGGCGGGGGCGTCGAGCACAATTTGGGCTAGCCATGGGTTCAGTTTAGCCGCCTGGAAGGAGAAGGTTCTGTCGAGGAACCTTTTGAAATGGCATAATTTTAGTGAGGGGAAGGCGAACAGGTGAATTCTGCGGGAGTTCTTATTGTTGTAGTTTAAATTGAAGTGTGGGTTGAGGTATCTTGGTGACATACCAAAAACTGTTTTGTAGCAGAAGCATGAGAACTTGAACAGGACTCTGGATTCAAATGCTAACCAGTGCAATTTATGATAGAAGGGGGTGACGTGTTCCCATTTGTTCAGGCCAAAAATGAGGTGGACGGCGGAGTTCTGAATCAATTTCAGTCTTCTGATGGTTTTTTTCACGGAGCCCAGGTAGATGATGTTGCAGTAGTCCAGGATGCTGAGAATGAAGGATGTACTAACAAAACGAAATGAGGTCTCATCGAAGTATTTTTTTATTGTGCGGAGTTTCCAGAGCACCGAGATGTGTTTCTCCAGGGTAAGATGTTTGTCTAAAGCAGTGGTTCCCAAACCTGTCCTGGGGGACCCCCAGCCAGTCAGGTTTTCAAGATATCCCTAATGAATGTGCATGAGAGAGATTTGCATATAATGGAAGTGACAGGTATGCAAGTCTCTCTCATGCATATTCATTAGGGATATCTTGAAAACCTGACTGCTGGGGGTCCCCCGGGACAGGTTTGGGAACCACTGGTCTAAAGTGACTCCCAGTACTTTTAAGGTTTGTTCTAGGGGAAAATTTGATCCATTCACTTGAATTGTGGTGTCCTTGATTTTTGTCGTTGGGTGTTGCTAGGAAGAATTTAGTTTTTTCGGAGTTTAATTTTAATCTATAAGATATCACCTAGAGTTCTATCTGATTTAGCATGCTTGATAGAGAGTTTAGCAACTATGGTGTAAAACTGGTTAGCGGGATGACTATAGTGATATTGTCTGCAGTGTTCTCCCCAGAATTTTTTTCCAGCCGGGTGGTATGAAAAAGTAGCCGGGTGGGGTGGGACAGGGAAATTTGGTGGTTAGAATAGGGTCATTAAATCCAGTGGTGTACCTAGTTTATATGACAGAGAGAAGGCTTCCAATTGAGGTGTAGGATGTGGGTAGGAACCTTTTTCCCGTGGCTTTGTGCACTGCAGCACTCAGGGAGCCGGCCCGAAGACGCCGCGTTGATCACTGCAGAACACTGTCTTGGGCCCAATGGAGGTGCCGGCCCTGCGGACTGGCAGAAAATTTCTACGGACCGGCACCGTTCCACAGACTGGCGGTTGAAGAACACTGCACTAGAGCACCAACACACGAATTGTAAAACTAAACAAGTCAGATCCTGCACAGTCAATTGATTTTGTACAGTCAGTGCTAACAGAAAACTATGTCCTTTTCATACACACAGAACAGAGAAACACCCTCACCCAATATGGAATAATCACAAATTAAAAATAGAAATATGTAGACAAAAGTTAAATGAATGCAACACCACAGAAACAGTGACACATGTCCCCTAATACTGTACAAAATATAAAGACAGTAGATGTAAATTTGAAAAAAACTGATACATAACAATCGCCACTTTAAAAATAAATAGAAATAAAACAAACAACAAGAAATAAGAAAATACAATTTTATTGGACTAATCCATTTTTCAGTTAGCTTTCAGAGGCCAAATCTTTCTTCAAGACAGTACAGTACATAGCTGTTATGATATCCTGTCCTGACCTGAGGAAAGGGGTTTAGTCCAAAAGAAATAACCTTATTTCCATTTCCTATTTATAAAGTTTTTTTTATCAATACAGTTACAATACTACTGGATTCTATATAAAGCAACAAAAAATATCTCTTTCTACCTTTTGTAGTTTCTGCTTTAATCATCTTCTCTTCGCTCTTTTCTTTCTATACAGCGTTTGTCCTCTCTCCCTTTGATGCAACATCTGCCCTCTATCTTTGCCCCTTCCACCCAGCCTCTGCTCTCTCTACCCCTTCCATCCACTGTCCACCCTCTCTCTGCCCTTTCCATCTAGTGTCCGCCCTCTCTCTCTTCCATATGACATCTTCCCTCTTTTTATGTCCCTTCAATAAACTGTATATCATGTGCCCTTTCTCTCCTTTATACATGATTCATTTCAGCTTCATCCCCTCTCCATTTTTCTGTCTCCATTCCCTCCCCTATGCTCTGGCATCTCTCTCTTCTACTTTCCTTCCTTCCTGCCCACTCCACCCCATGCTCTGGCATCTCTCTCCTCTCCTCTCCTATCTCTCCTTCTCTGCTCTGGCACCTCCTCTCCTTCCTTTCCCTCTGGTCTGGCATTTGTCTTTTTAGTTTCCCTTCCCTCCCCCTTGCCCTAGCATCTCTCTCCTCTCCCCCTCCCCCTCCATTATCTGGCATCTCCTCTCCTTCCTTTCTCTCCCTCTCTCCTTCCTTTCCCCTGGTCTGGCATCTCCCTCCTCCCCCCATGCCCTGACATCTCTCCCTCCATGGTCTAATATTGCCTTTCCTTTCCCTTCTTCCCATGGTTTTGGCATCTATCTTTCCTCTCCTCTCCCTTCCTGGTCTTCCTTCTCCTTCCTTCCCTCTCTCTCCCCAGTTGGGTGCAGCAGCATTTCTCTTCCCCCTTCCCTCTCAATCTCCTCCTCCACTGCTCTTCCCCCTTCCCCTATCCACTCTCCTCCTCCACTGCTCTCCCCTCAGTCCTGCTGCAGCTTTCCCTCTTCCATTTTAAGTCCAGCAGCACTCTCTTCTGTTCCCAATCCAGCAGCACCTCTCCCTCTCACCTCCCTCCACCACTCAGCTCCAACAGCACCTCTCCCTCCCCTCTACTTCCGTTTCCTCCACTGACTAGCTGCAGCACCTCTCCTTTCCACCCCCAGGGCCAGCAGCACCTTTCCTCTCTGACTAGCAGGGCTCCTCTCCCTTCCCTTACTCACTCACCTCCCAGGTCTAGCAGCACCACTCCCTCCTCTCTTTTCCTCTCCTTCTATCAGCACCCCTCCCTCTTATCTCCCAGGTCCATTGGCACCACTCTCCCATCCCGATTAACAGGCTCTCTATTGTAACTTGCCTGACTGCTGCCGTAGCTTTAGCGAGTAAATTCCCTCCAGCAGCCTTGGGGCCTCCGAGGAAGAAGGAAGTTACATCATTGGAGGTGGAGCGGCCTAGCAAAATCCCCAAGGCTGCAGAAGGGAATCGATTCGATAACACTACTGCAGCTGTCAGGCAAATTACAATAAGGAGAGAATGGTGCTGCTGCTAGTCCAAGGTATAGAGAATAGAAAATGACAGCGGCAGCAGGAAGGCAGGAAGCATGCCGGCGCTGCATTTCCCCAAAGCAATTTTTTACCTCCCCAAGCCCGTCTTCCTGATCAGAAAGCCTCCCATCGCATACACACACCAAATACAAATTGCAGGCTAGTGCCGCCTTAGCCCGTAGCGAACTTATGCTCCGGAGCTCTAACTTGTGCATGCCGGCTTCCCTTCTCTTCCCTCCCACCCCCCCCGGACATAATTTCAGGTTTCGGAGGGAAGAGAAGGAAAGATGGCACGCACACGTTAGAGCCCCAGAGCATAAGTTCGCTAAAGGCTAAGGCATCAAATCTCCAAGCCGGTTTTTTTTTTGTTTTGTTTTTTTTTAATGTTGAGCAGCAGGCAGCAGCAGAATTCACCAGCAGATGATAGCTGGGCGGTCATCTAAATTAGCTGGGCGGACCGCCCGGCTAAAAGGCCCTAGGGAGAACACTGGTCTGCATAGATGAAGAATTTGAGCTTTAAACTTTGCAGGAGGTTTCCCAAGGAGACGAGATAGATATTAAACAGGGTGGGGGATGGGGGGAGCCCTGTGGAACCCCACAAGAGTTGTCCCAGCACAAAATTGTTCATGCACCAGTCTCAGAAGTCAGATTAATGTATACCCAAGACAGCTTGTATTTCATTTCTTTTAAAATGAGGCAGGCCTATTTTTTTTATTACCAAGACATCTGCTCCTGCTCCCCTATACCTCCAGATCGGTCAGAATTGTAGCTGAGGTCTGGCATCAGGAGCCTTCATTTGCAACTACCTTAGAATGCTGCTTCTGTTTTATATCCCACCCCCTTCATTGCTATGACAGTCTTTGGCTGGAGGCCATATATTAAGACAGGTTTTTTTAGACATCCTCCTGGAAGTAAAGCTAATTAGGATTGCAGGATCACTACATTGAATATGCATTTTCATATGGCAAAGATCCATTATGGAACAGACTAGTCCAGAACCTAGGACTGTTGACCAGTGGAAGGAGACAAAGGAAAAAAAAGTAATGTACTCTTAACCCAAAAAGGTCACTGTGCAACTTTAGATGCTCAGTATGCTGAATGAGAAAACAATAGACCATTTTTCTTCCATTTTATCTTGATTCTTGTACTAATAGTACCCACCATAAAATATTGCCTGTTAAAAAAAAATTGTTTGAGAAATCTGAATGTTGAACCTGAAGAGTTTGATAAAGAGTGAAAAAAGCAGTATTAAAGAATAGTAAAATTACATTACATTAGTGATTTCTATTCCGCCTTTACCTTGCGGTTCAAGGCGGATCCTTTAATGGTGTAACAATTGGAATATATTAGGGAGGTCTCTGGACTAGTCTGGTCTAATAGGACTAAAGGAAAGAAAATTGGCAGGTAAGACCTATTTTCTCTTTCCTCACCAGAACAGTCCAGAACCTGCGGGATGTAGCAAAACAGTTCTCAAGATGGGTAGATCTCCAAAATATCTGCCTAAATAATTTATGTCCCAAATTCAATATACAGCAGTACACCTACCTGGAGCAGGCAGTGCTTTGTAAATTTAAGAAGGAACAACTGTATCGGTAGCATGGAATATTGCTACATCTTCGGTTTTGGCCAGGTACTAGTGACCTGGATTGGCCACCGTGAGAACGGGCTACTGGGCTTGATGGACCATTGGTTTGACCCAGTAAGGCTATTCTTATGTTCTTATCGCTGGTTTGCAGCTGTGAATCAGAAGTATTGCTTGCAACTCTGCCCACAAGGTCAAAGCACCACTGATAAAAAAGTTTTCAAACCTTAGGGGTTGCTTCCTTTTTAAATGAAATAGTATGCTGGTGGAATATTATTTTGGCAACCAGGCAATGATAGTTTTAGAAGTTTGGTTCACCTTATCTGAAACTTGCAATTAAACAATGTCAATCTGCCCAACCTTGAAAATTGGTTAGTCACTTCAGTTTACTTATAAAGTATACAGTGGTCATGGATTAAAAGTAAAGATCTGTTTTATTTGAATGAGGACATCACCTTCAACAGAATTGTTTAATGACAGTCCTAATTCTGCAAACCAAAGAACAGGATTTGTATTTCAAAATTCTCTTATAAGAAGAGATAAAAATCAAAGTAACCTCCCCAAAAGATAAGATTCTTCCAAGATGCTCCTTAAAGGGGATCCAAGGGTAGAAGTTCCAGCATCTTAAGCAGCAGAATTGAACTCCACTCAGGACAGGAGACTTGCACAGGAGAACAACGCTTGTAGCTCTAGGAATCTAGTGACCAGTGAGAGAACTCTGTAGGATTTCATGCGAGCCTGAGGCAATAAGACAAAATTTATGAGCATTGTCATTGAACATAAGAACATAAGCAATGCCTCTGCTGGGTCAGACCAGAGGTCCATCGTGCCCAGCAGTCCGCACACGCGGTGGCCCAACAGGTCCAGGACCTGTGCAGTAATCCTCTATCTATACCCTTCTATCCCCTTTTCCAGCAGGAAATTGTCCAATCCTTTCTTAAACCCCTGTACTGTACTCTGCCCTATTACGCCCTCTGGAAGCGCATTCCAGGTGTCCACCACTCGTTGGGTAAAGAAGAACTTCCTAGCATTCGTTTTAAATCTGTCCCCTTTCAACTTTTCCAAGTGTCCTCTTGTTCTTTTATTTTTCGAAAGTTTGAAGAATCTGTCCTTCTCTACTCTCTCTATGCCCTTCATGATCTTATAAGTCTCTATCATATCCCCTCTAAGTCTCCTCTTCTCCAGGGAAAAGAGACCCAGTTTCTCCAATCTCTCAGCGTATGAGAGGTTTTCCATCCCTTTTATCAAGCGTGTCGCTCTCCTCTGAACCCTCTCGAGTAACGCCATATCCTTCCTAAGGTACGGAGACCAATATTGGACGCAGTATTCCAGATGCGGGCGCACCATCGCCCGATACAATGGCAGGATAACTTCTTTTGTCCTTGTTGTAATACCCTTCTTGATTATGCCTAGCATTCTATTTGCTTTCTTAGCGGCTGTTGCGCACTGTGCCGTCGGCTTCATTGTCATGTCCACCATTACCCCCAAGTCCCTTTCTTGGTTACTCTCATTCAATAATATCCCTCCCATCGTATAGTTGTACCTCGGGTTTCTGTTTCCAACATGCAATACTTTACATTTCTCAACGTTGAACTTCATCTGCCATCTCGCCGCCCATTCCCCCAATTTGTTCAAGTCCCTTTGCAATTCTTCACATTCCTCTTTAGTCCCAGCTCCACTAAATAGTTTTGTATCGTCCGCAAATTTTATTATCTCACACTTCGTGCCTGTTTCTAGATCATTTATGAATATATTAAATAGCAGCGGCCCGAGCACTGAGCCCTGCGGAACACCACTCGTGACCCTCATCCAGTCCGAGTAGTGGCCTTTCACCCCTACCCTCTGTTTCCTACCCGCCAACCAGTTTCTGATCCATCTATGTACGTCTCCGTCCACTCCATGGTTCTTCAGTTTCCGGAGTAGACGTTCGTGAGGCACCTTGTCAAAGGCTTTTTGGAAATCAAGGTATATGATGTCTATGGGGTCTCCTCTGTCCATCCGTTTGTTAATTCCTTCGAAGAAGTGCAATAAGTTTGTTAGGCACGATCTCCCCCTGCAGAAACCATGTTGGGTTGTTTTCAAAAGTTCGTTTCTTTCCAGATGTTCATCGATGTGTTCTTTAATCAGTGCTTCCGCCAGTTTCCCAGGAACCGAGGTCAAACTCACTGGTCTGTAGTTTCCCGGGTCACCTCTTGATCCCTTTTTAAAGATGGGCGTGACATTGGCTATCTTCCAATCCTCCGGGATCATGCCTGTTTTCAAGGATAGGTTGCAAATTTGCTGCAGTAGTTTCGCTATCTCCTCCTTTAATTCCTTCAGAACCCTGGGATGGATTCCGTCCGGACCCGGGGATTTGTCAGTTTTAAGTTTTTCTATCTGCCTGTGTACATCATCAAGGCTCACTTCCATGGATGTTAATTTTTCTGCTTGATTTCCATTGAAGATTTGTTCAGGTTCCGGTATGTTGGTTGTGTCTTCGTTTGTAAATACAGACGAGAAGAACATGTTGAGTCTTTCTGCGACTTCTTTCTCCTCCTTCACCGCTCCCTTCCTGTCTCCTTCGTCCAGCGGTCCCACCACCTCCCTAGCTGGCTGTTTCCCTTTAACATATCTGAAGAACGGTTTGAAATTTCGTGCCTCCCTGGCTAGCCTCTCTTCATACTCTCTTTTGGCTTTTCGAACCACACGGTGACATTCTTTTTGATACTTCCTGTGCTCCTTATGGTTCCAGCACCTGCATCTAAGCCTGCACAGTGCCCTTACTGGGTGAAACATTCAGGACTCCTCCAAAACCTAACTGGCAGTGTGCCTCCAAAACTCTATAGTAATGGGCTTTAAATCTGACCGCAAGGAATCTCTCAAACAAGTACTTTAACACCCTCGACCACTCCTACTTGCAGGCTATGAATGCTGCCTCTGCATCATCCCCCCCCCCCCAGCCAACCCAGCAGGAGAAAGGCCTGACGTAGGCACCAAGCCTGAAACTCTCTAAATAGTAGTTCCCAGACTTATAAACAGAGCTTAATAGCATGATCATTACTGGTGATTTTGGCCACAATTCTGATTGCAGTATTTTGATCCAAATGGAATATGTGAGCTAAAATACCTGGTAAACCCATATAGATGAATTACATTATTCCAAATAAGGTCAGACTTTATGAAACAAGGACATAATTGTCACAGCAATCAGCTTAGCAAACTTATTCACATGTGCTCACGTTATCCTGTATGCAATTGGAGCCAGGGGCTGAATTAATGAATCTGACTGACTTTTATCTCTTCTGTTGTAGGCAATGATCAGAGGAGAACTGGATATTCTCAAAGATTGGTGCTATGAAGGGGTAGGTATGGGTCTATGAGAATTGGAAGAAAAAACTGCATGCTTGAAATTGCCTTTTAAAACCCCCACTATTTTTACTTAAAATTTGATTGTAAGACCTAGCTAGTTTTTAAAAAGTGAATTTAATTACATATTGACATAATTTATAATTCAAGACAAATTGTATGCAATACCACAAAGAAAAGGAACAGATTATTTTTGTGCAAATTTTTCAACAATGCATTTGATGCACTTATCAAGGTCAACATGTTTATTTTTCCTTTGTTCTTGCTGACCAGCTAGCAATTGTTTAATTCTGCTTTCATAAAAAGCCTTTTCCTTTTTGAGAGAAGCAATCAGCTGCCAAATAGTTGGGTGACCACAAAAAACTAGAGAATGAAAGCGGCGATGCCATGCCTCAACTGAATTATTTAATCTTGGTACGTAGATTGATCAAGTTTCAAGTTTATTAAGATTTTTTTATACCGCTCAATCAAACCTCTAAGCGGTGTACAAATAAGTGCTAATGAGGATTCAAAGACACAGGTAAAACTTGAGATAGGTTATGAGACAAATATTACTTAACATAAAAATAAACGGGCACAAGAGGAAAGAGGGAAGAATTACAATAATCAAGTAAAGTTAACATAAAAGGTAGGTACGATAGGAAGGGGATTTAAAAAAAAAAAAGGTAATTAAAATTAAAAATTTTAGCTGTAATAAGGGCAGTTAGGTGCCAAAAACATCTTGAAATAAAAAAGTTTTTAGGTTACTGTATTTTTAAAACGGGGAAGAGAAACTTCTGTACGAAGATGGGTTAGGGGTAGTCTGCCTGTCTTCAAAATAATCTGCTACGGTTTCTGCTTCAGCAGGAAAGTTCATCATCGGCAAGTCAAAATATTCTTGGACTGTATCAATGGGAACAAAATATAAAGCATTAAGGATTTTTAAAGCAAGTTCAGCATCACTTGCATATTGCTCTTGAAGACCAGCCGCTTGTACTTTTTAGAAAACATTTTGACACACGTGAAATAAGCATCCATGGACATCAATTTTTGGAAAAACAAATTCAAAAGCGTTTACAGCTGTTCTTTCAAAATTGCAAACAATTTATAATGGCTGAAAAATAGGACAAAGGTATCTAATTGCATTCAAAAATCAAACATAAATTTCCTCACACCTATTTGGTAGCAGTGCATAAACAAAAGGGACAAACTGATCCTCAACAAAGTATAAAATTGGGAAAAATGTCTAGAGAAACTTTAAAGGTTCCATTGGTGTATAAATTTTCAGACTGTTCCAGTAAGTGTAGATTTTGCTATGTTGAAAAAATTAGGATTCGGTTATTTCCAGCGCCTGAATCAAAAAGTGAAAAATTCTGACCATTTTTCAGTTTGCTTAAAGTTATCAGAAATCTGAAGATCCTCTAAATCAGGGGTCTCAAAGTCCCTCCTAGAGGGCCGCAATCCAGTCGGGTTTTCAGGATTTCCCCAATGAATATGCATGCACTGCTTTCAATGCATATTCATTGGGGAAATCCTGAAAACCTGACTAGATTGCGGCCCTCAAGGAGGGACTTTGAGATCCCTGCTCTAAATCCTTCGGCTTTTGCTGAATCATTTGTTTCAACTGCTTTTAAAACTTTTGTGCAAATGGCATCAGGCAAATGAGAATGATCACCTTTAACGATTACTGTTGAACCATCTATCGCATTGATATCAGTATGACAAAATGTGGCCTTATTAATACCGGACAAGACTGAAACACTGTCAAAAATAAAGGCTGTTAACTAAAGGAAAGGGAGAACTATTACAAAGACTTTTTTTTTTTTTATATATAATATTTCTTTATTGAGCAAACCATCAAACATAAAACAGAACAGTGCACAAGAACATCCAATATGCTCACCTCCGGTCTCTATGTCCACTCTGGTCACCCTGCTTGCTTTGGCTCAGTGGTTCCCAAACCTGTCCTGGGGGACCCCCAGCCAGTCAGGTTTTCCAGATATCCCTAATGAATATGCATGAGAGAGATTTGCATATAATGGAAGTGACAGGTATGCAAATCTCTCTCATGCATATTCATTAGGGATATCTGGAAAACCTGACTGGCTGGGGGTCCCCCAGGACAGGTTTGGGAACCACTGCTTTGGCTTATTGGGGGTTAGGCTTGCACCAGCATTCCTTTCCCCAAGGGTTGCCTGAGAACCAGACCTTGGACAGTTATGGTGAGGCTAAAGTCCCTCTGGTCACCTTAGTCACTGTTCACTTTGGTTTACCAGGGCTTAGGCTTACGCCAACATTACTCTCCTGAGAGTCACCTGAGAGCTAGACCTTGGGACAGTTATGGTGAGGTTAAGTCCCTCTGGTTACTTCCGGTCACTTGCATCCTACCAATTATAGTAGACCCTTATAAAAGATTGGGCTGCCATTATTTTGGAGGATGATTATAATAAAGCTTTTAACCTCTCTTTCAGGTCTGTCTTATGTACAGACAAGTTTCAGGATTTCCATGATGAATATGCATACTTACATTACTTTAATGAAGCTAAATTGTTGTCAGCAACTGTCATATAAATAATTTTACTGTACTCTAAACATGGAATAATAATAATTCAGTGTAACAGTTCAAAAGTTGTTAAATTCAAAATTTATTACACATCTCGCTATCAAATTTAATAGCAATTACATTATTTTACTTTTTCATATTGCAATTACATCACATTCGCCAGACTTGCACATTAAAACTTATTACAATTTGTTTTAGCCCAAATCAGCAGACCAAAAAAAAACCTAATCCTTGCACATAATTATCAAACTATTTGCTGACTAAATAGACAAAAAGCCTTAAAACTGCAAATGGCAATCCTGTTCATATGTAAACAAGAAACGGTAAAAATAAGCAACCACTATGCAAACTTGTCTCCTATGTCAGGTTCTGTATGTCACCATTCATCTTCAGGAGTTGAACCTGGCAGCAGTTTCTCAACCGGTTATTTGTAGCTAGATATGATTACATTACATTACATTAGGGATTTCTATTCTGCCATTACCTTGCAGTTCAAGGCGGATTACAAAAGAATTATCCAAGATGTATTACAACAAGAACTTACCAAAAAAAATATATATATATTGGTCATTTTCAAAAAGAGTAAGAAATGGGTAAGGTTATTTGTTTGGGGTAGTTGGCTTTAGTGAGAGATGGAGTTTGAGACTTGCGGTATTATTTCTTTTTTCAGAGTTTTCTTGAAGAGTATGGTCTTTATTTCTTTTCTAAAAGTCTTGTAGTCGAGGGATGCCGTCAGTAGATTGGCGATTTGGTTGTCTAGTTTGGCTGCTTGAGTGGCCAGGAGGCCATCATATAGTTTTTTTCCGTTTGACCTCCTTAATTGGGGGGTATGAGAATGGGGTGTGAGTTTTCCTATGTCTGGTTGTGGTGTTGTGGATGAGGCGGTTATTCAGGTGGTTTGGACTGTCTCCGTATAAAGTCTTAAATAGTAGGCAGTAGAATTTAAATTGTATTCTTGCTGGGATCGGAAGCCAATGCGATTGGAGATATGCTTCTGTAATGTGATCATGTTTCTTTAATGAGTAGATGAGTCTTAGTGCTGTGTTTTGGATAGTTTGTAGTTGTTTTGTTATGGTTGTACGGCATGGGAGGTAGAGGATATTACAGTAGTCAAGTAGGCCTAGTATTAAGGACTGAACTATGAGCTGGAATTGTTTTCTCGAAGAATTTCCAAACTTGTCTTAAGTTTCTCATGACTAAGAATGACTTTTGTATTGTTTTATTGATTTGCGGTTGCATGGTGCAGCATCTGTCGATAGTTATTCCTTGCAGTTTTAGGGTGGTTTGTATGGGGTAGTTGATTGCGTTGATTTCAATGTTGGTTATGGTTGGTATTTTGTTGTTTTCTAGGAGGATGGATTGCGTTGATTTCAATGTTGGTTATGGTTGGTATTTTGTTGTTTTCTAGGAGGATGAATTTCGTTTTATCTGGGTTCAAGGAGGTTATGCCTTGTTTGTCCAGGTGAGAGCTGAGGGAGGCTGTATAGAGATTGAAGAGAGTCGGGGATAGAGGGGATCCTTGGGGAACTCCGCAGGGGTTTGACCAAGGTTCAGATTTTTGTTTGTCTGATTTTACTCTATAGGTTCTTGATTTAAGGAATCCTTCAAACCATGTGTATACTTTATCTGTGATACCTATTGTATCCAGGATTTGTAGTAGAATGTTATGGTCCACCAAGTCGAATGCAGCGGTAAGGTCTAGTTGTATGAGCATCATTTTTTTTCCTGTGCTGAGATGTTGTCTGGCTGTGTCCAAGAGAGATCCTAGTAGTGTTTCCGTGCTGAAGTTGTTTCTGAAGCCGGATTGTGTGGGATGGAGTATGTTATGGTTTTCTAGGTAATTGGAGAGGAGTTTGACAACTAGTCCTTCTATTATAAGGTAGGTAGAACTTTTTGTGTATTCTTATTGAATTAGGAGTTTTGTATGAGCATTAGGGAATATACTGTATATTGTACAGTACATGTTTTTAGTACTATCTGTTAGAAGAGAGGCTCATGCTATTGTGAGACACATGAGTGAGAGACTCGGCAGTTTCTACTCCTGAAGGCAAAATACAGAACCTGTACCAAGTTGAACAAAAGGAAAACAGTAGGTTCCTTTAAGAAGGTTAATGAGAGACTAATGTGTGACCCTTATGGAAACTTGGGACCCGATTCACTAACCTGCCCGATCGTGACCGATCTGGGCAGGGCTGATTGATTCTGAAAGCAAGAATATTCTAATGGGGGCCGACACAGATTGCTAGGTAGCGATCCTGACGCATGCGCAGACCATCTACTTTGCCTGTAGATGGTCTGCGCATGTGTTTTGCTGTCTGTGTTTTTTTATGGGGGTTTTTTTTGGGTTTTTTTTTTTTTTTTACTGGCCCTGACTCACCTGCTCTCTGCCACCCTTCCCTGCAGTGCGAACCCATGGTTTTAACCTGCGAGTTTAAAGTGGGTTAAAACCACAGGCTCGCACTGCAGGATAGGGCGGCAGAGTGCAGGAGAGTCGGGGGAGGCAGAGAGCAGGTCGCAGCGGAGAGCTGGAGAGGCAGAGAGCAGATCGTGGTGGAGAGCAGGAGAGCCGGGTAGGCCGAGAAGAGAGTAGGTAGGCAGAAAGCAGGTCGCAGCAGAGAGAAGGTCGCGGCAGAGAGCTGGGGTGGCAGAGAGAAGGTCGTGGCAGAAATCTGGGGAGGCAGAGAGCAGGTCGCAGCAGAGAGCAAGAGAGCCAGATAGGCAGAGAGCTGGGGAGTCAGAGAGAGAGTCGGGGAAGCAGAGAGAAGGACGCGGCAGAGAGCTGGGGAGCCAGAGAGAGAGTCGGGGAGGCAGAGAGCAGGTCGCAGCAGAGAACAAGAGAGCTGGGTAGGCAGAGAGAAGGTCGTGGCAGAGAGCTGGGGAGCTAGAGAGAAGGTTGCGGCAGAGAGCTGGGGAGGCAGAGAGAAGGTCACAGCAGAGATCTGGGGAGGCAGAGAGCAGGTCGCAGCAGAGAGCAAGAGAGCCAGATAGGCAGAGAGCTGGGGAGCCAGAGAGAGAGTCGGGGAGGCAGAGAGCAGGTCGCAGCAGAGAGCAAGAGAGCTGGGTAGGCAGAGAGAAGGTTGTGGCAGAGAGCAGGGGAGCTAGAGAGAAGGTTGCGGCAGAGAGCTGGGGAGCCAGAGAAAGAGTCAGGGAGGCAGAGAGAAGGTCGCGGCAGAGAGCTGGGGAGCCAGAGAGAGAGTCGGGGAGGCAGAGAGAAGGTCGCAGCAGAGAGCTGGGGAGCCAGAGAGAAGGTCGCAGCAGAGATCTGGGGAGCCAGAGAGAGAGAGTCAGGAGGTAGAGAGCAGGTCGCAGCAGAGAGCAAGAGAGCCGGGTAGGCAGAGAAAAAGTCGCGGCAGAAAGCTGGGGAGCCAGAGAGAGAGTCAGGGGAGGCGGAGATCAGGGGAGCCAAAGAGAGAGTCAGGGGAGCCAGAGAGCAGTTTATTTCAGGGCTGCAGGGCTGGCAGAACATTCGGAAAGGAGGTGAGCAACTGGTCCCCAGCAGTCGCTTCTTGTTGATCAGCCAGCCCAGTCGGTGTTAAACATTTTTGTTTAGTGAATCGCGTCCCTGCCTACTTTGCATGCCGTTTCCCTCATTTGCATGCATGGATCGGAATCAGATCGGTGCATAGGTTAGTGATTCAGGTCGGAGGGAGATCAGGTCGCAAAGGGCTCGCATACCGATCAGTACATGATCGGTTTGCTTAGTGACTGACAGAGAAGGAGACAAGTTTGCACAGTAGTTGCTTATTTGCACAGTCTTTTGTTTACATATGAACCATTTAGTTGGCACAATAGTATGGTAATTGTGTGCGAGGACTAGGTTTTTTGAGACTGTCGAGTTGGGTTAAAACAAATTATAATAAAGTTTTAATGAATATGTCTGAGGAATGTGGTATGAATGAGATATGACTGTAATTATAGTGCAGCAATTGCAATATGAAAAAGTAAAATAATTGTTAAATATGATAGAGATTTCTAGTAAATTTTGAATTTAACAACTTTTGAACTGTTACATTGAATTATTATTACATGTTTAGAATACAGTAAAATTATTTATATGACGGTTGACAATAATTAGCTTCATTAACCAGCAGAAGAAGGGAGGTGTTGATGTCCCTATATAGGTCATTGGTGAGGCCACACCTGGAGTATTGTGTTCAGTTTTGGAGGCTGTATCTGGTGAAGGTTATAAAGACTTGAAGCGGTCTAGAAGAAGGCGATGAAAATGGTAAGGGGTTTGAATATAAGAAAAGACTGGAAGACCTGAATATGTATACTCTGGAGGAGAGGAGGGACAGAGGAGATATGATACAGATGATTAAATACTTGAAAGGTATTAATATAGAACCAAATCTTTTCCAAAGAAGAGAAAATGGTAAAACTTGAAGGCATCATTTGAGGTTATGAGAAGGAAGACTTAGGAGCAATGTTAGGAAAATTTTTTTCATGGAGAGGGTAGTAGACGCTTGGAATGCCCTCCCGAAGGATGTGATGGAGAAGAAAATGGTGATAGAATTTAAAAAAGCATGGGATAAAAATAGAGGATCTCTAATTAGAAAATGAAAGATGTAAATTAAAGAACTAAGACTTGCACGGTCTGTGTCACATATATGGTAATTTGGTGTAGGATGATCTGGGGAGGGCATCAATGGGAACTCCACTAACTTGGAACATGAGTATATTACTGGACAGACTTTATGGTAGATATCCTGCAAACATAATGGTTGGATAGGCTGGAGTGAGCTTGGACAGCAACTTCAGCATTTGGAACCTAAGACAATACCAGGTGGATGTTACAGTCTATGACCCAGAAATAATAATGAAGAGACAAGTTAATTTGATCATGTATTTTTAATGGGTATAACTTATGGGCAGACTGGATGGACCGTTCAGATCTTTATCTGCCGTCATTTACTATGCTATTAAAGTAGGGTAAGAATACAAGTTGAAGCTATTTAGGAGGTTTCTCACCATATTGTATTAATAATGAATATGCATGAGAGATTTGCATATAATGGAGCTAGTAGGCACACATTTGCCATGCATATTCATTAGGACAGGTATAAGAGGAACTAGTTTATGCTGCTTGTATGTGTCTGCTGGTGGTGGTGTAAAAACGTTGAGACTCTTTGAGATCCAAATGGGAAGGATTGAGGTCTGCATCTTGGCTTCTTGGTGCGAGTGAATGGTAGGGAGGAAAGAGAGATTGTACATGATTAAAAGATGGAAGAAAGTATAGTGAAGAGCTGTGTATGATCTCCTTTTTAAAGGAAGAAGTGAGGCTGTACAGCAGTGTATCGCAAACTGTGCTGCAAAATGCTGGCGAGGAGGAGAGGTGCTGGCTGACTGCTTACAAGTCGTGCCTCTCGTGGTCACATGTTCCGTAGGCAGTCAGCCGGCGATGGCGCCTCTTCTCCTCTCTCTACCTCTCCAGCACCCCCCCATACCAGCGGTAATAGGAGGCTCAGGGCCACGGCTGGAGGGCATCCATGCATTCGCAGACGTCGATGTGATGATGTCACACATGCACATGGCGTCATGGTGTCAACACATCATTGTGTCGTGTGTTTCTCCAGCCACGGCCCCGCTTTTAGTGTGCCACGGTTTCAAAAAATTTGCGGCACCCTGTTGTACAGAAAAGCATCTTGATGAGAACTGAAAGAAAGAGGCCTTACCTCAGGATAGTGTTAAACTGTGCTTTGCATTTGGATTGTGGCATAGTTCATTCTGTGGACCAAGCAGCTGGTTGGACATGTTGGGGTGAGGGGGGATTCCTCCTGCTTGGGAGACTTTTATTTAGGTGGGTAACATGGTTTCATCTTGTCTCATTTTCAGACATACAGCCAGCTAGCTCAGCCGATCCAGCAAGCCAAGGCTATGGGACTGCAGTTTCATTCCAAGATCCTGGACATCGACAACATTGATGTGAGTCGTCACTTACCTGAAGAATATGAAATCTGTAATAGTGGGGAACTGATAACACAGGATTAAGAACGGAATGAAGTATTAATAGTAATAACTCGCATGCAATTAACACAGGATAGAGAGGGTATTATTACCGGTAGCCCAAGATTGCGAAGAGTTAAAGACTAGAGAATGACACGGTGGCTGTTACCCGCGGCTATCCCGCCGAAATGGTGGGGGAGGAAAAAGTGCTCATTGCAGGCACGGGGACAAGGCCATCCACTGCCCCGTGGAGCGGTGAATGGCCTTGTCCCCACAGTTAAGGGAGGGAATGTGCGCGGCCACTGATTACATGCGGCCCCCCTCCTTCCTACCTACCGGCCAAATCTATCTCCCTCCCTCCCCCTTATCTTCACGGCGCGTTAGTTTCCAAAGTAACTTGCTCAAGCTGGCCGGAGCCTGCCTGCAGTTGCGTGTGTCTATGGGCGGGAGCTTCTCCTCTGACACAACTTCCGGTTGCGTCGGAGGAGAAGCTTCCGCCCACATACACACGTGACTGCAGGCCGGCTCCGGCGGCTTGAGCAAGTTACTCTGGGAAGTAACTTAAAATGTGCCGTGAAGATAAGGGGGAGGGAGGGAGATTCTCGGGCCGCGCAAGGGGTGCTGAAAGGCGGTGAGGTGGCGATAGGGAAGGGTGGTGGAGGAAAAGAAAGGAACAGACGCAGAAGGGGGAGTGGAGAGGAACAGACGCTGAAAAGAAATGGGGGAACAGAGAGTGGGCAGAAGACAGAGATGCCAGACTATGCGGGGAGCAGAGGGAAGAAGATGCAGCTGCACATAACTCTCTTTGGCCTTGATAAATAGGATGGGAGAGAAAACTATACAAACATGGGCTTTGAAGCCAGGATAATCGCTGGCACTTACAGGCTCTGCTCTGTCATTAAAGGTGTCTTTGCATAACTTTGGTAAATATTATGACCACATGGCTCAGTTGTAATCCAATTTCATAGAAACATGATGGCAGATAAGGCCAAATGGTCCATCTAGTCTGCCCATTCGCAGTAACCATTATCTCTTTCTCTCTCTGAGAAATCCCACATGCCTATCCCAGGCCCTTTTGAATTCAGACATGATCTCTGTCTCCACCACCTTTTCTGGGAGACTGTTCCATTCATCTACCACTTTTTCTGTAAAAAAAAAAGTATTTCCTTAGATTACTCCGGAGCCTATCACCTCTTAACTTCATCCTATGCCCTTTCATTGCAGAGTTTCCTTTCAAATGAAAGAGATTCGACTCATGCGCATTTACATTGTGTAATAATAATAATAACAGTTTATATGCTACAGGACCGTGAAGTTCTATGCGGTTTACAATGATTAGAAATGCTACAAATTGAGTAGAACTGACGAGTTAAACTAGTGAATAGCGGCTCTAGAGATCAATTAAAGTGGGAAAGATTGTACAAATCAGCTGCCTAAGTACTGCAGGAACAGATATGTTTTTGGTGTCTCTTGAATTCTCCATAAGTATTAGTTCCGGGTCTTTACCCCATAATGCTGCTTGATATGAGAGAAGATGTTGATGGTGACTTTTTTGAATTTGCATCCTCTAACCGGTGGGGATATAAAATTCAAGTGTGAGCTTCTCTTATGTCTGTTGGTTGGGAAGGAGAAAAGGTCATTTATATAGTTAGGGACTAAACCGAACAGTACCTTAAAGCAGAAGCATCTTAAACTTCACACGTGCCTCCATCGGCAACCAATGCAGGAGTCGGTAGGAAGGAGTTACATGGTCAAACTTCTTCAACCCAAAAATCAGTCTGACCGCTGCGTTTTGCACCAGTTGTAATCACTGTATATTCTTCTGGGTAATTTCCAGATAGGCGATGTTACAGAAGTCAAGTTGGTTCAATATAAGGGATTGAACTAGAATTCTGAATGAAGAAGCATCAAAATATGCTCTGATGGACCGAAGCTTCCAGAGAGTAAAGAAACCCTTTCTAACCAAAGCTTCCACCTGGTCTTTTATGGTTACACCCAGAACCTTCATAGTTTGTTGAATAGGGTAACTAAGTTTATTGATGCACAATGAAGTTTTTGTATCAAGTGGGTGAGATGAAGCTACAAAGAATTTTGTTTTTTCTGAGTTAAGCTTCAGTCTAAATTCAGTCATCCATTGTGCTATCATGTCTAATACTTCTGTTGCCATGGAAGTAGCTTCAGAGTGGTAGTGAATGGGATAATGATCATAAAGTCGTCTGCATAGCTGAATACTTTTATCCCCAGCTGGGTCAGTTGCGCACCTAATGATGACAGGTAAACGTTGAAAAGCAGTGGGGATAGTGGTGACCCTTGCGGAACGCCAAATTGATTACTCCAGGTATTGGAGAGATTATAATTAAAGCGTACTTGGTAGGTGCAGAACATAAGGAAACCTCGGAACCAGTTTAGCACCTCACCTCTGATACCAATTGCATCTAAGCATTGTAACAATTTCCCATGGTCCACTAAGTCAAAGGCAGAGCTCATGTCAAATTGCATAATCAGGGTATTCAGGCCCCTACTAAACAAGAAACGTAAATTATCCAAGATGGCCGCAATTACTGTCTCAGTGCTAAACATAGGTCTGAATCCGGATTGAGTTTCATGTAGCAGAGAGAACTGGTCAAGATATTCCATTTTTACAAAAAATGGAATGGATGCTACTGGTCTGTAATTGGTTACTGATGCTAATGATTCTTTACGATTTTTTGGAATTGGGGTTATTGTAATGTGACCATTAGAAACATAGAAGATGACAGTAGAAAAGGGCTACAGCCCATCAAGTCTTCCCACTCTGCTTACCCACCCCCTGTCTATGCCCTAATGACCCAATTTTCTTATCTTGACCCTCGTAGGGATTCCACATGGGTATCCCATTTATTCTTAAGTCTGGCATGCTGTCTGCCTCGATCACCTGCACTGGAAGCTTGTTCCAATGATCAACCACTCTCTCAGTGAAGAAATACTTTCTGGTGTCGCCATGAAATTTTCCGCCCCTGAGTTTGAGCGGGTGCCCTCTTGTGGCCGAGGGTCCCTTGAGAAAGAAAATATCATCTTCCACTTTGACACGTCCCGTGAGGTACTTAAATGTTTCGATCATGTCTCCCCTCTCCCTACGTTCCTCGAGAGTGTAGAGCTGCAATTTGTTCAGTCTCTCTTCATACGAGAGACCCTTGAGCCCCAAGATCATCCTGGTGGCCATCCGCTGAACCGATTCAATTCTGCGCACATCTTTACTGTAATGTGGCCTCCAGAATTGCACACAGTACTCCACATTATTAGTAAGGAATTTTCAAATATTTAACTTATTGGTCAAGCAATTCAATAAAGTTAGTTTAAATTTTAATGGGGCTGCTTTCATAATTTCTGGGGGACAGGAGTCCAAAATGCAGTATGATTTAGTGTATTTGTTGTATAGTTTGATAAACTTGTTCCATTCTAAATTTTGGAAGGAATTCCAGATCATATCTGCCGGTATTTCATTTCCTTGTATATTAACTGTTTGATGATTGTATATGTTATTCGTCAGACAATTAATTCTTAAGTTTTTAATTTTTGAGTCAGAGTCTTTAGGAGACCTTGGGTGAATCACTTTTTCTCCCTGTGCCTCTAATACCAGCTTTGTCGTTGGCTCTGTAAGACCTTGAACAAGTAACTGGCTCCCTGTGATCCTCCTAAAAGTTTTCTCTTCTTGCAGCTGGCGATGGGGAAGATGATGGAGCAGGGGCCCGTTTTGATTATCACTTTCCAGGCACAAATTGTTATGGTGATTAAGAACCAGAATGAGGACGTGGTGGAAGGAGACCCAGTAAGTAAATGTAGTCATGTTTACAAGAAGAGAAGCTTTCTTAATTTCAGCTTGGGTTCTTCAGATGTCCCTGTTTGTCATGATTAGTAGCCTTGTATGTAAAACATGAAAACATTTGCACCTCGAGCTCAGTCAGGACTGGCTTTATAATCCAGGTAGAAAAGTGTTAAGATAATGCTTCTGGTGCAAAAGGTACATCAGTCTTGACCAGTGGCTTATTTTCCTCTCTAACTGAATTGTGTAGAAAATAACCTACCTTTTATCCTTAGACAAGCTGGCAGCATATTCTCACATGTGGGTGATGCCATCCATGGAGTCTAGTATGGATAGTGTAAAAGTGTACTGCCACTTTAAGCTTTAGAAAGCTTTAAGACTGCCTGCACCGCACATGCGCCTTCCCGCCCGACGCCAGCTCTTGAGGTTGTCAGTTTTTTCTTTTCCAAGGAGTGAAGAAGATGTATTTGAATTTGTTCCTTCGAGTTGCCTTCCCCACTTCAATTTTCTTCATGTTTTACTGTTATCTTACTACTTTGTCTGTTGTTTTTCTTTTCTTTATATCAAGGAAGATCTTGCCTCACCAATTTGCTTGAATTCTTTGAAGGTGTGAATACACATGTGGATAAAGGTGAACTGGCTGATATAGTATATCTAGATTTTCCGAAAGCTTTTAAAGTTCCTCATGAGAGGCTCCTGAGAAAATTAAAGAGTCATGGGTTAGGAGGCAAAGTTCAATTTTGGATTAGGAATTGGTTATCGGATAGAAAACAGTTACTCTAATGATCAGATATCTTAGCACATAGGTAATCTATATTTGGGGTTGGGATGGGGAATGTATATCATATGGAAATAGGAATATTGATAAAAAGGGAGGGTATTTATTTTATCTTACAAGAATATTTGATTGTAAATACAAGTGATATGTGAAAATTGTATTTATTATGTATAATTCACTTGATGTAAGAATCAAAAATGAATAAAGAATTATAAAAAAAAAAGGATAGAAAACAGAAGGTAGGGTTAAATGGTCATTTTTCGCAATGGAGGAGAGTAAACAGTGGAGTGCCTTTTGCACCAGAAGGAAAGATTAGATTCTTAACTCAATAATCTTCGTTCTAGTAGAAAGTTACATCAGTCTTGACGACCCATCCTGTCAAATAGTTTTGCCTGTTTACTGTCTCAGACGGATATTGTCTATAAAGGTTAGGATCTTCTATTGTCAGACAGGTCTAAAGAGTAAAGAGACATTTCTGTTGTTAAGAGGCAAGTGAGAGTATGACTGTTCCATGAGTGTTAGTGCTAGCTGAACTCAGGTAGGTGGCTTGTTCGTTCCACCTTATTTTCCGTGCTGTTTTTTATTGACATTGTTTGTTTAACAATAATTATGCAGTGCAGAATAGAAGTGATTTGTCGGAGAGGTTCCCTGTACCCCTCCTCCTTATTTCTCATCTTATAGTGGTTTACAACTGCTTTGAGACAAACTGAGGAGCTTCAGCACAGCCCAGTGAGGAAGAGAGCAGAGCCGAAAAAGATAGATGGTCTTCTACACAACTCAAAGAGGAAAATAACCTACTGGTCAAGACTGATGTACCTTACTACCAGAAAGATTATTAAGGTAAGAACCTAGTCTTTCCTCTTTTTTCTGACAGGAGGGAAAATGCTGCCTTGACTAGTAGTAATAATAGCAGCCAGCTTGTTTTTAAAACACTCTGCTTATGCACACTAGCACTTACACAACTGCAAGTCTCAACTAGTAAATGCTACTTTTCCCTCTGTTTTTTTTGGAAAAAATATAGTTACTTACCTGTAACGGAGATACTTCACTGACTGCTATTCTCCCTTTTTCTGGAACCACTCATTGGGTTCTCACTTATGGCTATGATATGCACTGTTCTGGGGAGGTAATTGCTGCCACAAGAGCTCTCATGTACACAAGAATAGATTTTTTTATTTTTATTTTTTTAATATCTTATCTGCACAACTACTGTTTTTGAAGGGATAATATCATCACCAGTCATGGCTGCATTTTTCTGTACTTTGAAGAAAGCAAAATTGCTTACCCTGCACTTCAGTTGATGTCATCTAATGAAGTCCATGTGCCAGATTTCTCCAGTAGCTCAGAAAAGATAACGTGTTTTTCTTTATCTTTTAAAAATTTTTCTGAATAGCTTAGAAGTTTAATTAAAACTTCTCTGAGAAAGCATAGGGGGTTCCTGTGCTACCTCGCTCTGTGACATTCCTTTGGTCCATATCCAAGCAAAAATAAAGGGTTCTTCTCTTTTTGTGTGTGTGTGGGTTTTTTTTTTTGTTTTTTTTTGAAGGGCATGAGGGAGGGTGAGTGGGGCTGCAGTCTCCTGCTGTCTATAGAGAACTCCTGTTACAGATAAACAACTTTCCTTTCTCTACAGACAGCATTGGGGAATGTAGGCACACTCCAATTTACTCCAACAAATTTTCTGTCCAAGTGGCCCAGATACAAACAAACAGAAATCATGTGGGAGGGGGATGAAAAGGATATTAAACAGTTAACATGCATATAAATTGCATAGAACTGCATGACCAAAAATTTGCCGTGCAAGCTGCTTGAAGATTAGCTATGGGAGGATTATGTATGAAACTTCTGTAGTCCTATTTGTCGCCGAGATTCCACACCTTAAAGTGAATAGCAAAAGGAAATACATATCCTGAGGTTCTTTTAGGAACAGATGAATCTAGCTTACTGAGATTATGATATGAGTAGCTAGATAAATGTTCTGAAATCTATTTGTTCATTGGAGATAGTTTGTGTACAGTCAAGAAAGGCAGTTTTTCAGTCTGTTATGAATAAGGTGGCAAAAAGAATCCATGGTTTGGTTTGGATAAGTGAAGAAGTATTTTGTTATGAAAAAACTGGTAGGCTTTGAAGTTCTCTTATCCACCGACAGTAGTTATAGTGACTAGAAAAATAGTCTTCCAGGCTAACTGTTTCATTGAAGCTGCTCCCAGGCGCTCATATGGATGCTTCATGAGTTTGGCCAATATGACATTGAGGTCTCATGCTGGATGAGGGATTCTCATGGGATTATCTCATGTTCATGAGGCCTTTCATGAAGTGAGATATAATAGGATGGGTGGTGAGAAACTTTACCTGAAGGAAACAATAATGAGCTTAAATGGCCATGAGATATAGCTGGATTGATGATGATCAATGTCTTGATCCAAAAGGTGGAGCAGATATGTAGGGATTGTTGGAGGGTAGGTAATGGGGGTCTTTTGTTGTTTGTTTTTATTATGGGTGCATTGTCACTTAGTCTGATAAGATCTTTGAGTTGTTTTTCTTAAAACTAGGAGTACTTGTTTTATGCAGGTATGATAGAAATTCAATTAAGTCCCACTTAATTTCCAGGCTGTTGGGACAGGGTCTTAAGTTTGGGGTGCAAAACCCATCCATCTTCCTGTGTCAGAAATATAGAGTGATGAGCAAGTGGTTGGTATATAGACAGGGTTAGTAAACATGAAAAACATTTTTTGACTTTGATTACTCTGGAACCTATCACCTCTTAACTCCATCCTATGCCCTCTCATTCCATGCAAATCTTCTGAAATACCCTGGGAGTGATGGGAAATGGATGTAACATGTACAGTAGATTCTGGTTTCAAGGAATGGCAAATGCATCTGGAGAAGTTGTTGGCTTGGGTGTAGGGAGCAGAACAGTACAAACTTTTCATTGTCCTGTGAAGCACAAAGGTCTGAAGAGGATGTTCCTCATAGATCAAACAACTTTTAGGATAGTGGTTGAGTCTAGGGACCACTTGTGAGAATTCAGTTTGCAGCTGAGAAAATCTGTTGTTCAGTTATTTTGGCTTAAATGGTACATAGCTTGAAGAGCAACTTTCAGCTGGACAGTCTATGTTGACTATAGCTCACTGAACAGTTTACAAACTTTACAGCTTCCCTGAAAAAGTTTTGTACTGAAAAACAGGACTTCTCTGAATGGCCAAACAATGTTGAACTCACTCTTAAATTATATTGGCAATTGTATGAAGTTCCTTTTCAGTTAACCTTTACTTCTGTAATCTTAGTGTTACCAGCCAGACTCTTTCTTGAACAGCTTTCTTTAATAACATGAAGTAAAGAATGAACATTTATAATTGATGAGTGGGCAGACTGGATGGACCATTCAGGTCTTTATATGCCGTCATTTACTATGTTACTGTACCAGCCCCTCCTATTCAAAAAGGGAGCTGGGAGTGTGTCCACACCTTGTGGAAATGACACTGTTCTCCAGTCTTAGATATAAAACTAAGTTGTATTAGATTATTAGAAATAAAGATGAAAACCTGGTAGGAGAACAGTGCTAGTCTCAGGTTCTCATACAGCCATGCGATCCACAAATATGGCAACTGTTCTCTCTCAGACTGACGAAGAAGGGCGGGCTTGAGCTCTGTGGATGCAGCCTAGCTCTCTGGGAGAAGTAAAGCCCTCGGGGTATTTAAGTTCACAAAGCACACCTTACATATACATCTTAACATAAACACAAACTTGTTCTTATATAAGCAATTGAGCAAATGCCCACATTAGTGGGGGCAGAACACAGTAAAATTACATATTTTTAGAGTTTCTCGGCAGAGCAAATGGGGATCATAAGCCCAGTTGTTTAGGTAACATATGATCACCTGATTTGACCACTACATCACTGCTGAGTTCTAGAAGATTTATATAGATTTTGTTCATATTTGTTCCATGAATCTTGAGTCCTTAAGTGTAAAAAAAAAAAAAAAATCCCAAAAGCAACCAAAAAAACTCCCTATCCTGTAGTGGATGCATTTGTAAAAATTAATAATAATAACAGTTTATATACCGCAAGGCCGTAAAGTTCTATGCAGTTTGCAATACAACAAATTGAATAAAACTAAAAAGTTAAAAGCCAAAAACTAAAAAGTTAAAAGCCAATAAAAAAACCCTAAAAAGATCTGATTATTGCTTGATAAAATTCTACAAATCTGCTACCTAAGTACTTAAAAAACAGATGTTTTTAGATGTCTCCTAAATTCCCCATAAGTATCAGTAAGCAGAAGCAATTGTTCTAGATCTTTGCCCCATAATGCTGCCTGATATGAAAAAAGATATTGATAATTTTTTTTAAGTTTACATCCTCTAACCGGCGGAAAAACAAAATTCAGGTGTGAGCTTCTCTTATGTCTGTTGGTTGCAAAAGAGAAAAAGCTCAGTTATGTATTTAGGAGCTAAACCAAATAAAACCTTAAAACAAAAACAACCAAACTTAAACTTTACACGCGCCTCCATCGGCAACCAGTGCAGCACTCGATAGGAAGGTGTTACATGATCGTATTTCTTCAACCTGAAAATTAACCTGACTGCCGCATTTTGTACCATTTGCAATCGTTGCATATTCTTCTGAGAAATTGCAGTAATCAATATACCAAAATTCTAAATGATGAAACATCAAAATACGCTCTATGGACCGAAGCTTCTAAAGAGTATAGAAACCCTTTCTAACCAAAGAGTTCACCTGGTCCTTCATAGTCAAACCCTGGTCCAGAACCAATTAATTGTGATAGATGAGGTTGGAGAGGATATTCTACAGTGAGATTCAAATGTTGAAGCCAGAAAACTTCAACAGAAAGTGTACTTTTGTCATATGATTCTTATTGCTGAGGAGCTGAAAATACATTTTAGATGCCATTGGAGATGACGAGTTACCTTTAGAGGCCAGAACTAAATTTAAGCTTTACTGTTTTATTTTTTAAATTCTTAATAGTTTAGCCCCAATATATTTATATAAATTTATAGATTTTTTTTATTTTTCATTCTAATTCTGGTACATGTAACCAATTGAAACTAAAATTCCTTTTATTATGGGTATTAAATTTTAAAAAATGTGTTTTTTCTCTGTCTCTTTCCTATTGTGCCACTAAATTGTGGAACTTGATACCAGCTTTGACAATGCAAATATATGTTTTTGGCATGGTTTCATAGGAAAATCAAAACTGCTATTTCAGAAGTTTTATTTTGAATTGAATTTTATATTGATTTCAAGTGGTTTTTATTATGTAACTGTTTAGATTGAATTTGTTATAATTCAGGATGTATTGATCCTTCCTTGCCTTTGATTACTGTAATCCACCTTGAACCTATGGTTGGTGAAAGCAGAATATAAATAATAGATAAAGTGAAAAGAAATTGCAATCTGGCCAAAGGAATTACATATATTTTTACTTCCATATGCTCTAGAAGATGCTGCTTATTCTTCAATAAAGAAAATGTTTAAAAATAAAATGCAGGAGGCTGTAAGCTAGAGCTGGATATATGTGAGGCAACTTGGAAGAAAGAATCTGAAGAGTTTGTCGTCTGTCAAAAAAGACCTTGTTAGCCATAGTGTCTGAATGAGCTCTGAACTAGAGCTCTTGTAGAGATTAGTGTGGACTTTTCAACACTGGTGAGAGAACTTAGGGTTTGAACATTTAAGATGTGAAGAGCAGCAAACTGAAAGGACTGGAGATTGGCCAGCCATGAAAATATGGAAAGGCATATTGGCCTTGTTTTTATTTATTTATTTTTATTTTTATCCCGTCCTCCCAGTAGCTCAGAACGGCCTACAAGCAAACATTCACAGTGGAGTACATTTGGACAGTACAAAGACTATACGGCAATTTAAGTACAGGATAAGAATGGAGAAAAAAGGGTAGAAGGAAGGGGGAGTTTAAGGGGGGAGTGAAGAGGTAGATTGCAGTTGTAATTTTAGTTGAAGAGAAGGGTCTTTACCGCTTTCCGGAAGGTCATCAATGAGTTCTGTAATCTGATTTGCGGGGGGAGTTGGTTTTGATTATCTGAAGTTATCCCAGGACAAAGCAGGCAGCATATTCTTGACTGATGGGTGACGGCACCGACGGAGCCCCGGTACGGACAATTTTAGAGTGATTGCACTCTAAGAACTTGGAAAGTTCTAGTAGGCCGCACCGCGCACGCGCGAGTGCCTTCCCGCCCGACAGAGGCGCGCGGTCCCCAGTTTCTTAGTTTCCGCGGAGCTAAGAAGTCGCATTTTTCATCGGCTGTTGAAAACTTTTCTTATTCGCCTTCCCGCTCGCGAAACCTTTTTGGGAAAATTTTTTTCCTTTATTTCTTTTCTTTTTTCTTTAAAAAAAAAAAAAAAAAACGAGTATTTTTCGTTATTTTTCTTCATTTCGGTTTTGCCCCGGCGGGGCCTGCTGCCACCATCGAGGCCTCGGCCTTCGATTTGGCAGAAGCCGTTTTTACTTTCATGCCCCCCCAGCTAGGTTTTAAAAAGTGCCAGCGGTGTGCACGGCCTATATCCCTCACGGATCCGCACAACTGGTGCTTACAGTGCCTAGGTCCTGAGCATCAGGCTTCCACCTGCACCCGCTGTGCCACGTTTAAAAAAACGTACCTTAAAAAATCGCCAGATACAGCAGCGCTTGTTTTTCGGTGCTGATATGTCCGATCCTGCGGCATCGACACCGGTATTGGCCCCATCTCGGTCGGCACCCACTTCGTCGACACCGCGCCGGCGTCGCAACACCCAGGTAAGCCGGCTAAGAAGCCTTCCCCGCTGGAGCGCCCTCCGGTCTCGATTGCAGCGAGCCCAGTCCTGCCGACCGTGTGAGGCGCCAGCGGAAGCGCTCCGCCCCTATCGAGGTGAGTCCCTCGACTTCGGGCTCCTCATCTCCGGGGCGTCGAGCGGCACCGCAGGTACCGCAAAAGAAAAAGGCGGTACCGGTGCCTTCTTTGGATGAGCGCATTGCAGCCGTCCTACAGGTGCAGCTCAAGGAGCAGTTACAGCAACTCCTTCCTGCTCTATTGGCACCGAACCTTCCGGTCCCGGTCCGGTCTGAGCCACCGGTACCGGCAGTGGAGCAGCCTCTATTGTCTGCATCCACTGCTTCGGTACCGGTGCACTCTGCCTCATCGATATCGATGCCACTCCTCGCACCGGAACCGAGGGCCCAGCATCAATCGGTGCAGACTTCGGCACCGTTACAGTCAGTGACATCACCCGGTACCGTATCTATGCGGTCTGGTAAGTCGGCACGCAAATCCCGACACCTAGAACCCTCTACTCCGGAGTCTCGAGACCGTAGCTCCCATATTAGGGACCCTGATCTGTGGGGTGACTCCGAAGAACCTTTTCTTTCTGAGGGTGAGTGTTCCTCGGATGAGGATGATCCTGCTGCTCCAGATCCATCCTCAAAACAGGATTCTACATCTTTCACTTCCTTCCTGAAAGAGATGTGTGAATCTCTTTCCATTCCTTTGGAGGCTGAGTCTAAAAAATCCAAGGCCTTCCTTGATGCCCTTGACTTTGATCAGCCTCCAAAGGAATTTTTGAAACTCCCTCTTCATGACATCCTGAGGGAAACTTTCTATAAGAACCTAGAGACTCCTTTGACCATTCCAGGAGCTCCCCCGTAAATTAGATTCATTATATAAAGTAATCCCTATTCCTGGATTCGATAAGCCACAGCTTCCACATGAATCTCTGCTTGTGGAATCTACACTTAAGAAGTCTGCGGGAGCTAGTGTAT
The DNA here is from genome assembly GCF_902459505.1 of Geotrypetes seraphini. Taxonomy (NCBI): domain Eukaryota; kingdom Metazoa; phylum Chordata; class Amphibia; order Gymnophiona; family Dermophiidae; genus Geotrypetes; species Geotrypetes seraphini. Next base: position 88,175,274 of record NC_047091.1, on the reverse strand, counting down.
ATGCTTCTGTCCCTCCTGGCAGAGAGGGCAAAGCCATGGACAAATTCGGTAAGAGGTTATACCAGAATGCAATGTTAGCTAATAGATCTGGTAATTATGCTTTTCACTTTTCTTTTTATCTTAAGCATCTCCTTACCACCATGGCTTCCTTTGAAAAGTTCCTTCCTGAGCGGAAACGACAGGCTTTCCACCACTGCTCGTCTTCTCTTTTCCAACTTCGTAAATTTATGGTAAGATCAATTTATGACACGTTTGAACTTACCTCTAGAGCCACGGCCATGTCTGTGGCCATGCGCCGCCTAGCCTGGCTTAGAGTATCCGAGCTTGATGTCAACCATCAAGATCGGTTGGCTAATGCCCCATGCCTGGGGGATGAGCTCTTTGGGGAATCCATGGACTCGACCACCCAAAAGCTCTCAGCCCATGAAACTCGCTGGGATACTCTGCTAAAAACAAAAAAGAAGACTCCACCAGCGCGGCCTTTCAGACAGCAGTCGGCCTATCAACGCCGTTATGTGGCTCGTCCATTGCCATCAGCTCCCCAGCAACCTAGGCGTCAACGTCAGCAACAACGACAGACTCCTAGGCCACCGCAACAACAACCTGTGAAGCCACCTCCACAGCAAAAATCTACGCAGCCCTTTTGACTTGATTCTCCAGGGCATAGCCAGCGTCCAAACATCTACTCACCTACCTCAACCTATAGGTGGCCGTCTCACTTTTTTCCTCAGCCGGTGGGAAGTTATCACTTCGGACCAATGGGTCCTCAACATCATCCGCCACGGCTACTCTCTCAACTTTCAGACCCTTCCTGCCCAAAGTCTACCAAGAGAGTCTGCTTCGAACACTCCTCAGTCTTCCCTCCTTCTCCAGGAGGTTCAATCCCTCCTCCTTTTGAACGCCATAGAGGAAGTTCCTCTAGATCAAAAGGGACAGGGATTCTACTCCCGTTACTTTCTAGTTCCCAAAAAAACAGGAGATCTCAGACCAATTCTAGATCTTCGCGATCTCAACAAATGCTTAGTCAAAGAAAAATTCAAGATGCTTTCTTTAGCCACTCTTTACCCTCTTCTCAATCAAAACGACTGGCTATGCTCCCTCGATCTCAAAAAGGCATACACTCACATACCGGTCAATCTGACCTCCAGACAGTACCTCCGTTTCATGATCAATCACTGTCATTACCAATACAAGGTGCTGCCCTTCGGTCTTGCCTCCTTTCCAAGAGTGTTCACCAAATGTCTGATTGTGGTGGCTGCCTTTCTACGCTCTCACCACCTTCAGGTCTTTCCTTACCTGGACGATTGGTTGATAAAGGCCAATTCATCTCAGACAGTACTCCTGGCCACCAACCAAACCATCCTTTTCCTCCAACTTTTTATTTATTTTATTTATTTATTTGGATTTTTATTCCGTCCTCCCAGTAGCTCAGAACGGTCTACAAATGAACATACACAGTGGGGAGTAACTAGACATATAAGTAGTACAACAGGTTTAGTGATTGGATTTATAGATTTTGGAGAGAATTAAATACAGGGAGAGTATAGCAGAAAGAGAGAAGGGGGAAATACAGTAGTTTAGTTTAAGGAGAGTTAAATGCGTTTAGGTACAATTTGTTAGTGGAGAGAGTAAGAGAGGGTTATACTGGAGATCGGGAAGGTGATAGGAGAGTGGAGCGGTGGGGCGTAAGGGGGGGAGATCAATCTACCCAAATCTCATCGCATCCCCACTCAGAGACTTCAATTCATTGGAGCGGTGCTGGACACAGTCCTCATGAGAGCGTTCCTGCCATCCAACCGTCTTCACACTCTTCAATCTCTATGTCAGCAGGTACTTCCACAACGTTCCATCTCTGCCAAACGCATGATGATACTCTTGGGTCACATGGCCTCCACAGTTCATGTCACACCCTTCGCACGTCTTCACCTGCGCACTCCTCAATGGACCCTAGCTACCCAGTGGTCCCAAGCGACAGATCCTTGCTCACGACACATATCTGTGACATCATCTCTTCGTCAGTCTCTACAATGGTGGTTGATATCCTCAAATCTCTCCAGAGGTCTTCTGTTCCATCTACCTCCTCATCAACTGGTCATCACCACCGACGCCTCCCCTTATGCCTGGGGAGCTCATTTGAACGAATTCCAAACTCAAGGACTTTGGACAGCCCAGGAAATGAAGCATCACATCAATTTCCTGGAACTCAGAGCGATGTTTTATGCCCTCAAGGCCTTCCAACATCTTCTCTTTCCTCAGGTTCTCCTGCTGTGCACAGACAATCAAGTTGCGATGTACTACATCAACAAGCAGGGTGGGACAGGCTCTCGCATCTTGTGCCAGGAAGCCCAGAAGATTTGGGCTTGGGCCACAGATCACCAACTATTCCTGAAAGCTATCTACATTCAGGGAGAACAGAATTCTTTAGCGGACAAGCTCAGCAGAATTCTCCAGCCTCACGAGTGGACACTCGATCCTTTAACCCTACAGTCCATCTTCGCTCAGTGGGGCACTCCTCAGATAGACCTCTTTGCAGCTCCTCACAATCACCAGCTGCCCCTATTCTGCTCCAGACTCTACTCTCCTCACCGTCTGGCAGCGGATGCATTTCTCCTCGATTGGTCCAATCTGTTCCTGTACGCTTTCCCTCCTCTGCCTCTCATGTTACGAACCTTGTTCAAGCTCAAGAGGGAGGGAGCCACCATGATTCTGATTGCTCCACGGTGGCCCAGGCAACATTGGTTCTCCCTTCTACTTCAACTGAGTGCCAGGGAGCCTTTCCTTCTTCCGCTGTTTCCTTCTCTGCTTACGCAACATCAGGAGACCCTCCTGCATCCCAACCTACAGTCTCTACACCTGACAGCTTGGTTTCTCTCGGGCTGACTTCTCATGATACTTCTTTGTCTCAGCCCGTTCGTTCCATTCTGGATGCTTCCAGGAAACTGGCCACTCTGCAATGTTACCATCAGAAGTGGACACGGTTTTCTTCCTGGTGTCTTCTTCATCAACATGATCCCACTTCCCTTGCAGTGGAGACTTTGTTGGATTATCTACTTTCTTTGTCTGACTCTAGCCTCAAGTCTACTTCCATCAGAGTCAACCTCAGTGTTATTGCTGCTTTTCATGAGCCAGTTCATGGAAAACTTCTCTCGGCTCATCCCTTGGTGTCCAGATTCATGCGGGGTCTTTTCAATGTAAAACCACCTCTCAGAGCCCCTCCTGTAATCTGGGATCTCAATGTGGTTCTTTCCGCCTTAATGAAGCCTCCATTTGAACCTTTGGCTACCGCTCCTTTCAAGTTTCTCACTTGGAAGGTACTTTTCCTTATTGCTCTTACCTCTGCCAGGAGGGTCAGTGAGCTCCATGCACTAGTTGCTGATCCACCTTTTACAGTCTTTCATCATGACAAGGTGGTTCTGCGTACACATCCAAAGTTTCTCCCTAAGGTTGTCTCGGAGTTCCATCTCAACCAATCCATTGTTCTGCCTGTCTTCTTTCCGAAACCTCACTCTCATTCTGGAGAACAGGCTCTGCATACTTTGGACTGTAAGCGGGCTCTAGCTTACTATTTAGAGCGTACCAAGCCCCACAGATCATCTCCCCAACTCTTTGATCCAAATAAATTGGGACGTCCTGTTTCTAAACGTACGTTATCAAATTGGCTTGCAGCGTGCATTTCTTTTTGTTATGCTCAGTCCGGACTGACACTGGAAGGTTCTGTCACGGCCCATAGAGTTCGATCTATGGCAGCATCTGCAGCTTTCCTCCGTTCCACTCCTATTGAGGAAATCTGCAAGGCTGCTACCTGGTCCTCAGTTCATACTTTTACATCTCATTATTGTCTGGATTCATTCTCCAGACGGGATGGACACTTCGGCCAATCTGTTTTGCAAAATTTGTTTTCCTAATGGCCAACCTTCCCTCCATCCCTCCTTTTGTTAGCTTGGAGGTCACCCATCAGTCAAGAATATGCTGCCTGCTTGTCCTGGGATAAAGCACAGTTACTTACCGTAACAGGTGTTATCCAGGGACAGCAGGCAGATATTCTTGCGTCCCACCCACCTCCCCGGGTTGGCTTCTTAGCTGGCTTATACTAACTGGGGACCGCGCGCCTCTGTCGGGCGGGAAGGCACTTGCGCGTGCGCGGTGCGGCCTACTAGAACTTTCCAAGTTCTTAGAGTGCAATCACTCTAAAATTGTCCGTACCGGGGCTCCGTCGGTGCCGTCACCCATCAGTCAAGAATATCTGCCTGCTGTCCCTGGATAACACCTGTTACGGTAAGTAACTGTGCTATCATGACAGCTAGATAGTTTGTGAAAATCCTTGGTGCTGGGGAGAGTCTGAAAGAAAGTGCCTTGTACTGAAAATGATGATAAAGGAAAGTGAATTTTAGAAACTGCCACTTATTTGGCTACGTGTATGCAGGCAGCAAGCCAATTGTGATTCAGGAATGGAAGAATGGTAGCTTGAGAATTCATTTTGAACTTTTCCGATACAATGTAAGCTTCCTGATTTGGGAGAATGAGGGAAAAATAGAAATCCTGATTTTTGAAGGTTGTTGCTATTTGGTTGTTAGGTAAATTACACATTAGGGGTCATGTAACTCATCTATATTTTAAATTTCATTGGCTACAGATAGAGTATAGGATCAAGTTTAATATTTTGATGTTGGCTTATAAAGCATTATTTGAACTACAACCCCCTTATCTTTCAAATTTAGCTTTATTTTATGCACCTAGAAGATTATTAAGATTACTGAACGATTATAGAGTAGCTGTACCTCATATAGCTAAGGCTCATCTTGCTTCAACTAGAAATTGTGCATTTTTTTAAAATTTGGTTCCAGTTTTATGGAATAGTCTACCATTGGAGTTGAGAAAAGAAGAGACTTTAAATTTTAATAGACATTTAAAGGCCTACTATTTTCAATTGGCCTTCTTACAATGACAGGACTTGTTCAGCGTTTTAATTTGTACTATATTGTATTATAATTTTATTTATACATCATAGACATATTGTAAAGTAAGTATGAGCTATGCTATTTTATATAATGTGATTTTCTTTTTTTCTTTCCTTTCATCGTTTTAATTGGGTTATTTTGTTAACCGCTTTGATCCTATTTGGCAATTTAAGTAGTAGATAAAGAATTTTAATAAACATGTACTGTGTATCCTTATGGCATTCGCTTTCAAGAGTGAATTGATCTCTCTTGCCAGGATATTGATGTGTGCAGGAGGTAATGGGCTGCTTAAAGAAATTTGCTATAGAGGTGATTTGAGGAAATTTAACTACTAACCTTGGGAAATAAGCTTAAGTACCCAGTGATCTGAATAACTAAAATTTGTGCCTAAGTTAATTGTTTTTACATAATAGGATAAATGGTGTGATGTGGTAATTGAGCAAGCAAGAGCAAAAGTGGAAATGTCCAATCAGAATGGTGCACAAAAAGTGTCTTTCAACTCATCTGATAAATCCAAATGTCTTTATTCATCCAAAATAACTCATTCATCCAAAGTAACTCAATGACTCGACATGATCATGTTTCAGCCACCCGGCCTGCATCAGGAGTCTTAGGAGTCTTTGGGTATCAATTGGATAAATATGCTCTAAAACACAACGATCAAACTGTTGCTCCGAATCTTGTGACGCTACAAACCAACACGACCTTGTAATTGACCATACCATGAAAAACCTGTTAAAAACCAATTAGTTTAATTGGTAATTTAACCCTTTATTTGGCATTGTTGCTCAGAAGCAACATGTGTCTTCTATGGCTCTTATGGGAGATCTGCATCTCAAAATGCCTGTTACTTGGCACTGTTGCTCTCATTAACCATCTGCTAATTAAAGAGTTAAGTTTATAACTATCAACTAACTGCAATGCTTATCTATTGTCTAGTGGCCAGTATTCCATGGCAGGCCAAGTTGTTAGAATTGGTGGTATATCAACAGTTTTCTGACTACATATTTTCCAGAAGTTTTTTACATACAACCCAGCACAGTTTCTGCCCATTCCACAGCATGGAAAATTTATTGTTAATTTTGGTCTCTGAAATTAGAAAAATTATGAGTTTTGGTAAATTTACATGGCTACTTCAGTATGATATATCTGCAGTGTTTGATTCAATAGATCATAATGTACTGTTGAATAGATTGATTGCTGTGGGAGTGGGTGGTAAGGTGTTGAATTATTATTTTTTTTTTATTTCTTGACTAAAAGAAAATATTGTGTAAAAGGAGCTAATTTAAATTCTGATTTTTGGTTGGCAGATTGTGGGGTTTCATGGGGCTCACCAATTTCATCCTTACTTTTTAACTTGTATATGAGCTCTTTGGGGGAATGGCTGACTAGGAATATTTGTCTTATCTTATGTGGATGATATTTTTATTTTGAGTCCAGCTTTAGAAAATTTTGAGGAGGCTTTTAGATTTATTCAGAATACAATAACATTAATTGTTGATTGGATATCTATTAATTTTTTAAGAATGAATAAACAGAAGACCTAGTTGGTTTGTTTTAGCAATTCAGAAGGTTTTATGGGTAAAAAAATAGTATTGTCTACTGGTGAGATACTTATAGTTCAGGAGAAATCTAGGGTTTTGGATATTATACTGGATTGTGGTTTGACTTTTGAGAACCAAGTTAATGAATTGAGTAAGAGGGTTATGGGGGGGGTTTTTCAGTTGTTCTGTCCTTTCTACTAATAGTTTTCAAACAACGCATACCTAAACAGGCTGTAGGCGACTTGAGGAAAGGAAGGGGAAAAGGATTAAGGTGGAAGGAGCTTAGGAGGACAGGGAACATAAAAACTTAGGCAAATTAAATAAGGTCAGGTGCCTAAGATGATCTTAGAAGATAATGATCGTGTGACTCCATTTTTAAATCAATTGCATTGGTTGCTGTTTGAGAAGAGAATAAATTTTAAAGTGGTTACATTGATATACTGTATAAAATGTTGTTGAATGGTATAGGACCTGAAGATTTATTAAGATATTTGAGGAGTGCTGTGGCATGTGAGAGACAGAGGTAATTGTAATGAGATACCAATTATAAGAGTGTTGAGAGCAATTTTGGGAGCTGTGATATTCTGAAGAATGTTGCAATGACCAATGTTCCGCCACTTATTTCTGTCAGATGGGATGATCAGTATCACTCAGAAAAGCACACAGACAATATAAAAGCATAGACAATAACCCTTTATTATATATATATATATGAATATAAGATTAAAATAGCTTCACCGTGATCCCAGGCAACTACCATCCTTCACAATTGGGAATCCCTGCAATTGATAGGTGGGTGGACCAAAGGAGACTGTTCCATGGTTGCAACGTCTTGGATTCTAATGTTAGGGGCAAAGTCCCGTTCTTATATAGGGTGAAAACTGCTGAGTTCATAGTTATCCAAGCTGATTCTGCAGTAATCAGCTTCCTTCACTACGACTCAGGCACGCAACACCCAGGTCACTGAGGTCACTAAGGTCAGGATAGCAGATAAGCAGGCTTGTTGCAGAAACCAGCTTTCCATCTGGTTTTACTGTCCTTTTGTTCGTTGTTTTTGGCAGCACCCAGGTCACTGAGGTCAGGATAGCAGATAAGCAGACTTGTTGCAGAAACCAGCTTTCCATCTGGTTTTACTGTCCTTTTGTTTGTTGTTTTTGGCAGCACCCAGGTCACTGAGGTCAGGATAGCAGATAAGCAGACTTGAGGAGACATATCACGTAGTATGCTGAGTTTGTTACCCCCTGGCCATAGGCATAACAACCAAATAGGAGACAAAGAAGATGAGAATGAAAGTGGGTTATCCTGGAACTGCACTGGAACTATAGGAGATGATTTAAGACCGCTGGGACTTCTACCGGTTGTAAGAGAGTGGCACTATCCTGTACAAAACACCTGCTCTATAAGGGTGCTATTTGTAGCTACTTGAGAAATTAAGTCAGATGCCATAGGGTCTGCTGGGCTAAAAATGTCATGGAATTTTGAGAACTTTTAAGTTTCAAAAGCAATTAATACTAACACTAACTGTCAGAGCCTCTGAGAAAACTGCTTCTTTAGATCAGTATGGTTTTGCAGGTCTCTTATTGTGAGAAGCAGCAGTTATAATGCTTTTTCCCTTGTCAGAATAAGTTTGACTTTTGGGAAGAGGGGTGTGTTTTGTTTTGTTTTTTTTCTGAAAGTTAATTCAAATTCACAGATGTTGCTTTCTGAAGCTACAGAAGTTACAGAAGGAGTAGGGAGTGACGTATTGGCCTCAATATAGTGGGACTATGACTTCAGAGCCCCCCCACTTCTCCTCCCCCCATTTGTAGGGTTCATGATTGTGGCATCCTGTGCAATTGTTTTTTGACTCAGTCAAATAAACAAAAATAGGGCAAAAAAACCTCTAAATGATCGAGAGTGGAGTGATTGAGAATGATATCCAAAATAACTGTAGAACAATCACTCAGGTGTTCATAATCACATACTTTCAACTGTATACAACTGTTAATGAGTTTTTATGCTCAGAGAAATGGAGGTGATAACAGGGGGAACCCCAACACTACCACCTCACCGCCCAATCATCACATATTCAAAAACTAGTTGTAAAACTTGTCACTGTTGTAAATGCCTACATTGGTGCTCAAGGCTACACTTTTATGATCTTTTTGATCTTATGAACGTTATGTTATTGGTCTGAACAGCAAACTTATCTTATAGCTTGCAGGTTCCGACGTGACACGTTTCGTTCCTGCCTCAGGGAACCAAAAGAGTATTTGAAAGTTTTCAAAGTATATGGGCGCAATAAACTCAAAAAACTGAACACTTGTAGCATATATCAGCTCATTTGTAAACCGCTGACACGATAGGAGGTGGTTTACAAATGAGCTGATATATGCTACAAGTGTTCAGTTTTTGAGTTTATTGCTTTGAAAACTTTCAAATACTCCTTTGGTTTCCTGAGGCAGGAACGAAACGTGTCATGTCAGAACCTGAAAGCTATAAGATAAGTTTGCTGTTCAGACCAATAACATAACGTTCATAAGATCAAAGAGATCATAAAAGTGTAGCCTTGAGCACCAATGTAGGCATTTACAAAAGTGACAAGTTTTACAACTAGTTTTTGAATATGCGATGATTGTGCGGTGAGGTGCTAGTGTTGGGGTTCCCCTGTTATCACCTTCATTTCTTTGAGCATTAAAACTCATTAACAGTTGTATACAGTTGAAAGTATGTGATTATGAACACCTGAGTGAGTGTTCTGCAGTTATATTGTTTTTTGTCTGGCTGAATTTGTTCCATTTGGTGTGGGATCCGAGATACTGCAGAGGAAACTGCTGGTGGTGTACTGACATCACACAACGAAAGCAAAGGTAAGAAACATTGGTCTTGCTTAGAAGGAAGTACTGCTGCAGAGTCTGGTCCAACAAAACAAGTCTGCACTGAGATAACCTGGAGGTGTAAAGGAGGCTGTTGGCATGTCCTGCAGATGAAACAGATTGAATGAACTTCACAGAGAAAAGCGGCACTTGGAAAAGTTTAATTAAAATCTCTCAGCACTCAGGGTCCATCAGATGTCATCACCTAGTTTATACCTGCATTCCCCAATGCTATCTGCAGCTGAATCCAGTTACAATCAGGCAATTGCATTATATGTGAACACTAATAGGATAGGTGACAGTTGGTGGGCAGAGGTTTCTCTTGTCAGGTTTATTGTCTGGCAGACTAAAAACCTATTTCCCAGAACATGTTCCTTGTGTTCTATTTCACACTCCAGATAACATCTTGATTCAGCTACATTGGCTTTCTTTTTGGAGATCTAAGCTCTGGGTTTTTAATCTTTTGTAGTCCAATAATCTCCATTGATTTTACAAGAGAAAAATAGCAAAGTAAACAGTACAAAACAACAATATAACAATAACCAGATAACAAGTAAGTCATGATAAGAAATAAATCCTACTGACTACAGTTTTTGGATCAAATAGAATAAAAGAATTTAGAAAACTAAATCAGTTCTCTAGGCAAAAATACAGTAGAAGTTGCCAAATTCCTCAGAATCTGTCCATTGTTCCACTCTTCTCTGTAATCCTGTGTTCATATTTCATTATCAGACAAACAGAATGCCACCATAAAAGCAAAAATCACCATAGCTTTTTGTTTCCATTCCTTAAGGACATTTACTAAAACAACCGCTATTAAGATGTCAGATATGTATTTGAGATTCATAGACAGAAAATTTGGGAGGCAGGTTGACTGTAAAATCAAGAATTTAAGTCCAGTCAGGTTTATAATTTAATAATTTGTGTTCTAGTGCAATGTGTCTAGTGGTCCTGAATGCTAGAGTCTTGTATCTGAACTAGCAAGTTGTTTGCAGAAAGCTGTCAATCATGTTTTCACTCCACCTCCTTCCCAGGGAGCTGCTCCTGACAGTTTGTTTTACGCAAGCAAGTTGCTCAGAAGTGATTTTTATCTGCTCAGTGGTTTTATTATTTTTGGGTATTTTTTCTCAGTATTGTTTGGAGGCTCGGTACTTGGACGTTCCCATTTGGTGAGACCTCTGCCTGGAAGAAGATGCAGACTTGCATGGTGGAAGTTTGCTGCTAGGAGGATCAGCCTTTGAATACACCTAGCTAGCCAGCCTACTTTTATGTTTTTTGAGCTCTGAAGACATCCCCTGCATAGCTGCTTGCCTCCCTGATCTAGTCAGGAGCTTCCCGACTGATGCTGTGGATCAGACAGTGGGCAGGAAATGCTACCTCTAAAGCTACACTAAGAATGTTTCACTTTCAGGGCAGATGTTTTAGGCAAGGGCTTAGATGACCTGATGGCCAGTGTGACATACTGTTGCCCCAAGTCCTTTCTGCACAGCAGAGCCCAGATAGCCTGAAGTTTGGGTCAGGGCAATTTTAGAGACTCACAAAGATTTTGTATGTATTCGGGAGGCCAAACAATGCAAAGACCCTTTCAGGGATCGCGTCATAGATTCAGCAATCCTCGGGGGTTTGTTCCTCACCTGTTACTAAGAAAGCACAACAATGCCAGGCCAGGGGCTGAGCTCCCTTAGAAAGGGGGCAGACTGTTGGCCTTTTGGTCGGTCTGGTCTCAGATTGGCACAGACCGCTGGGTGTTAGATGTAATCCAGTAGGGGTACGAAATCGAGTTCTGTGTCCCCCTGCCTGACTGCTTTGTGACTTCTCTAGCTGGCCGGAAAGAGTCCTCAAAAGTTCAGACTCCAGTAAAAAGGTTGCTGGTCCTTCATGCCATGGAGCAGGTCCTGGACGTAGACTTGGGCTTGAGCAGGTACTCCATATACTGCATCGTGCCAAAGAAAGATTCAGATGACTGTAGACCAATTCTAGACAGTCAATGTGGCTCTGAAGGTATCACACTTCTGCATGGAGACCTATTGGTCACTCATAGGGGGAATTTCTCGCCTCCCTCCCATTTTCCCAGCCCACAGGAGTTACTTGCGATTTCATGTGTAGAGCAGCACTTCCAATTTGACCTGACCACGGCACCTCATACTTTTATCAAGGTGATGATAGTGGTAGCAGTGCACCTGTGCAAAGCTGGGATTCAGGTGCATGCATATTTGGACGATTGGTTCATCAGAGCTCTGATTAAGGAAGAAGGGAGTTAGCGGTTTCGAGAAGTGGTGCGACTCCTTCAGGATTTGGGTTCGATAGTCAACTGGAGCTTAGATCTTCTTCCAAAGCCATGCAGACTGAAGCTCCAGAAGCAGATCTCATAGTTGCTCCAGAGACCAGCTCCCAAGGTTGGCATTATTTGCAGGTCCTGGCATCAAAGGCGGCGACCAAAGAGGTGGTCCTTGAACCAGAGCACACATGAGACTCTCTCCTTTCTCTCTCTCTTGTCCCCTCAGTTAGACTTGCTACAACAGCTGCTCCCCTAGCTACCTACAGCGAAGAGCAGCCTGTGGTAGTGGCTGAGGCCAGCTGCCCTTTCCAGGGGCTTGCCTCTTCACATCTTCTTTTGGGAGATACTAACGACTGATGCCAGCCTTTACGGTTTTGGGGGGGGGGTCACTGCAACAGACATGCAGTCTAGGGGTATTAGACTCTGGCTCAGTGGAAGTGGTCCATAAATCACCTGGAACTAAGAGCTGTTTGTCTAGTGCTTCAAGCACTAGAGAAGTCTCTGGAAGGCAGGGCAGTCAGAGTCTTCTTGGACAATGCAACTGTGGTAGCAAATGTCAACAGACAAGGATGCACGAGAAGCACCTCATTGAGCCTAGAATCTCAACTGCTCTTCTGGTGGGCAGAAACTCGCTTGCAGGCTGTCTCGGCTGCGGATGTAGTAGGAATAGAAAATGTGTAGGTGGACTTTTTCAATCAGCAGGCTCTCAACACTGGGGATTGGTCACTGTCTCCACAAGCATCCAAACGCAGTGAGGGGCCTCGACAGTTGAATCTGATGGTCTTGTCAGTGAATACCAAGATGCCTCATTTTTACAGCACAAGATTCAAGCTCATAAGAGAAGAGTTGAACATGTTAGTCAAACTGGCTGGGGAACAAGCTCATGTATGTGTTTCCCCCATGGCCCATGCTTGGTCGAATAATTTGCAGGATTGCGATCCATCCCGGCTTGGTAGGCCTAGTGGTACCCAATTGGCCTCACAGACCATGGTATACGGATCTAGACCATCTCCAGAGGGACAAAGGTTTCAGACTTCTGGTCCAAGCGGATCTTCTCACTCAGGAACCAGTTCCTATTTAGAATCTGGGACACTTTGGATTTACAGCATGGCTCTTGAGCAGACGACCCTGACAAAACAAGGTTTATTCGAACATGATCGTTACCACATTGCTCATAGCTAAGAAGCCATCCATGGTTGCAGCCTATAGTAAGACCTGGAAGTCCTTTCAGCACTGGTGTGCTGTGAAGGATGTAGGGCCTAGCAAACTCAGATTTCAGTTGTCTTGGACAAGGGGTTGTTTGTATGTTCTCGGAAAGTGCAGGTAGCAGGCCTTTCCTGTTCCCAAGCTCGGGGGGGGGGGGGGGGGGGGATGAAGCTCCATGGCCTCTCATCCAAATGTTGCCCGGTTCATTAAAGGGGCTCTGCAGTTGTGCCCTCTGGTGCATTCTCCTTTCCCTTCCTGGAACTTTAACATTGTCTTGCAAGGTCTCGGTACTGCTCTGTATGAGCCCTTTCCACAGGTGTCCCATTTGGATCTAACAGTCAAGACACTGTTCCTGGTGGTAATTACGTCTGCAAGATGTGTTTCAAAGTTTAAAGCTCTTTCCTGCAGGGAGCTGTTCCTTAGGATCATGGAAGCAGGGCTCTCCTTACACACAATTCCATCCTTTTTACTGAAAGTAGTCTTGTCTTTCCACGTCAATCAAGCAGTTCGTTTGCCCGTTTTCCACCCTACCTTGCCTGAGAAAATTGATAAAGCATTGCGTTTGCTGGATGTCAAAGTTACCAATGAGTTTCACATTTCAGATCACCTTTTTGTTCTGATCAGTCATGCCAAGAAAGGGAGGCCAGAATCTAGGACCTCAATTTCCATATGGATTAACATGGCCATTTCTTCCACGTATGTGGGCTATGGTAAACAGCCACCAATCGTGTTAAAAGCACACTCCACTGGGGGGGTTGCCGTCTCTTGGGCAGATACTAGGGCTGTCTCACCTGAGGATTGTAGAGCGGCTCAATGGTCTATCCTTCATACCTTTATGAGGTTCTATAGGGTGGATGTAGCAGCCAGGAAAGATGTTACTTTTGGGTCCTCCATTTTGAAGGCAGGCTCATTGGACCTGCCCTAGACTCTGGGGACTGCTTTGGTTTGTCCCTAGTATTCAAACGTTGCTCTAGAAAGAAAGATTTGGTTCTTAACTAGGTAATCTTTCTTGTAGGTGTGTCTAGTGGTCCTTGACATGCATAACCTGGACATACAGATGATTCAACTAGACACTACAGACCTATATTCTCACTTGTGTATGCTGGACACTACAGACCTATATTTTCCCATAGCCAGGCCCAGCCTGTACCTTGCTGTCTGTAAACATCTGCAGCCTTTGCAATGCTAACAATGATGTTCTTGTTTCCATTCCCTACTGGGAGAATATCCCTTCAAGGTTCTGCTGAACTGTTATCAGTGCTGTATGACTTCATATGCCAGGCACCCTAGAAAGCCATAAAACTTTTATAATGAGCAAGGAGCCCTGCTCATGTGGGTGTAACGAGATGAAAGAACTTGGTACCAAAACATTTGCTCCCTGTCTCTGAACCAAGCTATGGGAACCAAGCAGCTGGATTGTTGAAAGGTCACCTTTGCCAACTTTCAGCTTACAAGGACGCCATCCCGAATATGCACAGAATTGTAAAATCACTAATTAGCATCTACATGTCTCAGTGCTGAAAGAAGAAAGTTCACCAAGAGTTCTCTGTTTCTGCAAGGCCCCCCCTTTTACTGGGGAGGGGGGTGGAGGTGAGAGAGGCGTGGACTGAGAGGAGGAGTTATCTATACATTATTTTATGTACCAATAGGGAATTACATAACCAGAATTCGGGGATGGACTTTCTTGGAACAAAGGAAGAATTGCTCTGTATAATTGCTCTGTATAAAAAAACACGTATATTTTAGGTAGAGCCAGAGAGATTCACTTACTTATGCTACGGGGAACTGCTAGCCCCCTGCTAAGCATATGGGTGCAAATTCTTCTCTCCATTGCATATTCTGAACTGACAATACATTTTTCTAATATGCTTTTGCTGCTGTAATACTTATAGTTTTCATACTAACAATAAACGAATATTGTCTGTTTTGGAAGATACAATGCCGTCTTGTAGTTATTCCAATGAGGTAAACAAAGCAACCTTTACTTCATCCTGAAGCCCCACCCTGTGTTATAGGCTTTGCCTGCCTTCTTCCTTTCTAACTTCTTAAAAATATTAGATTGTTCTATATTTCTACTTTCCTTCCATTGATTTTTGGACTCAAAGTATAATTACCTTATAACTTCTGACTCTGTTGATTTGTTCTGCATGTAATTATACAGACATAACTTAAGCTATGCAGAATTTGTCTGAAGCATATTGGATGGTGCATTCTGCCTTTACAGGTCTCATGTAGATCTGTTTCTCGGCTCATTTCAAGGAATAAAAAATGGTTTTCCCAAGTTGATAATTTTACAAGAAAATTTCTTCCAGGAATTTGTCCAAACCTCTTTTGGAAGCCTACAGTTGACTGTCTCCATCAACAAATACCACAGTTTAATTATGCACTAGAGGAAAAAAAATATGTTGTTTTCAATCAGTTGGTTGTTCATTTCAGAGAGTGTCCTCTGTTTTACTGTCCAAAAGACTAAAAACCACTCCTTATATAACCATTCCACAGCACTCTTGATTTGATAAATTTCCATCATAACCTTTTCTTCATCATCTTTTTTTATTTTTCTACAAAACCCTAACAGGTTTTTTTTTTCCTTTTCATAGGAAAATATGCCATCCCCTTCAGCATTTTTGTTGTTGTTTGAATCTTTTCAAATTCCTCTATATACTTTTTGAGAGAGGGTGACCAAAACTGCACTCTGCATTACAGGGACCTATACAAAGGCATAATGATATTCTGTTTACTTTTCTACTTTTTTTTTTTTTAATTCCTTCCTATTTACTGCTTGTTTTGCAGCCGTGGCACTCTGAGCTGAAAATTTCAATGAACTATCCACAGTGTTGTGATTCCTAATGTGAAACTTATCATTCTGTACTTGTATTACTTTGTACTGGTTTACTTTACATTTAATCTGCTGTCGTTGTACCATTTAGATGCCTGGTATTCTGGTGTCACATGGTTCTTCTGCAGTTCCTAACAGTTTCTCTCAGGAATTAGTTACCCCTCAGCATCCACCTTGAAACCTGTTGAAAAACTTGAGGTTGCCCTAAAAATGTTTTGAGTTTATTCAACCATTTCCTTTGGATTAGTGGCATGGGAGTCATCGGCGTTGGTGGTTAGCCACTGTTTATCTCCCTTCCTCCTACCTGTCTGTATGAGTCTTAAGTTCTCAGAATTCTCCTTCTCACCGTTCCTTCCCTTATGATTAGTTATTGCGGTGTTTGTTGATATTTACAATATTTAATTTGAATTTCATAACCCAGGCCGCCTTCTATTCCTCTCCATGGGATTTCTTTACCACTTCATTTTTTTGGTTTATCATAAACCACTTAGGGCTGGATGTAGAGAACTCCAGCAATGTGGTGGAAAACATTGCGTTGGTAGCGACTTTCAAAACAGACAGCTCAACACAAACAGCATGTAAATTATATGTTCGCCTTTTGTGCTGAGTACTGTAGTGAAATTGTGAGGAGCTGTGCCTGAGCATAAGAGCTGAGCGGTAGGTGTAGTTCTTGTGTGCAGGCCCAGTAGAGTGCAGGGCTGTGATCACAGGAGCTCCAGTCCAGAGGTAAGCAGCAGCAAGAGCAAAAAAGAAAAAAAAAATTCCAGCTGTACCTGAAGTCTCTTTCACTACAGCAAGTTTGGAAGGGTATTTTTGTGTGTATACTTCAGTGATTTTAGACATGGCTGTTAGTTGCAGGACACAAACGCACATCAGAATTTAAAATTTAACTAATCTGCTGTAATTCAAGTGAACTGCTCCTACTACAGAAGTCACCGACAGCTTCAGACCTGCTGGAAAAGTTTGCACTGTAAAAGGTGGACACTCTTTTCTGAGCATTACACATAGTGCTCATTTTAATACTAATGAGCACCTTGTGATTCATTTGCATAGCTACCACGATTGGTTAAAGCCCTATTGTGCATCAGAGGCTAAGCTAACTTGCAATTAAGTCTGGCTACAACCAGACTTAACTTGCATGGTAAGCTTTTGAGCATCGTGGCCTTAGACTAGGCATTCCTTATTATTTTGTGGTATGTGAGTGAATAGTTTGTCTTGTGCAAATTCTGTTGTGCCTTTCTCAAGTTCAGTTTTTGAATGTAAAATGTCACAGATCCCAGTCCAAGCCCTTGAACTTTTTTCATTTTGGGAAATAGACTATTAGAGAATGACACGGGGAGCGATCCCCGCAGGGAGCTGCGGCGTGGCTGCGGTTTGGCTGCGGGTTATGGAGACTCCAAAGCCAAATCGCTGCAGACACGGGGACAAAAGTTTTCACCGCCCGCAAAAACGGTGAAAAGATTTGTCCCCGCAGGCCAATGTACCCCCTTCTAGGAACCGCTATTTACCTGTGTTTCACCGTGCTCCTCATTTGTCAGATCAACCCTTCCTGCCAATAGAACCCGCCCCCCCCCCCCCGACGATCGCCGGCAGGAAGGTGCTCAGCCCTTCATGCCGACAGAACCAGCCCTCCCCAACGATCGCGGCAGGAGGGTACCCATCCCCTCCTGCCTACCCCAATTGCCCCCCCGACGATCGCAGCAGGAGGATATCCAACCCCTCCTGCCAGCTCCCCAACAGCCCCCCTATGATCACTGGTAGGAGGGTGCCCAACCCCTCCTGCCGGCACCCCCAACGGCCCCCTATATCGCCAATAGGAGGGTGCCCAACCCCTCCTGCCGGACCCTCCCCCAACAAACCCCGCCATCCCGAAACACCACCCTTAGTCTTACTTTCCAAGTTGGACCGGACAGCTCCTCGCTCGTCTGGCCAGCAGGCCTGCCTCCGTCCAAATGAGGCGGGCCCGCCCCTCCCCTCCCCTGCCTAACCCACAGGATCCTAGGGCCTGATTGGCCCAAGCACCTAAGGCCCCTCCTATAGCGGGAGTGGCTTTAGGTGCCTAGACCAATCAGGCCCTAGGATCCTGTGGGTTGGGCAGGGTAAGGGCGGGCCCGCCTCATTTGGACGGAGGCAAGCCTGCTGGCCATACGTGTGAGGAGCCGTCCGGTCCAACTTGGAAAGTAAGACTAAGGGGGTTCCGGGGCGGGAGGGTTCGTTGGGGGGGGGGTCCAGCAGGAGGGGTTGGGTACCCTCCTGCTGGCGATCTTAGGGGAGGCCATTGGGAGGACCGGCAGGAGGGGTTGGGTACCCTTCTGCTGCGATTGTCGGGAGGGCCGTTGGGGGGGGTCTACAGGAGGGGTTGGGTGCCCTCCTGCCGTGATCGCTGGGGGGAGGGGAAAACTGTATGAAAAATAACTATTTTAAATTTAGTGATCAAAATGTGTCAGTTTTGAGAATTTATATTAATTAATTTTTTCTCTGCGTGTTTTGTTTTTGTATAGTTATTAACTAATATTTAACTAAGTTTTAAAGTTTTAAAGAATGTTTCCTTTATACGTAAATAAAGAAAAGTATATAAAATCGTACCCGTTTGAGGCTTTTATGTATGCAGCGGTGACGGTGACGGGGCGGTGAATGGGGTTGCAGTGGCGGTGACGGGGCGGTGAATGGGGTGGCAGTGGCGGTGACGGGGCGGTGAAGGGAATGGCGGTGACGGGGCGGTGCAGAGGATGGTGAGACAGGGCGGTGACGGGGACCAATTTTTTCACCGTGTCATTCTCTATAGACTATTTAATCCTCTCTCTGTTTTCTGCCTTTTAGCTAGATTCCAGGCCATAGTAGGGTATTTCTCCCTAGCTCATGATTTTAATTTCCTGAGAAATATTTCTTGAGAGACTTTTGTGAAAAGCTTTCTGAAAATACACTATATCAACCGACTGACTTTTATCCACATATGGTATTTTATGTATTCAAAAATTAAAATATATCAGTTAAGACAAGACTTCTGTTTCTATACATGTACTGACTCCTTCCTATTAAGTTGTCTGTCTATAACAGTGTCTCACAAACTTTCCAGCTGGCAGCACACTAAATCTAGTGCCCCAGCTAGAAGGCACCCGGAAGTGGATTAACACGGATGTCATCGCATCGATGTCTGCGTATGTGCTGAGGCCCATCTGGCCCCAACCCTTCGGTGGGAGGGATCTGGGAGGTGCGGGGAGAGGAGGAGAGATGCCGACTAGGAGGAGAGTCGTATGTGCCGTCTGACTTCCTGCAGGGCGTGCCTCTTGCCGTGAGACGCACATCCTGTAGACAGTCAGCCGGTGTAAATGACTCTCCTCTTCGCCAGTATGTCACAGCACCCCTGAAATCTCAGGAGACACACTGGTGTGCCGTGGCACACAGTTTGCGATATACTGGTCTATAACATGGTCAATAATTTTATTTCTCTGTTTTCCTTCTCTTTCAGGACAAGGTATTGCGGATGCTATATGTCTGGGCTCTGTGCAGGGATCAGGACGAACTTAATCCCTATGCTGCTTGGCGCCTTTTGGACATTTCTGCCTCTAGCTCAGAACAGATTCTTTGATAGGAGCTGTACCTGGGCAAGGACTGCTGGATGTCCCTACCTGATGTGGCCTGCCACATACCTGCATGTGCAGTGTCGGTGATGAGGCATGGCCTGTCCACGTGCTTGTGTGGAGAGGCGTTCATGAGCGATTTGCCTCTGTGAGCTGTAAGGGTCTGCCTCTTCAGCTTTGGGGACAGGTGCCTAACAAAACATTCTATCATGTTGCAAACTGTTTATTTTAAGCAGTTTCAGCCTGAGACTTAACCATCTGAAGTTTTCATTTTAAAGATATTTTATTGCATTCAGTGAGGATGTCTGTTTTGTTTTGATTTAAGATTTTTGATTTCTCATTGAGGTTGCCCTAGCACTCAAACTTATGAGTGGCTGAGGACACTTTCCAGTACCAGCGAACCGGCCAGTTCATTCCATCTTGGAGGAGGCTTTACAACTATTTCTGACATGCTAGATTTGAGCAGAGCATTTGGTTGTAGATAGATACATTGAAATTACTGATGTCTGGATTTGCTGTCCTTTTGAGAAGGGAACTTGAAACTCTATCTTCAGTCAGTAGAGGAGTGCATACATGAAGCATTGGTGAGATGTGTTGGCATTGAATGACTGAGTGTGTTAATGTGTGTGCTAATATGAATAACTACAGTATTGCAAAAGGTGAAGTGGGGAAATATAAATAAAGTAGTGCAAAAGAACTCCACTTAAAAGGTAGCTGAGTCTGCTCAAATGGAATAAAAAGCCTCAGGTTTTATTGGCAGAGCTCAAACTCAAACCACCACTTCCACATCATTGGCTAAAAAGCTTCCATAGAGTGACAGCTCACTGCTGAGGTTTAAAATAATTGAAGACTGAGATATTTTGCAACTGAAACCACTGTGAGTGTTTAAAGCAGTCTGTTAAAATGCCTTTTTAACAGACTGCTTCAAACACTCACAGTGGTTTCAGTTGCAAAATATCTCAGTCTTCAATTATTTTAAACCTCAGCAGTGAGCTGTCACTCTATGGAAGCTTTTTAGCCAATGATGTGGAAGTGGTGGTTTGAGTTTGAGCTCTGCCAATAAAACCTGAGGCTTTTTCTTCCATTTGAGCAGACTCTCAGCTATCTTTTAAGTGGAGTTTTTTTGCACTACTTTATTTGTGCTAATATGAGCCAAGCTTAGCTGTCTTTCATAGACCATTGAGGAGGGCAATTTTAATAAAAAACTTAGCAGAGCCTACGGTCAAAATGGGTGCAAGAGTTTTCCCCAAAGGTAAAGTTGACACTGTTTCCTGTTGCTAGCAATACTCTACTGAAAAGGATAAAAACTAACCTCGGCGCATTCTGTTTAGGCTGGTATTCTCTAAGGTGATCCTGTTTGAAATATATCCATTACCCAACTGGAAATAGAGCACAGAGAGGACAAGCATAGGGAAGACCAGGATGTTTATTTTTACTCATAGAAGAGGATAGAAGCACTGCCTGGAAATTGCAGCTGCCCAAATTAAGGAAGGGAGAAGGATGCAAACTCTCCAATAAATCAAGAAGCTGGCACTTATTTCTGGCACTACATACTAGTGCCTTTCTGCATCCTGATTTACCAAGTTGCTAGAAGACTTTCATGCGAATATTTTACTATACTTCACTATCCTGTTTGTTCAAATTAGTGCCATTTCTTTCCCAACAATGCAGTTCTCAATTCAAGGAACTCTCTCCTCTGTAGCAACAAATGAAATATGTGTCAGGGTGAACAAACAATCCAACTAAAGAGAATTATTTCTAAAATGAGGCTTTCTTTTTTAATTTTTTTTATTTATAACTACTTTCTTATTACAATCAAGCATAATAATTACAACTTGAATACAGATCAATCTCATCATAATGGAAACAAAATTCATAAAAAGGAAACAATAGTATTAGGATATTTAGTCCACAATATTTGAGAAAATGAACAGAAAATTAAACCTCAATTAGAATTAACATACAATATAAGGAAGCGGTAATACTCTGCATTTCCTAAAGCCGGTAGAACAAGTTACACATCATTTGTTACGGATACTCCTCTTTCCTTTGATTCAATAAACTTTATTAGCTTTTTGGGCTAAAAAAAGGAGATTCGTGGTCTGATAAGTAATAAAATATTTTACTGGAAATTTTAACAAAAATATTCCTCCCAAGGCCAGGATTCTTGGCCTTATTGCCAAGAATTGCTTTCTCCTCTGGGATTTTTGAGACATGTCTGGAAATATATGAATTTTAGAGCCCAAAAACTGATCATTTAAATGCTGGAAATACAATCGCAATGTATATTTCTTATCACTTTCCAAAGCTAAGGTAACTAACAGGGTTCTCTTTTCTGTTACAACCTCCTGTGAGCTCTCCAAAAAAGTTGTTAAATCCATATCCATCCCTTTATCCCCTTGATTCTCATTAGGAGTGGAGGCTCCCACAGGATTTTTTATCTGAAGGTAATTAACTCTGACAATAGGAGGTAAATTTTCTGGTGGAATACATAATATTTCTCTGAGGTATTTCCTAACCATCTCAATGAGAGAGATCACCGGGGGTGGGGGGTGGGGGTTTAGGAAAATTCAGAAGTCTCAAATTATTTTTTCTTAATTGGTTTTCAAAACTCAATTTTTCTTGAAATATAGGACCTTTCCTTTATCAATTCAAATTCTGTCTGTTTCATTTCAGAGAGTTTTGTCTCGTGCTTTTCCACTTTTTCTTTTACTTGTGTAATAGCAAAACCCTGTTGCTCCACTTTGGAGAAGATAGTCCCATAGTCAGTGGATAATGTAGAAAAAGGTAACTTTAGATTAGCGTCCATAACTGATATGGCTTGCCATAGTGCCTCCAAGTCTATTTTTACTGGCTTTTCCATTACCCCAAATTGTAAGGTGGGCCCTCCCGAAGCACCTCTCACTTCTGCTGCAGTGCTGGGTATGTGTTGAACTTCTTGCTCTCCCTCTCCTGTTGAGGCTAGTGCTGGGCTCCCTCCTAAGCCGAGGTCTGAAGATTCCATTCTGGGGATTGTCAGCCCCAGCTCTCCTTCCACCAGTGTGCTTCCAGGTTGAGGTGGTATCATCCGCTGCTCCGGGCTCAGTGAGGCCATTTCCACTTGCACAGGTTTGCCTGAAGAAATCAGGCTCTCCCCCGAGTTAGGAAGTGCAGATTTGCCTGGGTGGACTAACTGCTGCTGGGCTACCATTGCTGGAGGGTTAGAACGAAGGGCCACCTTCCTCTTCCCCATGTCTCCAGACAAGGGAAGGTTAACAAGCAGTGTCAACAGCGTCCGCTTCCGACACCATCTTGATTTTCCCGTAAAAAACCCCGAGGCTTTCTTTTATGTTGTTGCTGTCCCTGTTCTAATGTGACTTCAAGTATACACATAAGATCCTTGCAACAAATTAAGAGGGACTTATGCACAGATGATATCTGCTTAGCTGTTTCTGGTAGAAAATAATTGAAGGGCTTATTCTTTATTGTCCTTCTAGACCAGCACAGAACGGATGGGTTTACGCTCCTCTGCCAGCAGGTGGAGTGGTAAACGTGTGCAGTCCGTGCTGAGGTTTGTTAGGGCCTGTTGGATCTGATTAGTGAATCATTTATGTCCTTTTTGCTGTTTGAACAGAGCTTGGGGGACCCTCTCTGAGGTCCTACCAACCTTGGGAATGTCACACTCGAAAGGATCGAGCTACTTCCCCCATTTCCCCACCTCCCCTTATGTCTTTGCTTTAGAGGAGCCTCAACTGTACGCCTGGCCACCTGTTAGGCACAGACAGTTTAGAGAGCCAGTGGGGTCTGTTCTGTTGATACAGTTGGTGAGCTGTAAGAAGAAAAGAAAAAAAACCAAGAAGAAATGAAAGGAACATAAAAAGGGCATGAGGCTGCCATTTTTATATGGAATTGTTGTGCATGGGGTTCAGTGTGTTCATTTTTAGCACTTCTAAAAAGCAGAAAAGGTGTGTGTTTTGTGGGCGCCGAGCGGTGGATGCGGTAGTGTGTGCATGAAGGGTTCCAGCTGCCTCGAGGGGGAACCAGCTTAGGCTTTGGGTGTCGGTATGCAGGGCTTCCCTTTGTGCATGCACCGCACATCGGCGGGGGCAGTGGTGATGCCTGGGCTTCTGCTGGGGTTTCCTCACCTGCCAGCAGTCAGGGAAATTCAGTGTTGCTGATCGCTGGGGGGGTGGGGGGAAGGGGGGGGAATTCCCGCTGCTGCAGGAGGTCCTATCTTAGTGGCAGGGTCAAGTCAGGCCTCCTTGCTGCTTCGTTGGCAGGCCTTACCTCGGGTTTGGCGGGAACACAGCTATTTTGCCTGCAGCCTCAGGTGACTTTGCTCCTGTCTTTGAAATACAGGAACAGATCTTGCATGTGTCTTCTGCTCCTGCTGTGAATTCTGTATTGCTGCCTGGGTTTTTTGCCCTGATTTTGTGTTGGCCATGTGGAAGGTTTATTTACAGGCGGCTGGGGGTCCTGCTTCTGTTCCGGGAGTCTCAGGGTCTTTACCTTCCACGGCCATCCCTATTCAGTTTGCTGTTCTGACTGCCATTGTCCAAGCGGCTGCGGGTGACTTGGGACAAGGATCTTTTTATGGCTGATCTGGTTTCTCTGGATGAGGACTTGGATCTTGGGGTGTTCCTCCAGGATCCTCTAGGAGGGTCTGATGATTTGAATGGAGGATTTTTGGAGGCACCAGTTGACAAAGATCGTCGATGGTGCGTTTTTCACTGGAAAGAGCAGCAAAAGCTTATTCTTCAGGTGTCATCGGTTTTACGCTTTGAGGAGGAAGCTAAGGACCCCCTTCAGGTTGTGGATCCTCTGCTGTGAGAGATCCAGTCAGCATCCCACTCTTTCCCTATGCATCAGGATATTCGGAATGTGATGTTGGCTCAGTTGGCTCGTTTGGCGCGGTTCATAGCCAGGCTCTACCCCATTCCTAATGGGTATAGAGATACTTTTAAGTCTCCTGTGGTCGATGCAATGGTCTACACTATCGCTCAAAGAAATACAGTGCCAGTTGAGGATGATTCGGCTCTGAGAGAGCCTCAGGACTGTAAGATGGAGGCTCTCCTTAAACAAAGCTTTGATGTGGCTGCCTTGGCTGTCCAGGCGGCGATTTGTGGTGGTCTTGTAACATGGGCTTGTTTCCAGTGGTCTAAGCGGGTCCTTAGTGGATCAGGAGGTGGCTAAGATTGAGCTTGGTGCTTTTTTTATCTCTCTGATGCCATGTATGATCTGTTGCGGACCTCAGCCAAGTCCATGGCCCTTAGTCGGCAGATGTGGCATCTAAGTCTAAGCTCACTACATTTCCCTTCTGGGGCTCCTTTTTCTTTGGGGAGTTGGATAAGCTGGTTCAGGCCTTGAGTGACTCTAAGGTGCCTCGGCTGCCAGAGGACTGACCTTACCAGGCTTCACAGATGGTACCACCCATGGGCATTTGCATGATTTTCATAGGTACCGCCCTGGCCGGGGTTCAGCTCCTTTTCCTTCCAGAGGTCATTTCTTTTAATGCATGCAGTCCTTTTGGGGAGCCTGCCGAGGAGGGGTGAGACTCTTCTGGGAGCTCTTTTTAGGCCCGCCTAGCCCAATGACTCGCTGCCAGTCCTTCCCCCCATGCCAGTCTGAGCCCGGTTGCGGGGGTTTTACCGGGGGTCGACTGAGATCATACTGGATAATGTGTCCTGGAAGTGATTTGGGACGGCTATGCTCTAGAATTTTCCCATCCTTTGCCAGATCATTTTCTCTCCTCTCCATGTCAGGAAACTTGGAAGAAGAGGGCTTTTCGGCAGACGCTGTTCAGGTTGCTGGACCTCAAAGCAGTGGTCCCAGTGCCTCCTCAAGATATTTGCACCAGCAGGAACTCCATTTACTTCATGGTACCCAAGAAAGATGGGTCTTTCGGCCCATTTTGGATCTGAAAGATGTCAACAGAGCTTTCCAGGTTTCATCTTTTCATATGGAAATCCTGACATCCGTAATTCATGCTGTCCAGCCTGGAGAATTTCCAACTTCTTTTGACCTGACAGAGGCCTATCTGCATGTTCCGATTTGGGTCTCGCATCAAGGATTCCTTTGCTTTGTAATTTTGAGAGAACATTAGCAGTTTTGTGCGCTTTCTTTTGGTTTAACCATGATGCCGCAGACCTTCACCAAGATTATGGTGGTGGTGGTGGTGGCAGCGGCCTTGTGCAAGGAGGGCATTCTGGTTCAACCCCATATAGATGAATGGTTGATTTGAACAAAGTCATTTCAGGAGAGCTCCCGAGTTACGACTCGGTTTGTGGAGTTTCTGCAGTTGCTGGACTGGGTGGTCAACCTATCCAAAAGCCGGTTGACTCTGTCTCTGCACTTGGAGTATCTTGGTGTTCTCTTAGACAACAGCTTGGGGAGAGTATTCCTTCCAGAGGCTTGGGTATGCAAATTGCAAGCGTAGATTCGCTCCCTGATGGATTGTCAATGCTCATGGGCACAGTATTTTCTGCAGGTCTTGGGATCAATGGAAGTAGTCAGGTGGATTCGGGCTCATATGCATCCTGTTCAGTATGTGCTTCTTCAGAAAAGGTTGCCTCAGTTTCACGATCTGGACTCTGCTGTACCTCTTTGGGGGTTAGTTCGCCGCAGCCTACGCTGGTGGCTACAGTCTTGCAATCAGGTTCAGGGAGTGAGTCTCGATCAGCCCCCAATGGACGATACTTTTCACTGATGCCAGTCTCCTCGGTTGGGGGTCTCAATGTCTCAATCGATCGATTCAGGACAACTGGTCTCTGGTGGAGGTGTCCTGGTCGATCAATGTTCTGGATACCAGAGCCATTTGGCTAGCATTGGTGGAATTCCAGTCCTTGCTGGAGTGCAAGTCAGTTCGAGTTCTCTCAAGACAACACGGTGGCTTACGTCAATCAGCAGGAGGGAACCAAGAGTCATCTGGTGGCACAGGAGGTTTCTCTTCTCATGGAGTGGGCGGAAGCTCATCTTCTGGACATCTTGGCTTCCCACATAGCCGGTGGACAATTTCCAGACGGACTTCCTCAGTCGTCATGTGTGCAATCCTGGTGAGTGGTGTCTCAGACAGGAAGCGTTCAAGTTGATTGTTCAATCATGGGGCCGGTCAATCATGGACTTCATGGCTACGAGTGTCAATGCCAAAGCGCCAAGGTTCCCGAGTCGGCGCAGGGATTACCAGGCCAAGGGGATAGATGCTCTGGTGCAGACTTGGTTGATGGATGACCTGCTGTATGTCTTTCCTCTGTGGCCACTAGTGGGCAGAGTTTTTCTTTTCATTGTTTGGCATGCTGGCCGCGTGATCCTGATGGCTCTGGACTGGCCCAGGTGTCTATGGTATACAGATCTAGTTCATCTTCTTGTGGCACTCCCACTGTCCCTGTCGCCTGATCTTCTGACTCAGGGTCCCATTCCAATGTTTGTTCCGGGTCCCTTTTGTCTTACGGCTTGACTCTTGAAAGGGGAACACCTAAGTAGGAAAGGTTATTCAGATAAGGTGATCTCCACCTTCTTGGGTTCTCAGACACTTTCCACCTTTCGGTTTTATGTGCATGTTTGGCATCTTTTTGAGGAGTGGCGTTCACACGTGGCATGGTTCCCCTTTGCACTTCTTTGCCTCACTTCTTGGAGTTTTTGCAGGATGGCCTGGAGTGCAGCCTTGCCTGGTTGTCTCTTAGGGTGCAGATTGCATCTTTATCTTCTTTTTGCGGTCTATTGCATGGTCAGCGTTTAGCCTCTTCTCTGGATGTGATTCATTTCTTGCAGGTGGTGAAATTGTTCCTCCCTCTAGTTCGTCTGTCTATACCAGCCTGGGATCTCTCTCTGCTTCTTTCCGTGCTTGTTTGTCTGCCTTTTGAGCCTCGGTTCCTGCACATTGAAGGACTTTACTCTTAAGGCAGTCTTCCTGTTGGCCACTACTTTCACATAGCACGTTTCCAAACTGCAGGCCTTCTCTTGTAGGCTGCTATTCCTGGAGTTTTCTAAGGAGCGGGTTGTGCTGCAGCCGGTTCCCTCCTTTTCTTTTGAAGGTGGTTTCACCTTTTCATGTCAACCAGTTCGTGGTCCTCCTGGTCTTGGGTAGTCGGGAGGGCTCTTTGGAGCAGAGACAGTTGCACAAATTGGATGTCCATAGAGTCCTTCACGTTTATGTTCAGCGGACCCAGGAGTTCTGTCAGTTGAATCATCTTTTTTTTGTTCTCATGGTTCTTCCAAGGCTACCATTGCACGTTGGATCAAGGAGGCTATCGCTTCGGCGTATCTTCAAAAGAAACCTGTTCCAGCTTTTCTCAACGCTCATTCCACTCGGGGTCAGGTGGCCTCTTGGGATGAGAGTTCGCTTGTGCCTCCAGTGTATATCTGTAAAGCGGCGTTTTGGTCTTCGCTCAATTCCTTTGTTCGTCACTACCGGGTGGATGTTCAGGTGCATTGAGACTCAGTGTTCAGGGAGTGTGTGCTTGTGGTGACCCTTCAGGGGTCCTACACATGATGGGTACTGCTTTGGTACATCCCATCTTTTCTGTGCCTGTCTGGAGGGATGATCAAAAAGGAGAAATTAGGTTCTTACCTGCTAATTTTCTTTTTTTAGTCCCTCCAGACCGGCATAGACTCCGCCCTGTCATTTTGTTCAGTGTTTCTCACGAAGAGTTATGCTTTTTTTTTCTGTGGGTTTTTGTTGTCTTGGTTGTTGGGGAGTATATTAAGAGCAGCGGCACTTGGTTTGGCTGGTTTAGCTGGCGAACTGTGGGGCGTTGCTGGCAGGTTCTCGTTCTAATCCAGGGGTGTCAAACTCTGGCCCATATGTCAGAGGAGGGGTGGGACTGCGGCAGAGAGAACATGCCGCGGAGGCCAAGACAACCTGCTAGGTTTGCTACAACTGACCAGCGATCCTTGACACCCCTGCTATAGAAGGATACATGAATGGACGGGGTCGGCACTCTTTTCCTCATTGGCCCTCATGCTTGTCCATCACCGCTGCAACAGACGCCTGATTGGTGGGAGTGAGCATGCTCCATTTTCCTTCCTTCAGAGTCCTGGACTGACTGGACATGATATATCGGATGGGAGGTGGCGACGTTAGCCACCGCACTTTCTAGTGAATGCATCAGAGGCTGCCTGGGTGCACCTGGGGAGGTGGTTGGGGAAAAACACGTAGACCTTCGGGGGGGGGGGGGGTGTCCTGGTGTAGAAGTACATGGCGGGCGGGAGGGAAGGAATGAGGAGTCCAAACAGATGTGCATATGCTGGACTGAGGGTGGGGGAGGGGAAGAAATAATGAGTAAAGCAGAGGAGAGGGAGAGATATGGTAGACAATAGGATGGAGGGAGGGAAGGAACAAAAAGGGAAAGAGGAGGGGAGATAGAGAATGGATACTGGATAGGAGGGTAGTTGGGAAGAGAAAGGGAGAGATGGTGGACCCTGGGTGCTGGGGGGAGAGATGCTGGATGAAAGGGTAGTTTAGAAAAGGAGAGATGGTGGATCTGGGGATTGTGGGGTCCATCACTACAGCAGCGGAGATGGAGACGAAAAAAGGAAAGATGCCAGATCTCCGGGGGAGGGAAGGGAAATGGAAGGGGAGGACAGAGATGGAAGATGGATGGTTAGCATGTAGAAAGAAGAAAATGACAAATAGGCCAGAGAACCCTGGCAAGCGAGTTATCAGAAGACAGCCAGAGCCTGGGACCAACATGGTTTGAATAATGACCAGACAACAAAAGATAGAAAAAATAATTTTATTTTCTGTTTTGTGATTACAATCTGTAAGATTTGAAATGTGTATCCTGCCAGAGCTGGTGTTAGACAGAAAGCGTGAACTAGGACCTAAAAGAGAGAGGAAAAGTCTTTATTAAGGTGCGCATTTAGGCCCTGATTCTACAAAGTGCGTCCCGATTTTAGGCAGCTGTAGGCGTCCTACAGCTGTCTAATCAGCCAATCGGGATGCACGTTTTTTAAAAAAATGCTCCCTAGGCAGGCCGCCTATATTGAAGGCGCCTCCGGGAGCATAGGGAGGCCCGCAAGATGCCTAAGCTCGCCTAAGGGCCTTAGGCGAACCTAGGCGGCCCTACGCGTCTCCCTAGTAGAGGAAGAGACACTTACAATGTAGGCCAACAAAATGCTGGTCTACATTGTAAGTAGACGCGGCCACTATACTTATTGCGGCAAGGGATCTCTCTGACGCTATAAGTAGAGCGGGCCGCGGCCGCCTGTCCGATTGCCGGCAGGAGGGTGCCCAAACCCTCCTGCCAGAAGATGCCCTCCCCCGACACTACCAACCCCCCCCCCGACACAACTGATCGCTGGCAGGAGGTGCCCAAACCCTCCTGCCAGAAGATGCCCCCCCGACACTACCGATCGCTGGCAGGAGGGTGCCCAATCCCTCCTGCCCGAAGACGCACCCCCCTCCGCACCCTCCCCCCCGCGCGCTAACAGCCCCCAAACCTCCACCCCACCAAACTAACCTTTTCTTATCCCAGGACAAGCAGACAGCATATTCTTGACTGATGGGTGACGGCACCGACGGAGCCCCGGTACGGACAATTTTAGAGTGATTGCACTCTAAGAACTTTGAAAGTTCTAGTAGGCCGCACCGCGCACGCGCGAGTGCCTTCCCGCCCGACAGAGGCGCGCGGTCCCCAGTTTCTTAGTTTCCGCGGAGCTAAGAAGATGCGTGTTCCAACTGCTGTTGGAAAATTTTTTCAAATTTTTCTTGCCTTCCCGCTTGCGCGTTATTTTCTTGTCGTGATTTATTCACCTTATCGTTTCTTTCTTTTATTTAAAAAAAAAAAAAAAAGTCAATTTTTTTCGACTTTTTTCCGGTCAGCCCCAGCGGGGCCTGTTGGCACCATCGAAGCCTCAGGCTTCGATTTTGCTACGGCCGTTTTTCCCTTCATGCTCCCTTCACCGGGTTTTAAGAAGTGTCAGCGGTGTGCACGTTCTATTTCCCTTTCCGACCCGCACAAGTGGTGCCTTCAGTGTCTGGGTCCGGACCATAGGGCAGAAACGTGCACCCGCTGCAGTTCTCTCCAAAAGAGAACTCTAAAGAATCGCCAAATTCAACAGCGAATTCTTTTCGGTGCCGCCATGGAAGTTCCCCCGGCATCGACACCGTCATCTTCCTCCAAATCGGCACCGGTGACTTCGACACTGCAAGATCCATCCTCGGTGTCGCACCCTGTAGGTAAGCCGGCTAAGAAGCCATCCCCTACTGTCCTTAGCCCGCCAGTCGAACAAGCAGTGAGCCAAGTCCTGCAGACTGCGTGCCGGCCTCGCAAACGCTCCGCTCCTATTGAAGTCACTGCCTCTTCATCGGCATCGACTTCGCCTGAGCGTCGAGCTGCACCACAGGTACCGAGCAAGAAAAAAGCGGTACCGGTGCCATCGGGACCGTCTCTGGATGAGAGAATAGCATCCATCCTTCAGGTCCAGCTTAAGGAGCAGTTACAGCACTTGCTCCCGGCTCTGCTGACTCCGAGCCTTCCAGTGTCGGTACCTACTGAGCATTCGGTGCCGATCGTCGAACAGCCTGTTTTGTCGGCATCGACGTTGTCGGCACCGCAAAAATCTGTTTCTATGCCTGTTCTCTCGGCGGAACCGAAGTCTCTTCGACGCACTGCTTACTCGACTTCGGAGCCGGTGCCGTTCTCTGACACCCGTACTGCTGTACAGTCACCCGGTACGGTGTCCATGAGGTCTGGTAAATCGGTACGCAAAACCAAGCATACCGAACCTTCTACCCCACTTTCTCAGGGCCGTCTGTCATCGGTACGGGACCCTGATTTGTGGGATGATTCTGATGACTCCCTCGGTACCGAGGCAGATTATTCCTCGGAGGAGGATGTTACATCGGTGCAGGATCCTGCTGGTAAGCCAGAGCACTCGTCCTTCACCACGTTTCTTAAGGAGATGTCGGACACCCTTTCCATCCCTCTAGAGTCTGACTCTAAAAAATCCAAAGCATTTCTTGATGCTTTGGATTTTGACCAGCCTCCGAAAGAATTTTTAAAGTTACCCCTCCATGACATCTTGAGGGAAACTTTTTACAAAAATTTAGAAACTCCTCTCACCGTTCCAGGAGCCCCTAGGAAGCTGGAATAGCTTTACAAGGTGATTCCTATTCCAGGGTTTGACAAACCCCAGCTGCCCCATGAATCTCTGCTGGTGGAGTCCACCCTCAAAAAATCGGCAGGCTCTAGTGTATATGCCTCTGTCCCTCCTGGCAGAGAGGGCAAGGCCATGGATAAATTTGGTAAAAGACTTTATCAAAATGCAATGCTGGCCAACCATTCAGGTAATTATGCGTTTCACTTCTCTTTTTACCTGAAACATTTGATTCAGCAAGTCTCTTCTTTTCAAAAGTATCTTCCTGACCGTAAGCTTCCTGCATTCCAACAATGCACTTCCAGTCTCCTACAACTCAGGAAGTTCATGGTCCGGTCCATCTATGATACTTTTGAACTCACATCCCGAGCCACGGCTATGTCTGTAGCGATGAGACGATTGGCATGGCTCCGAGTCTCCGACCTTGATGTGAACCACCAGGACCGCCTTGCCAATGCTCCCTGCCTGGGTGATGAGCTCTTTGGCGAATCTATGGATACCACCACTCAAAAGCTCTCTGCCCATGAGACGAGGTGGGATACTTTGCTGAAAAATAAAAAGAAGCCTCCTCCTCCTCGTCCATTTAGACAGCAGCCATCATATCAGAGGCGGTTTTCTGCTCGGCCAGTTCAGCCTCAACCTCCACAACCTCGGAGGCAGCGGCAACAGCACCAACAAGCACGTCAGCAACAGCCGCCTACCATAAAGCCTGTCACTCAGACTAAGCCGACTCAGCCCTTTTGACTCCCTTCTCCTGAGCATTGCCAGTCTCCCTCCCTCCTGTTCTTTTCCACAGCCCATAGGAGGTCGATTAACCATTTTTCACTCTCGATGGGAGGTAATCACCACCGACCAGTGGGTGCTCTCGATCATAGCCCATGGCTACTCCCTCAATTTTTAGACTCCCCCGCCGTTAGGCCTGCCAAAAGAGTCTGCTTCCAACAAGTCTCAGTCCCTCCTTCTTCTCAATGCCATCGAAGAAGTTCCTCAAGATCAGCGAGTCAGGGTTTTTACTCCCGGTACTTTCTAGTTCCCAAAAAGACCGGAGACCTCAGACCCATCTTAGATCTCAGAGATCTCAACAAATGTTTGGTCAAGGAGAAGTTCAAAATGCTCTCTCTTGCCACCCTCTACCCTCTTCTCGCTCAGGGCGACTGGCTATGCTCCCTCGATCTCAAAGAGGCTTACACACATATTCCTATCCATCTGACGTCCAGGCAATATCTGCGCTTTCTCATCAATCAACATCATTATCAATACAAAGTGCTACCCTTCGGCCTGGCCTCCTCTCCCAGGGTATTCACCAAATGTCTGATTGTGGTAGCGGTCTATCTCCGCTCTCACAACTTTCAAGTCTTCCCTTATCTGGACGACTGGTTGATCAAAGCTCATTCCCCTCAGGCGGTTCTGCTTGCCACCAATCAGACCATTCACTTCCTTCGACTATTAGGGTTCGAAATCAATCTACCCAAGTCTCACCTCATTCCGACCCAGCGACTTCAATTTATTGGAGCTGTTCTGGACACTGTTCTGATGAGGGCGTTTCTTCCATCCAACCGCCTTCACGCCATCCTCCATCTCTGTCAGCAGGTGTTTCAACAGATTACCATTTCTGCGAATCACATGATGGTGCTATTGGGGCACATGGCTTCGACAGTACATGTCGCACCCTTCGCACGTCTCCACCTGCGTACCCCTCAATGGACCTTAGCGAACCAATGGTCCCAAGCGACGGATCCTTGTTCACAACACATATCTGTGACCTCGTCTCTTCGACAGTCGCTTCTTTGGTGATTGACATCTTCAAATCTATCCAGAGGTCTGCTGTTCCATCTACCTCCTCATCAACTAGTCATCACCACAGATTCCTCCCCCTACGCCTGGGGAGCTCACTTGAACGAATTCCAAACTCAGGGATTTTGGACTGCCCAGGAAAAGAAACACCACATTAATTTCCTGGAACTCTGAGCGATGTTCTATGCCCTCAAGGCATTTCAACATCTTCTCTTTCCTCAAGGACTACTCATTTGCACAGACAATCAAGTTGCAAAGTACTACATCAACAAACAGGGAGGAACGGGCTCTCGCCTGTTGTGTCAGGAAGCACAACGGATTTGGTCTTGAGCGACAGCTCGTCACTTATTCCTGAAGGCTGTCTACATTCAAGGGGAACAGAATTCCTTAGCGGACAATCTCAGCAGAATTCTCCAACCTCACGAATGGACTCTCGATCCCTCGACTCTTCAGTCCATTTTCGCTCAATGGGGCACTCCTCAAGTGGACCTTTTTGTAGCTCCCCACAACCATCAGCTGCCCCTGTTTTGCTCCAGACTCTACTCTCCGCACCGTCTGGCGCCCGATGCATTTCTCCTGGATTGGACCAGTCTCTTCCTATATGCTTTTCCCCCTCTACCGCTCATGCTGCGAACACTGTTCAAGCTCAAGAGGGAACAAGCCACCATGATTCTCATTGCTCCACGGTGGCCCAGGCAACATTGGTTCTCTCTTCTACTTCAACTCAGTTCCAGGGAACCCATACCTCTTCCACTGTTTCCTTCTCTGCTTTCTCAGCATCAGCAGACCCTACTGCATCCCAACCTACAGTCTCTGCACCTGACAGCTTGGTATCTCTCGGGCTGACTTCGGCTCACTCACTTCTTTCTCAGCCTGTCCGCTCTATCATTGATGCTTCCAGGAAACCGGCCACGCTCCAATGTTATCTTCAGACGTGGTCTCGGTTTTCTTCCTGGTGCCTCTTACATCACCATGATCCCATGTCTCTAGCAGTGGGACTGGTGTTGGACTATCTTCTTTCCTTGTCTGACTCTGGTCTTAAATCTACTTCTATCAGAGTTCACCTTAGTGCCATTGCTGCCTTTCATGAGCCAATTCATGGAAAACCCCTCTCGGCTCATCCTTTGGTTTCTCGGTTCATGAGGGGCCTTTTCAATGTGAAACCACCTCTCAAGCCTCCTCCTGTGGTCTGGGATCTCAATGTGGTTCTTTCCGCTTTAATGAAGCCTCCTTTTGAACCTTTGGCCACAGCGCATTTCAAATTTCTTACTTGGAAAGTAGTCTTCCTTATAGCTCTCACTTCTGCCAGGAGGGTCAGTGAACTGCATGCACTAGTGGCCGATCCACCTTTCACTGTTTTTCACCATGATAAGGTGGTTCTCCGTACACACCCCAAATTTCTTCCTAAGGTTGTGTCTGACTTTCATCTTAACCAGTCCATAGTCCTGCCTGTATTTTTTCCAAAGCCTCATTCTCATCCAGGTGAACAGGCTTTGCATACCTTGGACTGTAAACGTGCTCTGGCTTACTATCTTGAATGTACTAAGCCCCACAGATCATCTCCCCAACTATTTTTGTCCTTTGATCCTAACAAGTTGGGTCATCCTGTATCTAAACGCACTCTCTCCAATTGGCTTGCTGCTTGCGTTTCTTTCTGTTATGCTCAGTCGGGCCTGACACTGGAAGGTTCTGTCACGGGCCACAAAGTTAGAGCTATGGCAGCGTCTGTAGCTTTCCTCCGATCTACTTCCATTGAGGAAATCTGCAAGGCTGCTACTTGGTCCTCAGTTCACACTTTTACATCACATTATTGTCTGGATGCATTCTCCAGACGGGATGGACACTTCGGCCAATCTGTTTTACAAAATTTATTTTCCTAATGGCCAACCTTCCCTCCATCCCTCTTTTTGTTAGCTTGGAGGTCACCCATCAGTCAAGAATATGCTGCCTGCTTGTCCTGGGATAAAGCACAGTTACTTACCGTAACAGGTGTTATCCAGGGACAGCAGGCAGATATTCTTGCATCCCTCCCACCTCCCCGGGTTGGCTTCTTAGCTGGCTTATCCTAACTGGGGACCGCGCGCCTCTGTCGGGCGGGAAGGCACTCGCGCGTGCGCGGTGCGGCCTACTAGAACTTTCAAAGTTCTTAGAGTGCAATCACTCTAAAATTGTCCGTACCGGGGCTCCGTCGGTGCCGTCACCCATCAGTCAAGAATATCTGCCTGCTGTCCCTGGATAACACCTGTTACGGTAAGTAACTGTGCTTTTTGGCCAGACGGGTCTTGCCCGTCCAGCCGGCAGGCCCGCCTCGTCGAAATGAGGCGGGCCCGCCCCATCCCGCCGAAGCCTAAGGCCTGATTGGCCCAAGCTGGAGGGAATAAAAGAAAGAAAATTAGCAGGTAAGAACCTAATTTCTCCTTTCCAAAACCCTCTTAAGCCCAATATGGATTTAACAGATTTTGGAATTAAGCCCTTCAGTTATATCATAATAATCTGATAAGGCAGGGACTTAAATGCTTTCAGGCTTCATCATCTTTGGTTGATTTTTAAGTTGGTCAACTGAAAAATACAGCAGTCAATAAAAGCAATGAAATATAGGCCTATATGTTTTTATTGGACTAACCATGCATTTTTGACTAGCTTTTTTGAAGTTGTCGGGAAGACAAGCCAGAGGAAACCTTGTCAAGAATGTATTATTAGTCCAAGCAAAGAATCATCGCTCTATATTTTGTTGTAGTTTGTTTCTGTTCTGGGAGTTGAGGGGCTATTTTTCCAAAGCATAGTGCTTTCTCATGGCTTTCTGTTGAGAAATTGAGGACAAATGAATGAGTTGCAAAACTTACTGTGTGATACAATGGTGAATTTCCTCTTCCTCCATTCTCACACTGTAGAGGGCTCAGTACAAAGAGACATATCCCCTATGAAGACACATTTTGCTGTACAGGGTGTGTGTTTTTATCTCTCCAGAGAATGTACTTGTATATTTGGGGGAAGGGGAGGAATAAGACTTTGTGTGTGTGTATTGAGCATTGTTTCTGGCTGTACAGTAGGTATATGTGTTTTTTCTACTTCCTACTGATGTAGCTTGTAATCTTTTCATCTCTCATCCTTTCTTCTGCTGCCACATTACAGTAGTAATTGTATACTGAAATTGTGGAATTTTCTATGATTTTTGGTGCTGTAGATATTGAAGATTTTATGGCATCAACTCTCTCTGCTGACTTTCTATATTTAACTCTGCACAAGCACACAGAAATGTGTGTACTATAGATAGGTGCTATTGCAGGGTAAAATATGCCTAATAGCTCCAAATGTTCCATATGTAGGTTACACAGTCTCCCAGACAATTCATATTACAAAGATACAGTTATCAGATACATGTCCAGGTAGGGCAAAATCCCTTGGACTGGAGAGTATTTAATAAATACAATTTTTAGAAAAGTGATAGAGATGATAGCATCCTGTTTCAGATAAGCTGATAGCTTCATTTACTGTGTTATCCATTCCTTAACTTTGAGATATTTGTGCAGCTTTCTCAATAATCCAATATTCTGTTACAGAAACATAAGAATCTGTACTCTAGGTGAATATCCTTTGGACATGAACTGTTGCAGAAGGATGTCGGTTCAAATTCCTGCGGGATGGGAACAAATTTGTCCCTGTATCATTCTCTATTTCTCGCCAGGACAGGGGAAAATTTGTCCCCGTGTCCTTCTCTGTCAATCACATCTTTCAGCTCCTCCTCCTTCACCAGTGGAGTATAGTGCTCTCTTCAGTTTTTCTTTCTGCAAATGAACTGAGAAGGTGTTTTCTGATGTGCTCTGTTTGGTTTTATTATATTTAGGTGTTTTTCCATTTTGTGAGGCTTAGGTGCATAGAGGTTATCAATTTGGGGCTATGCTGCCCGGCAGGGTTGTAGAGTTGGAGGCTGAAGTAATTTTTGGACTGTGGAGTCTGTATAAATGTACTGACTCCAACTCTGACTCCTAATAGAGTTAAATTCTATATCATTCAAATATAATGCTTAAATTTATTTTACAGATAATTTGATTAACCTATTTGTTTCAGGATGCGTTTTACTATTAGAATATATTTTGATATCAAGTTCTTTGATGTTTATAGAATGTAATTTCTAGTGTAATAGGTGTGTCATTCTGGATGGACAGGTAATCTCACCATGCTCACAAGCTGTGCAGAAGGAATTCACTCCAGGTTTTTCATTCCTCCTTCACTAGAGGGCTCCGCTGCCCCCTTCAGTTTTTCCTTCTGCATGCGAGCTGGAAAGAGTCTTTCTGTTTTTAATTTTTTCAGTAGGGTTTTTTCACAGTTTATGGTGGCTTTTGGTGCTCAAAACTCCCCAGGTCAGGGGAAAGCTTTGCCTGCATGGAGGAGAAGCAGACTTAGGTCTGCAGCTGACAGACCAATCCCTCTGTGGTACCTGTTAGCTAGCCTGCAGAATCTGTTGTGCTCAGGGTCCTAACCCTTATAAGTTTTGCTCATCTATTGAGTCACAGGGGATTGAGCGCAGGCTGTTAGGCACCTGCAAGGGGCTCGGTGGGGCTCTTCAGGGTGCCTGCTGCATTTTCATCTCTCTCCTTTCGCATGCATGGGTCTGCGGAGGTTGAGGATTTCAGCCTGAAGATTTCAGCATTGGAGGACAGTTCCAATGAGGCAGTTATGCTCTAAATCCAGCTATTTTAAAGAGAGCTTATCTGGATGGACAAGATCCCCAGGGGAAGTCTGGCAGTTCACTAGGAGGTGCGCGAGGGGGCTTGAGGTCCTAGGGTGCATCTAGCTTGGTATCAGAGGCTGGCCAGGATCCGGTGGGCCTTTCTGATGGAGACTTGAAAGATGAGGTGTTTTATCTGTATGCCTTTA
This sequence comes from Geotrypetes seraphini, assembly GCF_902459505.1. Taxonomy (NCBI): domain Eukaryota; kingdom Metazoa; phylum Chordata; class Amphibia; order Gymnophiona; family Dermophiidae; genus Geotrypetes; species Geotrypetes seraphini. The sequence continues at coordinate 88,137,269 of NC_047091.1, read as the reverse complement.
CTGTCACAGAATGAGCCTTCCCTGCAGGGAGATGCGGGGCAATTGGCAGGTGTGAATATGCAAGATAGAGTGGTAGCCCTCGAGTAGAGCGATAATCCCATAGTTCTCAGACTGTTCAACCCCTTAGCTCTGTTAGAGTTTATTACTCACTCCCTGCTGGAGCTAAACTTGGACTTCCATCAGGTCCCATCTGTTCCCTACTCTATACTGAACCGAGTGAGAGTTCAGTCATCTTTGTTTCTCTGGCATCCTGATATGAGCGTTTTAGTCACACAGCATTGGGATGCTCCTGAAGGGCCCCTAAAGGTAGGCAAAACAATGGTACAGCTGTATCCTGTGTCAGCAGATGTTTGGCCTGAGGTAGATTCCTTAGTAGCACAGGTAACCAAATGCATATCTCTGCTAAGTGAGTTAGGCGTGATATTAAAGGATATGCAAAATCACAGAGTGGATGTGATCCCTAAAAGACAATTTGAGGTGCTGGCTTTGGGAATCAAAACAGCTGCAGCAGCTTCTTTTGTGACACATACCTGTCATATCAGGTAGTGGGGGCTTGCACTGGTGGAGGGTGAACCTTTGCCCCAGCTCCTATTAGCAGGAGTGGATTATGTGTTGAGTGTTCTCTAAGTCACCAGAGTCATGAATAAAGTCTCGGCTTATTCTGTCTCAGCCCACTGAATGCTCTGGATCAGGCAATGGGCAGGAGATTCCACTTCCAAGGCTACCCTCAGCAGACTTATTTTCAAGGGACAAGTGTTGTTCAGACAAGGGCTGGATGATCTCATGGCCAGCATGGCAGATTGTCAGCCAAAATTCATATCTAACAGCAGACCACGGACCTCAAAAGGCTCCAGGCGGTCTAGTTTTTGTGGCTTCAGGTGCTTTCAGCAGTGCACAGGAGGAGCTTTCTGTTAAGGATCCTACTAGGGATCCAGACAGATTCACAGGACCCAGGTGGTATCAAGCCTCCTGTTCTCATTCTGCTTCAACCTCCAAGAAAGCACAGTGATGCCAGGCCTGGCGCTATTCCCCTAAAGATAGCGAATGGCTCTTGAGTATGCGGAGGCCTGGGCACAGATCTCATTAGACCATTGGTGCTGGAGATCATTCAGAGCAGTTGCAAGCGTGAATTCACCCAGCCCTTAAGAGACTGGTTTATGAAGCCCTGGAGGGGCGACCAGAGGGAGACCATGCTGTCCGATGGTTCAGGCTCAAGCAGATACTCCATATACTTCATAATGCCCAAGAAAGGAGCAGAAGATTGGAGACCCATTCTGGATCTCATGCATATCAATTAATCACTGAAAAGTTAAGCGCTTTCACTTGGAGACAGTGCAGTCAGTCATAACATCGATGGCATCGGGGAATTTTTGGCTTCTCTGGATTTGACGGAGGCTTCTACCTGCATATTCTCATCTTTCTGGAATACAGAAAGTTCCTGAGATTTCACGTCCTGGAGAATTATTGCCAGCTCTTGGCTTTTCCCTTTGGACTGGTGACAGCACCTCATATGATCACCAGCGTGATGGTGGTGGTAGCCACGTATCTGCGCAGGACAGGATTGCAGGTACATCCATACCTGGATGACTGGTTGTTCAGAGCCCCGTCATTCTCAGATGAAGAACAAGCGTTGACTCACGTGGTCCGGGTCCTGCAGAGCCTGGGTTCAATAATGAATTTCCAAAAGAACCAACTGGTTCCATCTTTATCCCTGGAATACCTGGGAGTCGCCAAGCCAGTTCTGTCCGCCTGGTGCTACCTTCATGTGCTGGGCTCCATGGCAGCCATGATCAACGTGGTCCCATGTGCAAAGGCTCACATACATCCTCTCCATGACACTCCTATCACATTGGATGCCACAATCTGACTCCAGAAGCCTGGGCCAGAATGGGCTACCCACAGATGGCACCCTGGCAAGCTGGGAGAGGGGCCCATTATAGATGCCTGGTACAGGTGTCTCCATCAGAGAAAATGGCCAATAAATCTTCTGGAACTATGAGCCATTTGGCTAGCCTTAAGGTCATTGGAGAAAGATCTGGAAGGTAAGGCAGTTAGAGAGTTTTTGGACAATGCTACAGGGATAGCATATGTGAACAGGCAAGGAGGCACCAAGAGTGCTCCATTAAGTTTGGATGCTCAGATGATGATCAGGTGGACAGAAGCTCACCTTCAGGTACTCTCCGCAGCCCATGTAGCAGGACTGGAAAACATGCAGGCCAACTTTCTCAGCAGGCACACGCTAGACCCGGGAGAATGGTCACTGAAAAGCATTCAGTCTCATTGTGCAATGCTGTTGGGAAGTTCTGCGATAGGACTTGATGGCTTCAGCCAGAAACATGAGTGCAATTTGCTTCTACAACTGCAGAGATGAACCAAGAAGCACAGGGTTGGATGCGTTTGTTCAGTCCTGGCTGGAAGATGGGCTGCTTTGTGTGTTTGCTCTTTCCCATGGTGGGCCAGATCATTTGCAGAATTGCAACCCACACAGGTATGTGGATCTTGTACGTCTCCAACAGGACAGATGCATCAAGCTACTGACTCATACAGGGCTATTCAGACAGAGTCCAATCCACATATAGAACCCAGATCATTTTGGTCTTACAGCCTGGCTATTGAGCGCTCTGCCTTAATATGCAGATTATATTCAGAAGCAGTTATTTCTACTCTCCTCCAAGCTAAAAAGCCTTCGACTGTTGCAGCTCTGGTGCACCAAAGATGATGTGGAGCCTTTGAAGGCTCCAATTCTGGTGATTCTTGATTTTCTGCAGGCTGGACTATAGAAAGGTCTGACAATGGCATCTCTCAAGGTACATGTGGTAGATGTCTCATGCTTTCGAGCCCGAGTGGAAAAGGTTTCACTGGGATCTCATCAAGATATGACAATATTTTTAAAGAGGGCACTCAGGTTGCGGCTTCCGTTACATCAGTCCTTCCCAACATGGAATCTTAACATTGTTCTGAAGGGACTTTGTAGGCCTCCATAAGCCATTCAAGAGGCGTCCTTGCTGGATCTCATGGTGAAGACATTGTTTCTGGCAGCAATTGTCTCAGCGAGAAGGGTCTCTGAATTGCAGGCAGTTTTGTGCAGAGAAACATACCTGGGAACACAAAAGCAGGGATTGTCCTATGCACGGTACCTTCCTTTCTACCTTTTTTGTGGTTATACATTAATTTTGTACCTGGGGCAATGGAAGATTAAGCGACTTGCCCAGGGTCACAAGGAGCAGTGCTGGGATTTGATGTCACAACCTCAGGATGCTGAGGCAGCTGCTTTCCCACTAGGCCACTTCCACATCAACCAAGAGGTCCATCTACCCGCAGTTCAGTCTACGGGTTCAGCCAAGCAGGATAAAATATTTCAAAGATTGGATGTACAGAGTTTTTCCCCACTATTTGGACAGACCAATGACTTTTGTCTTTCTGTCTTTTTGTTCTAACCAGTCAAAACAAAGCAGACCATTTCCAAGGCATCAATTGGCAGATGGATTCATATGGCAATCTCATTGACATACATTACCTGTGATAAACAACCACTTATTTCTCTCAAAGCTCATTCAGCTAGAAGTGTGGTGGCCTCTTGGGTGCCGCCTGAAGAGATCTCTAGAGCATCTACTTGGTCTACTCTCCATACCTTTACCAGATTCTACAGAGTGGACATGGCAGCTCAGGAAGATGCTGTTTTTGGTTCCTTGATCTTGTAGGCAGGCTCATCTTTTCCACCCTAGGCATCTGCCACTGCTTTGGTGCGTCACCTAGAGTACAAACTCCTATTTTTATGTAATAGAATGGAAGATTAAGTTCTCACCTTGATAATCTTCTTTCTGTTAATACACATAGGAGTCTGTAGGGCCCATCCTGTCAGTTTCAGTGCACCTGTTTTCTGCCTTGGATAAATCTATAGTCAAGCACTTAAGTTTTTTTTCCTATTAGTTGGAAGTACATGTAATCATATATGACTAATAAAGCCATAGGTTTGTTGAGTTCCTGGCTCCATATGTTAGTATTGTTCCTTTTCATGAGTTACAGAGCAGAACAGAAAGGTACTACTGTTTTGGGGAAGTTCCCTGTGCCCCTCCTGCTTTCTTCTGTTATAGTGGATATTGATTGCTTGAGTACAAACTGAAGAGGGCACTATACTCCACTGATGAAGGAGGAGGAGCTGAAAGACGTGATTGACATCCTTCTGCAACAGTTCACGACCAGAAAGAAGATTATCAAGGTAAGAACCTAATCTTCTTTTGCTTAAAGGTTTATAGGCTATTATAAGCTACTGTATGATTTTGTACTTTATGGTTTGGTGATGCTGGATAATACAGGTAAAATGGTTGTCTGACCCCCCCCCCCCCATAAAAACTGATGGCAGATAAAGACCACATGGCCCATCCAGTCTGCTCATCCATGCCATCTATTATCCCTCCCTCTCCTTTGGATCTCTTTGGCCTATCCCACACCCTCTTGAATTCAGATAGTATATCATCACCTCCCCTGGGAGACTGTTCTTTTGGAAGGATTCAAAAAGATCATGCGCAAATTGCAGTTTTAGATCTGTGCATATGCTTTTGAAGTACAAATTAACTTGTACAACAAGCCAGTGCAAGAGGCTGCCTGTACTTTTTACCCACAGTAATTTTCAAAGGGAAAGTGCTTACCTTCCCTTTTTAAAAACTGATGCATAGCTAATGGGTAAAATGTTTGAAAACTGCCCTCTTTCTACCTATTGCTTATGCACTTTTGGGCAAATATGTCAAATCTTTTTTCAGTTGCGCCTGTTTACCTTCAGTGTCTCTTAATAGAAAACTCTTACTTTCAGCTTAACCCTAAAGTTGACTCTTAAAATGTTACAGCTTGCTTTGACCTTTTTATGCTTCTGCATTTGCCCTGATCCTGAAGGACAACATCATGTAGTCATTGGTCCCCAATGTTTTTAGTTCATTCACAGTCATCTCTTGGTTTAAAACTGTTTCTGAGCAACTCAGGGCTCTGGTTGGCATCTTAAGAGGAAATAATCCTTAGGCAGTAAGGTTTTTGGATATCATTGATTTGTGTCAAATGTCGGTCCTCGAGGGCCGCAATCCAGTCGGGTTTTCAGGATTTCCCCATTGTATATGCATAAGATCTATTGGCATACAGTGAAAGCAATGCATGCCCTTGAGGACTGACATTTGACGCCCCTGTAAACTAGACTAACAATAAACTTCTTTCAGGCCTATCAAAGAAATGAGGAAACTCCAACTAATACAGATCACAGCAGCAAGACTCGTATTTTACAAATCAAGATCTGAACATGCAGGACAACGTTGGCTCCCAGTTGACAAGCGAATCAAATTCATTATGCTGCTTAGATTTGAAGACCCTTCAAGGAGAGTCCCCTGATAGCTTCCCCAGATACATAGAACTAGTAGGCAGACTTGACAGAACAACATAACAATAACCGCATGATCGCATCCTTTCCTTCCTTGAAAGGAATAAAGTACAAAGATCAACATAGCAACTCCTTCAGTTACCAAGTTGTAAGAATATGGAACTCATTACCAGTAGAGATGCACACTATCCACATATACACTCTGTTCCGCAAAGCCCTAAAAAAATGACTCTTCCAAAAATCCGGACCAAGAGCCTAGCCAAATCTAATTCTGAACTACACGCTCATGACTATGATGTGGACATCCCATCCAACAACCCACCACACCAGAAATTAATGCTAAAGAGCACACCTGATTCCTAAAATATATATGAATAACAATAGACCGTAACATTCACTCTACAATGACAACTACTATGGATGCTCTAAGCCAGTGTATTGCAAACTGGGCCACATGAGATTCCAGGTGTGCCGCGAGATGCCGGGATAGAGGAGAGGCGCCAGATGACTGCCTATAGAACATGCCTCTTGGGGTGAGAAGTACATTGTTTAGGCAGTCAGCCAGTGCCTCTCCTCTTCCCTTCAAGCACCCCCTACTGGTGGTTCAGGGCCCCATCTGGAGGGCCTTTGCGCATGCGTGGACATCAATGACCGATTTACTGTTATTACCACACTGATAGTTGTAACTGCATTGATGGATGTAGATCAAGATTAGTATTTCTTGATGCATTGATGAATGTGGTAACCTGCCTTGAACTTCACTTGGGAGGAGCTGACTAGATATAACATCGCAAATCATATAATTTCTGGATAATTAGCCCTATCTGTTCTTTCTGGCTCAAGCCTAATTTATCTCTTAGATGCTTTAAATTTTGAACTTTGTGTTTATTTATAGGCCCTAATTCAACTAACAAGGAGCCATTCTTGTAGTCAACTTGTGAAAAAAGATGACTTCATAGTTATGCTACAAAGCATCAAAATAAAATTGTATCCACTAGCCCAGTGGTCTCAAACTCGCGGCCCGGGGACCACATGCGGCCCGCCAGGTACTATTTTGAGGCCCTCGGTATGTTTATCATAATCACAAAAATAAAACAGTTTCTTGATCATATGTCTCTTTAGCTATAAATTTCAATATTATTATTCAGACTTAGCCAAAAGGAAAGATTTATACATTATAAAGAGTTTTACCTCATGCAAAATTGTTGTTTCTTTAATAAGACATTAACTATTTTTTCTGAGGCCCTACAAGTACCTACAAACCTGCAAAGGGTTTGAATTTGAGACTACTGCATTACCTCTATTCAAAGACTTAAAAATATGGAGAAATTGGAAACAGTGGAAATGCTGCTGGGTGAAACCATGCTGCTGCCACCACCTGCTTGCCTTCTTCCTCTCCTCCCCAGGTCTTTACTCTCGGTGGCGATGATTGTGGAGAAGGTGAATGCAATTTCCTATCCCATATAATCCTTCAACTTGCCCAACTGGCTTGCAGTGTGCTTAGAGAGAAGCATTAGTTAAAGCTGAGAGAGACTAATTCCACTAGAGAATTGTGATGCTTAAGCAGTAATGCCCTGTATAAGAGACATTAGGTATGGCTTTTTATCTTACTCTAACTTATTTAGGTACACACCAATAAATTAGCACAGGGAACACAAATTTAAAGCTTGGGTGAAACTTAAAAAAACAATATCAAAAGAAATTGGGCTAATATTTAAATTAGTCTCCCAAAGAAGGCTTAGGAGATTACCATGTCTGTGTGTTCATGTCGTTAACCCTAACTTTTGTGTTTAGAACTTTATCTATCAAAATTAACATTTTTAGGGTACTCAAGGGGCACCCTATCAGATTTCTTAAAATTTAGATACATGCTTGAATCGACACTGCCTGCAATGCAGGCTTCACTAATTCTCAGTAGAACTTTTATTTTTTTTTTCTATCCTAGTTATTCATAGCCAATTGAACTGCAACATTACCACTTCACTAATACTTGCTGTTTTAAAGAGAGAATATTCCCCTGATTGCCTTTGATCATAAGGATGAGGTTGCCATAGTAGAAAGGATATTGTTTTGGCATGAATCTTTGGACTTCCCATTGCTGTTTCCATACACTGGGAAAACTGGGCGTAGGCTTTGTATTGCTGTCCATATCATTGGAGTGCTGTCTTCTAGAGCAGTGATTCCCAACCCTGTCCTGGAGGAACACCAGGCCAATCGGGTTTTCAGGCTAGCCCTAATGAATATGCATGAGAGAGATTTGCATATGATGGAAGTGATAGGCATGCAAATTTGCTTCATGCATATTCATTAGGGCTAGCCTGACAACCCAATTGGCTTGGTGTTCCTCCAGGACAGGGTTGGGAACCACTGTTCTAGAGCGCAGTGATAAGTTGATCATCAGTCTTGGGCTCATTGCTTACCTGAGCAGTGCCCCAGGCAGTTTGGGAATGAGGACAGACTAGGGGCCCGATCTAATGATACAACGGTAGGAAGACCATAAGGCTAACAATGGCCATACTGGGTAAGACCATTGGTCCATCTAGTACAGTATAAGTCACATGTAACTGGCAGAAACCTAAACAGTTGCAACATTTCATGTTACTGATCCCAGGACAAGCAGTGGCTTCCCCCATGACTGTCTCCAATAGCAGATTCTGGCTCTTCCTTCAGGAACTTGTCCAAACCTTTTTTAAACCCATGTATGTTAACTGTGGTTACCATTAGTACTGCTCAATTTAGGGAAAAGTTATTTGATTAGGTCCATTAAATTGATTTTTTTTTTTTTGATTGGATTGGATTTGATTTGCTTTTCCAGCCCAATTGGGTGGGTTTTTTTCCAAACATCCTGATGGGTTTATTTTGTAGCCTCTTCACCCACCCCACCTCCCTTTACCCTCTCCAACCCCATACCGGCGATGTGGTGTAAACAAAATAAAAAATACTTTTCCTCTCTCTGTTAGGTCCTAGCTCATGTGCTCTTAACACCAGCTCTGGCAGGATACGCATTTCAAATCTGACATTGTAATCACAAAATAGAAAATAAAATTATTTTTTTCTACCTTTTGTTGTCTGGTCATTTTATTATTCAGTTCATGTTGGTCCCAAGCTCGGGGTTCTGTTTTGTCTTTGGTTAACTCGCTCGCCAGGGTCTCCTGCCCATTTGATGTTTTCTTTTTCTCTATGCTCACCATCCTTCTTCCATCTATGTGCCTTCCATTGCACTGCCAAATCCAACATTTCTTTCCCACTGTCTACCATCTCCTTTCTTTTTCTCTCCCTGCCTTGTGCCCTGGGTCAAACCTCTCTATTCTCCATGTAGCATATCTCCCTTCCCTCCCTCTCTCTCCTCCATGCATGTCTCCTTCCCCTCCACCATATGCAGGATTTCTCCTCACTTCTTTCTGCTTCTTTGTTGCATCTATCTCTTTCTCTCCTCCACCCCATGTCCAACAATTCTTTCTTTATCCTCCCCTGTCAGCAGCTTTCCATCCATCCCTCCTATCCCCCTGTGCAGTACCTCAACCAGCTCCCCCCCCCCCTCCCGTGTGATCTTGCATACAGCTTCCTAAAGCAGCAGCAGCGGCGGCTGTGGCTGGTGGGAAGAGGCAGTGCTCACTCAGTACAGGCTGCTTCTGGCCTGCCCTGCTAGAACTGCCTTCTGCTGTATCATCAGTGATGCAGCACAGGAAAGGCCCCAGTGGGGTAGGCCAAGAGCAGCCTGTTCTGAGTGCTGTCTCTTCCCGCCAGCCAACCAATGCTTTGCTTTCAGAGACCCACTCAGGCTTCGATGAGTCTGTTTTTTTAGAAAGTGAATCAATTGAGCATTGGAACAAGCTTCCAGTGCAGGTGGTCGAGGCACGCAGCATCCCAGACTTCAAGAACAAATGGGATACCTATGTGGGATCCCTACAAGGGTCATGCCAAGGGATAGGGTCACTAGGGTATGGACTTGAATGAGCGGGTCAGTAGAGTGACAGTATAATTACAATTATACTTAGGGGGTCAGTAGACTTAAGAGGGTGGGTAAATAGTGTGGGCAGACTTGATGGGCTGTAGCCCTTATCTGCCGTCATCTTTCTATGTTTCAATTTGAATTGATTCACCAATGTGAATTGGTGAATTGATTGGAATCAGGCAGCACTAGTTACCACATCCTCTGGTAACAAGTTCCAGAGTTTGACTATTCTTTGAGTGAAAAATATGTCCTATTGGCTTTAAAAATATTTCTCAAACTTCATTGAATGTCTTCTAGTCTTTGTAATTTTTGATGGAGTAAAAAATCAGTCTCCTTATACCTGTTCCACACCAGTCGAGATTTTTGTAGACATCAATCATATTTCCCCCTCAGCAGTCTCTTTTCTAAGCTGAAGAGCCTTAACCTCTTTAGTCTTTCCTTATATGAGAGGAGTTCTAACTCCTTTATCATCTTGGTTGCTCTTCATTGAACCTTTTTCTAATTTTGCTATATCTTTTTTGAAAATGCAGTGACCAGAATTGAAAGCAATACTCAAGGTGAGTGACACAGAGGCATTATAATTTCTTAAGTCTTATTTACTATCCCTTTTCTAATCATTTCCAACATTGTTTGCTTTTAGGCTGCTGCACATATCAGGTGGAAGGTTTCAGCTTATTGTCTATGATGACACCTAGATCTTTTTCTTGGGTGCTGACCCTTAAGGTGAACCCTACCTGCCAGGATCAAACGTACTGTTGGAAATGCAAAATTACAGCCACCAGAGCTAAAATGGAGTAAAACCAGAACTGGAGTATGTCAGGATGAGCTGATTATAGCAGGTAGTAACACTTTCACCTAGATTAATGCATGATGTTAATTTATGTGAAACCAGAATAGCACAGGCTCCACAATAAGTTGAGTCGAAGGAAAAAGCCTCAGAAAAGGGCCCTCCCACCTCCACAAAAGTGGTTTATTAAAGGTGGTTGAGCGGTCACCTCATCGACAAAAAACTTTCTTCAAAATTGAGAAAACTCAAAAAGATAGATGAAAAAAATATATTCAACTTATCTCCAGCTGATCAGTACACTGACATTGGCCAGTGTGTCACAAATCTGCTGCCTCAGGGTGTAGCACGACCGCTCAGACTTTAAAGTGGGACACTGAACTTGCCTCCTTTCAACATTTTCTGTAGCCTCCTGGCTTTTCAAATGCTGCACAAGGCAACTTAGCATTAGCATCAGTTGAACTCAACCCTAGTCCTGTCCAAAGAGTTTACAATCTAAATGCTTAGCTAAAGTTAGAGGTGTGACCAAGATCACAAGGAATGGCATTAGAGGAAGTGGGATTTCAATTTTTTTCACCCATTGCTTTACTAAGAGGCAGGGCATGCCTTCTGCTAGTATAGTCTGGGAAACAGAAACTGACTGTCCTATATTTTTTGGCCTGGGGCACAGTGCTTAGACTGTGATGGGGGTTTAAAGTCAAATTAAGAATAAGCTCCCACTGTAAAGGAGAAACCTGGGGCTGGTTCAAGGTACCCCAGTGACCTGACTCCATCTGAAGTCCACAGTTCAGGTTGCTTGCTCAATAAATTAAGTCACATGCCTTCTTAACATGTATGTAGATGGGAGGGGCTGAGATATATTTGGGAGAAAGTATGCACCGGCTGCTATCTGGAAAAGAAAGGAAAGGTATATGAGGGAAGTATGCACTATTTTCTCGTTGTGCCACTCTAGCACCTTTTAATAGCATTAAGGGTCTGCAATATAACATTTTCTCCCATAGATACAAAATAAGATGAGACCTGTTCTATAGCGACTGTCTCTTGTGTGCTTAATGTACAGCGCTGTGTGCATCTGATAGTGCTATAGAAATAATAAAATATTATAATAATAATAATAACTTTATTCTTATATACCGCCAGCAATCTTGCGACTTCTAGGCGGTTTACAAAACGAGAGACTGTAAATACAATAAAGAGAAACTGTACATGCAACGAATTAAAGAGTATAGCAATGTGCATCTGATAACATTAATAGTGTTTACGATAGTATGTGTGCTGCAGGCCAGGAAGTGCCAAGCTGCTTACACAGAAGTAGAAATATTCCGAAAATTGAATAGAGTGTTCATGGTTAGTGATTAGGGGTTGAGGTTAACAATTTATAAGTACAGGTGTGTGATGATGTTACGAGGGGGGTTGATGCTCCGGTTCATTACCTAGGTATTTCAAGAATAGATAGGTTTTCAGGTGTTTCCTGAATTCTTCATAGTTGTTTGTGTGTGCAATTGTCAAGTCCCAAAAATGTATCAGCCGCCCCCCAAAAACTGGCAAGTACTAACCTCTCCTAAGAGACAGGCAGATGTACCTTTATCCTTGCCACAAGTAGCTTGGTGTGTTTTGGCAGACAGTGGTTAAACAAGGCATAAATCAGTTTTTGCTGATGGACTTATGGATGCTGCTAAAGGTCCTGTCACCATCAGCCAAGAAAGCTCTCTGCTTCATACAGGGGTTTCGGCCAACTTTTGGAAAGTAGGTTTAAAGCAACTGAACAGGTGTTGACGGATTTTGGCGCTTCCATCCAACGGCAGATGAACACTTCTGCTGCTGCCTTCGACAATAAGAAGCAGCAGAAGTTTTCAGGATGAAGGACATCATGACCTTCATGTACCTCCCTACGTCCTGCAAATTACGATTTAAAGCAAGTAGCGGTAAGAGCATTAATTTGATTTCGTCTGCTGCTGTGTAAGTGAATCAGGGAGATAGTGAAGAAAGCCATTCTCAGGGTACATTTCACAACATGTGAACAGTATTTACCCTCAGGATAATACTAGGTAGTCAAGTGATGTGTGGAAAAAAAATCCAAGGTACACCAATGTACATACATTGAATATTAAATAAAGACTACTATCACATCTGCTGCTAGCAGAGACCATCAAGGTGATATTGCTTTATGCCTTTTTATCTATCGGCCAGATCTGTGCCTGCAATTTGAGCAATTATTGGATGGCCATGTATAATGGAGTGATTGCACCTGTACCTACTACTTATTTTCTTAGGCCCATATTCTCTAAACCACCCCTAAGTTAAGTGAAAAAAATGTCATTTAAAGTGCTACTTAAAAAATTCAAGACACCTAAAAAAAAAGGGCACCAGAATTATGCCTCCAGAGGTGTGGGCTAATGCATGATTCACATCGAAGGTAGACGCCAGAAACGTAGGCCTCGACAACCCTGGCCTACATTTCCAACACCTACCTTTGCCGGAGGCGCAATTCTCTAAAGGGTGCCATTGCATGATTGATATGCGATCAAGCAACCACCAACAATGGTGCCCTTTAGAGAATCTGGCCCTTAATACATATTTAGTATATTGTTCTTGTGCTTCAGACATCAAGATGGTTTGCAAAAATAAATGACAGGCATACCTCTACACAAACCGAAGGGCTGGAGGTATAAACCCCTTAAGGCAGGGGTGCCCACACTTTTTTGGCTTGCGAGCTACTTTTAAAATGATCAAATCAAAATGATCTACCAACAATAGAATTTTAAAAAACACAAAGCATACTGTACGCAGAGAAAATGTTAATTATAATTTATATTCAGGGTTTTTTTCAAAGAGGTCAAGGCAGATGACTTTAAAATATGCAATGTCACCTCAGTAACAACGATACAAAAATAGACAAATATACCCCCTCCCCTTTTACTAAACCGCAATAGCAGTTTATAGTGCAGGGAGTTGCTTTGAATGCCCTGTGCTGCTCCCGACGCTCCCTGCGCTAAAAACCGCTTTGAATGCCCCGTGCTGCTCCCGATGCTCCCTGCGCTAAAAACTGCTTTGAATGCCCTGTGCTGCTCCCGACGCTCCCTGCGCTAAAAACCGCTATTGCAGTTTAGTAAAAGGGGGCCATAGTGCAAAATATAGACAGCAGATATAAATTCTCAAAATGACACATTTTGATCACTAAATTGAAAATAAAATAATTTTTCCTACCTTTGTTGACTGGTGATTTCATGAGTCTCTAGTTGCACTTCCAATATTTCTTCCCTTCTTTCTGCCTCCTGCATGCTTCCTCTCCTCCATACATCATTCCATTCCCCAACCAACATCTCTCTCTGTCCCTCCATGAGTCCAACCTTTTCTTCCTCTCTCCCTGCCTGCCTCCTGCCATCTGACACACACCATTCCCTCCCCCAACTTTTTCTTCCTCTCTCCCTGCTCCCTCCCCTTTCCTTCTTTTTTTCTACCTGCCCCCCTTCTTTCTGTCTGTCTTTCTCTTTCTCTCCCTGCCCCCCCTTCTCTCTCCCTGCTCCCTCATTCTTTCTGTCTTTCTTTATTGGCTGGCCTGGAATTTCCTCTCTGATGTCAGAATTACCGTTAGGGGATGAAGGCTTGTGGGCCCGGCACTTGTGCAGTGGCTGCATGTGCCTGGCTTTTGTGGTGTCGAGGAAGCAGGGAGAACGTCTATTGTGGAGTCCGGGATGGGCTCCACGATCGACTCGCGTTGCTCTTGTGATCGACCTTTTGGGCACCCCTGCTTTAAGCAATACATTCATTCAATTTTCTTTACTGTTCCTTTTTGTTAGCTTCTCTTTAATTTTGTTAACATGAGCAGCATCACGAACATGCTGACCGTAACATGTCTGCTCTCCCTCTGTTGTCACTTCCTAGGCCGTACCCAGAAGTAATGTCAGAGAGAGCCGACACCAATGCAGGCAGCAAGTTTGTGATGCTGCTCGTGCTGGTAAAATTAAAGAGGTACGAGAGAAGGGAAGGGGCGCATAGTAGGGGAGGTCGGAAGGGAGCAGGGAGGTGGAGCAGAGGATGGAAGCAAAAACCCCCACCAAGATGGCTCCCAAGGTGGACTGCCCCCATTACTACGCCACTGTATGCAAATGCTTTCTACTTCTGCAATCAAGAATTCATATAACTTACACATAAGAACATAAGCAATGCCTCTGCTGGGTCAGACCTGAGGTCCATCATGCCCAGCAGTCCGCTCTCGCGGCGGCCCAACAGGTCCAGGACCTGTGCAGTAATCCTCTATCTATACCCCTTTAAAATTGAGATGTTACAAAACAATGCTAGAGGTAGGAATCTGCATTTGGTAAATTTTCCTTGCACTCATTTGCTTTCACCTGAAATCTTATTGAGAAAATATATCGAGGAGATTTTAGTTTTACAAAATTCTGAGACATTGTTTTTTTCAAATTGTTATTATGTATAGTAATTTCATGATATTCCCTCAAGTCCACATCAAAAGCGAATGATACCAAAATATTTTTAAGGAAAATAAAATAGGCAATTAGGATCATTATCCAACATTCTTTTGCGTATTTATTATTTAACTCCTTTTAAAATCCGCCTATATTTGAACTTTCACATAGTTTAAGCAATTGTTCTAGTTGAAGTGGATCCCAAAACACGAATTCTTTATCTTGAAATTTCACCAAACATTTGCATGGAAACTTCAAGAAAAAAGCGGTTTCCAAAGCCAAAACCCTAGATTAAATCAATATTTTAGCTTCACAGAATATGGCCTCCTTATTTTTAAAATAAGTTTTCATAATAAGGGCTTTATTAGATTCATTAGAACAAACAACCATAAAGGTAGATTTAGTTTGAATTATATCTTGAGGTCAAAATCAATTGTTGCCAAGTGATCTACCCCTTCTTCTGTGGAAATCTTTTTTGATGGAATATACGAGGTATGTACCTCAGTTTCAAAACACATGTACTTGCAGTAAAAGGAAAAGGGACAGAGCAAATGGAAGCAGTAGGCAAGAACGTGTGCTTAGATTTCTTCCTTCTCTAGTTGGACAACTTGGTTTACTGCTCTAAAGTTTCCCTCTGATGAAAGCAATGATCAAGATCAGAGCACTGGTTCTGAAGCCCTGAGGAGTGAGAAATAGGGCTCAAAGAGTGTAAGAGTGAGAAAGCTTTCAAATGAGTGTAATACACTCCTAAAGAGTGAGACATGGCATTTCTGCACTAGCCTCAGAAGATCTGTGGAGACCAAATAACACCAGCCATGAAAATAGGCCTAAATCTTGTTAGGTGAATATACTATCAGAAAAAAATGCATTAAGTTTTCAAATAGAAAATCATGTGTGGATTTTTGTTCCCCCTGTCCTTAACTCTACTTTGGATCTACCATTTCTTTTACATATAGGTATAAGTAGCCATGCTGTTCACAATATAGGTAACATTTCCATTCTGAGGAGTTGGGGAATAAATTATTAGTGGAGAACCTTACATAAAATATCTGTTTAAACATATATTTACACAGATATATTTTTATATATATTTTAAATATCTGTTATCTGTTTAAACATCTGTTTAAATATATATTTAAAATATCTGTTTAAATATATATATGTTTAAACATGCATGCTGCTTTCTTTATTGAAACCAACCAAAAGCTACAGACCCAAACAACCATTCTTACGTTCTTCATATAAGAAGTAACAGTTCTTTTCTCATCTTCTCGTAATTACTTGTCCATCATTCCAGCTCACACATTACTAGAGCTATCAGAAGCAGCACTCTAAATGAACAGTTTATAGAGTTTCTTTGTCGCTTGGCTTCCTCATCGGCTCATATGTTTAAATTAAATAAGTGATTTTAAAGTACTTAGTTTATGTGTGGAGGGGCATAATCGAATGGAACGTCAAAGTTCGTTTTTATCTTAGTCGCAAATTGTCCAAAGTAAAAAAACAGCCTAGGACACATTTTCGAAAAATACGTCCAAAATTTTTTTTGTTTCGAAAATGGTCTAAGTATGCGTCCTGTCGATCTGATCATCCAAGTTCCTAAATTGTCCATCTTTATACCACATTTTCATCCAACTTTTCGTCCAAGTGAAAAATGCCTAGAACAAGCCCTGTTGGACGTGGGAGGGGTCTGCAAAGTGATGGACTGAACACCCAGACATGGCACCTAAATAGTGGGGTGCCTTACAGGGCACTGCTGTGAACTTCACAAAAAGAGTTCCATGTCTTCTTCTTACTACAGCTCCCTTATAATCCCCTAGACCCACTTATCTACCACCCCAATAGCCCTTATGGCTGCAGGAGCCACTTATATGGCAGTACAAAAGGGTTTTGGGGGTATATAGGGGAGTGCACATATTTAAGTATCAATGCAGTGATTACAGGGGCTTATGGGCATGGGCCCTCCTCTCCATGAGTTCCTAACCCACCCCCAAGATGGCTTAAGCCACCTCTGTGCTTGACGACTAGGCTTTCCAGGAGATAATGGTCTAGAGGCTGAATTTTATAGGTGTGATTATGATTTTTATGGGGTTGGGGGGTCGTTGATCACAGGGGTATGTGTGGGGTTCTGCATTGTGTGTTTGCAGTGCTTATCTGGTGACTTTAGGTGTTTGTTTGTTTTTTTACTTAGACCATGCTGGGCTGTATAACTTTCGGTTATACATGCTGGACGACTAAGTCTAAGCCGGCCCACATCCCGCCCTCGACACTCCTCCTGAAATGCCCTGTTTAGCTTTGGTCATTCAGCGGCACTATGAAGGCCTAGGTCGTTTAGAAATACATCCAAAACCCGTTTTCATTATTGGCACGTGGACATATTTTGACAATGTTCATCCAAGTGCCGACTTAGGCCTGTTTTTGGACGTTTTTCTCTTTCGATTATGAGCCCCTTAGCTTATATCTTAACATATTTTCCACTTATCTGAACAGTGCGGCATAATGGAAAACTTTAACAGCTGTCTGCAGTATTCAAATTGCACTTCCGCCGGTATGCATGTTTCATAGTGCAAATTACTGCTTCAGGGCACAGTTATTTAGCTAGAAACTTATTTTACATGGCCAGCACAGACCCTTGCTTCCATGAGGAACTTTCTTTATTGAGACAGACATGGGAGAAGCCACTGCTTTCCCTGGGGTTGGTAGCATGGAATCTTGCTCCTATGTGGGATTCTGCCAGGTATCATACTTGTGATATATGAAAGGACACATTTGAAAAGATAGGTTTTCTGTCTCTGACTATGAAAGGACACATTTAAAAAGGACACACATATTTTATGTCTTTTGTTCCTGCCTGTGTTGGAGGTGATCGGGTGTGGGGTGTTCGTGTTTGCTCTCTTGATGGTTTGGGAGGAGTTCATTTAATCATGTTAATGAAGTTTCGTCTTTAAGACAATACAGGCTCAAACCCCCTGCCATGTACATATCCTGCTCACGCACCCCCTCCCCTCTCTTGTCCATCCCCCTTTTCCTGTGATGGTTACCACTGATCCATGTGAAAAGATATATAACTGGATGTATTCTGAAAATAAAACAGGTAATTTCTTTGGGCCTTCTGTGAATCCTTCTTACCTAAGGAAATTGCTTCCAGATATCTGACCAGGCAGCAGGATTTTTGCAGGATAGTTTCGGGACCAAGAAACAGACCTCATTCGTTTCAATTTGGGGGCTCGTCATCTGGGATGGACTGGACATCACCAGCACTTTGTGAGTATTTCTGAATTTTGAATTTAGTTATTTAATACTCACTGGGTGCTGGCGTCCTGTTCCAAACCTTTATATATTAAAGTAAAAGCTTTTGGTAAGCTTATTGCGTTGCTTTCGGGAAGCACGCATCGTGAATATAAGCAGCTGCAGTTCTTTCGGAAAGAACAAGATTATTTATAGAAACACCTACTCATTCTGCCATCTGCACCACTTTTTGCATGCGCTTTTCTCTTCTATCGCTTTAGAGATAAGATTTTATAGAGTATAAGATTTTATTGTTTATTATCACTGTATCTCGCTTATAGGTAAGGTAAGCGAGCATTGCACATTGCTATATTGGTTTTGTAATGTGTCAGAAAAGTAGTAAGGTTCCCCCCCCTCCTAAGAAGAATGAGACTTGTAAGGCTTATGTTGCCCGTGTGTGTGACACTGGATATTATCTTATTAACCCCTGGATAGATAATATGGCTGGTTGGACTGAAGGACTTCATAGTTCGAGTCCGTTTCCCCGAGATGGGGCAAATGATAAGTTCCATATGGATATGATAAAGGGTTTGTGTTTGGGGGATCATGAAGCATGGCCATACTATTTAGGGGACCCGCACTGGGACAAAAAATACATGAAAAGGGGAGGCATTAACTGGCTTACATATGCTCCTTATTGGTCAGCCACTGCCAAAGATGAAACTTCTAAAGTGTCCATTCTCTCCCCTGCTCAATTACATGCAGCAGAAAAATTTATCTGTGCTGCTAGTCCTCCTCCATATCATTTACAAGTTCCATCACCCAGTGCTCTTCTTAAACTTTATCCTTCCTTATCTAAGGATGATATCGATCTCCTTGTCGGTAGTACTCTTGTTGCACCCCCTCCTCCTCTTCCACCCCCCGTCCTGTCCGGTGCAGCTGCATCGGGACAGGTTAGTGATACTTTGCCCCAAGCCCTACCTTTGTCCACTGTATCCACTACCAGCCCCACCGTCAGGGGACCGGTAATCTCTTTTTCACCCCTCCACACTCGCAGTGGCACTCAAAGGGTTGCGGAAGTACAAGAGCTGATGCAAGAGCAGATGCCCTTTCTCACAGTGGGGGATACTCTCTTAAAGAAACCCATTGAATTAGAAGACATTAACAAGATTATTAAGCACTGCCCCAAGCCTTTTGTCTCTGCTAGTGCCACTTTTCACTATCTAAAGCGAGCATGCAAGGGTCGAAATTATACACAGGAAGATATGCGCCTTATTATAGATGGCATTGTCGGACACAGTTCCCCCTGGGACTGGTCTAACGTTCCTAGTGTCAGCGTTTTAGAGCCTGCTACTGTCACTGCTACAGCTTATAAGCTTAACACTGAAGCAGGAAATGCAGTTATGTGGAATGAATTACAGACAGAACTTGATAGGTGTTTTAAATCTAAATCTTCCCTTCCCACTGCAGTAGCTTGCAAACAGAAATCTGGCGAAACTGTTGTGGATTTCTGGAAGAGGTTTAATGAAACCTGGACCCAAGAGGCAGGTCTTAGTGCCCATGCAAATATGGATTCCCTACTTATTCAGACTTTCCTTTCTAACCTCCGTTCTCCCTTGCAAATTCTGGTCAAACAAATGATTTCAGAATGGCCCACTAGTTCTCGTGCTGAATTTCAAAATAAATTGATGGAAAAGGAAGCCGCAGATTGCTTTGAGATCTCTAAGCCTCGGGAAATCCTGCATTATCAGGGCCAGCTACCCACCTGGAGACCGCGTCTGTCCGCTCCTCGTGGAACAGGGGGTCGCGGGTTTCGCAGGGGGCGGGCCCCTGCCTCCGGTCGAGGTGGTAATAATCCATCCAGAAGTACTGGATGTTTCAATTGTGGGGACCATGGTCACTGGCTTAATCAATGCCCACATCCCAGACCCCCCGCATTGCCAGTTCAGTCGGCCCCATCCATGGTGCCTACCCCTCCCTCCGCTGTGAGACCATCTGCCACTCCTCCTCGTTTTCCCATCACTTGGCATAACCCTCCAACTTCCCAATGAAGGGGCCTGGAGGTTTACACCCCAGCATTCACTTTGGTCTCTGCCTCTGCCAAGGATTCCCCCTTGATATCTCTTATTGTCCAGGGGAGTCCAGTGCCTTTTCTTGTAGATTCAGGTGCCACTTGTAGCACTATCAGTGAGGATTACTATCAGGGTCCGCGCATGAATGCTGAACCTTCCATGGGAATTAATGGGGTTTTGACTAAATCCTATCGTACCACACCCCTGTCTGTAGCCCATCTAGATACAGGCTTTACTCTTTTCCAACACTCCTTTCTTATTATTCCCCATTGCCCTGTCAGCCTTCTGGGTCGTGATCTTTTTTTCCCTCTTCTCATCCAGCTCACTACAGATGATACAGGAGGTTTGCATTGTGACAGAAGCCGGTACCTGTATTCGCCGTAACCCGGCCTCTGCTCACCCGAGCGCAACTCCGACGTGCTTCCGATGAAGGAAGGAAGTCCTGCTGGAATATCTTTTCTTGTCAGGAAGCAAAATAGCAAAAATAAACAAATCAGTTCACTTGTTCAAAGTCCCTTTATTCCTTGAACCGAAGTTGGGAGCAACGCCTCCCTTAAGCATTCATAAAAAAAAACCCCAAAGTCCAAATAGAATGCTGCCCACAGATAACCAAAAATAAAGTCTGGAGTGGACCCACTGGAATGGGTTGCCACTGCTACCTTCAATCAGGCAATTAAGGTAAGTATCATTGACATCCAAAAATAGCAAACAGAACTGTAGTGGGCTTGTCTTTACCTTAGGGAAGATAAAGCAACCTTACACACTCTCACTCAAGTTCTGGGCCTCTAAGCTCAGCAAGTTTAAAGCTGGGCTGAATCCAACAGAGAAACTGTTGGTGGGGGAGGGGAGTAAAGGAATTCACTTATTATTTTTCTGAAGTATCAGAATGCCAATAATGGCCCCACTATCCCGACCTGGATCTTAAGTGAATTCTCCCCAAAAGCTATGACATTTACTTCCCTCACAGTCACAGAAATGCATCCCCAATTCAGGCCACTTGAGTTACAAAACAACAATAAAAAAAAAACGTTTTTTTTTTTTCCAGCACAAGTCCCTGCACTTTCTCACACACAGCACAACTGCACAACAGTGTTTTAATAAACAGAGAAAGGCTCCAAACCTTCAGACCTGCCACTTATCTTTATTGCATGAGCGTATCTTCAGGCAGTCCAAGGCTCTCTACCCATTCCATGGGTTCAGGTGGGGCTGGCTGGTTGGCAACAAGGTCAGTGTCAGTTTCCATCATGGTCACATCCTCACAGTCAGGAATATAGTCAGGAGAGACCCTTCCCTGAGCTGGCTCAGGGCCAACTAACTTTCCTCTCCTCAGAGCAGCCTCTATATTGTTCAACCGAACACACCCTGCTCTCTGAGGGGGAGGAGTTACCTGCCTTGATTGCTTAGCTTGTT
The DNA here is from genome assembly GCF_902459505.1 of Geotrypetes seraphini. Taxonomy (NCBI): domain Eukaryota; kingdom Metazoa; phylum Chordata; class Amphibia; order Gymnophiona; family Dermophiidae; genus Geotrypetes; species Geotrypetes seraphini. Next base: position 88,116,031 of record NC_047091.1, on the reverse strand, counting down.
TTACGTTTCTCACCATGGGCCTCAGCTGGGAGTGAACAGGAGGAGGGAGGTCCCTCTCAGGCTCTTCTGAGCTGTTCTGCTCTCCTTCCTCTACTCCCTGCAGTTCAGCCTGCTTCCAGTTAAAGGGAAATGTACCTTTTTTCCTGGGACTAGTCACAATCCTATCCCCGTGGTTAGCTCGCTGAATGGCTGGATAAGATTTAGCCACCGGCAGCTCTGGAATGAGCGGAGCCACTGGGGACGGATTGTGACATACCCTCACCCTTAAGGATTGATTGTCCCCATTTTCCCGGGGCAACTCACTATCCTCTTGCATACGAGACAGAGTGTCCACATTCACACTTAACTTGCCAGGGCGATGCAAAACCTTGAACCTAAACGTTTGCAGGGCCAAGTACCATCGTGTTAGCCTTGCGTTGTTATTTCGCATAGTGTTCAGCCACTTCAGGGCTGCGTGGTCGGTCACTAAGGTAAATTCTCTTTCCTGCAAGTAGTGTTCAAGGGTTTGCATAGCCCATTTGGCTGCCAGACATTCCAACTCCACCGTGGCATAACTCCTTTCGTTAGGATGTAACTTGCGGCTGAGGAAGAGGACTGGGTGTTCTACCCCTTGAACCTCTTGGCTTAATATCGCCCCCAACCCTGTTCCAGACGCATCGGTTTGTAAAATTAACGGTCGCTTAAAGTCAATTGCTATGAGCACCGGGTTAGTGCACAAAGCTTCCTTTAACTCGGTTAAGGCCTGCCTTCCCTCCTCCTTCCAACGTAAGGTGTCCGGACTATTTTTTTTCAGCATGTCCGTGAGGACTGCGGCCTTGGTAGAGAATGCTGGAATAAACCTGCGGTAGTACCCGAGGAGACCCAAAAACCCCCTCAACTGTTTTTTTGAGCTAGGGATGGGGTATTCCCTTATACAGTGTACCTTGTCCACTAAAGGCTTAATTTGCCCTCGGCCTACCACGTACCCTAGGTATTTTACCTCCTTTTGCCCTAGATAGCATTTTTTTGGGTTGATTGTAAACCCTGCCTTTCTTAGGGCCTCCAGTATCGCTTGCACATGCACCAGATGTTGGGCCCAATCCTTAGAGAAAATTACGATGTCGTCAAGGTACGCCTCTGCGTAACTATGATGCCCCCTTAGGACCTCCGTGATTCCTCTTTGGCAAGTTGCGGCTGCCCCATGAAGGCCGAAGGGCATGCGCCTGAATTGGTACAGCCCGTGGGGGGTACTAAAGGCTGTCTTTGGTCTGGCCGATGGGGATAGCGGGATTTGCCAGTACCCTTTCGTTAGGTCTAACGTGGAGAGAAATTGGGCCTGACCCAACCGATCCAAGAGGTCATCCACCCGGGGCATGGGGAAGGCATCAAATTGCGAGACCTCGTTTAACTGACGGAAGTCGATGCAAAACCTGGGGGTGCCATCAGCCTTTGGAACAATAACAATCGGGCTGCTCCAAGGACTTTGGGATGGTTCGATCACCCCCAGTGTTAGCATCTCCTCCACCAGCTTGTGAACCAGTTCTTTCTTTCCCTCTGTGAGTCTATAGGGCTTCACCCGGATGACCTTCCCTGGTGTGGTGATTATCTCATGAGTGACCACTTCAGTCCGCCCCGGGATTGACGAGAATACATCCCCAAAAGCCTGTACCAAAGCCTCCAACTGTCTGGCCTGACTGGTGGACAATTCAGTCCCAATATTGACCCCTTCATTCTGGTCCATGTCCGCTATTTGTGGGCCCAGGTCGTCGTCGGGTTTCTGCTCCGCCATCATGGTTAATATTTCCCTATCCCTCCAGGGCTTTAAGAGATTTATGTGGAAAGTCTGAACGCGGTTTGCCTCATCCCTGACCTTATAGTCCACTTCATTCACTCTCTCTATCACCGTGGAGGGTCCCTTCCATTCTGCTAGGAATTTATGAGGGTCTGTGGGTATCAGAACCAGGACCTTATCCCCTATGTTCAAGTGACGAACCCGAGTCCCCTTATCGTAATACTTTCTTTGTTTTTCTTGACTCCACTCCAAATTATGTTTGCCCACCTGGGCCACCTGTTCTAATTTTTTCCTTAGCTGGGCTAAGTAGGACACTACATTCATATCCCACTCCTGATACCATATGTGACAGAAGCCGGTACCTGTATTCGCCGTAACCCGGCCTCTGCTCACCCGAGCGCAACTCCGACGTGCTTCCGATGAAGGAAGGAAGTCCTGCTGGAATATCTTTTCTTGTCAGGAAGCAAAATAGCAAAAATAAACAAATCAGTTCACTTGTTCAAAGTCCCTTTATTCCTTGAACCGAAGTTGGGAGCAACGCCTCCCTTAAGCATTCATAAAAAAAAACCCCAAAGTCCAAATAGAATGCTGCCCACAGATAACCAAAAATAAAGTCTGGAGTGGACCCACTGGAATGGGTTGCCACTGCTACCTTCAATCAGGCAATTAAGGTAAGTATCATTGACATCCAAAAATAGCAAACAGAACTGTAGTGGGCTTGTCTTTACCTTAGGGAAGATAAAGCAACCTTACACACTCTCACTCAAGTTCTGGGCCTCTAAGCTCAGCAAGTTTAAAGCTGGGCTGAATCCAACAGAGAAACTGTTGGTGGGGGAGGGGAGTAAAGGAATTCACTTATTATTTTTCTGAAGTATCAGAATGCCAATAATGGCCCCACTATCCCGACCTGGATCTTAAGTGAATTCTCCCCAAAAGCTATGACATTTACTTCCCTCACAGTCACAGAAATGCATCCCCAATTCAGGCCACTTGAGTTACAAAACAACAATAAAAAAAAACGTTTTTTTTTTTCCAGCACAAGTCCCTGCACTTTCTCACACACAGCACAACTGCACAACAGTGTTTTAATAAACAGAGAAAGGCTCCAAACCTTCAGACCTGCCACTTATCTTTATTGCATGAGCGTATCTTCAGGCAGTCCAAGGCTCTCTACCCATTCCATGGGTTCAGGTGGGGCTGGCTGGTTGGCAACAAGGTCAGTGTCAGTTTCCATCATGGTCACATCCTCACAGTCAGGAATATAGTCAGGAGAGACCCTTCCCTGAGCTGGCTCAGGGCCAACTAACTTTCCTCTCCTCAGAGCAGCCTCTATATTGTTCAACCGAACACACCCTGCTCTCTGAGGGGGAGGAGTTACCTGCCTTGATTGCTTAGCTTGTTTTACGTTTCTCACCATGGGCCTCAGCTGGGAGTGAACAGGAGGAGGGAGGTCCCTCTCAGGCTCTTCTGAGCTGTTCTGCTCTCCTTCCTCTACTCCCTGCAGTTCAGCCTGCTTCCAGTTAAAGGGAAATGTACCTTTTTTCCTGGGACTAGTCACAATCCTATCCCCGTGGTTAGCTCGCTGAATGGCTGGATAAGATTTAGCCACCGGCAGCTCTGGAATGAGCGGAGCCACTGGGGACGGATTGTGACAGCATGTCCTTTCCTCCGTCATTCCCATTCGCCCTCCATCCTCCCTTTATCTTTCCACTTGCTCTGATATGCTTTTGCCCCTTCCCCCAGACTCCCCGGTTTGGGCTTCCGCTGACAATGATGTAGGCTCTATTTCATGCACCCCTTATCGTGCTTCTCTGAAATCACTCACTCCCATTTTCATTAAGCAGTACCCAATCTCCCGAGAAAAGGAGAGAGTCATGGTTCCACTGATTGCTTCTTTTCTTTCCTCCAGTATTATTAAAACTACCATCTCTTCCTACAATACGCCCATCAATCCTGTTGTTAAAGCTGATGGCACCCCCCGCTTTGTCCAAGACCTTAGGGCTGTTAATGCTTTGGTGATCCCTATTGCACCCATTGTCCCTGATGTTCCTTCTCTACTCTCTTCCATTCCACTTGCAGCCACTGTCTTTACTGTCATTGATCTGAAGAATGCTTTTTTTTCAGTCCCTGTTGATGAGGTCACCCAGCCACTTTTTGCATTTACCTTTAAGCAACAGCAATATACTTGGTGTAGAATGCCCCAGGGACATGTTGACTCCCCTGTGGTGTTCTCCATTGTCCTTAGGGCTACTCTGCAGCCGTGGACCGCCCCTCATGGTTCTGTCCTCATCCAGTATGTGGATGACCTACTCTTATGTTCCATAACTCAGGAGACCTGCCAGGTTGATAGTTTAGACCTTTTACAATGGTTGTCTGTGTGTGGTCACAAGGTGTCACGAAAGAAACTGCAATGGTGTAAATCTGAAGTGGAATACCTGGGTTTTGTCCTGTCTCATGGTCAGAGGAAAATCAGCACCTCTCGCATTGCTGCTGTTCTGGGTCTGCCCCGCCCAGCTTCCAAGAAGGACATGCTTACTTTTCTTGGTATGATTGGTTACTGCCACCAATGGATCCCTGATTGTTCCTTCTATGACCAGATTCTGAGACAGACCCTGGGTTCTGAAATGACTGATCTTATCAGATGGACTAAAGAAATGTTGGACGCTTTTGGACATTTGAAATGTGCTTTGGTTTCTAGCCCAGGATTGGGTCTTCCTGATTATGACCAAATGTTTCATCTCTTTGCTCGTGACAATTGTAAGACTATGGCGGGCGTCCTGGCTCAGGATCATGGCGGTAAGTTACGCCCTGTTGCCTTTTTTTCTAAAGTTACCCCTGTTCAAGTTCAAGGCATGCCTGCCTGCTTGAGATCCCTGGCTGCATGTGCTATGGTGGTAGAGATGGCTACTCCTCTGACCCTTGGTCACCCCACTACCCTTCACACTTCTCACAATGTCCAAGCCCTCCTTCGCAACATTCATACCCAGCATATGTCTGCTCAGCGCCTTAGTGGTTATGAGGTCATCCTCCTTTCTAATCCCAATCTCACCATCAGATATTCTGCCCCGACTTACGGCCCCGCCCTCCTTTTAAATGGGCTTCTGGGTCTCAAGGGTGAACAGGAGTCCCTTCCTCCTGATCATTCCTGTGTTTCTCTGATACACCATGATACTTCTCCCCGCCCTGACTTGTCCTCTACCCCTCTCCCTGATGCTTCCTCCATTTTTGTTGATGGTTCCTGCTCACGCCCTAATGACAACACCTTCCACACAGGATATGCTGTGGTTGAACTCCCTGACATTATCCATGAGGCCTCTTCCCTCCCCTATCCCTCGGCCCAGGCTGCTGAACTCATTGCCCTTACTCGCGCCTGTCACCTTTTCTCTGGTGAACGTGTTAACATTTACACTGACTCTAAATATGCCTTTGGTGTTGTACACGACCACGGTGTTATCTGGCAACGTCGTGATTTTGTGGCAGCCGATGGTAAGCCCATTTCCCATTCTTCCCTTGTTTCGGACCTTCTCTCTGCCTTACTCCTGCCTGCTGCAATTGCTATCCTTCATTGTCGTGCACACACTGGTCTCCAGACCGAAGTTGCCAGAGGTAATGCTCTGGCCGACCACGCTGCTAAACAAGCTGCTTTGGACCCCCCTCCCTCCTTTGTTCTTCTCCCTCTTCTTTCCCCTCCTGCTTTTCCCCCTTCCTCTCTTTTTTCTCAGCTTCAGTCCTTTGTTACCCCCTCTGAACTTGATGCCTGGCGTCTGGCCAGTGCCCAAAGCCGCCCTTCGGACGGACTTTGGTGCAAAGAGGGGAAACCCTGTATACCAGCCGCTAGCTCCCCCTTATTCATTGCCCAATATCATGGCATTGGTCACCGCAGTGCTCGCTCGACATTTCAACTTCTTGCCAGTGATTTTTTCATTCTTGACCTTCGCTCCCTGATACAGACATATATAGCTCGATGTCTAACCTGTCTCCGTGCTAATCCTAACATACCCCATAAAGCACCACACCAGCACCTTACTTACCCCACTTCTCCTTTTACACACTTATAGATTGACTTTACTCATATTCCTCATGCCACCGGGACCCGCCAGGATTACGCCCTTGTCATTGTTGACATGTTCTCCCAATGGCCTGAAGTTTTTCCCACTACAAATGAAACTGCTCAGACAGTGGTGAACATTTTACTTCGCGAAATCATCCCTAGGTGGGGATGTCCCATACACATCAACTCAGATAATGGTCCTGCTTTCACTGCCAGAGTATGCAAAGATTTAGCTACCGCACTCCGTATTGAGTGGAAATTTCATCTCCCATATCACCCACAGAGTTCCGGTATTGTCGAACGCATGAACAGGACTATTAAAGACAAAATCAGGAAAGCCTCAGCTGGCACGTTTGTGAATTGGAAAAAATTCCTCCCTATTGTTTTAGCTGAAATTAGGATGCAGCCTCACAGCACCACTGGCTACTCTCCCTTTGAAATTCTCATGGGATGACCTTTCCCCGCTCCGTGGGTAGACAAACCCTCAATAGTTGAGAGTAGTGACCTCCCCTTGATACAGGAAGAATACGTCCGAAAGCTTATCGAAACTTTAGGGCATGTTGAAAGAAACGTGTCTTGCACTTCTTTCTCTCCACAGATTCCTACCCATTCCTTTCAGCCTGGTGACAGTCATCGTCCAGAAGCTTTTCAAGGATAGGAAGCAGATGGATTTCCCCTTTGGCCCTCCCACCACTGTGATCGCTGCAACCAGGACCGCTGTACTCACTGAGGAGTCTCCTGTCTGGATCCACGCAAGTCACTTGAAGAGGGTTAACTTAAAACCACAGAAGCAAGTCTTCCCTGCGCAGATTTCACCTCCCCCAGTAGAACAACATGATGACCTCATCGCAGCATTCTACCAACTTTATCATTCTCCTACTGGCAACGTTGCTGCTAGTTTTTCTTCCTGTATGGATCATTTCTAACTGTGTCTACAGGAATGATGTGTCTTGGGTCCATGACACTTTCTGCCCACACCCATCTGTAAATGACACCCCTGCTGTAAGCCACACCCCAGGCACCTCTTTGCGAACACGACGTCGAGCTGGACTTCCTCCCAAGGGCTGCCCTTCAATTGGAATCCAGAAAGATAGACAGTATACTACTCTTTGGTATAATTCCAGCAGTGTGCATGTGGCCACTTTCACTTTTGAGTATTGTGACATTGTGGACTGTTCATCAATTGATGTCACATGGCTGTGCCATTGGTCCTCTGAGATTCCTAAAACTAAAGACATTTACATATGTGTTACTGACTCACGTTGGGAGGATAAGTGTGCATCCTTGGGAGCGGTAGGGTGGAACACTGGCACTGACTGGGCTTATAAACCAGAAAGTGCTCTGAAAAGAGTGGACCAAAATGGTAAATCTCTGCTTAGCCGTATGACCCTTCATAAGGTTGGAAACTGTTATAGGAAAAGTGTTTCTGAACAAATTATTAAGCTTTCTCGTACCATTGAAAACCCTAGACCTACTGATGAAGGTATGTACGTTATGGGCATGTGGTTTAAGGGTGGGTCTAGCTATTTGCACCGCCAGTTTTTCTTACGGGATCTATCTACCTCCACTCATCCTCTCCCATCATTTTGTGGGGCCCCCCAAAATACTAATCCACTAGCCCCCAAATTAAATAAACTTACTGACATGATGGCTATTGCCAACTCCACCTTTGAAGATACTATGGGCTGTTGAGGTAGGGTTTTCAGAACGGAACCTTTGGTTAGAATGGATGAAATTCACTGCTGATCAACATAATAAGAGTAATTGTTACATATGTGCTCAAGCTAGACCCCATTTAGGAACTGTACCTCTGGACCTCCCTCCTGGTATCCAACTATGCTTTTTTGGGTTATTTACCAATACCTCCTCTAATTTTACTGATCCCCTTTGTGCGCTGTGGCATTCCAAATACCCTTTGCTGCCTGGACAGAAAAAGCTTGATATACCTGTTACCATCTATAAGGGTAATTACACATGTCATGTTTCTAATCTGACACAGGGTAGTTTTTTAGGCAATTTCCCCCTGGTTATTGTTCTGTCCTGGATTATAGATATGCCCCACAGATTTTTTCTTTAGGTGATATTTACTGGCTCTGTGGAGACCTTCGACTCCGTGTTAAACTACCCAGCCAGTGGATAGGCCAGTGTGCTTTAGCTAAGGTTATTATGCCCTTGCATATCCTTTCTGAAGGACACCCTTCCTATTCGCATGCTTCCCATGATTCCTTCTCCCCTTTGCCTCGACATAGACGTGATCTCCTTGGTAGCTTTGACCCGCATGTACACGTAGATGCTTTAGGGGTCCCAAGAGGGGTCCCAGATGAATTCAAGGCCCGAGACCAGGTTAAGGCTGGGTTTGAGTCCCTTATTCCCCTTATTACTATCAATAAAAATGTTGATTGGATTAATTACATTTATTATAATCAGCAACGCTTTGTGAATTACTCTAGAGATGCCTTGCAAGGTATTGCTGATCAGTTAGGCCCCACTTTTCAGATGGCTTTTCAAAATCGCATGGCCCTTGATATGATCCTTGCTGAGAAGGGGGGTGTTTGTAAAATTCTCCCCAGTACTTTATTCTGTTGTACCTTTATTCCTGACAATACAGGTCCTACAGGAAAAGTTACTATGGCTATTCAGAAATTAGCAGACCTCTCTGCTGAGCTTAAACGTAACTCTGGTTTATCTCATCCTTGGGACCAGTATTTTAGTTGGATGCAGGGGTGGGTAAAAGACCTTCTTATTGTTATAATCTTTATTATTATCTGCACTCTTGTTGCTTATGTAATTTTTAGACTGTTCCTACGCTGTTTGACTCATATTACAGCCCCTAAAACCCCTCCTCAAGAAACATATCTAGAATATCTCTCCCTCCACGCTCATGCTGTGCATTTATGACATATTTTCATGACGTAAGAGGGGATTGAAAGGACACATTTGAAAAGATAGGTTTTCTGTCTCTGTCTATGAAAGGACACATTTAAAAAGGACACACATATTTTATGTCTTTTGTTCCTGCCTGTGTTGGAGGTGATCGGGTGTGGGGTGTTCGTGTTTGCTCTCTTGATGGTTTGGGAGGAGTTCATTTAATCATGTTAATGAAGTTTCGTCTTTAAGACAATACAGGCTCAAACCCCCTGCCATGTACATATCCTGCTCATGCACCCCCCTCCCCTCTCTTGTCCATCCCCCTTTTCCTGTGATGGTTACCACTGACCCATGTGAAAAGATATATAACTGGATGTATTCTGAAAATAAAACAGGTAATTTCTTTGGGCCTTCTGTGAATCCTTCTTACCTAAGGAAATTGCCTCCAGATATCTGACCAGGCGGCAGGATTTTTGCAGGATAGTTTCGGGACCAAGAAACGGACCTCATTCGTTTCAATATAGATTAGCTACTGTTGGAAACAGGATACTGGGTTAGATGGACCATTGATCTGACCCAGTATGGGTATTCTTGTGAAAAATAATTGATGAGGTGGCTGGGCATAGAACAGGAAGGATGAAGCTCTCTGGTAATACTGCAGCAGGGGTGAATTTGAATCTCATGCTAAACTTAAACCTTCCCTCCCCCCATCACAACAAAAAAGAAACGTACTGTTGCCCCATTAACTGCGTGGTCTGAGATGCTGGCTTAATCTTGATTTGTTAATATATCTCCCAGTGAACAAAGCCTAAGACTGGTATTGCATCAGTTATTGGCAGCGTAGATGGTCCAACAGTCAGTAACCGCTGCCATGTTAGATGTTTCTGGGAAGCCTAAATGCTCTGTAATAACAGAAATTAATCCAGCATTGATAATGTGAAATGAATTAATGCTGGCATGGAGAGAACAATCCTTGAACAGGACTCCAAAAGTCCCAAAATATAGCTGAATTGCACTGTATCAGCCGGTCCGGTATCAGCAGGTCATCCTAAGACTCAGAGTCATTCAAAACACGGCAGTTCGGCTGATCTTTAGGCTGAAGAAATGGGAACACATAAGCCCCTACTATCAGAAACTCCATTGGCTGCCCCTAGAGGCGCGGATCCTGTTTAAGTTCTCCTGTCTATGTTACAAATCAATATTTGGCCTAGCCCCCACTTACCTCATTTCCCACTTCAATCTGGCCAGTTATCTTAGACCCACATGAAGAATACATCTGTTCTCCTATCCGACAATAAAGGCCTGCCACTACAAAAGATTCTTGGACAGAACTCTTGCCTTCCAGGCAGGCAAATGGAACGATTGGCTTAGTAATGTTTTCGCGCTCTCATCATCCTACTTCAATTTCAAAACAGGTAAAAACGAGCTTGTTCAATCGATTTGTTAACTAAGAATCTTCTCAGCTCTGCTTAATCAACCAGTATCCCTAATGAGCTAAACTGCTTTCATATTCCTTCTTTATGTAAGATTGTATAACTCTCATATTCCTTCATTATGTAAGTTTGTATTGCTGACTTTGACTGTAACCTCTTCGCTGATTGTCTAGCGCTTCTTGCTGTAAACCGCCTCAAACTTCTATGGCTTTGGCGGTATATAAGAATAAAATTATTATTATTATCTTATCGCTTCAGATCATAAAGTGCAGGATGTTAGTTTTGATTTTGCCCTACTGTAGTCTCAATTTTTCATAGGTGTAATTTTGGAGGGGGCAGGCAATACCCTCCCCCCAGCCAGTTGATGTGGGTACTAATGCTGAACTGATCCCTGTGCCCCTGCAGTCAATATGTCTTTCCTACCCTTTTTGCTCCCCTCCCCTAGTAAGCAGGCAAGCTACATTGATGCATTTTTCTTATCAAATTTTTGGAAATAGAAAGCCAGAAGTCTGGACTAGGCCTGTCCCAAATGAGTTGATACTATCTGCTAAGCCAAACTCAATCCGATGATCATTGACACAGAAGGACAAATAAGGGCAGATGCATTTCCATATCATTATGAGAAAACCCCAGACAAAATGTCAGATTTATGAAGTGAAAGCAAATTTGGAAATGTAGACAAAACCTAGGATAAATCAAAAGTAGTGTATGGCATTTAAAACACCTCTGAAGAAGCCAGACAGAAAAAGGCAGCAGGAGATGTGGGGCGACGGGGATAGGCAAAGAATACCAAAGACTTGCAGCTTTAATTACTAGATCGAATGCAATGAGCTGAAAAAGAGAACAGAAGAGCGGATGCAGGGAGCAGTAAGAGATGCCCTGGGGGATATGCAACAGCAATGATACCTGAGATTCCTTCTGCATGAGCTATAATTTCACTAAACACTTTTGTGAAGAAGAAATCGTTTCTTGGGGGTCTAGTAAAGTAGTAGCCAGGAAAAGAGCTGATCTAGGGCCCTAGTTTGGATTTCTTTTATTACACTTCTCCCTCCGTATTCGCTGTGATAGGGGATTAACAGAACCGCAAATACAGAAAAACCGCAAATAACTTTTTCATATGTTGTTTGCTGTTTTCTATTAAAAATATCGTGAATATGGTGAAACTGCGAATAATATGGCAGGAGACCTGGCCTGTTCCTGAAGGAGAGGCAAAACACAGTGACGAAAGTGGCAGAAATCAGCGATTTTCTCTGTAAATGCTTGGAATCAGCGATTTCTTTATGCAAGCTGACGTAATTTAGAGGGAGGAGCCAGCAAGCTAAAAACCATGAATAATCTAAACCGCGATTGCTGAAACCGTGAATATGGAGAGAGAAGTGTACACAGTTATAGGAAGTAAGACCATAGAAGGACTGATGGTATATTTGATTTTAGGTTTCAAATAATAAATTCAAATAAAAGCATCTTGATGCAAAAAAAAAAAGATATTTAGCAACATGATGGCCCATCCAGTCTGCCCATCCACTGCAACCATTATCTCTTCCTCTATCTAAGAGATCCCACACTTTCTTGAATTCAGACACAGTCTCTGTCTCCACCACCTCTTTCGGGAGACTGTTCCACACATCTACCGCCCTTTCTATAAAAAAATATTTCCTTAGATTACTCCGAAGCCTATCACTTCTTAACTTCATCCTATGCCCTCTCGTTCCAGAGCTTCCTTTCATATGAAAGGGACTCGACTCATGCGCATTTATGCCACAAAGGTATTTAAACGTCTCTATCATATCTCCCCTCTTCCTCCAAAGTATACATTTAGAGATCTTTAAGTCTATCCCCATACACCTTATTATGACGAACACCATGCACCATTTTAGTAGCCTTCCTCTGGACCGACTCCATCCTTTTTATATCTTTAATGGATGAACAGCAAAAAAAAAAAAAAAAAAAAAGAATTCTGGACAACAATTCTAGCTCTGTATCAAACAGACAATGCCACAACTCCCCTCATCTGCATCTGCTGTGGCACAAGTCACAAAATAAATGAGGGTAACTTATATGTACATGAATGAAGGGGAAATCATGCGAAATCTGAAACATATGTGGAAACCCCTTTCAACAGTTCTGGATAGAACTTTCGCGTACCAAGCAAACAAACAACAACACTGGCTAAACAACTACATTAATAAAGCTAGATTGACCTACAACGCTTTTAGAAAACTCATAAAAACTGCCTTTTCGACAAATATATCACCTAAACAGAATCTTCACCGAACAATTCTTTCTTTTCTTGTTCCCAAATATACCCCCTCTGAAATCCTTATCAAACTGTATTTTGCAATTCGGGACATTTCTTCTAATATGTCCCCACCTGAAAATTCTTAAACTGTATATTGTAATTTTCAATGTATTTTTGGTAATTCACAACCTTTTCCTAACAGGTCCTCTTGGAACTTTCTTAGCGAAATGTATATTTTATATTTTCGCATTCTTAAAGTTGATGTACTCTGTATTTCCTCTGACTATCTGCATATTGTAACTCGCTGAATGTCCAGCTCTCTTGAATGTAAACCACCTAGAAGTCGCAAGATTGTGGCGGTATAGAAGAATACATAGAAACATAGAAATAGACGGCAGATAAGGGCCCACGGCCCATCTAGTCTGCCCACCTTAATGTCCCTCCCTACCTTTGCCCTGTGAATAGATCCCATGTGCCGATCCCATTTGGCCTTAAAATCAGGCACGCTGCTGGCCTCAATCACCTGTAGTGGAAGACTATTCCAGCGATCAACCACTCTTTCAGTGAAAAAGAATTTCCTGGTGTCACCTCGTAGTTTCCCGCCCCTGATTTTCAACGGATGCCCACTTGTTGTCGTGGGACCCTTGAAAAAGAAGATATCTTCCTCCGCCTCGATGCGGCCCGTAAGATACTTGAACGTCTCGATCATGTCCCCCCTCTCTCTGCGCTCCTCGAGCGAGTATAGCTGTAATTTGTCAAGCCGTTTTTCGTATGGTAGATCCTTGAGTCCCGAGACCATCCGGGTGGCCATTCTTTGCACCGACTCCAGTCTCAGCACATCCTTGCGATAATGCGGCCTCCAGAATTGCACACAGTATTCCAGGTGGGGCCTCACCATGGATCTATACAATGGCATAATGACTTCCGCCTTACGACTGACGAAAGTTATTATTATTAATGAATTGCTCACTGAAATTAGTAATTATAGTTCATTTTAGTGTCATAAGAACATAAGAATAGCCTTTCTGGTTCAGACCAATGGTCCATCTAGCCCAGTATCCTGTCTTCACGGAGGCCAATCCAAGTCACAAGTACCTGGCATAAACCCAAACAGTGGCAGCATCCCATGCCACGGAGACAATTTGATTTGATTTTAATACTTAACATACTGCTAAAAACCAAAGAGCTATAGAAGTTTACAATTCTAAAAACAGCTAATTATAACAAGTTAGAAAATAACATCTCATTGTACAACAACAACAATAATTATTACACTAGTTATATCATCACATCCATAGAACCCACCCCAAATATAACAATCATCTAATTGCAACCACATCAACTCCGTCATGAAAAACAACTTGATAGATTCAAGATAAGCCTAAAGACTTTCTTATTTCGAGATGCTTTCATCTGCTCTTAAAGCATTTCCTTCTTACTCAACCAACCGCTTCTATGAAGTGATCCCATCCTACATGTTTTATCCTCTCCCTCCACTTTTCCTTCAATCTCCATTTTTTTTCTCTCCTCTCTTTCTTTCCTTCTCCTAATTATGTAACTTTACCCCTCCCTTCCCCTCTTACCATCACTCTCAAGTTCGTCCAGTTCATGTCCTTAATGTACACTTTTATTAACTCCTTTTATAATTTTCTATCTCTATTTTTAACATTTTATTGTAAACCGGCTAGATACCAGTTGATGGTCGGTATATTAAAAGTTAATAAACTTGAAACTTGAAACATTATCAAATCCACTCATTGACTATATAAAAGACCGCAAATAAAAAGCCATTACCCATACCATTCTGATTCCTTATTATCCATGTTATAGTGTTCATTCCACAATACAAAAATTTTCAGAAAAAGCCACGTTTTCAATAGCTTAAAAAAACCCACGTAACTTTCCATCAATTGCAATTCAGTTGGCAGCTTATTCCACAAGATTGAGATGTTTGAGCTTCTAAAAGAGTTGGCATGCAGTCATTATTCTTTTTCATCTTGTCTGCAGCTTCTTCGATGCGTTTTCTAAAAAGGTCATCTCCGTTGCAATGAACATTGGCGAGGCGTTCTTGAATGGAAGTCTCAAGATCAGAAACACGTAACCAAGCCATCCTGAGCATTGCAATAACCACAGCCAATGAGCCAGAGGAGATGTCAAAAGCATCAGAGATGGCTCTGGGCAATAAACTTTCTTGTAGTGAGCGAGTTTTTAGTCAAACGTTGGAATGGCTTGAGTTGATCCGAAGAAAGATGTTGTTCAAACTCTGGCAGTGTCGTATATGCCCAGAGACCTGGAGACTCTGTGAGGGTGTATAGTCTCACTCCCTGGATATATTAAAGAATCTGTACTTTTCTGTCCAAAGATGCTCTTGAAAATTAAATTCTTTATTGCCGATATCATTACTGCAGACTCCCTTTTTACTTATTTATTTAAGCATTCTGCTCTTTCCTCTCTTCCCATCCTATTATGTTACCCTTTAATGTTGCTTTTCTCTAAAATTTTGTAGTTCTACCCTCTCTCCTCTTGTTTTCTGCAAGTCAGTCTATAAATTTGTCCTGTACATATAATTAAGGGCTCCTTTTACAAAGGTGCGCTAGCGTTTCTAGTGCACGCACCGGATTAGCGTGCGCTACCCAAAAAACTACTGCCTGCTCAAGAGGAGGCGGTAGCGGCTAGCACGCGGGGCATCGTAGCGTGCGTGCTATTCCGTATGTTAAGGCCTAAAATGAGCCCTAAGTGTTTTTTGTTACCCAGATTTTAATATACAGTATATGTAACTCGCTTTGAAATTATTATTATAAGCATTTGCATCAAATTTTAATAAACATGAAACACGACCAATCATTGCATATAATGTAGGAACAGAAGTTATTCATTCACTTGTGCAATCTCAAAATTCAAAAAACTTAAATCCCACCAGAATTCAAATCTGTGACTAACAAACTTTCCGACCTCTTTCAAATTTGTGATCAATGAACTTTCCCACCAAACATAGTAACATAGTAAATGACGGCAGATAAAGACCTGAACGGTCCATCCAGCCTGCCCATTAGTTATACCCATTAAAAATACATGATTAATTTAACTTGTCTCTTCTTTGATATTTCTGGGTCATAGACTGTAAATTCAAATTCATGACCAACAGACCTCCCTGTTCTCAATCAGGTCAGTGAACCCACTATATATAAAGACAAACTGCAGACCTCACAGCATTCCCTGAAGAAAGCCACAGCATGATGGTTGAAACATCGGTTCTACCTACCCAGATGTGGCGAGACCCAAAAAACAGCATTACTGTTGATACTAATTTCAGTGAGCAATTCATTACAGCTGTTGAAAGGGGTTACTACATATGTTTTTTTATTCTGCTGTGGCACAGCCCAGTCATGAGACCTCAACTTGTACCATTCCACTCTTTATCTGCTTTTCACTTTGTGCCTACCTCTTGTCTAGTTCTAGTTCTACCTTTCTTTCCTATACTTTCACTTTTTCATTCTCTATAATAAAACACTAAGCGTGCATGCACACTTAAGATGGCATGTTCCCTGACAGCATGATGTGTCCCTCTGTGCTGAATTCCATTTTTAAACATGGAGGCAGGGAACACGCCGGCAACTCCCCCCTCCCGCCCTCACTCATTGTAAGGCCCCAAAATTTGCCGCTGCTGCTCTTCTTCAAAGCAGCCTGGTGAGGATCGCCGGCCGGCTGTAGCGAACCTCGCAGGCCGCTTTCCACCTCGGTAGCACGTTCCCTCTGACGCGATCCCGTATGTCAGAGGAGGGGCGGGATTGTGTCAGAGGGAACGTGCTACCGAGGTGTAGAGCGGCCTGCGAGATTCGCTACAGCCGGCCGGCGATCCTCAGCAGGCTGCTTTGAAGAGGAGCAGCAGCGGCAGCAGTGGTTCATGCCGGTGGGCCAGAAGAGAGCAGGAAGCCAGGTTTGGTAGCAATGCAGGCAGGCAGGGGGCCAGGGCAAGAGGGAAAGGGGGCTACTTTGGGGGGAGGGGTGTGCTGGGGGCAGACAGCAATCTTGTTTTGCTCTGGGAAGGGGGGGAACAGAAGGGGGCCACGGAACAGGCAGGCATGGCACAACAGGGGGGCCAGGGAGAGAGTGAAAGGTGAATGACAGACAGGGGGCTAGGGAGAGACACAGACAGAAAGAATGACAGACAGACAGACAGCGTCCAAGGAGAGATAGACAAAGACAAAAAGACAGACAGACAGCGTCCAAGGAATATAAGAACATAAGCAGTGCCTCCACTGGGTCAGACCCGAGGTCCATCGTGCCCAGCAGTCCGCTCACGCAGTGGCCCAACAGGTCCAGGACCTGTGTAGTAATCCTCTATCTATACCCCTCTATCCTCTTTTCCAACAGAAAATTGTCCAATACCTTCTTGAACCCCAATACCGTACTCTGTCCTATTACGTCCTCTGGAAGCGCATTCCAGGTGTCCACCACATGTTGGGTGAAGAAAAACTTCCTAGCATTTGTTTTGAATCTGTCCCCTTTCAACTTTCCGAATGCCCTCTCGTTCTTGTAGTTTTTGAAAGTTTGAAGAATCTGTCCCTCTCCACTTTCTCTATGCCCTTCATGATCATGTAAGTCTCTATCATATCCCCTCTAAGTCTCCTCTTCTCCAGGGAAAAGAGCCCCAGTTTCTCCAATTTCCCAGCATTTGAAAGGTTTTCCATACCTTTTATCAAACGTGTCGCTCTCCTCTGAACCCTCTCGAATATCGCCATATCCTTCTTAAGGTACGGCGATCAATATTGGACGCAGTACTCCAGATGCAGGCACACCATCGCCTGATACAACGGCAGGATAACTTATTTCGGAAAGCAGGATCATATAGTAAAATCGCAGAAATTTTTGAGCACAATCTGATTTTGTCCAGCGCTATAAAAAGCCTTATCAATACCCCCGAAGAAGCCCGTTGGAGCGAAACGGATGGGGCCTCCGTCGGGTTATTAAGATAAGTGCCCGACATTACAAAGCTATATATTTGTGAATAGCATTATATCTTGAAGCTGGTTTTCTTGATGCTCATATGTCATGAGAGATTTCGAGAATCAATCATTATTGATTAACATAAGAATTATATATAAAAAATTCATTCACATAAAAATTATAAAATATTATTGAAATAATTTATATACAGGGGTTTTTGACCTGTGATGAAAACCAACCCCAATTGATTACGATCTATTTGATTGCAGTCCAGGGGTTTTTTGAGGTCTTTTCTCCTCTGTTTTAAACGCACATTATATGTAACATTGAGTGTTCCACATTATTTGTTAATCTCGTGGTTTTAATATGAACATCCAGTTACAGAATCGCATGGCGCACAACATCCTAACGCATCTGCAATCTTGTCTAAAATGTAGCTAGGCGCGAGTTAGGCATGGGTTAGGATCGCTGGAGGCATCCAGATATAGTGGTATGGGTTTTGTTTTCTGGGAGATACTCCAATTTGATATAAAGGTTTTTGTGTTTTTTTTTTCTGTAAAGAGTACTCCAGTTTGATATTAAGGTTAAAAGATATTTAATAATGCATTACTCAAACAAAGCACATGAACAAATGTATTGTATGCTAAACCTCATTCCCAAAGTTTAAGAAAATGAGAGAAACCCTACTCACAATAGCTGTGGTTCAGAGCAAGTAAGCATGTCTGCACAATCTTGACATCATTGTGACATAATCAATATGCACCTAGATGGCAGATTGGCTCCTTTTACTAAACCATGGTAGTGACTGCTGCTGATGTGGTAATCGCTCTGACACCCAAAGGGATTTAATTAGCATTAGCGTATATGCCGCATGGCAGCCGCTATCACAGCTTAGTACAAGAGGGGGGATAGATTGCAATGAGACAAAATACAATAATAAAAATGATTGGATATATACTTAACATGAGGAATGGCTAAAGTGGCTAGGGCTCTTCAGCTTGGAGAAGAGACGGCTCGGGGGAGATAGGATAGAGTTCTATAAAATACTGAGTGGATTGGAACGGGTAGATGTGAAATGCTTGGACACTCTTTCCAAAAATACTAGGACTAGGGGGGGCATATGATGAGGCTACTAAGTGGTAGATTTAAAACAAACCAGCAAAAATATTTCTTTTCTCAACGTGTAATTAAACTCTGGAATTCATTGCCAGAGAATGTGGTGAAATCAGTTAGCTTAGTGGGATTAAAAATGGTTTGGATAGCTTCCTAACAGAGACGTTCATAGGCCATTATTGGGATGGCTTGGGGAAATCCACTGTTTATCTCTAGGATAAGCAGCACAAAATCTGTTTTACTTTTTGGGATCTTGCCAGGTACCTGTGACCTGGGTTGGCAGCTGTTGGAAACAAGATACTGGGCTTGTTGGACCTTCGGTCTGTCCCAGATTAAAACAGTTAAATAGTAGACATGATATTGTAATAGACACATCAAACTGAACAGGAGATATTGGTAATGCCGTAAAAGTATTTTGTATCATAGAAACAAAGAAATATGATGGCAGATAAAGGCCAAATGGCCTATCTAGTCTGCCCATCCGCAGTAACCATGATCTCTTTCTCTCTCTCAGAGATCCCACGTGCCTATCCCAGGCCCTATTGAATAAAGACACAGTCTCTGTCTCCACTACCTCTTCCAGGAAACTGTTCCACACATCTACTACCCTCTCTGTAAAAAAGTATTTCCTTAGATTACTCCGGAGCCTCTCACCTCTTAAATTCATCCTATGCCCTCTCATTGCAGATTTTCCTTTCAAATGAAAGAGACTCAACTCATGCACATTTATATTATGTAGGTATTTAAATGTCTCTACCATATCTCCCCTCTCCCGCCTTTCCTCCAAAGTATACAGATTGAGATCTTTAAGTCTGTCCCCATACGCCTTATCACGAAGACCACACACCATCTTAATAGCCTTCCTCTGGACCAACTCCATCCTTTTTATATCTTTTTGAAGGTGCGGCCTCCAGAATTGTACACAATATTCTAAATGAGGTCTCACCGGAGTCTTATACAGAGGCATCAATACCTCTTTTTTCCTACTGGCCATATGCAACCTAGCATCCTTCTAGCTTTCACCGTCACCTTTTTAACCTGTTTGGCCACCTTAAGATTATCACATACAATTACACCCAAGTCCCACCCTTCCGTCCTGCACATAAGTTTTTCACCCCCTAAACTATACCATGGTAAATGCACTGAAGCTCATAAGAAATAAATGGGCTTCAGTGCATTTACTGCAGCAGAATCGCTATTGCGGCTTTTTAAAAGAGACCCATAGTGAAGGAAGAGGGCGACTAAGAAAACATAATAAAATTTAAATTACCTAAATAGATATTAAGGTCATACCAACACTGGGTGAAGTTGTTCCAATATTTTTAAGAGTCATATAGTCAAGTGACCAATGTACAAACAAAGAAAATACATGAAGCTCAACAAATCTCTTAAAAACCTGATTTGAAAATTTAACTGAATACTCATAGAAAAATTAAAAGCTAACATAAAAAACTGAGAGAGAATGAAATAAAAGGTAATTAAAATAGAGTACCCCAGTCGTGGTACATGGGCTTGTGATGCCACTGGGGCTTGTGCGCATCTGAGAAGCTGAAAACTATGCCATTGGTAGTTTCAGCGGAGGTGTCAGACTAACGATGCACCACACATTTGGGCAGTAGCAGATGGGCAGTGTTGGAAGCGGAGGATTGTGTTTGATGCGATAATGGTGAAAATATCAAATTTATACTGTGCAGAAGAAGGCCTGGCAATCTACTTCTGTATTCTGCTACGAAAACTTGATGATGTAATGATCTTAAGGTGGCCAATAAGGTTGAAAAGGTGATGGTGAAAGCTGGAAGGATGCTAGGGTGCATAGGAAGAGGTATGGCCAGTAGGAAAAAAGGAGATATTGATCCCCTTGCATAAGACTTTGGTGAGACCTCGTTTCGAATATTGCTTATAATTCTGGAGACCACACCTTCAAAAAGATATATACAGGATGGAGTCCGGAGGAAGGCTACTACAATGGTGCTTGTCTTTGTCATAAGGTGTATGGGGACAGACTTAAAGATCTTAATATGTA
Organism: Geotrypetes seraphini; assembly: GCF_902459505.1. Taxonomy (NCBI): domain Eukaryota; kingdom Metazoa; phylum Chordata; class Amphibia; order Gymnophiona; family Dermophiidae; genus Geotrypetes; species Geotrypetes seraphini. The sequence goes on along the minus strand of NC_047091.1, from coordinate 88,095,586 downwards.
TACTTTAGAGGAAAGGGGAGTTATGAAAGAGACATTTAAATACCGACGTGTGAAAATGTGCAAGAGTTGAGTCTCTTTAAAATTGAAAGGAAGCTCTGGAATAAGAGGGCATAGGATGAAGTTAAGAGATGATAGGCTCTGGAGTAATCTAAGGAAATACATTTTTTACAGAAAGGGTTGTAGATACATGGAACAGTCTCCCGGAAGAAATGGAATTCAAGAAGGCATGGGATAGGCACGTGGGATCTCTTAGAGAGAGAAAGAGATAATGGTTACTGAGGATGGGCAGACTAGATGGGCCATTTGGCCTTTATCTGCCATCCTGTTTCTATGTTTCTAAGTCGCTAGGACTTGAGCACGAGTTGATGGCACCTAACAAAATAGAGTAAAGAAATTAAATCATCATAGTTAAACATGTGAGGTGAATTCTAAAAAGGAAAAAATTGTGTTCAAGAAATCATTGTACCATGACCCAAACTGAGAACAAAAATGTATCTTAAAAAAAGCATGGAAAACACATAGGGCCATAGTCTATAAATGGTGACGTAAGTTAGGCAGCGGTAGGCACCTTGATCGCACCTACCAGCACCTAACTTACCCTCCGCTTTTACAAAACCTTAGCGCGGTTTCTAGCGGCAGCCACAGCAGTAATAGCTCCAACGTTACTGCCACAGCCGGCGCCACATTACGGTTTTGTGACAGTGTGTGTGGGTGTGTGTGTGGGGGATTAATTGCTTTACTTGGCATGGTAATTGACTGCGTCATTTAAAACTGATTTTAAAAAAATAGTGCCGCTAGGCACCTCCCAGGATGGGTGCCTGAATCGCATCTACAGCATGGTGGCTAGTGATGCCTGCGGTCAAAGTAGGCGTGGTTAGGGGCAGAGATGATCTTAGGCGCCACTAGACCTAAGGTTTACACATTTTTTTCATATACAGTGAAACCTTGGTTTGCGAGCATAATTCGTTCTGAAAACATGCTTGTAATCCAAAATATTCGTATATCAAAGCGAATTTCCACATAAGAAATAGTGGAAACTCAGATGATTCGTTCCACAACCCAAAAACATTAATACAAAATACTGTATGTACTCGTATTGCAAGACCTCGCTCGTTTAGAACAGTCACTACATTCCCACAGCGTCAGAGAGAGAACCACCATCGGCTCAGTTGTGATGATGTGACGCGTGTATATTGTATGCACTTGTATTGCAAGACTTTGCTTGTTTATCAAGTTAAAATTTAATAAAATGTTTTGCTTGTCTTGCAAAACACTTGCATACCAAGTTACTTGCAATGCAAGGTTTTACTGTAATTCTGTCACGATGCTCATAGCACTTACATCCTCAGCAGTACATTTTTTTCAGCATTTGTTAAATAGTACTATTTGTTATGTTTTAGTTTTCATTGCTGGCGATATTATTCCTCTTTTGCTTCACCAAACACCAATTTCTTAGCTTCACAATATGCAATGGTGCCCGCCTAGTTTGTATTTTTGTTTCCACAGATTTGTAGGTAGTTGACATCAATATTTATTATTTACCAATGTGTACTATAGATTTTTAGGCCCTATGGCCCAGTTTCTGTTAACAGCACCAACAAAAACAGCACGATTCTTAGGTGCCGTTACCAGAATCGTGGCTACCAGCGCCTTAAAAAAAACTTGGAAGCCGGTAATGTAGGTCAAGGTTTTAACGTAGCCTACATTACCGGCCCCTGTTGTTTTTGAGAAGGGCTACGTCGCATTTACCGTGTGGGAATCATTACCGCAGCTTTGTAAAAGGGACCCTGAGTTATGCGACATCACTATCTATAGCAAAAAGATCAAAATTTCCATCTGAATGCTAATTCAGAAAAAGGGGGTTTAGTTCAATTAAGAGGGAGAGTTTATTCCTTACAAAAGAAATAGAGCACAGAACTTGGTTTCTTCGGATGTAATGACATGTGGAATTAGTTGAATGCTTCAGCGTGGCTATTTTGTTCTTTTGTAATTCTCATTATTTTGCCATCCTATTATTACAAGTGCTTTATGAAGCCCTCAGCCCTTGCTAAGGGGCGAATATGTTAATGGCTATTAGCTGTCTTATTAGCTTTGCCACAAGGCATGTGACAAGGCAGTGGCTGTTGCCAGAAGGATGCTAGACTGTTTAGAGAGAGGCTTAACCAGTAGAAGAAAGAAGGTGTTGATGCCCCTGTACAGGCCATTGATGAGGCCACACTTGGAGTATTGTGTTCAGTTTTGGAGATCATATCTAGCAAAGGACATAAAAAGACTTGAGCCCAGCGAAAGGCGACAAAAATGGTAGGAGGTTTGCACCAAATCTGGGAGGCGGCAGTTGTCCTCTGAGGGACCTCCTTTGCTGTTGTGTTAAGGATGGTAGATGTGTTTGCACCAAATCTGGGAAATGGCAGTTGCCCTCCAACTAGGCCAATCAACGGGAAAGTTGATATTGTTTCTTCCGAGGGCCCTGCAGCTCCTCAGAGAGGGAGTCAGTTTGAGAGAAAACACGAAGCCAGGCACAAGTGACTGTATAGTGGGGCACGAGCAAAAGAGCAGGCAGAATTAACAGAGACATAGATAGCCCAGTAACATCAGAGATGGCTCAATTGATCAAGCCTATGCTGCCAAAATTGTGTGCCAGCTGCAAGTATAACAGCTTGCAAGATATCAGTCCGGATCTGAAATGGAATATTCTGCCTACCCCTCTCACAGACAGCTGAGAATGCAAAATCTCCCATTCGGTTTACACTCATAACTAACCACAAAGCTTGGAAGAATTTAAACCACTACCATACTGCTGTGCCATGTTGAATAAGCTTCTTTGCTCCCCATGGTCTGCTTCCACCACCTGCCTGCCTCATTGGCTCGGTCAAAAGGAGAATCATGGTATCAGTGTCAGCGGTGCGGGGCCAGGAACATTCGACTCCCCCAAGACTGACGGAGAAGGCAAGTCAGAGCAGGCCTCCACGTGCAGCAATCTGAACAGTGGGCGCATGGAGAAAAGAGCCGATGCTCCCCAGCGTTCACTTTTGAATTTTGCTGCTGCTGGATACCTCCGCCCCCTCACCCCTGACACACCCAATGAGAGGCGGCCAATTCCTCCTCCGTCAGAGATGACGTCGGAGGCGACAGGGAAAAGTTGGGGAAGGGGGAGGAGCGAAGGCCGTGTTCCCTCCGGGCAGCCACCATGTTACCAGCGGCATGCTTGGAGGGCCATCGCTGCCGGCATTATGATATGGCAAGAGAAGAAGGCTAAAACACAGAATTTGATGGCAGATAAGGGCTATCAGGCCCATCTAGTTTGCTGAATTTAATTCCTGACACATTGCCAGATGATCTCTGGCTTCCCAGTGACAGTGTGGCTCACCCAGTACAGAAATCACTCGTCATTACTAATACTGAAGTGGTTTTGAAGCCAGCGTGCACTGCAGAGACCAGCAATTCATAGCTCTTCATGTACTTTAATAGATTAAATGCCACCCTAAAAATAAAAAGTACTGCAGTTTAAACCCCATCAGCACAGGCTTTATGAGCAATTTACCCAATTAACTTTCAGATCCTTAATAAACATTGAAGAGGGAAGGAGAGGTTCGTCACAATGGAAGAAGCATTTAATAGGTCTGCTAAATGAAGCCTCCGACCCTGACAGCATTTTGGCCCTTCATATACCGGTTAGACACCTGCTTTTCTCCTCCACTCCCTCCCAATCATCCTTGAGACAAATGGCTTGCTCTCTTAGATTTTACTGGAATGTTCTTTGGTTCTGCCACTGGCAGATGGACACTGTAAATCCAGATAAGTGACAGCAGCCTGTACTAGGGAGAAAAGATGCTCACAATACCATTAAAGTCAAGCCCACTGCAAATAAAACCATTTAAATCTCTTGAATGTAAGATCTGGTGTAAATCCTTATGCCTAACTTAAGTGCGGATCAGGTGTATTCTATAACCATGCACGTAAATTTTCAGAATGCCCATGCCCCGCCCATGTCCTTCCCATTGCCACACCCCCCTTTTTGGTTCTGTGCATTAAATAGTGCCAATTAATGTTGATAATTGCTTCTTAGTGGCCATTTATCAGCTCATTAATTAAGTTGGGTGTGCACCTAAATTTACATGTGCAACTCATAGAGCCGTATATAGAATCTGGGGATAAAAGCACAATAGAATACCTACTGAATTCCTTTTGATTTTAGCTGAATACGTTTTGAGAGAAAGTTACTTCTGTCTTGATAGAATATTTTATAAACAAATCAAGAGTACAGCAGTGGGCTGTACAATGGCCTCCCCTCTATCACCAATTTATATATGGCCAAATTTGAGAACAGATTTTAACTGATAACAATTAGTGTGGGAGAGGTACATAGATGATTAGCAGCGCAGCAAGGGAAGGAGGCACTTGGTGCAGTGGCACCTGGCATTACCATGCCATGCGCCTCCCCCCTCGCACTCTTCCCCGCCCCCAGAAAGCTTCCTCTCTTTGCGAGGAGCTCAGTATTAGAGAGCTGCACGGGAAAGGAGACGACACGGGGATCCCGTGGGGATGCCCCCTAGGGTCGCGGGAATCCCGTAGGGATGCCCCCTAGGGTCGTGGTGATCCCGTGGGGACGCCTCTGAGGGTCGCGGGGATCCCGTGGGGACGCCTCCAAGGATCGCGGGGTTCCTGCGGGGCTGGATGTACTCAGTTGCACGGCTCTTCTTCTCCCTACCTGCTCTGCTTGCAGCACAGAGCTGAACGGAAGTCTTTCCGACGTCAGCGCTGACGTCGGAGGGGAGGGAGGACTTAAACAAAGCCCTCCCTCCCTCCGACGTCAGCGCTGACGTCGGGAAGACTTCCGTTCGGCTCTGTGCTGCAGGCAGGGCAGGTAAGGAGAAGCCTCGCGGTTTGAGTGGCTACCAAGGGAGGGGGGCGGTCCGCCCTGGTTGCAGCACAGCCGGCCAGGTCCCCTTACTTTTGTGGCACTTCCCCGACTGACCGACAACAGCCCCGGTCCGACAATCCTCCCTGCCCTGAAGCCACAAATCTAAATTACCTTCTTACAGCAGCTGTAAGAAGGTAATTTAGATTCGTGGTTAAGGGCAGGGAGGTTTGTCGGACCGGAGCTGTTGTTGGTCGGTCGGGGAAGTGCCACAAAAGTAAGGGGACCTGTCCGGCTGTGCTGCACCCAGGGCGGTAGAGAAGGAGGGGGGAGAAGGACACTGAAAGCACTGAAGACAAAGGGGTGGAGAAGGACGCTGAAAGGCCATGGGAAGGGCGGGGGGGAAGGACTCTGAAAGCACTTGTGGAAGACAGAGGGGGGAGAAGGATGCTGAAAGCACATGGGGAAGACAAAGGGGTGGAGAAGGATGCTGAAAGGACATGGGGAAAGACGGGGGTGGGGTGGGGGTGGAGAAGGACGCTGAAAGGCCATGGAGAAGACAGAGGGAGAAGGACGCTGAAAGCACATGTGGAAGCAGAGGGGGGAGAAGGACGCTGACAGGACATGGGGAAGATGGGGGGGAGAAGGATGCTGAAAGGAAAAGGGGAAGAGAGAGTAGGGAGAAGACGCTGGCAGGGAAGAAGACAGATGCCAGACTATGGGGGAAGCGGAGAGAAGAAGATGGGTGCCAGACCAATTTGGAAGGGGGAAGAAAGGGAGAGGCACAGTAACAGAGCAAATGGAAGATGCAGAAGGAAGAGAGACAATGGATGGAAGGAATTGAATGAGAACATGAGGAAAGCAGAAACCAGGCAACAAAGGTAGGAAAAGAATTCTATTTCTTTTTTTTTTGCTTCAGGATAAAGTAGTAAATTAGTTGTGTTGATAAAAATTTATAAACATTAGAGGCTCTGGTAGAAACCCGTTTACAAAGTATGTATTCTTCCCAATTAATTTTTTCAAATTAATAAAGTCTTTTTGCTTATTTGTAAATGGGTTTCTGCCAGAGCCTTTAATTCAGTAGCATAATTAAATGAAATAACTATTTCTGAAGTTTATAGGGACGGGCGGGGACGGAGGGGATTCCTCATGGGGACGGGTGGGGACGGAGGGATTCCTCATGGGGACGGGTGGGATTCCTCACGGGGACGGGTGGGACTTTGGCGGGGACGGGTGGGGACGGGTGGGATTTCTGTCCCCGCGCAACTCTCTACTCAGGATGCGTCTGTAGGGCCTGGAGCATGCACAGATGCATGTGACGTCATCCGTGCGTGCTTAGAGGCCCTCCAGATGTGTCAGGAGCTTGTAGGGGCTTTCCAAAACCCGGACAAAAGCTGAGTTTTGGAAAGTCCATCCAGGAGCCCAGATAGTCTTCCAAAAATAGGACATGTCCGGGTTTTCCCAAATATCTGGTAACCCTACTCGAAGCTGGGTTGGAATCTGTGGTGCTTCAATACTGTGTCTTCCCGCACTAGGGTCACTACAGAGCTTACCTGTCTCTATTGAAAATATAATAGTGAACGATGCCCTCTACTGGCAGGACTATAGGTGGTGGACTCTCATTCAACTTAAAGGGAACAGTATTTATATAGTGCCTTTCTCAGTATGGTGCCCTATGCATAGAAAGACAGCTAAAGCCAGTACTGTGTGGTTTGAGTGCAGCATGGTTATAAGTAACATGTTCATTCTTGATTAAATACACAAGGAACATCTTTATTTCCCTTTCTGCACAAGTCTTCATCCCCTTTAATTCTCTGTATTAAGGGGTGATCTTCTGTTAGTGCAATCCATTCAATGCTGTATTAAAAAAACACTGAAAGGTTTAAGCTACGTCGGTTTCTCAGGGATAGCTTGGGTCAGAGGGCGGACCCATTTTAAAAGGATTCTAATAATTTTAGATGAACAAGTCACACCAGGCTGACAGATTCCAGCAGCTAAACAAGAGCTCACACATTTAAACTAAACAGGAGGGGGGACAGATAAGAGACAGAAGGCTGTGGACCTCATCACAGGCTATCTGCCAGCAATCTCCTCCCCCATTAATTGGTTGAAAAGATTTTGAACCACAGCCCAGACTGGACAGTTTAGCACACAAATTTTTTCCTTGTATCTCGATGTTCCAGCCTTGCCTGATCTTTGCTGTTACAGCTTCATAAATTAAAGTCCCCCATAATGCTAATGAATTGGCATTAGGAAACAGGAGCGCCTAATCACAGAGCTTGCATGACCAATGCCCCTGGGCCAAATGAATTTAGAGATCAATAAATACTGCAGCAGCTCCACCAGACATGAATAACAGGCCCAAATGTCTTTGTACATCCATGAATCCGAAAAGATGAAAGGGAGACCAAATAATTTGTGTACTGTTTGACTAGGACTAAAAGGCTCAAGGGCCCAGCTCATTAGATTTATTGACTTCTAAATGGAAAGCGGTTTCTTCCCCTGCAGAACCTGTAGTTAACTGGAACAATTAGGATTGAGCTAGCTACTGATTCACAGCATTATACTGTATGTACAGTACACAGTAACCAGGAACTTCTACTCTTGGGAATATTCTGTGCAACAAAATTTAAAATACTGTGTGCAAAGATTTTGAAAATTCCGAAGTTTATTTGCGTGCAGAATTCCCCCATTATAAGGTCTGATGCCTCCCCTCACATTTTCACTCCTCAGCCTCCACCCTCCCCAGCTCTCTCTCACTCTAACCATAGTTCTTTCTCTCCCCTCCCAGCCTTCCCTGACCTTTGATTCTCCTTCCCTGTAACTGTTTGTTCTGACCTTTCCATTCTTTTTCCCCAGAACATAATTCTACCTCACATTTCTACCTTCCCTTTACACACCACCACCGCTCCTTCTTTCTTCCCAACCACATACCTCTCGTTGCCCTCTTTCCCCTGTGGCACATAGTCCCAACTCACCTTCTTCCCTTCAACCCATGGCACATAGCTCCACCTCACCTTATTTCCTCCTCTCCATTTTTCTCCCCCTCCCATCACATTCTCCCAATTCCTCATCCTTTCTTCTACTACTACTATTTATTATTTCTATAGCACTACCAGATGTATGCAGCGCTGTACATTAAACACACAAGAGATGGTCCCTGCTCCAAAAAAGCTTACAATCTAAGTTGTGACAGACACACAGGACACAAGGCAGACCAATATAAGGTGCTCATGAAGGGATAAACAAGGGACGAAAAGGCAGTGAGGGTAAGAGGGAACGAGAACAGATATAGTATATTACAAGCTGCAAGAGTTCGGATTTAAATGCGGCTTTGAGCCTGGATTTGAATACCGCCTGTGATGGAGCCTGGTGGACTGATTCAGGCAGGTTGTTCCAGGCATATAACGCAGCAATGCAGAAGGGGCGGCGTTGGGAGTTGGCAGTAGAGGAGATGGGTACAGATAAGAGATGTACCTGAAGAACGGAGTTCCCGGGGCGGGCTGTAGGGAGAGATAAGAGAGGAGAGATATTGAGGAGCCATAGAGTGAGTATATATGTAGGCCAGTGAGCAGTTTGAACTGTCTGCAGAAGCAGGCAGGGAGCCAATAAAACATGAGGAGAGGGGTGACATGAGCATAATGACCCTGGCAGAATACAAGGCACGCAGCAGAATTCTGAACAGATTGAAGGGGGAGAGATGGGTTAGCAGGAGACCAGCAAGAAGCATGTTGCAGTAATCCAGGCGAGAGGTGACAAGGGCGTGGATAATGGTCAGAATGGAAACTCCAGATTTTGGCAAGGTTGTATAGAATGAAGAGACAAGTTTTGGTGGTTTGTTGGATTTGCGCGAAGGACAGAGCTGAGTCAAAGGTGACACCTGAGGTTGCAAGCTGATGAGATAGGGAGGATGAGAGTGTTATCCACTGAAACAGAGAATATAGGGAGAGGAGAGGTATGTTTAGGAGGAAAGATAGATAAGACGTTACGTCTCGGCCCTATTCTCGCCTCAGGCTTGTACCGCCAGCTTTCAATATTTCTCTCCCTCACCAACCATGGCACATTCCAAAGCTTGGTCTGCTTTCCAGTGACATGGCACACCCTCAGTCTTATTCCCAACACCACATGGCATACCCCAAATTTATACTGTACTCTATGCATATAGGCATATCCCTAAGCTTGCTTTCCCCCAAGGCATCCCACCAGCCTGCTTCAGCAACCTCTGCTCCCTCCCCCCATTACCCCTGCATGGTCTATTTCCTCCTGGCCCTGATTGTGTGGCAAGAGAAGGTGAATGGCTGCACATTGGGTTATCTCTGCTCTCCAGGCCTAGCTGTTCATTTGAACTGCTTGGCTGTACTGAGATATGTATGAAGATATTGAATAAGATGGGCTGCAATAGAGGTTTAAACTGTGGCCTGGAACACTAAATGCTCCAATGCTCATAGAAATTCTATAAGCGTTGGAGCAGTGTCGAAGCAGTTAGTGTTCCGGGCCAAGCAATTAGTGCTCCAGGCTACCATGGTTTAGTAAAAAGGGGGTGGGGGTTTAATTGCTTTGGATCAAAGAATATATCTATCACACATTTGCAAAATTAGCTACACATTTACAAAGAAAATGTAAAGAAAACAAAGTGCTATTAACCTTAGTCTGTTGGCAAAGTGCAAGAAACAAATTTCTACATTGTTGAGTTAATTTTGTAACATTTAGAAAACCCCAAATTCTTTGACTTATGAAAGAGCCCTTTGCATTGTGAACATACAATTTCATAATCAAATTTATTTATTTATTCAATTTTCTATACCAATCTCCCAGTGGAGCTCAGAACGGTTTACATGAATTTATTCAGGTACTCAAGCATGTTTCCCTGTCTATCTCGGTGAGCTCACAATCTATCTAATGTACCTGGGGCAATGGGGAGATTAAGTGACTTGCCCAGGTTCACAAGGAGCAGCGCGAGTTTGACGTTGGGAGAAGGCTTGTGGGCCAGCGACGTCCAATGAATCGCTGCAAGCTGGCTCTTCCCTTCCCTTCTTTGAGTGGCGGCACAGCGGCGGTGGACCCGGGCCAGAGAAGGAAGAATCGGCAGAGGGTAGGCAGGCTTCATCAGCATGGCAGGGAGAGAGGAAGACAGTGTCCAGTGCGGCAGGAAGGACAAAGGCTTGGAAGGCAGTGAGGGGAGGAGGCACGAACTCAGGATAAGGTAGGGAGGGAGAATGAAGGACAAAGGCTGGAACTTAGGACATGGGAGGGAAGAAATAGAAAGGGGCAATTGTTGGGTCTGAGTGAAGAAAGGAAGGAAGGAGACTCATAAAATCACCAGACAACCAAGGTAGGAAAAATGATTTTATTTTCAATTTAGTGATCAAAATGTGTCAGTTTTGATAATTTTAATCTCAGTTTCATGGTTATTAAGTTTCTTTTCTAGTTGTTGTAGTTGTGGGTTAATAGATCTTGCTAAATTGGCCACAAGATCCCACAGAGAATCTAATGTAACCTCTCGGGGCTTCTCAAATTGAAAAGTTTGTGATTTTAATTTAATTAGCTCACCCTCTGGCAACTTGTCTTCTACGGCAGTCTGTCGAATTCTCTCATCCCCCACCGCTTCCTCCTCAGTCTCCTCGCTCAGACTCCTCTGCCCCGGCAGGGAGTCCTGCAACACAGTTCTCCCGTTGTTCTCCTTAGCCTCCGGGAGGAGGTGAACTCCGACCTCAGGAAGTACCTCCTCTCACGGGGAACTGGTTGACTGAGGGCGTGGGGGAGGTACTCTTACTTCGGGGCTCAACGATGTCTCCAACCCCATGGAGAGCGACACAGATGCGCCTCCACCATGCGTCTCCTGCGGGGAACTCCCCAAAGCTGTCGGCGTGCCCTGCATTCTCTGCATCAGCTCCTCTATATTCCCGAAGACGGCCATTCTGGAGCGCTGCGAGGCTGCAGCAGCGCTGCGTCCCCTCCTCTTCGGCATTGCAATCCAGGTAAATAATTGAAGTAGAAAAAGATATTTTAAGGAGCTTCAGGGAGAGTGTAGCTCAAACAACTCCTCGTGCGGCAATCTTGGATCCTCGATAGTGACTTCTTTGCCCAATATGTTGATCGCGATCAACTAGTAGATTGGGAAGGCAATGCGAGTCGATCATGGAGCCCATCCCAGGCTCCGTGATCGACTCGTGTTGCCATCCCGATCTACCAGGCGGATCAGCCTTCTTCTCCCCCAACATCCTCCACCGCTGTCCCAAGCTCTCCCTGCAGAAGCATCAGACCAACCAGCATTCCTCTCTATGACGTCAATTCTGATGTTGGAGAGGAAGTTCTGGGCCAGCCAATCGCTGCCTGGCTGGCCCAGAACTTCCTCTCCGACATCAGAATTGACGACGGGGAGTGTAATGCTGGTCAGTGTGACGCTTCTGCAGGGAGAGCTTCGGCGGTGGTGGCTTGGGGGCCTGTTCCCCGATGACGGCGGCGGCAAACCTAGTTGCTTGGGGGAGGGCAGGGAGAAAGAAAGAAAGGGGACAGGCAGGGAGACAGAAAAAAGGGGTGGGGCAGGGAGAGAGAGAAAGAAAGAAAGGGAGGCAGAAAGAAATAAGGGGGAAGGGAGAAAGAAAGAAAAAGTTGGGGGAGAGAATGAGGTCTGGAGGAGGGGAAGCATACGGGAGGCTGAAAGAAGGGAAGAAATATTGGATGCACAGTCAGAAGAAGAAAGTGCAACCAGAGATTCATAAAATCACCAAAGGTAGGAAAAATGATTTTATTTTCAATTTAGTGATCAAAATGTGTCCGTTTTGAGAATTTATATCTGCTGTCTATATTTTGCACTATGGTTCCCTTTTACTAAAACTAGCAATTTTTAGCGCAGGGAGCTTATGAGCGTCGAAAGCAGCGTGGGTCATTCAGGGCAGCTCCCTGCGCTAAAAGATGCTATCGCGGTTTAGTAAAAAGGGAGGGGATATATTTGTCTATTTTTGTATGGTTGTTACTGATGTGACATTGCATAGAGTCATCTGCCTTGACCTCTTTGAAAAAAAACCAGAATATGAATGATCATTAACATTTTCTCTGCCTTTCAGTGTGCTTTGTGTGGTTTTTAAAAAAATTTTTTATTGTTGGTAGATCATTTTGACTTGGTCATTTTAAAAGTAGCTCGCAAAACTAAAAAGTGTGGGCATCCCTGCCCTAGACCCACATATCTACCACCCCAATTACCCTTATGGCTGCAGGAATCACTTATATGCCAGTATAAAAGGGTTTTGGGGGTGTATAGGGGAGTGCACATGTTTCAGTATCAATGCAGTGATTACAGGGGCTTATGGGCATGGGTCCTCCTCTCCATGGGTCCCTAACCTACCCCCAAGATGACTTAAGCCGCCTCTGTGCACGTCAACTAGGCTGCTAGGTGATGATGGTCTGGAGGCCGAATTTTAAAGGTGTGATTAACGATTTTTATGGGGTTGGGGGGGGTTGGTGATTACTGGGGTAGTGTGTGTGTGTGGGTCTGCAGTTTGTGTCTGCAGTGCTTATCTGGTGACTTTAGGTAGGTTTTTGTGACTTAGACCATGTTTTAAATGGTCAAGTCACAACGTCTAAGTTCCGTCTATGCTGTACTGTATAACTTTTGGTTATACATGCAATATGACTAAGTCTAAGCCTGCCCATGTCCCGCCCTCAACACTCCTCCTGAAACACCCCGTTTAGCTATGGTCGTTCAGTGGCACTGTGAAGGCCTAGGTCAGGGGTGTCCAATGTCAGTCCTCGAGGGCCGCAATCCAGTCGGGTTTTCAGGATTTCCCCAATGAATATGCATTGAAAGCAGTGCATGCAAATAGATCTCATGCATATTCATTGGGGAAATCCTGAAAACCCGACTGGATTGCGGCCCTCGAGGACCGACATTGGACACCCCTGGCCTAGGTCGTTTTTAAATATGTCCAAAACCCGGTTTTATTATCGGCACTTGGACGTTTTTGACTGATGATCATCCAAGTGCCGACTTAGGCCAGTTTTTGGATGTTTTTCACTTTCGATTATGAGCCCCTTAGACTTTTTTATTATGCACCTCCACGTTTTTGATCTTATCTGCAGCGTCTTCAATTTTTTTTTCCATATAGGTCGTCTCCCTTGCAAGGCACACTAGAAATGCTTTCTTGAACTGAAGTTTCCATATCAGAAACTCGAAGGCAGACCAAATGGCACATTGCAGTTGATACTGCAGATGTTATGAAAGAAACAAAGGCATCTAAAACTGCTCTAGCCATGAACCTTCTAGTAGTAACCAAGTTCTTAGGTAATTATTGAAATTGTTTTTAAATTGTCTGGGGCAGAAATTGCTGAAATTCTGACAATTGTATTAGTAAGATTTGAAGTAGTTATTTATTTATTTTATTTAAAAGATTTCTCAACCGCCTATTCCTAGGCAGTTTTACAAATAGCAACATACATAAAATAAAAGCATACAGAAAAAACAAAATTTATATAAACAACAAACATTTCAGATCATTCAATAAGAAGTCCATCATGACAATCGTATCACGCCCTCGGACCACAGTTCTAAGCGGCCGGTGGATTGCTATAGCCTGCAATAAATACCAGGGAATCCCTTAGTAAATGTCTTTGAACACCAATACTAATGTCTTGAAAATAATACATGAGCACACAGGTAGCCAATGGAGTTTCCTCAACCAAGGTGCTATATGTTCGAACTTTCTTACACCACAAATTAACCTTGCAGCAGCGTTTTGAATCATCTGCAAGGCCTTACACTTTATTGTTGTAATCCCTAAATAAAGTGCATTGCAATAGTCCAGTTTTGATATGACTATCGTCTGTAAATGGACATGTAAAATTGGTTGTCCATAATTCTGTTAAGGAACATAGATTACTGGAAAATGTGCTTGCCAAAAGAGTCCAATATTCTGGCTTATCTGCCTGGAGGAGCAGAAGAGTAAAATCATGAGCTGCATGAACACATGAGGGCAGATTCCACAACTAATGAATGGTGCTGAAGTTGAGTTCTGTCATATCCTTGACATATTTGAATTCTGTACATTGTACAGTATCTATCTTTCTAGGAGCTACTTGGACTGATAGGAGAATCTCCCAGTTTTTAAATAAAGTATCTTTCATGATCCTGTGTAAAGGTACTTTAATGCATTCATTTAGTGGTGCCTCAAAATCAAGGAGTTCATAAAGTCCAAAATGAGGTTCTTCCACTGTTTCCATCTTGATAGCAGAGCTTGACCCATCTGCCTTATAAAGCCAGTAAAAGATGTACTTTCTGGAAGAAATGTGCTTCATTGAGGAGGGGAAGGATCAGAAAGGATACCATAGGATTCTTCTGCTGAGTACTCTGGCAAGTCCTCATCTTAGTGGTTGGTGATAGCTGAGTCACCCTTCTAGGTGAATCAGGGAGTGTGCATCAAGAGGAGAGTCAACTGTACGTTGAGATGGGTTGAGGTAGATGATGATGTCCTGAGGCAGGAGATAATTCCTCCACCGTTTTCGATGCATGCGTTGAGTGATTCTGCGCCAACTCAGATACTAGATGTCAAGCAGGGGTGTTTGATCTCATCTTCAATTGCAGCTCTGATGTATCTTCAGGCTGGATTGAGGCAGGCATGGAAGCCTTTAATGCCTGTGAAGACTGTGAATCCAGTAGCCTTGAAAGTCTTGTCTGAGCATAGCTCGGATCTCCTCCTGGAGATGATGCCAGCAGTCTGCTGTACCTGTTGGTATGGCCTGGGAAACCTCAATATTGAGGTACATTTATGAGGAGACATCATGTGGATGGAAGGAGAATGGCCATCATTGCATCAATGCTTATTGTGTGTTGAGGAAGCCAATACTTTAGGAGGTCGCCTAGAAGGAGAAGAATGTTTGTGTTTCTTAGCTTTCTTAGTGCTAAATTTTTCAATACTCGAGGTATCAATGAAGAAGATATAGAGTCCTGCTTCTGAAAGGAGCCCGATGCCTGATGCTCTGCATACGGTGTTGATGCACTCAGTGCTGATGCCGGGGTTATAGGAGGCTATGTTGGGTTCTGAGTCTGCCCCCATGCTGGATGTTGATGTCGATGTGGTACCGATAAGTTTTTCCAATTGAAGTCTCCTTTTGTGCCACTCACAACTTGTTCTTTCAAACTTCTTACTTGGAAAATTGTTTTCCTCAAAGCCTTCATGTCTGCAAGACATGTGAGTGAACGTCAAGCACTTGTCTCTGATCCTCCCTACCAAAAGTCATCTTGGAATTCCACCTCAACAATTCATTGTTTTGCCTGTTTTCTTTCCAAAACTACATTCCCATCCTGGAGAAGCAGCTCTTCACAACTTGGACTGCAAACATGTTCTGGCATACTACTGCGACTGGACTAAATCTCATAGAGGAACCTCCTAGCTCTTTGTGGCTTTTGACCCTAACAGACTCAGAGTTCCTGTTACCAAGAGAACCATCTCTACTTGGCTGGCAAATTGTATCTCCTTCATGTATACTTAGGCTGGGCTAAGGCGGCAGGGCCATGTAACAGCCCATAATGTCTAAGCTATGGCTGCCTTGGTAGCTTATTTCCATTCCACCCCTATCAAGGATATTTGCAAAGTGGCTACTTGGTCCTCAATCCATACCTTCACTTCTCACTACTGTTTAGAGCAAAATTCCAGGAGAGACAGTCGGTTTAGATCTGTAGAATCTTTTTACTTCCTGAGCGCCAACTTTCCCGTGACCCTCTTAGGCTTCACTAGGATCATATTGATATCTCCATTATCCTCATCCAGAGTCATGATCCCAGCAGCCTGGGAGTCCCACAGGTGAGAATATTATGACTGCTTATCCTCGGAGAAAACAAAGATACTTACCTGTAACAGGTTTTATCCAATGACTGCAAGCATATATTCTAATAACTCATCCACCTTCCCTAGTGACTTCTGGAGAGCAAGTAGCGATAGCAGAGCTGGTTCCTGAGGAAGGGGGTGTTAATCCCTCGAAACAGAGCTCCGTTGGATGGATCTATTATATGCTGGCTACACATTTTTTACTCCAGACTTTCTTGGAGAAGTTAAGTACTATGCTCATTTTCTATGTCCAGCTTGTGATTTTGTTTGGCTTGGATGAACTTTGGCTGCTGCACACCCTCGGGTGAGGGGCAGAGACAGCCTGACAAGTTATTTATTCTAGTCACTCACTTTTAGCATACTGGTTTGTGCACTAGTTATTTCACAAATTGCACATGGGGATGTCCTAGGATGTTTCACACGTAATACCCTGTTGGGTGTATGATTGTGACAGCTGTGCATTAGGGGCTGTGTTTACCCATTGCGGACTGTGGGACTGAGGACTACCCATTTACCCATAATTTATTAGGTGCGCTTTCCAGGGCTGTCTCTCTCCCTCACTCGATTCAGGTCAGGGGAGACATTTTCTCTTGTTGTAAAAATTTAAAGTGACAGTGCACTTAGTAGTGTCCATACTGAGTTCCATGGATGATGTCACCCACATGTAAGAATATTATGCCTGAACTTTTCCTCGGAGAAGCAGTGTTAGATTGGTTTAAGTCCTTGTCCGATATCATGCTGGATATATAAGATGAAGTGTAAATTTCAGGTTATAAATAATTTATTATTCCAGATCTTTTTAATTTGAGAAAACTGAGCTCCTATGCATCCATTTTCCTATTTGGCCAAACATGCTCACTGCCCGAATGCCTCTTCCAGAGTCTCAAAAACAAACAAACAAAAAAACCAGACCTGAATGGACACCAATGCAAAATGCTTATTTACTCATAAATGTGTAGATAGTGAATGAAGCCCTCAGATTAATTTTTCATCCACGCAATGTTCACCAAAAGGGGACATTTCAAGAGTGAGCTTAAAACTTATCTTTCATCATGTTTCATATATGCACCATAATAATCAAGTACCCACTGGTGCTATCTTGTGCTCATCTTAATGTCGTAAAAAGTCTATAAACTTAAATAATGAGTCAGTATAAAAAAAAAATTTCGCTAATAAAAATGTAAGACTGATCACCTATCTGTCGTTAAACGATCCGGAGCCTGTCTGATTAATACGGTTCTATATGGTAGTCATTTCTCCTCACTGCTAACATCATTCTTCCAAAACTCTTCCAGAGTCTCATCATTGCCATAGAAAGACAAGGAAGAAACAGAAGTGATTGCCCAGTGTACAGATGTGCATAAAAATAAACTTTCACTTGATTTTTTTTTTTTTTGCCAGTTTTCTGTTCCTTTCAATATTTTTTTGAATACACAATTTTTAACACATGGGAATCTGTAAATCGTTTAGTAAATTTAAATAAGCGATTCAACAAATTTTGAATAAACTTGAAACTTGAATAGACATTGCACACTTATATCTGCCTAACAATGCAGTGTTAGAAGGGTTAGAAATAGAACCTCCCAATCTGATTGGAAGCAGCACCAGACAGATAAGGTCTGGTGCTGGTCTAGCCTGGCAGCACTCAAGGAAAGAAAATACCAGAAAAGTTTAAATTTCATCTTCCTTATTTTTCATGCCAGACCAACCCAAACAAGTGGAAATGCCCAAATTCCACCCAGATTGGGTGGGTGAAGTTACTATGATAGCTCTCAAAACCCTTGTGGCCAAGTAAATATTCTCCTGACCTGAAAATCCATGCTAAGTGCTTTGGGTTTGCATGAATTGAATGCAAGACCTCTGTCCTGTCCTTGTTATCTAAAAAGAGATTCAGACTGCCTACTAGAATTGCTGCACCTTCTGTCAATGGATTATCAGCCTTGGTACATGTGAACTTTTGCTAGTGTAGCTAAGGCAATTACCTCTTTGATTCTTCCAGTGATCAATGCCTTAGAGATCTCTGTATCATTCTCAAGATCTATCCATAACCAAAGGATGGATGAGTCCTGGAGATTCAGAAGAGCCTGGGAACCTACTGTACAAGAGAGGCCAATGTCTAACTTGAGCAAGGTGGTCCCTGTGCTTTCTGACCTCCTTACAACTGGAAGTCAGCTTAAATTCAGGCAAAAGAGTATTTTCTGAAGACAAATTTACAGAGACAGTACTCTATGATGCAAAAGAGAAAGGGGGATCAGAGCCAACAAGGCTAAGTTCAGGTATCGAGAAGAGAAGACCACTTAAAGATAATTCTTACATGCTGCTCTGTCCAAGTCCCTTGAAACACACCAGAACTGACTTTCCTTTACAAGAAATATAGGTCATACTTCAATCTAATCTCTTCTGGAGAAAAAATATCAGATTGAAGCACTAGAACCCTGAAGATGAAACTTTGCATGCTTCATAATGCTGAACCCACAGAGGTTCCAAATTCTAATCCAGGTCCACTGCATTAATCTTCTTGTTAGAAACAAGCATCAATGATGAGAAACATCCCTATGAAGACTAAGCTTCTCAATGACCAAATCTTGAGACTGAGGGACTCTTCAAGAAAAAGGTCTTAAAATGAGGGAAAAGTAAAGGAGATTCTCCATTTATATCTTCCTCCCTTGGTTGAAAAACTTGTTCCTCTTGGGGATTTGCCAGGTTAACTCAAGGAGGAGCAATATCTGAGCCCTAGTAGGGCAAATAATATTTTGGAGTGTTCAGAACATGTTTTTCAAATAATATTCTGCTGCAACCCAATTGTACCGGCTATGGAGTTGTTTCTAGATTGATGTGAGGTCAACTCCAAAACGGAGAAGTAAATCATTGATGTAATCACTGGATCAATGTTTGAATCACGTACTGGTTCTATTTTTGTTACTGCTCTTTGCATTGCGTAAGGCATTTTTTAATGTTTATTCAGTTGGGAAGGTTTTTTATGTTGATGAGGAAACTTACCCCGGTTTGAAAACTCACACTCTTCTCAATTAAGGGTGATTTGGGAGGGGTTCTGAGGCTTTTTCCTTCCCTCTGGACTTTTGTACATCTTTAAGTGTTTGCACTGTCAGAGATGATTTAATGTTTTGTCATATGATGCTCTAGCTAACCCTGCTGTCTAAGGAGTGTGTTATTTGATATAAGGGAGTTGTATATTTAGCTGTTTCTAGATTCTACATGTCCTTCGACTGGGTCCAAAATTGATTTACTGCCCCTTGTAGCTAATGGCTACAATGGCTTCACAACATGTTCCCATCAGCCAATGATGCCACATTGACCAGCATTTCCTGGACTACTCTACCTTAGGCTAGTGTCCAAGATTGCTAGACAACTGACTCTATCTTTGGCCTAGCTAAGTCCATGTTGACATCCTCTCTCCTTCACAGGAGCTATTGTTACCTTATCAGCTATCCTTGACAAGGGCTCTCACTGAACTTACATGGCTTGTGGCTGAGGAAAGAACTAACTAGGATGGCACAATCTACTCCTTTCCCCTCAGGGAAAATCTGTGGAGATTCACTAGCCAAGGCATAGCAACTCTATACATTTATCCATGCCCAACGAAATACACCCTGGAGCCTAGAATTTGCATTAAGGACTATGCGTAGGGCAAACTTTGAAAAGGAAGATGCGGAAACCCAGGAATGAAGCCTTGAGCCTATTCCTCCAAGGGTACAGAAAGTTGCTTTCTTATGGAGACAAAGGAACCACCATATATTCCACAAGCTGGAAAGGAGTAAAAATCGCGTCTTCCTAAAATCTATTATCCATCGTAGTGGTTCTAGCACAGGAAAAGCCCTGAACAGGGCTAAACAACTTTCATGTTCTTTTTTTTTTCAAAGTGTTTTTATTGAAAATGGCAAAAGGTCCAGACAAGCAATCACAAACTGTACAAGAACATACACATTGTCAAAATATCGCCAAAGGGAAGAGGAACAGCAACAACAAGCATGCACCAGCCTCTCCCGATCAATAATTGTCAACAAGCGCAAAACAAGGCGCATCGAGAGGCCAGGACTTGAAACACGCAAACCCCTTCCCAGAGCCCACAACGGGAAGAAGCCGGGCTAGACCCTCAGCCATAATTTTGTGTGAATAATCCCCACAGACAACAACACCCATACCGTTCATCAATCACACCAGTCCTCACAACAGACACTCACAAGACACCCAGTCACCACACAAACTGCTCTACCAGACACACCTACCCCCCCAACCCCAAACCCAACCCCCCCCGCCCCGAAGAGAGTGCAAACACTAAAGAAATCATGGTGAAGACAGCAGCAGGTATGAAAAAACCCCATACAAGTATGATGGCCAGAGAGAACCCTCAGATAGATGAGATCATGGGGAAAGAAGCTCCAGCAAGTGCTCCCACAAAGCGACATAGTGCCTCAGCTCTAACTTACGAGATTTACTGTAGGAGCGGATCTCAAATTGCGCCATCTCTCTCAGCTTGGCCCACCATTGTGCCTGGGGAGGTGTGTCCTCAGATACCCAGTAAGTCATAATCATCTTCTTCCCCACTAAAATGGCATTGTAGAGGAATCGTCTTTGCGGGAGTGAGAGACCCTGTTCCCGCAGTGACCCCTGTAACCCCAGAAGGATGGTACCATAGTCCCACTCAATAGAGCTGTGTGTAACTACGTCAAGAAGGCCCATCAGCCCCGTCCATATAGTGAGGTTAGCACATTCAAGGAAAGAATGAAGGTACGTGCCAGGCTGTGATTTACATTTGCTGCATAAGTCGCTGGCCCAAAGTCCTATCTGAGCCCCCCTCTGTTTAGTAATATAGACTCTGTGCAAAATTTTATACTGTAGTTCCTGGTAATCCGCCGATTTGGCGAAGAGATAAAGAGACTGGAAGCATTCCATAAATTGGGGCTCGGAAATACTCAAACCCAGGTCCCCTTCCCATCTCACCCGTAGGACACTCATCCCAGGAACCCGAGCAGAGAGACGGAGAACACTATACCAGTGGGACAGCCGATTGGACGCCGGTGGTGTCGCTTCAAAGATCCGATCTAAAGGCCCCGCGTCCCAGTGCCGCGCATGAGCTTGCCGAGTGACCTCCCAATAGTGGCGGAGCTGAAGGAAGGAAAACAAGTACCAAGGGGGGAAGTCCCATTTTGTCTGGAGCTGTTGGAACGAGGGGAAAGTACCTCCCGAGACAGCCAAAACATCAGAAATGGTACGACATCCACTGCGTGCCCAAGCCCGGAATATCGTCCGTCCCCAACCTGGGAGAAAGCCCGTATTACCCTCAAGGGATAAAAAGGGCGAAACCGCAACCGGCAAATCCTGCCTACGCCGCCACCACTGCCAGGCCCTCCTAAAAGGAGTCAACAGAACTGAGCGACCCCCCGAGCGAGCCACATGATCCGGTTGAGTGTGAAGCAGATTGAAGAACCGAAAAGGCCGGCTCCAGGACTCAACCCAGCCCTACGGGAAGTAGCGCGCCACGCCTGTGTGGCCCTCGTGGATCCATCGCAGAAGGGCCGCTACATTGTACAAGCGTAAATCAGGGAC
Source organism: Geotrypetes seraphini (assembly GCF_902459505.1). Taxonomy (NCBI): domain Eukaryota; kingdom Metazoa; phylum Chordata; class Amphibia; order Gymnophiona; family Dermophiidae; genus Geotrypetes; species Geotrypetes seraphini. Next base: position 88,074,340 of record NC_047091.1, on the reverse strand, counting down.
ATTCAACCCTCCCCTACCTCTAGCCAACATCAGCTTTGACAGAGCAACACGAGGGGCCTTAGAACGCCAGAGAAACCGAGAAATCAGAGAATGAAAGCGAAGGACATCAATACGGCGAAGCCAGATCGGCACTGTCTGGAGCGGATAAAGCAGTTTGGGGAGCATGACCATCTTCACCAATGCCACTCGACCCAGCAATCCCAGAGGGAGATCCTGCCACTGGAGGCACAATTTCCCAATGGCGTCAAGATGACGAAGAACATTCATGGAGTAGAACGTGGCCGGATTGGTGCTGAGGTAAATACCCAGATAACGGACCGGGTGAAGCGACGGCGGAATGGGCAGTAAGGCATGCCACGGTTCCACGGGACCGCCAGCCAGCAGCAAGAGTTCGGATTTACTACAATTAACCAACAAGCCCGATAAGGCCCCAAATTCCCGAACAATAGACAAAGCCGCCTCCAGATGTATGGGAGCCCGATCCAGATATAGTAAAATGTCATCTGCAAACATGCTAATTTTGCACTCCTGTCCCCCCACTTGGATCCCTCGAACCTCCGGTGCCTGACGAATTTTAATAGCTAGGGGTTCAATGGCTAACAAAAACAACAAAGGGGATAACGGACACCCCTGCCGTGTTCCCCGCTGTAATGCAAACGCCTCCGTCAAGCTCCCATTGATAAGTATACGGGCCTGGGGGTAGGTATATAAAGCTTTA